>NC_059433.1:2707756-3307756 GCF_021028975.2 Sphaerodactylus townsendi | reverse complement strand
TAAACCTACTAACACTGGGCTTTGTCTGTATTTCTTTCAGATTACCTCAAACAGTCATACTCAAACATGCAAGTAGAGGAAAATCAGGGATGTGTCTCACTTTCTTCATATGATTCATGGATACACTTGTGGAATTCATCTGAGTCACCATTACTCAGCAATTCTGTGGGCCAGGCCTGAATACACGGGGCTCTAACCAATGTGGTTTACTGTTCAAATTAATAGGATGCAAGAGGAGAATGGGGCTCTGGGATAGAGACAGGAGGCACGGCTGAATACAGATGGTGCCAGCCCACACCGCCACCCTCCTGCCCTGCCACCTGGCCAGCCACGTGCTGCAGGAGGAGGCTGTTCATGGCCCTGGGGCTGGCCTGTCAGCAGAGGAAAGGGCTTCAGCCATTTCTGAAGCTGAGACAAATAAAATAATCCTCTTCTTAAAAACCACACAGAGAGCTGTGACATGATGACATGTGACAATGAGCAGTTATTCTAGAAGAAAAAGGAATATCAAGACAACACCCCAGAGGAATGCGATAAGATGTTTACAAACGAAAGGTATAAAAACAGTAGCAAATCTGTGTAATGAAAGAGGAGAATTAATAACTTTGACAAAATTAATTGAATTAGGTGGAACTGAGAATTGGTTGGTGTTAAGAGGCATATGGGAGAAAATAAAGGCTTCAAGGATAAAAGGAGAAAGTATAATGGAAAAATGCATAACAAAATACGACAAGATGGAGAGGAGAATTTTGGGTGATCTATATAAACATATGGTTTATGACAAGAGCTATGACGAAAAAATAGAAACAAGACAGTGTAAAAGACCAGATTCTATCCTAAAAACAACAGACAATATAAGTAAGATGAAGATAGAGAAATATGCAGAACTAGAGAGGAAACTAATGTTAAAATGGTACAGAACTCCAAAGTAACTGGCATATATGATAAGAGGATTCAGTCCAAAATGCTGGCATTGTGGTGAAAAAAATGCAATTTACATACATATGTGGTTGGAATGTGAAGAGGTTAAACAATTGTGGAACCAAGTTATATTGTATATAGAGAAATATGTCAAAGTTAAAATAACGGTAAATATAGACCTATTACTTATAGGTATAATGGAAAACAAATTAATAGAACAAAGGAAAAGGACATTTTTTAAAATGATGATCAGAGCAGCCCACACTTCAATAGTGTTGGGATGGAAAGATAAAAGAATATGGTCCATAAAGAAGTGTGTGGCCAGAATCACTGGGGTGCTGTGTGGTTTCCGGGCTGTATGGCCGTGTTCTAGCAGAGTCAAGACAGTGACTAATCAGCTCCACACAAACACAGGATGACTACCGACAATCTATCTATATATATAAAAAGCTAACCATCCGTTTGTTGGTGACTCCCTAACGCCGAAACGGCTGGACGGATTGCCCCCAAATTTTCACATGACGTCCCTCCCTGTTGCGGGCAGGTAATCGGACCTTCAAATTGCCAAAAGTCCATACCAGAGCCAGGTAAAATGTCTTTCTCCTGGCACACCAGACCATGAAGCTGGCTGTGTTTAACTGTCACCCTTAGAATGTCTGTGCAGTATGTCTGTCTGTGGCCTGAGGGCTTGGGATGAGGGCTTACAATGTTCGTACAGATGGGCAGAGAGGAGCAGTGAAAACAGCAAATAAGTAATACTGGTAGGTAATACGAGAGGAAGTGAAACACACACAAACTTCGCTGTGTGAGACGTCAGGTGGGGTTCCCCCCCTACACACACATGCAGGTAACTTTCACTCTCTGCGCCTCATCCACTACTACCACCGGGGGGGGGGGGGGAAGGGGTAAAATGATATTATGGATGTACTGTAATGTTGAAATCTGAAATGTAAAAAAATCCTGAATATCAATATTTTTTTAAAGAATACAACACACACACACACACACACACACACACACTCTCTCTGATGGTTGAACTTACATCAAATCCTTGTAAACGACCAACATTCATCATGTCGTTGCACCGTTTTGGTACTATGCACATTACCTCTACGGCCCTCTGTGGAATCAAATCAGAGAAATGTTAGAATGGCCAACTGGCTGCTCATGTATCAAGTGCTCTCCTTAGATTGTCCAAGGTGCCCCCCCACACGTGGTTTGTATAGGTTTGTGTGCCTCTAGGAAGCAGACCACAAAATAAAAACGGACTTGAGACTTCTGGCAACACCAGAACACCAGACCTCACTTTTAGCTTCCCAGAAGAGTTTGTACGAAGCAACAGACAGATGAACCATTCCTGGAAAAAGCTGTTGAGTAGCACTGGCAGGAGTATCTGGGCAAAAAATAACTTAATTCTGTAATGTCTCACATGATGGGTTAAGAGTGAGAACTGGGTTTAGTGTCCCCCCCCCCCCGCTGGGTGACCTTGGGCCAGTCACAGTTCTCTCAGAACTTTTTCACTCCACACTGAGGCAGCCAACTGCAAACCACCTCCTACAATCTCTTGCCTTGAAAACCCTACAGGGCTGCCATAAGTCAGTTGTGACTTGACAGCACAGAAACATACACCCCATCACTCTCACATATATGCACACTGAAGACAACGACTAGTGGATCAATAATTTTGTGGCCATAGCAGCAAAAACAAGTAAAACAATACTTGTAAGTACCTCTAATTCTGTAGTATCACGATTAGCTTTTTTGGAGTACTTGAGGAAGTCCTGTAAGGAAAAAGCAAGAAAACAAGCTTCTGTTTAGAAAATTTAATTGGACAATGTTGTTGTTTTTTAAACTAGGGACAATCATAAACTTGTAAATGAGGGTACAATTCCATTCTGGGGCTTTGAATAAGCACTGGTATATTTGCAATTAGTGGGAGACATCTCCTGAGCCCTCTGGGAGAGGGCGGTATAAAAATGAAATAATAAATAAATAAATAAAAATCTCCAAACACTACCTTTTCCATCCATCTCCTAACTGTTCTGCCACTAAGACCTATTCTTCGCAGAAGCAGGATTTGATGTTCTAAGAAACCTGTCCAGTGCCTGATGTGTAACTGTGTGCTGTGTGTTTTGACCTTGGTTCCCACTCCTGTGTGCGCCTAAAACTGCTGCTGGCCGGCTGCCTGGAGTTCTGGCTGGGGCATACGATTCAAGTCTGTGCGCTGTCTCCTTTGGAATTCTGACTGTGAGAATAGGCTCTGTTTATGTTATCTGAGGGGGAGTGGGATGTGGCTCTGCTGTTGTGCTCTTGCTGTAACTCTGAAGCCTCAGAGTTATCCTGTCTTGGCTCTGAATCTATCTTAGCCAGTGAACTGTTTGTAGTTACTCTGCCTGGACTCAGCCTGTTCGTTACAAACCCTGGCCATCAGTAGGATTCTTAACATTGCTAAGATGAGAATGAATGTCCAGCTACTTACAATATTCTGTGTCACATGCACTGGTGTAAATTACCTCAGTGGACACGCAATGGTGGAAAACCAGATTTGCAGGGAAAGTTCCTAAAAAACACTTGCCCCTCAAGCAAGCACACAGCAGCTGATTTTTACTGTGTTACCAATGTCTCCTAATTCATTTATCTGATTTCTGCCTTGCCTTTCAACCAAAAAGAACCCCCAAGACAGCTTCAAAGAAGAGCGACACACAATTAAACTGGGGATGCCCTGTTTCCCTGCAGTAGATTCTTAGCAGGGTACTGCGTTTCTTCCAGCCTTTTTCATCCAGTTCCATCCCTCTGGCTGTGAGCAACAGGCTGCTCAGCTGCTCCACTACCCTGACTTCCTCTGATTTTTCAGTCTACTTTCATGGTCCTCAAATAGTGAGAGGAGATCACACCCAAATTGCCTTACCTTCAGTAACAGCTGGTACTTCATAATTCTCTGCACTGGTTTTATTAACAAGTCTGTGAGCTGAAGTCGATGTCCCAAACGCTGTTTCAGGTCCTAGCAACAGTCAAATACAATTGAAAGCAGTGGTTGTGGATGGCTATTTTGAGAGGGTCTTTTCAAAAGGCTGTTTGAAACCCACTTTGAGGAATTGTTTGGGTGGGGTGGGGAGCACTATTCCCACTCTGACACTACTTCTCTTATACTTAACTCGCTGTTTTATTTGGAAACCGCATACTGTAAAAAAAAAGGGGGTTGTGTTCATCCGTGCTAAACCTCACACACATCAACATGGTTTCAATCTTGATTTTCCTCTACCCAAACCCTAATGAAAAAAAAATCAAATGTGCATACTTTTATCCTTCTAGAGTTGCTGTATGGGAAAGTTGTATGGGAAAGTTGCTCGGTTTCAATTCTAAGGAGCTGTATTTAACACCACTGACCCAGCGATGTCAATTGTATTCTCTAGCTCCACACAGGCAGAAATTGCCTGGGTTCCGCCTGAAGGCTTCACAATGATTTTTAATGTGCTAGAGATGGCCATCCATTTGGAGAGCATCAAACCTCTTCAGCTCACTTTTGGAGAGCTATAAGCTACCCTTGTTGTGCTGCACATTGCTGACTGGCCGGTCACGTTACATAGTTCTTCTTTAAAACATAAAATTTTTATTTGTATTTCAAAATCTTTCCAACACACGCAAAACTACAAAGAAAATATTTCCATAAGGATTCCCAGTTCCTTCTATGCCAAATATTAACCCTTAGAAACATTTTTTTAGCACTTGGCCATTGAGCATCCAGATATAATTAAATCTTTAGCAACATTACTAATAAAAAGTCTCTCTTTTCTGTATTGTTTGTTATTTTAATAGTCCTTAACCTTCAAAACCACTAGTCATTAATTTATTTTTCTCTGTTTTGTGTAAATACTTTATCAAGAGTTTTGGCTGTCCACACCAAATTGCGAAGTTCCTAAGACTGCACCATCTCACCCCTGATGAGGTCTTGTATGAATAATAATCTATCCATAGCCTTGCATCCAATCAGCAGAAAGGGACCCATTGACACTCACTCAGGGACCCTTTTGATCATACTTTCAAGTATTACAAACAGAACACACTTCTGGCATCCTGGGATGCGTACAGACTCCCTCTCTACTGATTGGATGCAATTAAGAGAATTCTTCAACGACCCACCTCCTAATCGATCACAAGCATTGACAGCTGTTTCCATTTGTTTCCTTCCCCAGAGCTCTTCAAGCTTGGAATGTAAAAGCAACAAGTGATTTAAATTCAGATTGCCATCACAACCATTTTAAGACTCCAAATTTGCCTTGCTTCCCTGCAAAAGTAAACCATCAGTTTCTATTCTATAATTCAATACTGATTTGGAGTTTGGTATAGACAATCATCAGAGCAAACAGGAGGGGAAATAATACCAGTAAACTAATTTAAATCCCAGCTTCAACTCCAAAGAGGAGCAATAGATTACACACAGTAAAGAACAAGTTTGGAAAGACCAAAAACAGTTAGTATTTTCTTTGGCACATACCTCAAAAAATGTATCAATGTACTCTGAGACAATATGCTCAGACTTTGGTTTGTTTTGGCAGTAAACTATGTACATGTGCAATCTTCTCTCCTGGGTTGAGGGAATAAAAACAAAAACAGGGTATTAGAAACACTTAAAACAGCAAATGTACAAGGGCTGCAGCACAGCTCATTTAAATGGAGGCTACTATGTAAGGTTTTAAACCATCCAAATACCCTCTGCGCACTTGGTTTGTCTGCTGAGGGTCCTTGCTGCCCGGCGTGAAATCAAAGTACTCTGGCAGGCACCCAGGCCATGCTTGTTGGATGGAGGAGCTGTTCCTTTCAAGATAAAATAAGCCCCAATTCTCTTCTAGTTGCAGCTGGGAAGGAGACGGGTTGTGGGGGGCAACCTGCCTTCAGGAAACTGGCCCACCTCTCCAAACAAAGACACCCGTTGGTGTTCACAAAGCCAGTAACAGTTGAAAAATACAGTGTCCTTCATATGCTGTACAGATGGTGCCTATCGTTGGGGCAAACAGATCACCCTGACTTGACTGTCTCCTCAAGAGCAAGGCCAGAGGTAATTTGCACGCTGGTGTACCAAACCAAAATGTGCATGAAGAGGCAGAGCTCCCTGCTCCGAAGGCAGGGCAAAGAGAAGCTGCCAGAACAAGGGATGAAAAGGACAAGCAGGGGATGGTCAGAGCTCACGTCCAAATTCTATGAACTCCGTAAGTCCTGTATTAAAATACATCATGTAATTTATGCAAATTAGCTCTGGATAGCACAATTTGCAGTCTTCTACCCTGCTAACAACCCCAGTAAACCTCTCCCCCATTCCCTTAAGCTCTCTGCAATGCCTGAGCATTTGCATTTCTGTCAGTATGTGGGAGTTAGAAGCTGAAATTCTTTTTTAAATTACAAAGTCCTACTTCTCAAGATTTTGAGCAGTGGACTACAGCCAGGCAGATGCCAGAGGCAGGACAGTCCTTTCTGGCTTCTGCAGCCACCCATTGTGCTTTTAGATGATAAAGCTCACGAGATAAAGCTCAGCTGCATTTCAAAGGGCTCTGATGTGAAAGCTGCGGCTGCCGCCGCCGCCTCCTTCCTGCCAGGTTGCTTTGGACCACCGTGGGCCACGGAATACACCACAGGCCCCAGATGTGGCTTCCACGAATGAAGCCCGGCTCCTCCACCCAGCTCCTGGGAACACTAAATGTTGATCAAAAAATAAGGTAGGCAAAGTAAATTTAGTGAAATACAAATAGGAGGTTGGCCTGGATGGTCCTTGTGGTCTCTTCCAACTCTGTGATTCTATGAATACACCAACACACCTACCAATTTTAATCACAGAATGGTAGGGAGGCTGGCAGATAACTGTCAAGGCCGTGGGCATGTTGACAAATATGCAGATTCATGATCAAAACACTTTCTGGTAATATAACAGAAGATGCTCATACTTACATGCTTAACAAAAAGTGATCCTAATTTTTCCGGATCATCAAGGCACTTCTCTAATTCTCCCAAGAAGAAACTAAACAGAACAAAAACATTTATCTTAATTGTTTCTGCTTCAGAATCCTGGATGTCACCACCAATCACTACAGTTGGGTTGTGGAAGGTTTCTGCTTTTTAATATCTGCTGCGCTGAAGGTTCACAGATGAACACACTAATCACACCCTCGCACAGCCTTGACAGAAAATACTCCACCCCAAGCAGATGTGACACAGCAGCTCTGTTGGGAAAGCTTCCGCTGCAGAGGCCCGTTTGCATTAGCTTCTAAAAAAGAAGGACCCTGCTGCTGCTGCTGCTGCTGCTGCTGCTGCTGCTGCTGCTGCTGCTGCTGCTGCTGCTGCTGCTGCTGCTGCTGCTGCTGCTGCTGCCGTCTTGTGGGCATCCGGGAGGAGCCTAGTGATTGGCCACAGTGTGAAGGGACCGCGGCTGCACCAGATGGGGTTTGACCGGAGCCAGCGGGGCTTTTCTTCTGTACTTATGATCTGTCCATTTAAAAATATACACAAGAGAAGCAACAAGACCAAAGGGATCCTTTGAATCAGGAAGCAGCTGGGAGAGATCCCATATCCACATCACAGATCAACTAATACTAAACACTGTGTATAGATCTGTGAAGCGATATTCGGTCTTACTGGCTGACTTCCAAACTTCAGCAAAAGTGAACGGAAGAATTACCTTTAACCAGTGCCTATGGGGTAAAGGGGAAATTCTGATTTAAACTATAGTGAAAGATAAGATGGCTCTAATCCATGGTCTGTTTATTAAATAGCAACAGCCACCCATGAGAATTACAGAAAGAGAAGAACCAGATGATTATTTGGGTCTCTACTGTAGTTCTTCCAACAACAGAGCCGCCCTACAGAGACCACTGCATCTGCCCTGGAATGGCTTCGAAACAGTCTTTCCTATCTTGAGATGATCCAAATATATAGCTGTTAATACCAGGCCTCGACAAATGTTCTTCAGCATCAGGAACCCCCCCCCCCCCCCCCCCCCCCCCCCCACAATTAATTAGAAGCCAGAGTTATTTTTCAGCCTTCAGGGATTTATATTTTAATGACCACACTTTTCATTATTGTTAACATCAAACCTCACCATTAACTCCACACACACATTCTTGCCTTTTTAAAAAGCTATAATTGTATAAAAAGTGTTGCAGTATATAAATATGCTCTCAACTAAATTGTGATTCTACTGAGAGTCACCAAGAGGCACTTATGATAAACGATGAAATTTCCCGGTGGCCTGTGGTGCCCGGACCTGGCCTGAATCATGTGGGCAAAAACTGGACTCTGGAGACTTCAGCAACCACAGAATGAGTGGGTTGGAAACATTCTGCCCAGCTCTCATTTTTGAGCCCCACAGATGCATTCATTTCCTGGTTCCATAAGCAGCAAAGAACTCACACGGAGAACTGAGCAAAGGAAGCCAGTCGAACTGTTGGACACCTGATGGATCTTAACCTGTTTAAAGTTCACGTCCAAAGATTAAGATGAGAGGTACCCTGACAGAGCTGCATGGGAGCCACAATTCTGTGGTCAGTGGGAAGCAGACTGTGAGAGATCAGGCACAGCTAAGCTGCCTCAGCACCTACAAATGACAATGGGGCACAGCAGCCCCCTGAGAAAATGCCGTGACAGCAAAGGCCGCCCTCTTCCAATGGCCTCTATTCATCATCCTGAGCAGTGGCGTCAATGTTTATGGGAAAGAAGCAGATATCACTGCTGTGTTTCATATAAAATAACTAGATTTCTAGTAAGTCAAAATTAAACTCTAAATGGGGGGGAGGGCAGAAAAGTTGGCCATGTCGCCCACTGGAATGGCAACATAGACAGCGATCCATCTACTACCACTCTGCCCGCCTTTTGACCCAGTGTGAACAAACTTTCCAACTTTCCACACCACCTCAGTTGATCTTTCCCCTTTAAAACCTTCATATACTTTCATTAGTGTGATGCTTTACACTTTTTAAGGTGTTTTAGTACAGTAGATAAGTGGCTTACACAAGATTAACAACTGAAATTACGATTTTAAAGTAAAAACATACTCCCTGTGCCAGTCATATATTTGATGTATGTTGCCAAACACTATTTTATCTTTCCCTTTCATGTCATCAGGAACGCCGTCTTCCTTCATGAGTGCCACGTAACCCTGAAATCAGAGGAAAAGGGGCATGGGTTCACCTGGGGGGGATTTTAAATTCATGTAACTGAGCATATAACAACACAACAATGTATTGCTAGGGATGGGGATCAGTTTGTGATATATGCAATATTCTTTTCTGTAAAACTGTTAAATTTCACAGTGTATCTTATGTTATTTTCATTATGCTATATTCGTGTGTTAGTAGACTTTAGGAATTCCGGAGGTGCTGTCGTTACTATTTAGGAGTAAATACTGTCAGTACCGGCTAAATCCTTGTATTGACAGTCTGAAACACAACAAATGGCTCTGATCTCACTCATCTGACCATACAGAGACATGGATCCCTTAATACAAGCCTCCCCACAGACATTTGGGGCCAGCTCAGAATGTTCAATTTTCCCGCGAAGGCACATGGAGAACAAGCAGCCGGGTGCAAGACCCCGAATGTGCAGAATCCACAGCTCAGTGGAGCTGGCTGCGGGGCGTCAGGCACGTGCAGCCCAGCCCAGCCCAAGCCAAATGTCTCCACACGGCTATGGACCATGTCCAGGATTACACAGGAACTGAGGAGCCTGCGAAAGGCTTCTGTCCGAGCAAGGGCATCCTCCCATGCAAGTCTGGTGCAATGCACCGGTTCCTCTCTAGTCACCTCCTCTGGTGGAAAAGTCCTACCAGGCATAAAGCTCCAAGGTGCCCAGTGAGCCACTGGATTAGACTATGCATAGATCACAAAGGAATACAACATCTAGGAACACTTTGCAGGGGTTCTCCCCATAGTCTAAGGAACACCATGTCAGATGGCGGTTTGTTCCCAAATCATAAGCCCAGAACAGCAGCAGCTCAGTTTTAAGGCATCAAGAATATCCAAAGTACCTGACTCAAGAAGTGGCCCTTGGATCTAAACATGTATGTTCATCAAAGGGAGTTTCAGATGCCCAATCTAAAACAGAAAGGCTGCCAGCCACTCCACCGCCTACATTCCTACACAGACATTCAACAGAGTTTTTCCACTGAAAATATATGAAGCATTCAGCAGCTTATTTTACAGACAGCTCAAGAAATAATCTGCAGTACGGATCACATGTAGGGATGGAAAAGGAAATTGTTTCAGAGTTTACGTGTCCTGCATGCCACAAGCACCGAAACCGGCTCCTAGCAAAGGATGCCGTATGTGGAGTCATGGAGAGCACCTTCCCAGCCCTGGAGTTTCAGCTGGTCATCACAAACCTTAACCAAACAAAGGAGATCCCTTCAATAGAAGGGAATGATAAAGAACTAGGGACAGATTTCCCAGCATCGTGCTGGTGATGTCATCCACAGAGGATTGGTGAGCTGCTTTGAGTTCAGAAGCTTCAGCTGCCCCGAGTGACAGACAATGATTCCACTAGAAGACGCTTGAAACACACCTCTACTACACAGCCAAGATCTCTCACATAATCTCGTTCTGTCTCCACCAATTCCTGTAGAACATAGCTGTAAAGTGAACAAGATTTAAGGAGAAGTTTATTTAACAGCAACACTATAAATGATCATTGTCTACATTTGCAAATTGAAATAACACACATGCTTGGGGGCTGTAAATTTTAACTGATTAACTAACTAAAACAATTGAGGGCTGCATTTGTTTTTTTAGGGGGGAAGGCTGGGGGATTGATGATACTGGGGCATAGTTTAGATCACTTTTACATATTTATTGTAAACTCTCACAGGGTACCTTATCTCAAAACTGCATCTACAATGGAGTGTTTGTAATAAGCAAATTCCTTTAAATAGAAACTAAAAGGTGCATGTCTAATCAGCTGACAGGGTTAGCAACAGCAAAGTGACATTTTTTCTGGCATAACCACCTACTCATACTGTGTATATTTTTGGCAGTCTAAAGATGTTTACTTGGTAATAAGGCAGAAGATAATTAAGAGCTCTTCACATCCACCTTTGCTGCAACGTGGATTAGCTTCCAGCACCTCTCGGCATTTATTCAGTGCTTTTCCTAAGTGCTCCTCCATTGTCTCGTAATCCCTGACAAGCCCTCCTGTGCTGCTGAGGCCCTTCATCACTTCCGGAGGCCACAGTTGTTGGCGAAGGGCCTGCGTGGCTCACAGCACTACAGCCTACCAATTCCCACTTGACCTCAGAAGTCAGGTTTTGTCTGAATGGACCTGGTTTTGGGTCTCCCCGACCTTGTTTCCCATTTTCATTTGGACTGCCTGGTCCAGTAGAATTCATTTTGCAAAATGAAACTTATTTGACTGCTTTAACATCACAAACTGTATAATCTATAACAACTTTTAGCAACTTTTGACATATTTGCAAGCAGGAAGAATGCCTGAATTTTCTAAAAAACAAAATTGTGGCTATTTCCAATACTACACTGAATGTAAACCCTGGACACAATATGGAGCTTGTGAGTTGGATGCAGCCGGCATTTCCACTGAACCTTGCCAATTCCCCTCCTTACTGGAGCTCCTGTCCCAACATGCTTTTGTCCAGGCATGATCACCAGCACAGCATGTTGGGTAGTCAAACAAGACATCCCCTTCCCTCGTTTCCCGCTAGCAGAAAGGCAGGCTGGTTCCAATCCTGTACCTTCATTATACACAATAATTATTTCACGCTATAGATTGCCTTACATGAAACATTTCATATTATATATTCTGAATAAAGATATGTTTTAAAAAGCATTTGACATTCCAAATGAGAAAATATAACACAGGTGAGCTTTTTAATCAGCACTCTCCCAAATTTCTATGGGGGGGGGGGGAGAAGGAAAACAATTCCCCCCCCTCGATCCTTCCTACCCTGGCCCCTGGCTTTCACGTCTCTGCTAAACTACCCGAGAGGGCTAAAATGCAAGGGTTGACACAATCAATTGAAGAGTATTCTTAGACGCATCGGTACGTCCCCTATTAAAGGCAGCATAAAGGCTGTGGCAGCTGGGGGTGGGGTTGCTGCTGGGCCACCTTCAGAGGAAAAAAGCCCAGCTGCCTGGAAAGCCCCCCACAGGGCAAAGTGGAGACGCATCACCCCAAACACCGGGGGCATTCCTGTTCCTTGGAAATACCCTTAACCCACCTGGAACGGCACTGGCGCAGCTCTTCCGGGGGCAGGCATTGTTGGGTGCCACCAAGCTGTGCTAGCCCACCTCCCATTTTGCCCTACCCACTGGCACAAATGCCACTTACGCTGGCAGGGTGGGCAAAAGTACAGGTGTGGCCCCGTTCCCCTCCCCCCAGACCTTTGGTTTGGGCTGCCAATAATCTTATGTGGGGTGGCGTCTGTGACAAGAGGAGGGGTGGAACAGGCTGTAAAGTGCTTGGATGCAGCCCACCCTAGACTCCCACAAAATAATTTATGTTCTTGGGATTCTCAGTCTCCTGGCCATTTTTTAAATAGCGTGACAATGACAAGAACAGGGATTAATTTTGACAGAACAAAATATCATGGATGGGAAGACAGAATCCTCAGAGAATTGAGGTTAAATACAACTTTTTTTGCTGGACATTTATATCAGGAAGTAGATTTTACAATATAAAATGCAGAGGACAGATGTCCTTCTTAAGCAAAAAAGGAAGGAAAGTTGGTAGATGGGTCTTACTGTCGCCTTTTTAAAGAGCTTGACTTCCGTTCTTCCATCTCATCGATGGGTGAGGAGGAGGAGAGGAGAGAGTTGTCCGAAGGATTGAACGAGGGGCTGCTGCTGTCACCTTGGTCTACTATCAGGGAACTTGGACGATCCTCCAGAGCCTTAGAAGAAAGTCAAAAGTGATTATGGGGGGTTGTTGTTTTTTTGCTGAACTCTTTTAAGGTGCAAAGTTCACAAGGTTAGGAAGAGTTAGCCAACATCTCCAGAACAATCCACTTACTATGTACTTTGATAGCATTTTATACATTAAGGACATTATGGACATTTTAATCTTTTAATCCCAATCAGACACTGGGACGTTTAAACTCTCACCATTGCTTCCAAGAATTAAAGGCCCAACCCTTCCCCGTGCCCACATAGGAGTTAGAACCCTTCCCCCCCCCCCATTTGTCAAAAAAGGTGGAAGATTGATATGATCTGGAGAGAAACCTTTGTGCTCTCCTTATGGGCTCCACCAAGAGCATCTACCCACTGAAAAGGGGGGGAAAGGACTGAACGGGACGGGCGTCCAGGCTCACCATTTTGCTCTTCACAAGCTCCTCTATTGCACTGACAAGCTCTGCTGCGCTGGGAGTTTCTGAGCTGGTGGGACGCACCAGCAGTCGGGAAGACGCCTGCGCCACAGACAAGGAGAGAGACAGCCACAGCATTAATGAGAGGGGCAGGAGGACTGGTTGCCAAGGCTTGTCATTGAGGTATCTTGCTAAGCAGGGAGATATGTCTCTTTCTACATCTTCCCCAAATGGTTCCTGATTAGCCCAGAATCAAGGTTTATATAAACTTAAATAAAGGTTCAGTCCCCTGCATCTGTTTTGTCCACTGTGGGTCAGCCCGCTCCTAAAAAGACCGCAGTTAGACCTTATGGATCTGGCCAATTATTGTCCAGTTTCAAACCTATCGTTTCTGGGTAAGGTAATTGAGAGAGCGGTGGCGGATCAGCTCCAGAAGTTCCTGGACGAATCAAATGTATTGGATCCCTTCCAGTCCGGTTTACACTCTGGCCATGGGACCGAGACAGTACTGGCCACAGTCATGGACGAACTCCGGCTCCACTTGGATAGAGGCGGTTCGGCGCTGCTGGTGTTGCTCGATCTCACTTCAGTGTTTGATATAATAGATCATGACCTTTTGGTCCACCGATATTTTGGCCTCGCCGATACTGGAGTTCGAGGGTTGGCCTTATGTTGGTTGACATCGTTCCTCCTAGACGAAGGACTGCTGATGGCATTGGGGGGAGAGAACTCTGGGCGTCGCCCCATTGTATGTGGGGTGCTGAGGGGCGACCCTCTCCCCAATGCTTTTTAATATCTACATGCACCCCTGGCAAGTTTGGTCTGGAGTTTTGGGCTGTGGTGTCATCAATATGCTGATGACACCCAGCTCATGTTCACGATGGAGGGTAGCCTGCCTGTGGCCCCTGGAGCTCTCCAGCGTTGTTTGGAGGCCATGGCTGCCTGGTTGAGAGCAAGTTGGCTGAAGTGAAATCCTACGAAGATGGAGGTGCTGTGGCTGGACCATGGGGAGCGACTGGTGGACTTTTGCCTGCCTACGCTGGTCAGCGAGGCATTGTACTTAGCCTCGTCAGTCAGAAACTTGGGGGTAACCTTGGACTCAGCTTTGACACTCAAAGCCCAAGTTATCCAGACTGCTCGAACAGCGTTTTACCATCTACGGCAGGCACGGCAACTGGCCCCGAACCTCTCCCGTTCTGACCTGGCCGTGGTCATCCATGCAACCGTCACCTCCAGGCTTGATTATTGTAACTCGCTTTATGTTGGCCTGCCTTTGAATGTGATCCAAAAACTTAAACTCGTTCAGCATGCGGCAGCCAGACTCCTTGCCAGAATGTCGAGCTGGGACCGGATAACACCGGTCCTGTACCACCTCCAATGGCTCCCCATCAAGTTCCGGGTCATGTTTAAAGTATTCGTTTTAACCTTTAAGGCCATTAGTGGCCCTGGACCTACATACTTGAGGGACCGTGGCTCCCCATATTGCCTCGCTAGGTCCCTCCGATCGTCCGACGAGAACCTATTGGTGGTCCCCGGCCCGAAAGACATCTGGCTGGTCTCTACTAGGTCCAGGGCTTTCACAGCCCTGGCCCCACTTTGCTGTAACAGGCTCCCAAAGGAAACCAGGGCCCTATGGGATCTACAAGCTTTCCACAGGGCCAGTAAAATGGACCTATCCCGCCAGGCATTTGGCTAGCGAGGTTGATTGAGACCCCATTTGATCCTGGCCTCCAGTGGACTCAGTTGGGGGGGATTAATTGCCATCTGTTACAGTTAAAGTTCCTTTAGTATTTATTGCTGATGTTTTAAATGGTTTTAATCCGAAATAATTTTTAGTGCTTTTATAGTTTTTATGTTGTACACCGCCCTGAACCCTTCGGGGGAGGGTGGTTTAAAAATCAATCAATCAATCAATCAATCAATCAATCAATCAATCAATCAATCAATCAATCAATCAACTAAATATCCAGAAGCAACTGGATGCCTGGGAAACAACCCCGGACAACCTTCATCTTCTTTTTGACCATCGAGTCTGCCATAGCTGCTATATAAGAATCAATATCCAAAGCACCAAACTACCTTCTTCTCCCCTCCCCTTCAGCCCACTCTCTTCCACACATGAACAAAAGGGAAGAGGACCACACAAAGCAAACCGTGGAATACGCGAACACGACTCAACAGCCAGTCAATAATTCTAAAAGGGAGCAGGGTCATTTTGCTCACCATTCCTTGTGCCATCGATTTCCCCAAAGGTAAATGCAGAGTCTAGAAGATCTCTGGCCTCATAAGCTACAAGATGCCAATTTATGGCTGTAACTAAGGATAAAAGGTGTTGACAGCAAAGGATTCTGGGAGGGAGTGGTGGCCACTGAATTTGATTTTAAGTAATTGGCAAACATGCACGCCTGTTTGCTGATTACATGTATCATTAAATAACCGGAAGCTAAACAAGGCATATTAATATGAACCTCACTTCATATTAGGAGGACAGCACAGATAAACATCATGCAAGACAGGCTACGTTATTCTTCACCACTGGACAGACATCTTAAGCCAACAGGCGCAATGCTTCAGAGCATGGAGCTTGTTTAACCTTTTTGAAGGGGACTGTCGCCAAATATGACTGCCGCCAATTTAGATAATGCCAGGTAAGTTTGAGTGTGCTGTAATTGGTTTCAGTGAGACAGGGACACAGATAGTGGGGGAAAGCACAACAGCACAGGAGAAACTAAATGGAGAGGTAGGGAAACTGGGCCAAAGCAGAGACGGAGCATAAATCAACATAATGCTAAAGAAAGTTTTAAAAAAGGAGAGAAAGAAAAAAAGTAAAATTAATTAGTTAAACAGTCATACAGCAGCTGTTTTAGCAATTTCCAAATTCCAAAACAAGCAGAACACTTGCAAGCTCCAGGATCCACACAAGTAACGAAGACTGCAGCGATGCTGCCAAACAGAACAACTGCTAATGGTTCAAGGGGGTTCCAATGACAGAAGTGGTTATTTAGTGACACGCATCACTTAACATGACCCAATGGAATAAGCGGACACGGATGCCAATTGAACAAACAGAAACCTGACATTCAGATCCCTTCCCTTCCAAAAAATACTTTGATTACTGTTCAAACTTGACCATACAGAATGGCTCTATGAACCACGAAATGATGTCTCAAAAAGATAATTTATTAACTCTCGCAGTGCAACACCCACTGGGCAAAGGTGGGTCAATTTCACAGGTGTACTCATGCAGCATCACAAGGAAGAAAATTCATCTTCATTCCTGAATAGAATTTAAAAGCTACCTGGGACAGAACAGTGCAAAACTTTTCCTCTGATCATCTGACTCTCTTGCAGACTACAAAGTTGTTTTTAAAGCTTTAAAGCTTGATGCCAAGGTCTGCCCCTTTAAAAATTTAAAGCTTGATGCCAAGGTCTGCCCCTTCCTGGCCAGACGTCATTCACAAAGCCATCCTCTGGAAGCAATAACTTCTAAACTTTCAACTTCCAAAGAATCCTGATTATTTTAATTTGGCTGTCAAACCCCCCCCCCCCCCCCCCGCCCCAAGAACAAGCAGTTCAGGAGGATCACAGCCCCAGCCTGTTTGAGCTCACAGTCACCCATTGGCAACAGAGTTTACCCAGACAGAATAGATAGAAACACTTACTTGCTTCTGGAACATCATTTGAAAACCATAACCCTGACCAGGAGCGTATCTACCATGGGAACATGGGGAGTCAATGTCCCCATTCGGTCACCCGGGGGGGGGGGGGGCGGCAAAAATTCAGGTTCGTTGGTGTGTTTTTTCTATTGATTAGTGTTTTTTCAGTTTGTGGCCTGCAGGGGTGCGGTTTTTAGATTAGCAGCACCACAATTTCAGGGATTTTTCAGGAGACTCCTCTGATGATACCACCCATGCTTGGTGAGATTTGGTTCAGGAGGTCCAAAGTTATGGACTCCCAAAGGGGGTGCCCCATCCCCCATTGTTTCTAATGGGAGCTAATAGGAGATGGGGGCTACATCTTTGAGAGTCCGTAACTTTGGAACCCCTGAACCAAACTTCACCAAACCTGGGTGGTATCATCAGGAGAGTCTCCTAAAGATACCCTGAAATGTTGGTGCTCCTAGCTTAACAATTGCACCCCTGACAGCAGGCACACCCCAAATTTCCCCAGATTCTCCTTTTAAATCCACCCCCTTCGGCATGTTTAAACATTGAAAGTGATGGTGTTTCAGGGTGGGGGAGAATCCACCCCCAAACAGCATCACTTTCAATGTTGTTTTAACTGGTGACCCCAGATTCTCCCTTTAAGGTGGATTTAAAAGAAGAACCTGGGCTCCCTAGTTTAAACACCATTGAAAGTGATGCTGTTTGGGGGTGGATTCCACTGGAGGTGTTTTGTGAGAGATGATGCTGACATTTGTTTGGTAAATGTTTTGCTGGGGGTGACATTTGAGAGATTTACATGCTTAATACCCACTTGCACTGGCTTGGAGCTGTTTCTCAGGCTAACAACCTACCTCATAGGGTTGGTGTGAGGACAAAATTAGGAAAGAGAGTTGGTGGGGAGAGAGCCATGTATGTTTTGCAGGGGGTGAGAGGTATTTTGTGAGCTGATGCAAAAAAATCATTGTTTGGTTGTGGTGGGAGAGGGTAGTTGCCCATACCCGGGATGGGGGGGGGGGTGGGGGTGTGTGCTCAGGCTTGTCCCCGGGCTCTAGTTTGCCTAGATATGCCTCTGACCCTGATGAATCTAAATGAACAGTAACTTCAAAGGTTATGAAACTGGGAATAGCACAGGTGCCAATGACCTCCATGTCAGGCCCTTCTGCATATGCAGAATAATGCACATTCGATTTACCTTCACGGTTGTTTGAAAGTGGATTTTGCTATTCCGCACAGTGAAATCCAGCTTCAAAGTGCACTGAAAGTGGATTGAAAATGCACTATTCTGCCTGTGCGGAAGGCGCATCAGTTCTCCTTGCTGAAGTTCTCCTTGGCTGGTTTCCTTGGGAGACTTCAACATCCAACCTGGGAAACCTTGTGGGGGCGGCTCAAGATCTCGGGGTCTCCACAAAAACAGCAGGCCCTTCTCAGGCCATAACGGGCCCCGGGCCCAAGCCATACTCCTGACCTGGTGCTTTGTTCTGAAGTTGGGGAGACTGAAGACAGTTCCCTCGCCATGGCCGGGTCGCTCCTTGTTTGGACTTAGACTTAGAGAGGCACCAAGACTCCAAAGTGGCAGGGAATTGTTTAAGACGGTCCACCCCATAGCCTGATGGATCCAGTGGGCTTTCAGGCGGCATTCTTGTGCATATGGCTGGCGTTCCTGTCAATGCCCTGGCTGACCTCTGGAATGGGGAGATGACCCAGGCCACTGACACAACTGCCCCTCGGCCCCCACCCCCTGCCTCAGGTCGAGGAGCCCAGGCAGCCCCTTGGTTTACTGAAGGGCCGCAGATGGTGAAAAGACAGCGACAACTGTGGGGGGTGGGTATGCTTAAGTGCTCTTCTCTTCCCAGGATTACCCAATCCAGCTTGTTTGGGTGCCCAATTCAGGGTACAGGTCATGGCCCACTTTCTCCATTTGTATCCAGCCTGCTGACTGCACAAATGCCCTGGAGATGGAAGAAGCGCCACTCAGATCACGGCTCCAGCCCCCCAGGTTCTGCCCCTGGACGTCCCCCCCTTCCTTTACCCACCTTGTCATCTTGTGAGTCTGGCTGGAGCAGACTGTGCTGCTGGATCGCCATCGGAGGGGGGAGTGGCACAGCATCGGCCCCTTCTTCGCCCTCTTCCTCGCCACAGCTCTGCATGCCTGAGGAGGAGGATTTCGAAAGGGTGCCACTGCTCAAGCCTTCATTGCGCCCTCTCTGCAAAAGGAGCAACAGGAAGCAGTTGTGCCCACTTGCTTTCAAACAGTCTCACATACATTTTCTCATCCTCTGTGGGAAGGTACAGACTGACTTCCACAAGGCCGAGGGAAATCATATGACAAAGCACTCAAACTGCAGATGCCTGAGTGAGTACACGCCTCCTTCATTAATGCCAGACTGCTTAAAGCCCGGCTCCTTTCTGATGACTGAAAGCTCTGGGGACCTGCCCAGTGGCCTCACCAGTTCTGGGAAGACTCCGCCCCTTCAATTTTCAGCTGAAAAAAATGTGTACCTCCATGGAATTGAGTGGTGGGAGAAGTGCACTGCGTCCGAAACCTTTTACTGGGACCTTTAATTTTGAAACAAAACACTGTGCAAGATTTCACACTCACTAGAACTCTTCACCAGGCTGGAGGATACAAAATTTTTAAAAGGTGAAATGCAGACTTCTAAGATTATTGTGCAGTGACCTGAGGTGACCAGTGGTCAGGCCGGAAAAAGCAGCCAGGCTGACAACAAATGTGTACTTCAGTGGGAATGTCACACAAAATGCACATGTGGAAATCTCCCCCACTGTTTTCCAGTTCTAAATGACAGATGGGAAAACAGGAGCAGCAGTGGCGTCGGAGGTTAAGAGCTCGTGTATCTAATCTGGAGGAACCATTTTCTCCAGCCATGGTTGGGACTGCCACTGATGCAAAGAAAGAAAGAAAGAAAGAAAGAAAGAAAGAAAGAAAGAAAGAAAGAAAGAAAGAAAGAAAGAAAGAAAGAAAGAAAGAAAGAAAGAAAGAAAGAAAGAAAGAAAGAAAGAAAGAAAGAAAGAAAGAAAGAAAGAAAGAAAGAAAGAAAGAAAGAAAGAAAGAAAGAAAGAAAGAAAGAAAGAAAGAAGCTTTAGGAGTCACCATCCCTCTCGGGAGACACGGCTTTTCCCCAAAGGAGAACAATGAAGTTAGAACATCATTCTGTGAAAATATCCATATAATTACCTCCATTTAGTGACACAAATGAAATACCATGGCACCATTTTTGGAGAAATCAAATAGGCCCACAAGTTTAGGGAAGGGTGTCCTGCACAAGTTTGAAAACAAAAATCTCATGTTCCCTTTGGACATAAAAAACGGACCAATGTGAAAGGTCTTTCTCATATATCTAAATACCAAAACTACGGCCCCACGGTGTTTCTGGGAAAGTTCTTTTCAGAAAGAAGTCAACACATAAGCAGCTTTGACACTCCTATTCCAGTCACTTGCGCTTGGCCAGCATGCATACAAACCAGAGCACGGTGAGTGCGAGTACCTCTGTGAAATAAACACCCTCCACGAATACAAACCTCCTCAAGGGTTTCATCCTGCGGTGTAGCAGCACTGTCATCTGAGTCCTTCTGAGAACCAGCATCGGCACTCTTGCGGACCTCCCGACTCTTCTTGTGCTTGTGCGCGAGCTTCTTCACGTGGCCATCTGCCTTGCCACTACTGAGTCGCCTGACGGGGCTTGTGAGCCATTTCCTCAGAGTGTTGCCTGGGCGTTTGGGGCCCGGTGAGCTCTGGGCACCAATCGTGTGGGGCTGAAGTGATGTCACTGAAGCAGGAGGGCTGGCATCGTTGCTGGAAACTGAAAGGGAATCTGAACAAGAAAATGCAAAGTGATTAGATGTAAGAAACAAAAAATAGCTTTGATCAAAAAAATTAACTTTCGTCTAGTAAATATCTGATCTCTGTGCTGCATTCTTGGAAGAATATGCAGTGTTCAGAACAGAGACCAGAAGTAATTGTGACAAATGTTTTGCAGTCCCTTTCTTTACTTAGAGGAAGCCAGAGTGAACTCATTGCACAGCAGTATTTTGTTTCTGGCTACTATATAGCTGAATAGCTCATATGGCTTCAGACTATGCAACGCCAAGCCTGTTTCCATGGTGCTGATGGTGAAGGACACGTTTCTTTGGACGTTTGGATTGACCAAAACCTTCACCTTGAGCTTTTCTCTCTCTTGGCAGAGTACAGGGGAGGGTGTGTGGGTGTGGGTGAGGGAGAGTCAACTGTTCACCAGGCTTACCCACCAAGTCTTTTGAAATGTAGATGGTAGGCCTGGCTGGATGCAGTCAGATGATCAAGTCAATGCACACCACCCTCCAGTTAGAAAGGTGACATCCGGTAGGAAGAAGAGATTTAGAAGACTTCAGGAAAAGTTTCTTTCACATGACCTCTCACAGGCAAGCATGGAAACAAGAGACGCCAAAAGTCCAGAGCATGAGGAGGAGGGTCTCTCCCCTGGCGCCTGCAGAGTCTGTGTGGCGGCTCCAAGGTAATAGGAGACCTTCAGACCCCTGGTCACTTTCCAGCTAAACAGCATTTTGCCAGGGTGTGCCCAGAGGGAGGGGCAGAGGAATTGCATTTTACCCTTTTCCTTTGGATCCTTCGCTCAATCTGCTGTTGTGTGCATGTGGGCATTTCCCTTTTTATAATAAACGTTTTATAACTGTTACTCCTGGCAGTGGTCCTCTGTACCCCACAGACCTCCACTGTTCTGGGCACATGTGCCCCATAGCAACTAGACGCTGGAGAGAGGGAGAGAGAGACAGGCACCAGGCCAGGCCTTGGAAGGGAAGCTGGAGACCTTGATCCGCTCAGCAGGCAGTTCCTGCTGAGGCCAGGAGGTGGCAGTGGGTGATTGGACAGAGAGAGAGAAAAAGAGAGAGAGAGAGAGAGAGCCCCCCTCTGGGTATGGGAAGGCCAGGTGGATGGCACGTGGAGACCTTGGTACCCAGAGACCTTGGAGGGCAAGGTGGAACAGGGTCTGCCAATCAGAGAGAATGATCCCTGATGATCCATCGCTGCAGCATTAATAGTTGCAACTAGTAACTCTGCTGCTCAGGCAGATCACACAGAATACGTCCAAGCTAGAACTGGGGAAATCTGTGCATGATCCATCCAGCCTACTGGTTCACAGAAGATATAGCTATAACATGCAATCTCTTGCAATAGTACATGTGAGCCAGACAGAGACGGCAGAATCTGAGTAGCTAAACCAATTTCCCCTAATGCAGGTGGTACAAAAACACTTCTCCCATTTCCCTAGCAAATTATGATTGGTTTTGTATACTTCACAATAAATACCAATAAACTGATTAGATTATATTTCTGTACAAAAGAGGTAGTCACAACCATGAGCCTGACATTGCAGGACATCTAGATCCAAGCCCCCAGGTCTGTTGTCCACTGGATGGGTGCTGGAGCACACCTGCTGCCCACCCCTGCCAAAATGCACCAACTCCTCTGGATCTGAACTGGAGACTACAGGAGCAAAACACTGTCTGACTTCAGGCTTTGCTTTCATGGAGGTGGTCAGCCAGCATCTGAACTGCCCTCCTTCAGACTCCAGGTGGGGGCTCAGGGGACAACGTACAGAAGTGTGTCGAGGAAAAGCGTTCTACAGCCGAGGCTCTCGCATGGATCATGTCCACGGGGAGGCCGTTACCTGAGTCATTCCAGGCTTCTCATTTGCTCGTTTCAGGCAGGCAGCCTCCCAGGGGATGCTCTGGCATGTGGCCTGGTGGTCGCACGAAGGAGGAAATGACACTGCCCAAGGGCACTAGCAGGCTTCCCCCTGGAAATGGCCCTGCCGCATGGCACAGCCTCGTTTCGGCTCCTTGCCCTGCTTCCAAAGCTTCTGGGGGTCCAGGCAACACCTGACCGCTCAGAGCCACGAGTATTCTGTGCTGCGAGTTATAGCTCAGTGAGCAAGAAGTGCAAGATCTGCAATTCACGCAGTTGAGGCCAACAGAGCAGGCCAGCAGAATTTCATTTCTCACACAATTTATCCTAACTCTTACC
Organism: Sphaerodactylus townsendi; assembly: GCF_021028975.2. Classification (NCBI taxonomy): domain Eukaryota; kingdom Metazoa; phylum Chordata; class Lepidosauria; order Squamata; family Sphaerodactylidae; genus Sphaerodactylus; species Sphaerodactylus townsendi. Next base: position 3,284,841 of record NC_059433.1, on the reverse strand, counting down.
ACAAAACTTTAATGGTGATTTAGAATTATTCTGCCTGTTCATCATGGGCCTCACTGCTGAAAGAGAGGATCAGGAAGTTCTGTCCCCAAACATCAGAACTCTCAGCCAGCCTCTCACAGCTTCAGGGGCCCCAACAGGCCCTGCCCACAAACCTTCATGTTCACAGTCTTAAAAAGTGGAGCCCCCCCTTTCCCCCCTGAAGAGCAAATGTTCAGTTCCTTGCAAGTCTAAGCCGCATATCCCCACTCTCCAATGGTTGGTCAACAAAAGAGCTGGGGCGGGGGGAACCCCACGGGCTGCTCCCTTGTCTCTCCAGCAGAAAGACTTCTCTCTTAATGGCAAACCATCCTTCCGTGTCTAAAGTACAAGCTACAACTAATCTTTTCTCCAACTCGGATTCCCAAATAATGGCCTAGTTTTTAGATGGGAAGAATGCAAACAATAGCTTGCAGTATAGAGAGAATGATAATCTTGTTTGTTACGAATGCAGGAACCTTCACATTAGGTCACTGGGGCTGAGGGAAAAGGCACATGCAAGTCTGATGATTTTTGGCATGCTATATGACATCTGAGCCATGCGATATTCTTCAAAACCTTGCTATAATGCCCTCAGCACCAGAGTTGGATGGGACAACCGGGGGGGGGGGGGGGGGGGTGGTGGTGGAGAGATAACACTGTTTTTATGGTATATTAACATTATATTGCGAAAACATTGTATTATATTGTGAAAATATTCCCCAATGCTATTACATAAAATCTGTTAAAAACACAGTCATTACACAGTTATTGCTGCTTATTTTCTATCTTACTCTCCAGTGAACATTCAGGAAGACGTCCACCCACTGTTCTCCCACCGCCCATCAGCAAGTTGATAAACATTTGCCGTCCTTCTTAAGTCTCTAAATACAACTTCTATTCATCTCAGATAGCCAAGGATATTGTCCAAGTTCATAAAACTGTTAATAAATACAGGTGCTAGATGAGCCGTGGGGGCTCTTCTACCCTTTCAGTGAACTACTTGGGGAAGCACTTCTGTTTTGTAGACAGTTCTTACAACCCCACCGGACGATGCTGTGGGTCCCACGTCAAGCACAAAGTGCTGCTCCTCGTGAGACTCTCCGTTCATGAAGGTCAGAGTTCATATCAAGTCCATAATTATTTTTTTGTGGGGCGGGGGGGATGTAGGGAAGCAAAATGAACTCATGGAGAAGAAACCAAGCTTTCCTAGCCAAGCAAATAATAATGCCACCACCAAATCAGTCCCTGGTCTTCAATGACTGGGGAGTTTTGAAAACCCAATTTTGACCTGTTACTTGATAAATGAAAGTCACCTGCCTGAAATTTCCTTCTGAAGCTCCAGACACTAAGACTAGACTCCCTGACCCCCAGTCACGAATTAACTCCTCTCAGGGAGCTGCAGATGAAGCAGATTTACAAAATTTCCAACCACCAAGCATCCTACAGCCAAGCAGAAGACACATAATAGAGCAAAAGTGTGGACTGTAAAACTTAAGAATGTGTACACTTCTGCTGCATATTCACTCAGGACTTGTTAGGGAAGGTCACTGCTCAAACAAACTCCATATTCAAATATAGTGAACCACTTATTCATCTTCTCTAAGGTAGATTCCACAAATCATATTTATAACGAGTTGCAATCATTATAAATGAATTTGTTTTCCATTTGTAAAAAGGGAAAACGAGTTCATTTATAATGATGCCAACGTTATAAATCTGTGGTGCGAAATCCATTCAAGACTGTTTTATGCCACTTGAATGGTGTATATGTAAAACCCATTATCAGAAAAGCAATGAATATATAATACTCTTTGGAAAATCAAGGGAACGAGTAAAGGAGTTTAGATATCTGGGAGTAAATTTTTGATATAACAACTAGTCAATCCAACAAAAACGTGCACTTAACTTGGCCAATTGTGTGCTGTGGTATGTGTCTTTTACTTTGATGGTGGGCAATGTGTTCTTGCAATTATTTGTGTATCAAAGGTTAAATCGGTATGGTTTTTCCATTTGGGTCAGTGCATTTAATCAGAAGGCCCAAGCGACACTGTGTCCACAGTGTCCCAAACTGTGCTGGATATGCAGCCATGTATTTGGAAACAGAGCTAAACCTTTCACATGTGGCATCCTGGGGCCACCCCCGTGACCTTACCCTGGCTGGTAGGATCCGTCTTGGGGCCTCAGGTAAACCCGACAGTCTTCCTCTCCAGTGGAACGCAGATCAAATGGCTGCGGCCGGGCCCTGATTCTGAAGCCAGCATGTCAACCTCTCGCAGCCCCCAGACATTGGAAACTAGCGCCTCGATACAGACTTTGAAATTCTGGTTACACATTAGAATAACAGAATCATAGAGTTGGAAGAGGCCACAAGGGCCATCCAGTCCAACCCCTGCCCATGCAGGAACACACAATCCAAGCACTCCCGACATATGTTCATCCAGCCTCTGCTTAAAAACCTCCAAAGAGGGAGGTTCCACCAGTCTCTGAAGCAGTGAATTCCACTGTCGAACAGCCCTGACGGTCAGAGTCCTCATGTACAGGTTTGAATCCATGCACCTTGAAGCCATTACTCCGTGTCCTAGTCTCTGATTGCACAGAGTGAATCAATACAATTGGCAGGATGGGACAATCAATCAATAATTCAATTCCATTTATTACAGTCAAAGACCAGCAAATTACAGTCAGGGACCAACAAATTCTAGACACATTCTCTCAACCTTGTAATTCCCCATGTAATTGTAATATATGATATACACTAAAATCAACACTGAGGCCTAATTTGTTTCACTTATCCCATCCATAACTTAGCGTTAAAATAAGTCACTCAAGTTAAAATTATTCATATGTGCGTGGGCTTGCCTACTTATTGGCTTTCAGCCTGTCTGCACTCCCATTTGTTCAATCCTAGATTAAAATAATAGTAATAATATTGATAATAATTGTGAGCCATATATTCATATATATGTATCTCTAATATAATATCAGTTACCTGCTCACTAATCTGCGTTTCTTTATAACAAATGTACAAAATTTGGCAACCACTCTGGACCAGTTTGGATTTTTGTCTTCCAGGAGCTTCCTTATGCATACATTTTCCGGATAGCCCCTGAAGTTATTTAATGTTGGGTCTAGTATCTTGGCTCTTATTTCTCTGAAGTGAGGGCAACGAAGGAGGATGTGGCCTGTGGTGTCCATTTCTTCCAGGTTGCAGAAACAGGTCCTCCTTTCTTTAGGTATCTTCTTCTATCTCCCTTCTAAGATCGCAGACGGAAGCCAGGCACATCCCACCAGGGTAAACGCCCTCCTGATGCCCATGTATTTCAATGTTAGATGGGGCTGGTGACTGTACGTATCTGTGAGATGCTTCTAGCGTAAAATCCAGATACTTAAGCAAATCTTGTTGTCTGGCAATATCTTGTACCCTTTGCTTGAGAGTGCTTTTGGCTGTAAATTTGGGTTGAGATTTTAAATCAAGAAGTGATAAACCCATCCTTGTTGAATGTATCGTCGAAGGCTTTCATGGCCGGAATCACTGGGGTGCTGTGTGGTTTCCAGGCTGTATGGCCGTGTTCTAGCAGCATTCTCTCCTGACGTTTCGCCTGCATCTGTGGCTGGCATCTTCAGAGGATCTGATAGTAGGAATGGAAAGCAAGTGGAGTATATATTGACTTTCCGGAGCCATCTGGGTTGAAAGGAGTCACTGACAATAAGTGGCCATAATCTTTTTTGATTACTATGTGCCTTCAACCCTACGTAGGCTGGTTGCAGGAAGATTCTATCTTCTATCCTCATTAATCCGGCTTCTAGCCTTAAAAAGGTACTTCCCAGAGGTACTTGCAGGATAGCTCTTAAGAATTTCGTTTGAGTTCTTCCCAAGATCTTTATATTTGTCATGTACTGATTTGAATATACTCCATATATAAGTTGTGGAATGATTTTAGCCTGATCCAGTTTTAGGGTTACAGGAACAATGAAAGCCCCCTTTGAACAGAAGAATTTCCGTACAGCATGCATGGTTCTTTCAATCAGTAAATAGGATTAGGGTTGCAGAACCAACCAGAAGCAAAGCATTACCAGGAGAGATTTACTGATGAAAATCCCATAGCAAGCGATACCTAGTACTATAGATCATACTCCCTAAAAATAAGTACCTTTGTGAATAATTTAGTACAGTGCAACTTGGTCACCTGCACAGAAAAGTCCTCTTGTATAGTTTGCAAGAAACCAGGAGTGGTAGCCTTTCTGACTTCTTCAGGTAGGCTGCTCCACAAGGTGGGGGACAAGCATTCTTACTCCCCAAACATTTGGCCAATGTCAAACCTGAAGTACACTCTGCATTAAAAAGGTACTCATTAAATGGCTCGCATGTAAAAAGTATAGTACTCTATAGATGTGATGAGCATGTTTTTCAGGTCTGTGCATGCTACAGTGTCAATAAGGATTGACCATTATGATTTGGTCAACACTGGTCAACGTGGATTTTGCTATTATGCAAAATGGGAACAGCTCCCCCTTCTTGCTTGGCCCAGGCCCTTCATATGACTTATGCTGTCCTTTCATTTCCACCACGGACACACAGGATGACTTCGCTTTCAGCAGCCGTTGCCTGGCACATGGAGAACATGCATTTGCGCCATTTGCCTTCCTGACCTGCAGCAGCATAAGCTAATGGATGGAAGGCTAGACTTGGGCCCAGGTGGCCTCGATCCAAATCCTCATGGTCCTGATGAAACTTATTTAGAGGCTTGGCCTAAATTACTCTCTCTTAGTTTAAGGCAACTCACAGGAAAATGCTGTGAAATTAAAATGCTGCTCTAACTTCCAATAAGATGCCTAGCCAAGGTACAAGAGCTCTACAAGTTCTTACCAATTTCTAAAGCTCATCTGCCTATTGACTGAGAAGAGTACTATAAATCTGGGCTCCTCTCCTAGCGCAGCTTGTAAAGATTCCAATGGCTGCGATCCAAGCAAGAACATCTATCCAAAGTTATGCCCCAGAGGAGAATTGTACGATTGCATTATGACAATCGTGTTATGATTTAATCCATCATTTTTGTCACATAAAATGATTAAGCTCAATGTCAGCCAAGGCACACATAGGAACAAATTAGGGCTGGTTATTTGCCAAAAATCACCCCCACCCCCACCCCCCGCCCCCAATCCTCATCAAATAGCCTGGGGTGATTAACTCTGAACATGATTCGGCTTCATTGCTTTTTGGAGTGGAGGGTGGGGGGAGAGAACTGAATGTTGTGCTAAGCTCAGCATAATGCAGAGTTCAGTTGCTGCTTACCAAGTTCTCTGGGGCTTGGGAAACCGGGGGGGGGGGGGCGAATGTGTGCTTAGCTCAATCCTGCACAGCATTTAGTTGCAGCTCTCGCAGCTGTGGCTTCTCAAGTCCAATTTCGGTAGTCTGGGTTTTTAAACCCCCCCTCCCAAATTTGGGGGAAAAAAGTAAAAAACGTTAATGAGTATTGGCTTTATTCAGTTTTACCCCAAAATTCCAGTTTTCAAAATATGACCTGAAATTTATCAATACTAATTATTGGTACTCACCACTAAAACAAGGAATTCATAGGACTTGTCAAACCTGTGATGTCCTGTGGTTAGCTCAAGGTGACTTCCCCCTCCCCCACCATGTGCTGGAGAGACTGTATTATGCTTGATTCCTGACGGATGGCCATCCAGCCTCTCTTCCAAAACCTCCAAAAAAGGAGACTCCACCACACTCCGAGGTTGTGCGCTCCACTGTCCAACAGCCCTTACTGTCAGGAGGTTTTCCCTGATGTTTAGGTGGAATCTCTTTTCCTTCACCTTGAGGCTGGCTCCCTCTTTGACATGGCATCCCTTCAAATATTTAAACATAGCTATCATGTCCCCCCTTAACCTTCACTTTTCCAGACTAAACATCCTCAGCTCCCTAAGCCTCTCTTCGTAGGGCGTGGACTCCAGACCTTCTACCATTTTGGTTGCCCTCCTCTGGACACATTCCAGCTTGTCAATATCCTTCTTAAATTGCAGTGCTCAAAACTGAACACAGTACTCTAGGTGAGGTCTGACCAATGCAGAGTAGAGTGGTGCAATTATTTCGATCTAGACACTAGACTCCTATTGATGCATCCCAGAATTGCACTGGCTTTCTTGGCTGCCGCATCACACTGCGGACTCCTGTTCAGATCCCTTTCTCATGCCAGGTGTCACCTATTGTATATCTGTGCATTCGTTATTTCTGCCTAAGTATAGAATCTTACATTTATCTCTGCTGAAATTCATGTTGTTAGTTTTGGCCCAGCTCTCTAATCTGCCCAGATCATTTTCAATCCTGCCCCTGTCCTTCAGGGTATTAGCTACTCCTCCTAATTTGGTATCATCTGCAAAGTTATTGCTTTGAGCTGTTTGAGCTGGCAATGTGGTCCCTCTCTGTGGATCACAACCCCCCGCTGGATGGACTTACTGGATTCAGTCTAATTAATCTGATGACAGTATTTGGCGTGGGATTGATATTGTCAGAGCAGCACACAGCTTGTGCTGCAGGCAGGTGTCCGCTATGCAGGCGTGGGCCCAAGCACAGAGATCCAAGCAGACTGGGAGCCCTGGAAGATCCAGCAGGAAGGGCACTCACTGCACCCAGGCAATGCCAAGCTCAAAGCAGGGCCTGATTGCTGCAGCAGAGATCCTGCAAGGAGTTAGTCTTCCTCTGCTCTTGTGCCAGACCTGGCAGAGAAACGAGAACACTTCCTTTAATTCAGCAGCTGCAGCCGCTGCCTCTGCTTCCTTTGCACAGCTGGCTCATCACAGGGCCGATGGAGGACTGGGCAGGTTCTCTCAGCTGCGTGGCGTCAGGCGAGGAAGGGCTGGAAGCTGGCTCTGCTGCCTAAACTTCCTCACAAGAAGCCTGCTGTGTGGTCAGCTTCTGCTTCCTCGTGAGGAGCCACTTCTGAGGGCCCAGCATTAGCAGGTTCTGTATCTGAGTCCAGGTAGCTGCCCACAGGCTGGCCCATGACACAGCTGGGCCTTGCAAAACTGTTTCAACCTTCTGTCAGAGCAAGTTTAAACTTTCACATATCGTGTCCACTGTCCTTGCAATTATTATTTATTTATTATTTATTATTATTTATTATTTGGGTTTATAAACCGCCCTCCCCCGAAGGGCTCAGGGCGGTGTACAACATGGATAGAGCACAACAACAATGTAGTTGTTTACTTGGGTGCTGTGTGGTTTCCGGGCTGTATGGCCGTGTTCTAGCAGCATTCTCTCCTGACATTTCGCCTGCATCTGTGGCTGGCATCTTCAGAGGATCCTCTGAAGATGCCAGCCACAGATGCAGGCGAAATGTCAGGAGAGAATGCTGCTAGAACACGGCCATACAGCCCGGAAACCACACAGCACCCAAGTGATTCCGGCCGTGAAAGCCTTCGACAATAGTTGTTTACTATTTTAGTTATCTCAGCAGCATTTCATATTCTTCCTAGAGAGTAGGAGAATTTGTCTGCGGGGGGGGGGGGATTCCCCCCTTCTCTTCCTTAGATGAATTTGCACATTGCCAACTAAGCAAGTCCTCTGCTCCCAGGTGCTCCAAAGGATCAAAACTATTGGAGAGCAGGAATGTTCTTTTACAAGGAAGAAATCTTCCATTTTAGATTGTTTTTTGGCTAGGGGAGAAAAGGGGTCCTCCAGTTCCCTTGTCCTCTTATGTTTTTTCCCCATATTCCCAAGGGGTGTGAGCTATTAAAATGGTTGTTTCCCAGTAGGGCCAGAGACAGGAAACATTTATTTAAAACTCTGATGACTCCAATTGCTCTGTTTGCATTTAAAAGCTCTTCATGGAGTTGTTGTAACAGATTTCAGCAACCATTAACTGGGTATTCAAAATGTTTTTTCAATGACCTCAGCGTTTATCTGCCAATAGCAAGGCTGCTGTTGTATTGAAAGAGTGAAGAAATCAAGGAGTGAAATAACTTAAGTTGGTTTGACTCTGGGAAATAAGATTCAGAGATAGAATATAATCCTCCTCCATTTAAAATGAGAGAGCGATAATATTGACAGTGAAATAGAACTTTGATAATAGTGTGTGTGAAGAGTTTTGGCAGGTGCTGCTGTTCGTTCTACCAGAACCAGAATCTGGGGAAATTCTAACTCCTGTGTCCCATCTCACTGCACTGATAACATTTATGCCATATCTCTTCTTCTCTGCCCTGAGGGGTCTTCCTGGCCTTTTTGTTAGTGATGTCTCCACCTTTAGCAAAACAGAATCTTTGAGTTAGATTAGATTAGATTAAACATTTGCTACTATAAATGAGATAGATAAGGCCCTAGAGGGGTAGGTTCTGGACCAACACAGCATGCCACAGGATGTAATGGAACACAGACACTCACTGGGGAATCAAGTCATTTAAAAGCCAGCAATCCGAAATGCAGGGCCAGCTGTAGCACGGGGGGAGGAAGTGCCTCTTATGAAAATGTTTCTGATGCATCCACAATAACTCACTCAATATTTGCTTTTTGCTGGCTGAGACAACAGTGTTGCATTTGCTTGTATCGTTCTTTGAGTGGTCTTCTGTGCGATGCATGCAGTAGGGCTGCACTTGCACAGGCCAGCCATGGGGTCCGAACAGAAAGTTCTGGTGGAGATAAACAGTTTAGGAGCTTCTAGAGTGCTTCTGCCCCTCCAGAGGCGTAGCTGGGGAAAATAGAGCCCGGGGTTCTGAGTTTTGCCCCCCCCCCATATGGGCGGCCACCCTCCCCCACCAAGACCAAACAAACTTTTTTGAAACAGCTCATCTCAAAGTCACCATCACATTATAGAACATGCCCCAACACACAAATCTGAACACACCCAGGGCTCCCTAGTTTAAACAACATTGAAAGTGATGCTATTTTTTGAAGGGGGGGGGTGGAATCCACCCTGAAACAGCATCATTTTTAATGTTGTTTAAACTAGAGAGCCCAGATTCTCCTTTTAAATCCACCTTAAAGGGAGAATCTGGGATCCCTCGCTTAAACAAAATGATGTTGTTTCAGGGTAGATCAACCCCCACCTGCCCCAAACAGCATCACTTTCAATGTTGGTTGTTGTGGGTTTTACAGGCTGTGTATCTGTGACCTGGCAGATCTTGTTCCTAATGTTTTGCCTGCATCTGTGGCTGGCATCTTCAGAGGTGTATCACAGAGAGAAGTCTGTTATACACTGTGTCCAGACTTCTCTTATAACAGACTTCTCTCTGTGATACACCTCTGAAGATGCCAGCCACAGAGGCAGGCGAAACGTTAGGAACAAGATCTGCCAGGTCACAGATACACAGCCTGTAAAACCCACAACAACCAGTTGTATCTGGTCTTGAAAGCCTTCAACAATACTTTCAATTTTTTTTTAATCTAGGGAGCCCAGATCCTCCCTTTAAATCCACTCCAAAGGGGGTGGAGGAAGAGGAGTTTGGATTTATATCCCCCCTTCACATCACAGCAGTTCATTCCTAGTGGAAACACCACAACAGGTTCTCCACTCAAAGTGATTCTCAAAGTATCCTACAACCCTGGGGAAGCCGACTTGCAAGTAAACTCAGAGGGCTTTACTTCTTAGTAAAACAGCGCAGATTCTTTTAGATTACAATCGAGATACATAAGTAAAGAACTACAGACATTTAATCAAATACCATAACAAAGAGGTTAAAAGATGAACTCAGTTTCAAAAACCCTGACATTTCTGTTTATCAGATCTTCAATCTTTCATTTGAAATGTATCCAGAAACAGATCCTTAAAGGCTAATCAGTAGTTTTGCCAGAAAGCAAGACCAGTTATCAAGGGTGATTTTAAATTAATTATTTATTTTTATACAGGCTCTACAACGCAAGTCTGTAAACAGAACATCAGTTTCTTTTCCTGAACATGCTAAGAATTGTGACAGTCGAACTGTCTGCTCTGTTGTATGACTAAGTGAAATGTATTTAAGACACTTATTCAAATTATACAGCATGAAAAGTTTTATGTCAAGTCATCTGTGGTACATATACTGTACTTGCAACATACAGTCATGTTTACTGCTTGCTCCTGAATAATTTTGGCAACAATTAATATCCTATAATAAGCATAATAATGAATTATGAAAGTGTTCCGGGTTTTCATTGTTATGAACTTTAATTTGATAATTAAATATGCTGGTAGTCTAGCAAAACTACATGATACTGTTCCTGTTCAAATATTCATTTCTTTTCTAAAGTGCAACACTTTTTAAAACTTCAATTCAAATTTGTACTTCTCTTACCTTTTCAATGATAAAAATTATGATTTTTGCCAAGGAAACAAAAGGTTCAGAACTCTGCCACTCTTTCTCTCTCTCCTTTTTAGTGCTGGAGAGATTTACCATTTCTCTTGTAAAAAAAACCTTAAGGCATTTTAAATTCCATAAATATGCCAAATACATTTTACATGCTAAGCTTTAAATGATGCATTTGAAATTGTTAAAGCAGTAAAAATACGTTTAGATTTGATAAGAAACTTACTGATTTTTTAAAAAAATTCTCAAAATTTCCCTCCTAAGGAATACCCCCCAAGTGGATTCATAATTTCCAGAAATTTTACAACTCTAGACTGGGATGTTGGGAGGGGTTTGCTGTTGTTACTGTTGATGTTGGATAATGATTTTCAAAGCACGACATAAACAAAGGACATCGTGAAATCCAAACTCACCTCCCTCCCTGATTCCCATTCATTCCATGTCAATCAGCAGGATGTGGTTTTTTATTTTACTGCACATAAACATTAGACAGTCCTGGCCATACATGCACGCCAGCTGTCCCATTGCTGTTCCATAGGATATAAATAGGATTTGGGGTGGGCAGCAGTTTTTGTAGGCTTCCCAGTTTAAATAAATCTCCCTTTCTTTTGTTCTGCCTGACAGACACACACCTCCTTCCTCCTCCCAGTAGGTGCCCCTGCCCTTCATACCCAAGTCCAGGATCCAGTGTTTACAGTTGCCTGGCTGCCCGTTGCCACAGTATGGGAAAGGGAGAGATTCCAGGGTCTCCATCCGATCCACTCTGTTGGACACGCTAAGCTGCAAGGGCTGCAAATGCCGAGTCTCTGAGCAGTCCTGAGGAGGGTTTCCACACACACGGGGTGTGTCCTTTTCCTCCTTCCTTCCCCACGGAAAGCTTCCCGACCAAGGGCACAATCCCGCTTCTTAAAAGCCCCCTTCGCCAGCTCCGGCACAGCAACCCCCTTTGGATGATGTTGTCCTCTGACTCACTGCCCCAGCACAGCTCCAGATTCCAGGCTCACATGTGGGAATAACCAGATGTGAGGGGTTATGCTCTACCGTAACTAGCCTAGTGGAAGTTCAAGATAATTCTTGGCTAGGCTGCTCTGTTTCCTTCCTGGCTCAGGAGACAGCCACGCACACAGCCAGTAATCAAAGGCATGGTGGAAAATAAGGGATTCAGCCCAACTACCATTGGGGCCTTCCAGTCAGCTAAGATTAAGCATGCCTCCAAATCATGAACTGATGTGTGAAATGGATTAAATTCACTTCGAAATTACATATTTTTAAATAATGAATTAAGGATTCTTTGTTGCAATACCTTAATCTTAAATTGGCTACAGAAAGAAGGTAAGAGATTCTGCAATATATTCACACGGGGAAAGGGTCGTCCGGCAGTCCCAAACGCACGCAAGGGCTTCTCATGGCTCCAAACTACTTGAGACACAATTCTGTCATTCCTCAACGGCATTTCCGCTATTGTGAAACATCACTTCCACTGTGATCTCTACACAGAAAGCACTTGCGTAGGAAGGAGGTTAAAGGAGATTGGGCGAGGACTGTCAGCAGCTATTAGCCATGGAAACGACATGGAAATGGAACCGGCAGGTTCACATGCAGCAACCACAGCAAACAAAAAAACGCCAGTGGGTATGTGGAGGGAAGTCATCTGACAGACACTGGCTCAGAGAGCGGGGTGGGGGTGGGGGAACTGGGTAGTAAATGAAGAATGAGCAACTCCCCACATATCTGAAGCCAGCATGAGCAGGCATTACAAAAAGTTACCCACCATTCATGTGACCAAGTGGACCACTGCAATACACTGTTAATCGAAGTTGTAAAAGCTCAAACTTGTAAACAGTTTGTAGATCCTATTCTGCTACAAGCTCAATTCTGAGTTCAGTAAGAAAACGTTAGGTCATTACTATTGGACCTGATCCAAATTAAGATCTTTGTTTTGGCTCAGCACACACCACGGCAGGATAAGCATAACAGGGCTACTTCTGCAAGATTAACTAGCTAACGGGAAATTTAAGTTCTGGTTTGTAGGTGTAACAAGAGCCAAAGGACCCAGAGGGTGGGATACACCCAGCTCTGTACCATCAAAGAGGGCAATCTTTGCATAAATAAAAGTGTCCACTAGCTCCTTCTCCAGATGCAAACACCACGGGTGAAGCATTCACCCTTCCATCTGTTGTTGTTATTCTCTGTTATTAGACACGAGCCATGAACAGGGATTTGTCACCGTATTGGCTGAGCACAAGAAGCTGCAAATGCTCTGCCCTCAATAATCAGTTCAGGGTTCAGAAGGGAGGCTAAACTTTCTTTGGATAACAACTGCAGGAAGAAGGGGAAGACTGGGCTCAGAGACCCCACACCTCTTGGCATGGTACCACCAGGCCTTCCCTTCCTTTCTGAAATGAGCACAGATATACATTCGGAACAAACGGGATCACAGCAGGTTCTTCCTCATGCGGTCACAGATCCCTGAGGAGAGCAGGTCTCCAAGTGGTCGTTCGCAGGAAGTGTTGTGGTACTAAGGAAAGGGATCTACTTATTAAATTGTGGCGTTTCTTGCCAGTAGGGACATAATGATGGCCACAATCACTAAAGGGAATCTCCATGCCCAGAGGCAGCAAAGTCTGGATATCAGTGCGAAGAGGGAATGTCAGGAGAAGGCACCGTTGGCTGGTTCTCCACAGCAATTGGTGGGTCCTTGTGTGGTGCAGGGTGATGGACCCGTGGCCCGTTATTCCACCAGGACTTCTCTGATGTTCTAATGACTAATTTATCTAATTTCACCATGCAACTGACAAGTTTAGTATTCCCAATTTGTTGGTGTTGTCACGATACAAACAGAATTCTGTCAAATCACTCTCTCTGTTAGGACACAGGGCCACCCAGTCCCAAGTGCTCTGACATAACCCTGCAACAATTGATTCCCTGGATTTAAAAGTAAGTTACACAAATTACCAGGAATTTCATTTACGACACCCATTCCCCGTGTGGGGAGAACTAGGGAGTGCCTGCTCATGAACTCAACAACCAAGAATGGTTACAATCTACTCTTTCTCCACGCTTCCGAGCCATCCTGGCAGCTGCCCAAAAAGGAAAGGCATGCTCTGCCCTCAACAAGAGAACCTCAGTTGATGCCTGGTGGGTAAAGGAAATATGCTATCCAGGCGAATTCTGGAAGGAGACTAAGATTTACTTCACAATGTGCCCACAGTTCCAGAGCTGCTAGTACAGCTGCACCCTGTAGGAATTGGCTTCTTAGGTTAAAAGCACGTTTGCCCTCTTAGCCGACATTTGCATGATTCCCTCAACCCCAGAGATAAAAATTAGCCAGTTTACAAACAGTGGAAGGGCCAGAAAATGACTTCATTTAGTAATTGGGATGTTATTTCTTCTTGCTTTGCAAACAAAAGCACTTTTTACTGGATTAGCCAGAAGCTGCAACTGAATGCAAACTGTTCACATTAGACCTTTCTTTCCGAGTGTTCGTTAACTACACAGGTCACTGCTTTTTTCACACCAGATGCATCCAACTGATCAATCTTCTCTGCTCTGATCTGCTGAAGGGCCTTTCGACAGGGGCAGAATGAAGTCTCAGCAACTCAGTTGGCTACAAGGTGCTCAGCAGTGTTGTGAAGAAGCGCAAACTCTCCCATGAGGCAATGACCCGAACCCGGAGCCTGCAGGTGCGGCCCACACGTGCTGGACGTCCGGCTTCATGACTCCACTGGTCTTTTGCCGGTCTAGTTCTGACGCCCTGAACCATCTTGCCAAAACTGATGCAAACACAGCGAGAGACACAACCAAGGCAAGCCCACAATGTGTTGCTAATTGTGATTAATCAGGGTTTTTAAACTACTTCATTTTTAAAGGTGTCTTATACCATGGCAGTATTTCAAACACCCACACATCAAACCAGTGAGTTGTGCAAATTATTTTACAAAGTGGCCAACTCCTGGGCCTGCTGGCCTTGGATAACAGTGACAAAATTAACACCCGCAGAGCACAGTTCTCCCCGGCACCAGCATTTCTGGATGTCACGTAGGCACAAAACAAACCAACAACGCTAATCTGGAACTCAACTGATCAATCTGCTTCCTCCTGTACACCAGACTCATCAACCATCAGTTTTTCTCTGCAATGGGAAAGGGCCAAAATGACAACACAGCCTGCCACACAGTTTGCCCAGGCATCTCACCACAGGGGCACACAAGGAGCTAGTCCCTTTTGTCCTGTAACAGGGATACAGTCCTCTGTGGGCTGAATGACAGAGAGGATTTCCAATTAAAATTTCACTGTGGGCTGCTAGCGCAGTTAGGCTCAGAGGTATTTAAGGCTGGTTAGAGAGTGCGGGATAAGTGAGGATGACGCCTCAAAGGGCCAAATGTGGGCAGCACAAGCGAGGCTAAGAAACAGCAACCGGAAGCACTGAGAACAGCCCCAGGTTCTTCTGTGAGGGGCCCGTTGTGGCAGCTCCCCCACCCTGCCCTGCAGTCAGGATACAGGGAGCCCTGACCACCCTTCCTGGTTTCAGAACTGCTTGGGTGGGAACACAGGGTAGACAACTACCATACATGTTCATCCCACCCAGTTTTGTGGCTACTGCTGCATCGCCCATATTTGGGTGATTTCTGGCCCCGTCCTCCACATGACTCCCTGCATTCAGAAATGAGAGGCAGAAGCAAAGGTAGCCGTCACACCACGTGTGAAGCCCAATCTCACTCGGCGAAGAAAGCCAGCTGTGGGACACACTGCTCTGAATTGCAAATCGTTCGCACTTCAGTGCCATCCCGGAGCTGCGGCAGACGATGACAGAAACAAAAGAAGTCTCCGTGCAGTTCCCCCTGTGCAGGATCTTGCCCAACACCTTCTCAGCTGCTTCTTTCCTGATATGCTTCATTGCCTCAACACTGGTTTCCTCAGTCAGCTTGCCTAAGGCTCGTCCACTAAGTCACAACAGAGGCCAGACTTAAATCCAAGACTGCGTGGTTCCCAGCGAGCCTCTTTGGCAATACTCTGCAGTCATTCTAACAGCACAGTTTCTGTCACACGTAACCCCAGTACTAAGATTGTGCCACAGTTTGGCCCTCAAGAGTTTAGGACAAGAAAGAATTAAAAATCCAAATTTTGTAAACAAAGTGATTTACTAGGTCTGCTCTGAATTAGTTTTTAAAACTAGTTTAAAAACAAGTGTGCCCAGGACGCTGCTGAGAAAATAAGAAAGTAAAAGCAGCACTTGTTGTAAAAGCAGCCCTCACTCTCCCTTTCGGGAAAACTTTCACAAAGAGTGAGACACGTACATTACACAGAACATGGACACTGTCTGACCCAGACTTCTCTTTTGGCTTCTTCAGACGGCTGACTATTCCTGCCTGCAGACTCTCTGCATTTTGCACAGCTTCACACATCGCCAGTGCGTTTTCCCCCTATGGTACTCCTTCTGGCACAGGCAGAGAACTTGGGCCGGGGCCAGGACTGGCCTCTCATTTGGCACTGGACTTTAAGAAAGGAAACAACACTGGAGGACGAGGAGATGCGCAGCTCTGGTTTCTTACAGCTGGGACAGAGAATGAACTCCGGGCAGAGGGATCAAGCAAAGGGGCCTCTTGAGAGCTACCTGTGGCAACTTCTGCTCATGCAAACTGAAATGAAGATATGCAATTCAGCTTGTACAAACAGGAGTTTCATGAGAACCTCACAATGTTTTAGCTTGTAATTCTCCAGCCTCTCTCAAAATGTTCATTTATTTAGTACCTCATACTGGGAAAGAAAAAAGCTTATAAATAATTGTAGTTATCAAATAACTTTACTGCATTCTGTGCCCAGGTTACATTATAAAAACAGCACAAAAACCTCAGGGCTGTGCCTGGCAGTGTCACGCGCTCCTCCCGCCTTGAAGAGACCGTGAAACTCCACCCAGCACATTGTACATGACAGTAACTACCTAAGATCACGTGGATTATTATTATTATTATTATTATTATTATTATTATTATTATTATTATTATTATTATTATTATTATTATTATTATTATTATTATTATTCAGAGAGCCAACCCAGAGGCTGCAGTTGAAGATCTCTGAATAGGCTGCATCGAGCCGAACAAAGCGGACAAGGCTTAATGAAATGGAACAATGGAAACGTTAACAGGAATAGTGGCCTGGAGTTCCACTTGGTGCCTCATTTTTCCCCAACATCTATTAAAGAACCGCACAAACATGGAAAAGTTCGGACAAGTTAAATGCTTGTCCACCTACCTTTGTGGTTAAAGATGCCTTCCATCTCCATGCTGCTTCTGGAGTGGGCGATGCAAAGAGACCCACAAGGGACCAGCCCTTCCGCAGCCGGGGACCGGTCAGTGGTTCGGACGAGGCACCAGTCAGGCTTGTCATGTGGCCTCTCTAAGACCTCCACTGTCTGGCCACGACGGATTGTCAGTTCATTGTTGTTGCATGCCGTGAAATCATGGATGACCACTGTCAACTCACACCCACCGGACAACTGCAAGGGAATCAGCAGATGGAGACATTTCAAGCCTTGTGATTGCAGAATGCTGGGGGACAGGGAGACCGGCCACTGGCCAAGTCCCAAAGGCTGCCAGTAAGGACAAAGCCCCACGGACAATCCCACCAGGCCAACTTTTCTGAGGAGCAGGGATGTGTACGGAGAACATTCAATGTGATAAGATCAAGTATTTATCAGTGAAAACCTGAACTTGCTGAAATGACAGCTTACACTTCAAGAACTCTCGAAGTGAAAACAACATGGAAAAGTCACCTCTGGTATACTTTACTATGTTAAGACATAATATGGGATGGAAAGATTCCATGCACCAATTACCATTAAATAACCTTTTAGTATGGCGGTAGACAATTTTTAATGGCTCAGGGGCAAAAAAGACATTTACTAGCAAACAAAATGCATAGTTGGTGGGGGGATGGACAGATCACCAAGGTCATACTTGGCCAGACATGCTTGGAATGGAGCCAAGCCTGTTACCTCCTTTGGCTCCAGCAGTGCCATCAGCGCCTCAGCGGCTTGTGTGGACATCTGGCCCTGGGTGCCAAGCAAAAGGGTCTGCTGTGCGCTATGAGAGAGCATCATGACATTCTTCCACTGACCTATCAATGGGGGTGTCCTCATAAGAACATAAGAACAAGCCAGCTGGATCAGACCAGAGTCCATCTAGTCCAGCACTCTGCTACTCGCAGTGGCCCACCAGGTGCCTTTGGGAGCTCACATGCAGGAGGTGAAAGCAATGGCCTTCTGATGCTGCTCCCGAGCACCTGGTCTGCTTAGGCATTTGCAATCTGAGATCAAGGAGGATCAAGATTGGGAGCCATAGATCGGCTTCGCCTCCATAAATCTGTCCAAGCCCTTTTTAAAGCTATCCAGGTTTTGAAAGCAATGTTTTGAAAGCCATGAGTTTCACGGACAAGGCTACCTTTCAGGACCGCCTCCTCTCATGGCAGTGAAGCCACAGCTAACCAAGTCCCCATAGTCACAGGCTCCTTTGCAAATGCAAGCCACAACTGTAACTCCTACTGTGGCTAATTCAGATGCAGACGTGATGGTATCCATGTTACACAGGTTATTGAGAAGAAACAAAATTAATGGGCTGTTCCTAAATTTTGATTAAATAATATCGTCACATTAAATGCTCAAACACTTAGTGCTTGCACCTCAGCTTAATTTCCAAAGTGTAAGAACAAACACACACACACACACACACACACACACACACACACACACACACACACACACACACACAGCTACCAGACTTTGCATTCCTGGAAGAACACACTACAAAATGAGAGCCACAGCTGAGCGCCTCCCCGCCTGTGGCCTGGCCCCTTCAGTGCTCCACGGCGAAACTGAAGCCACAGAACCCTGCAGGACGTCCCTTTCAGCATGCCATGTGACAACCATGTGACTTGCTGAGCAGGGTTACGAGCAGCATCTGCCAAGCAATGGTGAACAAAAAAGAGGGGCTCCATCCTCCCTCTGCGGCCTTCCCTCTTCCAAAACCACTGGACACACCTTCAGTCAAGCAATCTGGACTTTTCCCAGCTATTTCCCATGACCACCACCAGCCAGTCCTTCCAATTAATCCCAGCTTTGCACAAGTGTGTGTGTGTGTGTGTGGGGGGGGGGGAGGTAGTGAAGAGGCGGCCTCCTGGCTATTGTAATTCATGAAAATAAATCAGCCCACACCGCCAAGCCACAGGCAGGAATCAGTTCTGTTGCTCAGTCTCTCTGGACGCCCTCCGCTCCAGCTCGGGGGTGTGCAGTTGCAGAAACATGTTGCCCTTCCCACCATTCCGTGCATCTGGGGTGCCCTTCCCCCCACTTCCTTTCTGTGTTTTATTAGCTCTCAGGTCATTCAAAATTATGCCCAAAAGGCAGTTGGGAGTGGGGGTTAGAGGTAAGGGAAAGCTCCTGAGCATTTTTTTGGTCCTGATTTATTTTTACGTCTCTCCCTCGACAGGAGTCAGAAACAACTGAAAACAGCTGTAGGCTGAGGGGGTCTGAGAAAAAGACCTTTTTGATTCTACATTTGACCACAGAGTGTCAAATAGGGGCCTCCTAAGGAAAAAACAACCCTTTGCAGATGTTTGGTAGCCAGTTTGACCAGCCCAGCCAGGGAAGATGTCGACTCAAATTTCTTTTTGTGCTTGGAACGCACCCAGATACTTTTGTTTCACGGCTAAGCCGAAAGTGCACGTGGCTGGTGAGTGGGGAAGAATGCTGAATGGAAGGACAAGCATTGTACAGTTATCAGTTCTCTTGTATCTGTGGTGAAAAGAATCTTATGCAAAGCCTGAGAAGCATGAAAGTCTCTTGGAAAGGGTTACACACTCTTCTCTGCCATCTTGAGAACTAGAAACTGGCCTTAAAATAGGTCCTTCTTTATAACATAATTAATGAAAAACCCTAAAATATGTGATATTATTTGGGTACAGATGGGGACTGAATTTGATGCCATTTCCTTAACCCAAAGAAACTACCCATTTACAATGTTTTGTCGAAGGCTTTCACGTCCGGAATCACTGGGGTGCTGTGTGGTTTCCGGGCTGTATGGCCGTGTTCTAGCAGCATTCTCTCCTGACGTTTCGCCTGCATCTGTGGCTGGCATCTTCAGAGGATCTGATAGTAGGAATGGAAAGCAAGTGGAGTATATATACTGTGAGGTCAAAAGGTGAGGCCATCTGAATAGAGTAGCCTGGCATGTGAGTCACAAAGGAGTCTGTAGCATGTGAGTAACAATGACGATAGCAAGGTCAATAGGTGAATGCATCTGAATAGAAGTATCCTGGTCTTTGTTCCCTCTGATTGCTATTGTCTATAGTTGTCCTGTGTTTGTGTGGAGCTGATTAGTCACTGTCTTGATTCTAGAGTTTTTCAACACTGGCAGCCAAATTCTGTTCATTTTCATGGTTTCTTCCTTCCTGTTGAAATTGTCCATGTGCTTGTGAATTTCAATGGCTTCTCTGTGTAGTCTGATGTAGTGGTTGTCAGAGTGGTCCAGAATTTCTGTGTTCTCAAATAATATTTTGTGTCCAGGTTGGTTTATCATGTGTTCTGCTATTGCTGATTTTTCTGGCTGAAATAGTCTGCAGTGCCTTTCGTGTTCTTTGATTCGTGTCTGAGAGCTGCGTTTGGTGGTTCCTATGTAGACTTGTCCACAGCTACATGGTATGCGGTAGACTGCTGCAGTAGCTAGAGGATTCCTCTTATCCTTTGCTGAACGTAGCATTTGTTGAATTTTCTTGGTGGGTCTGTAGATTGTTTGTAGGTTATGTTTCCTCATCAGTTTTCCTATGCGGTCCGTGGTTCCCTTGATGTATGGTAAGAACACTTTCCCTCTAGATGGCTTTTTATCTTTGTTCATGTGGCTTGTTCTTGGTCTTGCAGCTCTTCTGATGTCTGTAGTAGAGTAACCATTAGCCTGTAGAGCCCAGTTTAGGTGATTCAATTCATCTTGAAGGAGGTGGGGTTCACAGATTCTGTTTGCGCGATCTACCAAAGTTTTCATGGTGCTCCTTTTTTGTCCTGGACGATGATTGGAGTTTTTGTGTAGATATCTATTCGTGTGCGTAGGTTTTCTGTACTGTGTGGCCCAATTGTTGGTTTGGTTTGAGGATGACTAAGACATCTAGAAATGGCAGTTTTCCTTCATTTTCTTTTTCCATAGTAAATTGGATGTTTGGGTGGATCTTGTTGATATGGTCCAGGAACTTGTTGAGTTCTTCTTCTCCATGGCTCCAAATGGACACATAACGGAACCATACGGTGGGCTTTTTTGGTGCTGTTTCCAGGGCTTGTTCCTCAAAGTGTTCCATATAAAAAATTGCTATTACAGGGCTAAGAGGGCTACCCATGGCTACCCCATCTTTCTGTTCATAGAATTCATTATCCCACTGGAAGTAGCTAGTAGTGAGGCAATGTTCAAACAGGGATGTGATGTCTTTTGGGAATTTCCGGTTAATGAGTGCCATGGTGTCTGCTATGGGGACATTGATGAATATTTCAAATTCTTTATTGCAGTCAAAGACCAGCACATAATAATACAAACTGAGAAGTGCACTTATACACAGTCGGTGACCGTCCACTAAAAGGTCAACTCGCGAAAAAGCAAGCAGTAGATAAAATACATTCGATCATGTCAAAAGATTAAAAAGTTAATATAACTACACTTGGAAAGTGCCTGTGCAGTCTTGCTAAAACCTATAGTGACATTACTAGAAAACTCCGGCCTCCGACCATATCTTCTAAGGATCACAGTTTCTTCAGTCTTTCCCTCCCTAAACTATTCAACCGGCAGATGTCTCTTATTGTGTTTGTAGATTAAAGAACAAAAACGGGCCATTGCCCGTGTAATTTTCTGGTCCCTACCTGTCAATATGTAGGCCAGTACATCTTTGTAGTTTAGGCCTATTAGACCTGTCATGGCTGGGCTTAGGATTTCCTTTCGGGGCATTGATGAATAGGGAAACTACATCAAAGCAGATCAGTTTGTCATTGGGGTTGAGTTATTGGGGATTACTGATTTTTTTCGATGAAGTGAGCAGAGTCTTTAATGTAATGTGTAGTCAGTCCAATATGGATTTGTAATTGTGCAGCCAGGAATTTTGCCAAATCATATGTAGGGGATCCGATTGCACTCACAATGGGTCTGAGTGGAGTGGAGTCCTTGTGGATTTTTGGGAGTCCATAAAGTCTAGGAGGGTGAGCTTCAGATTTGCAGAGACGTTGGCGTATGATTGGATCAATTGCGGAGTTCTTAATCAAGGTGTTGGTTTTTCTGGTGATCTTGTTAGTTGGGTCCTGTTTTAGCTTTTTGTATGTTGTGGGGTCCAAAAGTTGTCTGATTATTTCTTTGTATTGTTCTGTTTTCATGATAACTGTGGCATTACCTTTGTCTGCTGGTAGAATGATGATTTCTGAATCAGAATGGAGGTCTTTGATGGCTTGTCTTTTTTTCCTTGCTATATTACCGGAAGGAAGTTTTGCTTTCTCAGAATCCTTGATGTTTCCCCTCTCACTTCCTCCGCTTCTTCCTCAGGGAGATGATAAATCACTGATTCCACATTAGCAATGATGTTTTCTACTGGAATTCTGATGGTGGTAACAGCAAAGTTTCCTCCTTTGGGTAAGAGGGATACTTCATCATCAGAGAGTTGCCTCTCAGTCAGATTGATGATGGTTCGTGATGTATCCAGTTCAGGTTTCAACTGATGTTTACAGTTTCCCAAGATGCTCAGCCAACGTACTATGGTCAGGAAATTGGAGCGGGGGAGGGGGAAAACTAATCCCTTTGAAATCACTTGTGTGTTTTTCTTACCCACCTTCCAAGGAGGAGGAAACTGCACACAGATTTATGAAAGTGTTTCTAGTGAAGACCATTTCAAAGTGCATCCCATCACCTCTGAGATCTGACGCTTATTTTTTAAGGAGACCAAATCAATGTGGAACTTTCCCCAAATGGAATTGAAAGTGCAATTACTTGGCTAAAAGCTACTTGGATGACAGATGAAAGGAGAGCTTTGCTTAGTTAGCAAGTAAAGGTGCAGGAGGCCAAACAATCTCATTTCCAGGCAAGGACACTCTTCCCTGGGTGACATCCATTTTCTGTCTCTTCCCAATCACCCTCCGGGACACTGGTCCCCCAAAGGGGAACCCTGTTTGAGGGGGGCTGAATTTGAAAATTCTGGTATCTTGAGTGTTAGGCCTGACCTGCTTCACAGGCCTGCTGGGAGGATAAGATGAGGGAGAAAGAGAATATGCACTTTGCCTTGGAAGAAAGGTTAAGAAGAGTCTATTACATTTACCTTTTCTGGAAACTGGTAAGAGTAAAGTTTTGGCCAGCTGCCTGCCGTGTGCTATGAAACCTTCCCCCCAATTACTCTGAAAAGAATGATGAGGATAGTTTAAAGCTTCCCTGTGTGGTACAATCCCGGGAAAGGAAGGTGCTGGAGAAGTGATAAAGGGGTTATACATTTCTGTCCTGCAATCTTGGGAATGCCTGAATAATCCCTTGATAGTGTATTGGGGTTGAGGGTATATAGTGACATGAATGCTGTGTGTGTTTCCTTGGCAGTAAGCCCTGGGGAAGTTGGTGGGATTTACTTCTGGGCAGGCCTTCTTATGGTTGCTCCAAATATCCAGCATTGCATTGACTGGGGACAATGTTTACCTATGCACATGCTCATTTAATATACGCCACAAAATACTGGGGATAAATGAGTGCCTCTGTGAAGTTTATGCTCACCTCCCTAGATATGGTAGAGGGAGCTTCAACTCTTGAAAGATTACACCCCGAAAATATAAGGTGGTGCTGGATTTGAATCTTGCTCTCCTCACGAGCTATTTATGAATATTAATGTTGTTAGCAAATCAGTTACCTAGCCTAGATCATCAGGGACATGTCTGGCATGGCTAGAAGCTTTTCTGAAGTCACCTTTTAACCACGACGTGGCAGCAGGAGCCTACTGAGATGCAATCAAGTGACAGAAGGAGAAATTAAAATCTCTGAACCTGTCTGGGTCTTCTCTAATGCAGGGCAACCCTGCTTTGCTGCCCTGTTGTTCCCTCAGGGTACATACAAACGGGCAAGTGGCACATGGTGCCCTCAGCTTTCTACACACGTATCTTAGCAGCAGGTCCTTCCAGAAAAACAACAACAAATGGGTCCTCAACCGAAGGTCGGGTGGAATTGCTGTATCTTACAGGCCCTGAGGAACTGTAGCAGGTCCACTGGGCCCCTGTCTCTCCCGGCACAATCTCTTCTATAGGCCCTAAAACTCAGGAATCGGACTTTCACACTGAGGCTTTTGCGAGCTATTTTGCAGATAAAATCTTGTCTCTCCACCATGACCTGCCTGCCACTTTTGATACAGTAAGTTAATTAGAGGCCCCTTGTCCGTCTTCCAGTCCTTGTTTGGACCACTTCAGCTTGCTTGATTCCACTACAGTTGCCCGGATATTGACTACAGCTCGAGCAACCACCTGTTCTCTTGATCTGTGTCCTTCCTGGCTGGTGAAAGACAGTGGGAATGTGATACGAGACCCCCTGTTGAAAATTATAAATCTCTCCCTTGAGCAAGGAGTGTTTCCAGGGTGGTTGAAAGAGGCGGTGGTCCACCCACTCTTAAAAAGACCAATTTTAAATCCATTCGATTTGAACAATTACCGTCCAGTTTCGATTCTTTTGTTTCTGGGAAAGGTAATTGAGAGAGGGGTCGTGGATCAGCTCCAGCCTTTCCTGGATGAAGCTAGAGTGTTGGATCCCTTCCAGTCCAGCTTCTGTGCTGGTCATGGGACAGAGACCGTGATGGCTGCCATTGTGGATGAGCTCTGCCTCCAGTTCCATCAGGGCGGGTCGGGGCTGTTGGTGTGGTTAGATCTCACCACAGCGTTCAATACGGTGGACCATGGTTTGCTGGTCCACTGCCTCGCCAATGCTGGAATACAAGGGACAGCCATGAGCTGGATGACCTCATACCTCTAGGGCCGCGAGCAGCATGTGGCATCAGGAGGGGAGGTCTCTGAGTGGCTCCCCATTAAATGTGGGGTGCCGCAGGGGGCCATCCTTTCCCCGATGCTGTTTAATATCTACATGCGGCCCCTGGCCCAGTTGGTGTGGAGTTTTGGACTGGGTTGTCATCAATATACAGAAGATACCCAGCCCATTTTCACAATGGAGGGCCAGCCGACCTCCCACCCTGAAGCTCTGTTTGGAGGCCGAAGATGTTTGGTTGGGTACAAGCAGGCTGAATTTGAATCCACTGAAGATGGAGGCTCTGTGGCTCGGTCGGGGGGATTGGCCGGGGAATGTCCAGCTGCCAACCTTGAAGGATGAGGTTCTCCATCTCCCCTCATCTGTTAGGAGCCTGGGGGTGACTCTGGACTCCACTCTTTCATTGGCGGACCAGGTCACCAAAACAGCCCAGGGTGCCATTTTCCATCTGCGCCAAGCATGGCACCTGGCCCCCTACCTCTCCCAAACTGACCTGGCTACAGTAAACCCTGCAATGGCCACCACTAGGTTGGACTGCTGTAATTCACTCTATGCTGGCCTACCTTTTAAGTCGATCCAGAAATTGAAGCTTGTGCAGCACAGCCAGTAGGTTCTTGACTGGAGCTTCTAGCAGGGACTATGTTACACCTGTCCTGAAGGAGTTACACTGGCTGCCTGTCGAGTACCGGGTTGTCTTCAAAGTTTTGCTATTAACCTTTAAGGCCATTAGTGGTCTTCGACCTGCATAACTGTGTGACTGCCTCTCCCCATATTGCCCTTGGGGACCCCTTTGGTCTGCGGAGGGGAATTTGCTGGTGGTCCCGGGCCCCTGGACCGTTCGGCTGGCTTCGACATGGGCCGGGGCTTTTACGGCCCCAGACTGGTGACATCCGGGCCCTGCGGAGCTTGTCGCAATTCCGCAGTGCCTGTAAAACAGAGCTGTTCCACTGGACCTGGGAGACACAGGTTTGAGTCCCCACTTCGCCATGGTGGTCTCTGCCTAATCTACTGCACACAGTTGTTGTGAGGATAAAAGAGAAGGGAGCCGGATAATACAGCTTGCTCTGAGTGCCCACTGGGAAGAAAGGCTGGAGAGAAGGGAACTGAATAAATACATAATTGAAATAATAAATACGTGCT
This sequence comes from Sphaerodactylus townsendi, assembly GCF_021028975.2. Classification (NCBI taxonomy): domain Eukaryota; kingdom Metazoa; phylum Chordata; class Lepidosauria; order Squamata; family Sphaerodactylidae; genus Sphaerodactylus; species Sphaerodactylus townsendi. The sequence continues at coordinate 3,259,390 of NC_059433.1, read as the reverse complement.
AGGCTGTGATCTATACATTGTCGTCCTGAGCGACAAGCACCATCTCAGTTCTTGCCCTCATGCGGCTAAGCTCTGTGCTTCACTCACGTAGGCTTGCAACTGAAATTTCCGCCCCCACTGAAGCTACCAGTCTCCATCTTGACAGGAGCTGATACCATCTTGGGCCCTGCCTTTTCCCCTCCCGGCCTTTAGATCGGGCGCCTATCTTAGCTCTTTTATTTAATTTTAAAGTGATTGCTGCTATTGTAAATTTGTTTTAATGGGGTTATATTGTAGTATGTATTTTATGGGCTGTTAGTGAACAGCATACTGTGAGCTGCCTCAAGCCCTTCGGCGATGAGGCGGCCTATAAATCGAATGAATGAATGAATGAATGAATGAATGAATGAATGAATGAATGAATGAATGAATGAATGAATGAATGAATGAATGAATAAATAAATAAATATATATACATATATATACATATATACGTATATACGTGTGTGTGTGTGTGTGTGTGTGTGTGTATATATATATGACGGAGATGGATGTGGCCTCTCTGAGTTTCAAGCTTTGTGGCACTAAACGCAATTAGATGGCTATAATCCTATAATTAACGTTATGTAAAGCAATCTGAATAGTGCTAAGTAAATCAATAATGGTGTTGTATAGCAGTTAAGAGAACTGGACTCTAATCTGGAGAACCGGGTTTGATTCCCCACTACTCCACATGAGGGGCAGACTATTATCTGGTGAGCTGGATTTGTTTCCCCACTCCTGCACATGAAGCCAGTTGGGTGACCTTGGGCTAGTGACAGTTCTCTCTGAACTCTCACAGCCCCGCCTACCTCACAAGGAGTCTATGGTGGGGAGAAGAAGAGAAGGAGTTTGGAAGCCGCTTGAGACTCTTTATGGTTGAAAAAAGTGGGGCATAAATGCAAACTCTTCTTCAGTCAAAAAATACAAAGCCCCCCTGTCAAACATCTCGGTAACACTACTCTTTTAGGTCGGAGCTGCATCCAATAATACCCATGAGGAGACACAGAACAACCTGTGTTAGTCTGAAAACAGCATCTTTTCCATGCAGGGCCTGTATTTATCTTCCTACATCGCCATCTACTGATCAGCTGAATTAAAAAGGAACTCCTATACAGGGACGGAAATGGCGCACCAAAACCCCTACCTCACCTCTCACACTGCACTGCAAAAGCCAAACTGGCTGACTAAGATCAACCCAATACTGTCTGAAGTGATCTGACAGACGTGTGCTTTTGAGTTCTCTGGGGCAATATACTGCCCAGAGAAACCACAGGCACCAGGCAAAGTCCTCACAGCGGTGCATACATGGAAAGGCCAAGCTGATGGCCTGACTATTGATGATGACTTTTCCCAAGCGATGACATCATGATCAAGGTGCAGAACTTGAAAACCTTTTGAGAATCTTTTCTCAAAAGACAGTAGCAGCAGCAGCCCGCCAACATTAGCATGCCTTCCCGGTCACCCTGAAGGCCAAGCAGAAAGGGTGAAACAGACACTTTTCAGAGCAACGGGGTGATCCACACACACAAGTGGACACATCATGAAACCACAAGGTTCCCCCCTTTTACTTGTTGCTTGGAAGATCACTGAACTGACTTGCAGACCATTGCATTTGGGCTTTCTTCATTAGGAGACCATCTGCTTTCCGGGGACACAGAGTACCTGGGGCTCCCCTTGCCCCCGGAGTGCTAGTCAGGCTGACCCTGGCAAAATGTGAGTTCATTGTGAAAACAGAATATATGTGCTGCTCCAGAGGAAGGAGGATCGTCCTGTGTATGAAGCGCAAGCAGAAGGTGGAAATGGAGACGTCAGGAGTTCTTCACGGTAACCTCTGACGTCCTTGCATTTTTTAAAATGCCAGCTTTTAGCTCCTTTACACCCTTCAACAAGGAACTACCATTTTCCTTGGTTGAAGAGACAGCTCTTGTCTCATGCTGACCTTCTACATACAAGTGCAGGCCTGAGTGGGGGGTTTTCCTGTCTTCTTCCGAGTTCAATTTCTCCATTGGGATTCCAGAACTGCTTTTGACAGCACAGAGTACAGTTCAGTTGCACCTTTTTCCTGATAACAGGATCTCAAAATGTGCCTGGCTTCTGCTAAGCCGAAAGCACTTCCTCCCCCGCCCCCCAAAAAACCCTCCTTAGACTAAGACCAGGAGAAATGGCCTGAATGACAGCTTCTATGACCTGTGCCTCACTGTATCCTTCTTTGAGTCTGTATGCAGTCTAAGGGGCCAGGCTGCTAAAGCCCAGCCTTCCTCTTGGGTTGAAGATTGCTCATCTGCCCACCTATCATGGCATCTTTCCTCTGGATTGGTCCCGTGCGGTCGGTAGCTTCGTCCTCCCCAACGTTTGAGTATCTGTTTCCTTCAGCTTTTCCTGACGGGAGAGCCTCGGGGTGCTGAGGCTCAGCAGTGCTGCCTCCTTGGCGGAGGCCTTTAGCCCTGCAAGCAGGTCCTTCAGTTGTTGGCACCTCTTCTTGTTCTCCTACAGCCACTCCATTCAGACACTGCATGACCGGCTGGAGCAAGGCAAAGAGGCCCTGAACGGTCACCTGACAGTGCTCTGCCCCAGAGAGACCTAGAAAGTCACAAGCCACCCTCTACTCTAGGGGACCTGGATGTCCTTTCACCGCCATCTGCAGGCCTGCTTTGAACTCACTGGGAGCCCAGTTGTTTCTGACCCCTTCAAACCAGCCTGCTCACTGTCATCTCCATTACTCAGAATGCCGCACAGTTTAGTCTTCAGGAGGCAGTGGCATATAAACTGCCAAACATAAAACTTACATCAGCTGTTGCTCCCTGTCACACTGATAGGCATGAGGTAGAGGTGGGTGGCATCACAAGGCAATTTTTAACACAGCAAAAGACAAATAATCTCTTGTTCATGCAAGCACATGATTTCCGTAGAACATACTTGATCTTAATCAATAGGGTCTGTCAAGCATTCCCACATGTTTGCAGGTGTCAGGTTGAAACAGAGAACACGCAGGGATCAGCTCTTCCCTGCTTCCCCCCTGTGGCTCCTGTGAATCCCTGCCACCCCAGTGAAGCCTGTGGCACAGGGGGAATCAGGTGACTCCTCCCCAGACTCTTGCCAGAACAGAGCTACGGACGGAAGCGGAGGGGCCACGCAGCCCAGGCACATGAACCTGGCCTGGAGGCGGATCTGCTGGGGCAACGGATTCAACAAGTTCTGAGCTTCTTTGAGAAAGAACAGAAGACACAAATGAAATAAAATTCAATTCAGTTATGTCCAGATTTCTAGACTCTTGTATGAAAACATGCATGAATTCTTTGAGGGTATAAACAGGCATGTGGATAAGGGGGAACCAGTGGACATTGTCTACTTGGATTTCCAAAAGGCTTTGGACAAAGTTCCTCACCAGAGACTGTTGAGAAAACTCAGCAATGAAGGAATAAGAGGGGAAGTCCTCCTATGGATTAAAAACTGGTTGAGGAACAGAAAGCCAAGGGTGGGTATAAATGGGAAGTTCTCACAATGGAGAGATGTCGGGAGTGGTGTCCCCCAAAAGATTTGTTTTGGGACCAGTGCTCTTTAACCTATTCATAAATGACCTGGAAGTAGGGGTGGGTAGTGTGGTGGCCAAGTTTGCAGATGATACCAAATTATGTAGGGTGGTGAGAACCACAAAGGATTGCGAAGAGCTCCAAGCGGACCTTGATAAATTAGGTGAGTGGGCTAAGAAATGGCAAATGCAGTTCAATGTAGCAAAATGCAAAGTGATGCACATAGGGGCAAAAAATCCAAACTTCACATACACGCTACAGCAGTCAGTGCAATCAGTCACAGACCAGGGAAGGGATTTGGGCGTCTTAGTTGATAGTTCCATGGGAATGTCAACTCAATGCATGGCAGCTGTGAAAAAGGCAAACTCTATGCTGGGGATAATTAGGAAAGGAGTTGATAATAAAACTGCAAAGATTGTCATGCCCTTATATAAAGCCGTGGTGCGACCGCATTTGGAGTACTGTGTTCAGTTCTGGTCGCCACATCTCAAAAAGGATATCGAAGAGATAGAAAAAGTGCAGAGAAGGGCAACGAGGATGATTGAAGGATTGGAGCACCTTCCTTATGAGAAGAGGCTGCAGCGTTTGGGGCTCTTTAGTTTGGAGAGGAGACGTCTGAGGGTGGATATGATTGCAGTCTATAAAATTATGTATGAGGTAGAAAATGTTGACAGAGAGAAATTTTTCTCTCTTTCTCACAATACTAGAAGCAGGGGGCATTCATTGAAAATGCTGGGGGGAAGAATTAGGACTAATAAAAGGAAACATTTCTTCACGCAACGTGTGATTGGTGTTTGGAATATGCTGCCACAGGAGGTGGTGATGGCCACTAACCTGGATAGCTTTAAAAGGGGCTTGGACAGATTGATGGAGGAGAAGTCGATCTATGGCTACCGATCTTGATCCTCCTTGATCTGAGATTGCAAATGCCTAAGCAGACCAGGTGCTTGGGAGCAGCAGCAGCAGCAGCAGCAGGCCATTGCTTTCACATCTTGCATGTGAGCTCCCAAAGACACCTGGTGGACCCCTGCGAGTAGCAGAGTGCTGGATTAGATGGACTCTGGTCTGATCCAGCAGGCTAGTTCTTATGTTCTTATGAATCCCATACATGTAGCTGTAACAGTAACAGTTTGGTAACAAGTTGTGGAAAAAAATAAGCCCTGCTCCTCTTTAAAAGCCCAACTGAATTCTTGCCTTACCTTATCACTGTCTAGGGTATTCTGGGATGTCCGTGATGCAATTGATATCGTATCAGGCTGACTACTGCCATCTCCTTGGCTATCCAAGTCCTCTCCGTCTCTGCAAACACAAGAAGTCATGTGTTAGAAAAACACTCTCCAGTACTCCCTATACAAGAGCAGCAGAAATTCAAGTTGAATGTCCCAGGGGAGAAGTCCCAGCGGACTGGAGGAGAGCTAATTTTGTCTCCATCTTCAAAAAATGGGGGAAAAGAGGACCCCAACAACTACCGCCCAATCAGCCTGACATCAATACCAGGAAAGATTCTAGAGCAGATCATTAAGGAGACAGTCTGTAAGCACTTGGAAGGGAATGATGTGATCACAAAAAATCAACATGGGTTTCTCAAAAACAAGTCATGCCAATCTAATCTTTTTTGATAGGGTAACAAATTTGGTAGATGAAGGGAATGCTGTAGACATAGCATACCTTGATTTTAGTAAGGCCTTTTACAAGGTGTCCCATTATATTCTTGCAAGTAAGCTGGAAAGATGTGGACTAGACGATGCAACTGTTAGATGGATTTGTAATTGGTTGATTTTCATCTGGGAGAGGAGTAGTGGGGTGCCATAGGGTTCTGTCCTAGGCCTAGTGCTATTCAATATTTTTATCAGCTACTTGGATAATGAAATAGAGGGCATGTTAATCAAATTTGCAGATTAGGAGGGGTAGCTAATAACTTGTAGGACAGGGGCAGGATTCAAAATGATCTGGACAGATTAGACAGCTGGGCCAAAACTAACAAAATGTCAGGACTGCAACTCCCAACATGCACTGCTTCCCGCCTTTTCCCAAAAAGTGCGGGAAAATAAAATGAGAAGCTACATTCCACCAGAGCTTCAGAGCCAATGGGAGACCAGGAGCTGGGAGAAGGGGAAGAGTTGGTTGGTTGCTGTCTGTCTTTGTAAATAGTTTAAATACTGGAACTGAGGACAAGAATCCTCAATTCCAGCACCCTGTAGTTAGGGCGACATAAATCAATAAAGTTCTTTTTCTAAAGTTAGCTTTGTCTGAGTGTGTTCAGCCTTACACAAAATGAATTTCAACAGAGATAAATGTAAGATTCTACACTTAGGCAGAAAAAATGAAATGCACAGATATAGGATGGGTGACACATGGGTTGAAAACACTACATGCGAAAGGGATCAGGGAGTCTTAGCAGACCATAAACTAAATGCGAGTCAGCAGTGTGATATGGCAGCCAAGAAAGCCAATGCAATTCTGGAATGTATCAATAAGAGTCTAGATCAAGGGAAGTAAATGTACCACTCTACTCTGCATTGGTCAAACCTCACTAGGTCCCCTTCCACGCATGCAGAATAATGCACTTTCAATCCACTTTCAATGCAATTTGCAGCTGTGCGGAATAGCAAAATCCACTTGCAAATAATTGGATTGAAAGTGCATTATTCTGCATGTGCGGAAGGGGGACTAGAGTACTGTGTTCAGTTTTGAGCACCGCAATTTAAGAAGGATACTGACAAGCTGGTACGTGTCCAGAGGAGGGCAACCAAAATGGTAAAAGGTCTGGAGTCCATGCCCTATGAAGAAAGGTTTAGGGAGCTGGGGATGTTTAGTTTGGAGAAGCGAAGGTTAAGGGGAGGACATGATAGCCATGTTTAAATATTTGAAGGGATGTCATGTCGAAGAAGAAGAGAAGAAGAAGAGTTTGGATTTATATCCCTCCTTTCTCTCCTATAGGAGACTCAAAGGGGCTGACAATCTCCTTGCCCTTCCCCCCTCACAACAAACACCCTGGGAGGTGGGTGGGGCTGAGAGAGCTCTGAGAAGCTGTGACTAGCCCAAGGTCACCCAGCTGGCATGTGTGGGAGTGCACAGACTAATCTGAATTCCCCAGATAAGCCTCCACAGCTCAGGTGGCAGAGTTGGGAATCAAACCCGGTTCCTCCAGATCAGAGTGCACCTGCTCTTAGCCACTACACTACTGCTGCTTTCTGAAGAGGGAACAAGCTTGTTTTCTGCTGCCACAGAGACTAGGTCATAGAGTAATGGATTCAAGGTGCAGGAGAAGAGATTCCACTGGAACATTATGAAGAACTTTCTGACTGTCAGGGCTGTTCGACAGTGGAATTCACTGCCTCAAAGAGTGGTAGAGTCTCCTTCTTTAGAGGGTTTTAAACAGAGGCTGGATGAGCAAATGTCGGGAGTAATTTGATTGTGTGTTCCTGCATGGCAGGGGGTTGGACTTAATGTCCCTTGCAGTCTCTTTGGCCTCTATGATTGTATGATTCTAAGACAGGGGTCTGCAACCTGTGGCTCTTCAGATGTTCATGGACTACAATTCCCATCAGCCCCTGCCAGCATGCCCAATTGGCCATGCCGGCAGAAGCTGATGGGAATTGTAATCCATGAACATCTGAAGAGCCACAGGTTGCAGACCCCTGTCCTAAGAGAACACACCCAGGCTTGCTTTCACGCCTCCACGAAAGCAGTTATGTTTTAAACTTTCTTATGCAGTGTAACAGAAGGGACACAGCCTTGTGGAACATGGGTGAGGGGTTTGCGGGGACAGGACACTTCTGTCTAGTAACAATATAATCTATTAGAAGCTGCCTTTAAAAAAGAGTAGTACTACAAAAAGGGGGGGAACTACCCAATCATAAATTTAAAATCTATATTTAAAAACCTGTTTTGAAAAATATTTAGTTACATAGAAAAAAAATACAATATATGTAAAGTGCTGTTGGGTTACAACTGACTTATGGCAACCTAGTAGGGTTTCAAGGCAAGAGACGGACAGAGGAGGTGTCCCATTGCTGGCCTCTGTGGTGAGGTTTTGGGGTTATGTAGCTGTGGTCTGAAGGTCTTTATTCCAGCTCTTTCGCTAGAACCAACAGCCGGCATCTTCAGAGGTTTTCTCTATCAAGTCTTGTCTCACAGTGGTGAGTGTGGAATGTTCACAATGTGAACCTGGAATCCGTCTGGGGCCTCCCATCAAGTCCTATGCTGGCTGACCCCGCATACCTTCTAAGCTCTAACCAGAACAGGCGAGCCTGGGCCATCGAAGTCAGAGCAGAAAAACGTGCACAGTGGCATGAAAGAAATGTATGCATTAGGAACAGGAAACCTAAATGTATTTTTCAAACTATATTTTATACATATTGATAGTGGGTAATTCCCCCCACCCCACTCCCTTTTGTGCTGCTGCTGTTATTTGTAGGTTGTTTTGAGGGACTGTAGATATTTAAGCAGGCAGTCTTTCATGGCTCCCCTTATTTACATTACTTCAGGTTAACCACCTCCCTCAAATCGGGGCCTCCCAGAGAGAGAGATGGGCAAGTCAAGCCCTGATCCAGCCTTTTAAAATGTGTCTTTAATATTTGTCCACATATTCCCAAAGTACTATATGAAATGACCAACTTAGGCCTGTCATTTCTGTGCATCCTCCATAGCTGGCATGCACAATATCCAGGGGTCAGGCAGATTCATCATTCAAGAGGCATTACCCCCAAATTGGCACATATCGAAATGCCAATACCAGATAATCACAGGATACTTAGAAATTCATCTGTCTGGATACATGAAATTTGCTGGAGTACAAGCTAATAAGAGCATTTTATTACAGGCCAAAAAACTTAGAAAGGAAATCTGATGCATGCCAAATCATGCACTGCCAGGTGCAGCATCTACAGAAAAAAATGTAGGGATGGGGGGCACTCATGTGGAAAACTGTGTGTGTGTGTGTGTGTGTGTGTGTGTGTGTGTGTGTGTGTGTGTCTGTGGAGATGTTTCAATTTAATATTGGGTCCCAGACTGACAGTATCATAAAGAACACAACTAGGTCACATTCTTTCCCAAGGAAAGTTCTACCCCCGTTATTAAGACTCATATCATGAATCCCACAACAAAACCTAGTCTCTTGGCACTCTTTACAGTTGCCCTGGGATCCCACTCACCTTCTTCCCTTCTGTTTTGTGGAAGGTGCAGTTTTGGGGATGTGAATGGGCTCCTTCAAGGCTCCTTTGAGATGAATGGTTCTTTCCTGGATGACCTCTCGGATGTGCTTGATCCAGTCCTGTTTGTTCTCAATACTGGAAGCCTTCAAAATAAATCAAGTAAGTTGTTGTGATTCGAGAACACATTTTTTAAAAGGAGCCGTCTCTTCACAAGGTATCTGCATGATGAACAGGCAGAAGCAAACCTGGTCCTATTAACAGGAATTATTATGCCAATGTATGCCAATGGCTGGTATCTGCAAAATCCTCTTCATTAAAGTGGTTGCAAAGAACTGCAAATTTTACCCCACACGCTGCCTGTTGAGTGCATTTTTCTCCGGCTTCTCCTTGATGGAGCTCATGGTTATCTTAACCCCCGAGAACCCTGTGAGGTGGGTGAGGCTGAGAGAGAGAAATGGGCGTTTGAACTCCACATGCCCCTCCTCCCAGTCATATGGGATTCTCTACATGCAAGATTCCTGGGATCTTAAGGGCAAAGGACACATTACACAAATGTACTGTGTGACCCTAGATATGCCATAAGCATTCAAAGGATTCTGTGGCAGAGTTCTGTGACTCTCTGATGCTATGCTGTTCGTATAACACTGCCATTCATGTGAACAGTGTACTGCACAAAACCTTCATAGTAAGCAATGAGAACCAGCCCACAGAACAGTTCAGCTAATCCTGGCACAAACCACAAAGTGCGAGAACAGCAAGACACACAAAAGCCATCTCGAAAAAAACAAAGAAACCTGTTTAAAATCCCAACCACCAGTATTTGGCACCAATGACATTGGGAAATTCAGCCGGGAGGTTCTGGAAGCTAAATTTAGGCTGCTAGGTAACAGGTTAAAGTCCAGGATCCCCAAGGTGGCATTCTCAGAAATGCTACCTGTTCCACGCGCAAGGCGAGCTAGGCAAGCGGAGATACAGGGTCTCAATGCATGGATGAGAAAGTGGTTTCAGATTTGTCAGGAACTGGGGAACCTTTTGGGACAAGGCAGGCCCGTACAAAAAGGGACGGGCTTCATCTTAACCAAAGAGGAACCAGGCTGCTGGTGCTCAACATTAAAAAGGTGGCAGAACAGCTTTTAAACTGATCCCTGGGGGAAAGCCGACAGGAGCTGAGGTGACTTGGGTTCGGAATACAGTGTCCATGGGGATGCAGACAGAGAGGGAGGTTTTTCTAAATCAATCACATACAAGCTAGGAGCATAGCAATGCGATGATACTGTCTACAAAAGGCTAGAGGGCAAAACACATAAATCCCAGGTTAGGGACAGAGACAGAGTATACAGGTGTCTCTATGCTAATAGTAGAAGCCTTCAACCTAAAATGGGGGAGCTGGAGCACAGAGTTTTGAAGGAGGACATTGATATAGTGGGCATCACAGAGACATGGTGGAATAAGGAGAACCAGTGGGATGCTGTTATCCCAGGTTACAGGCTCTACAGGAAGGATAGGACAGGGCGTATTGGGTTGCCCTCTACATCAAAGAGACATAGTGTCACATAAAATAGACAATGCAAGGGTAGCTGATTCCCCTACAGAAACACTGTGGATATCAATACAAGGTGTGAAGGATAGTTTAATATTAGGAATATTATTAATAGTTTAATATTAGGAATATATTATTGTCCCACTGACCAAAGCACAAAAGAGGATTCTGAGATGGAAAAAGGAATTAGAGAGGCCAACAAAAGCAAAAATGTAGTGGTAATGGACGATTTTAACTATCCCCATATAAACTGGAAAAATGCATGTTCAGGTCATAGTAAGGAGAGAACATCCCTGGATATGCTAAATGACTGTGACTTAGAGCAGATGGTTGTGGAACCAACCAGGGGAGAGGTGATCCTAGATCTAATTCTATGTGGGACTCAGGACCTGGTGCGGGAAGTCCGTGTTGTTGAGCCGATAGGGAACAGCGACCACAATGTTGTCAGATACAGTATCTCTGCATGCGAACAAGTGACAACTACTAATGTAGTTACATTCGCCTTCAGAAAGGGAAATTTCTCAAAGATGAGGGGGATAGTGAGCTGGAAGCTGAAAGGGAAAATCAAGACAGTCAAAACTGTCCAAGATGCTTGGGGGTTATTTAACAATACAATAATAAAAGTTCAGCTGGAGTGTGTTCTGCAGGTTAAGAAAGGCAGCGCCCAGTCCAAAAGAGAGCCACAATGGGTAACAAGGGAGGTTGAGGAAATTATTAGGGAAAAAAAGATGTCTTTTAGAAAATGGAAGTCCAACTTGACTGATGAAGAATACCAGAGGAAACACAACTGGTGGCAAAAGAGAAGCAAGTTAGCTGTAAGGGAGGCAAAAAAGGATCATGAGGAACGCATGGCTGCGAACATCAAAACCAGCAACAAACTGTTCTTCAAGTACATCAAAAGTAGGAAGCCAGCTAGGGAAGCAGTAGGCCCGTTAGATGACAAAGGAACAAAAGGTGTGCTAAAAGACGACAGGGAGATTGAAGAGAAACTGAATGAACTCTTTGCATCTGTCTTCACCCAAGAGGAGGTGAGGAAAATTCCTGCACCTGAACCAAGCTACTTAGGAGGCGAATCCGACGAGCTAGTGAAGACAGTGGTAGACAAGGAAGAAGTTCTGGAACCATTGATACATTAAATGCTACCAAATCCCCTGGCCCAGATTGCATTCACCCAAGAGTTCTTAAAGAGCTCAAGCATGAAATTGCTGATCTTCTTACTTTTAATATGCAACTTATTCCTGAAATCAGCCTCCATCCCTGAAGACTGGAAGATGGCCAATGTCACACCAATCTTTAAGAAAGGATCTAGAAGAACTACCATATTTATCAGTTTCTACCAGCATGGCCAATTGGCCATGCTGACAGAGGCTGATGGGAATTGTAGTTCCTGAACATCTGGAGAGCCGCAGGTTCCCTACCCCTGATCTAGGGGAAACCCTGGAAATTACAGGCCGGTCAGTTTGACATCTGTTCCTGGTAAATTAGTAGAATCTATCATTAAAGATAAAATTATAAAACATGTACAAAAGCAAGACCTGCTGAGGAAGAGTCAGCATGGCTTTTGCAGAGGCAAGTCCTGCCTTACAAGCTTACTAGAGTTATTTGAGGATGTAAACAGGCATGGGGATAAGGGGGAACCAGTGGACATTGTCTACTTGGATTTCCAAAAGGCTTTTGACAAAGTTCCTCACCAGAGACTGTTGAGAAAACTCAGCAATGAAGGAATAAGAGGGGAAGTCCTCCTATGGATTAAGAACTGATTGAGGAACAGGAAGCAAAGGGTGGGTGTAAATGGGAAGTTCTCACAATGGAGAGATGTCGGGAGTGGTGTCCCTTAAGGATATGTTTTGGGACCAGTGCTCTTTAACCTATTCATAAATGACCTGGAAGTAGGGGTGGGTAGCGTGGTGGCCAAGTTTGTGGATGATACCAAATTATGTAGGGTGGTGAGAACCACAAAGGATTGCGAAGAGCTCCAAGCGGATCTTGATGAATTAGGTGATTGGGCTAAGAAATGGCTAATGCAGTTCAATGTAGCAAAATGCAAAGTGATGCACATAGGGGCAAAAAATCCAAACTTCACATACACGCTACAAGGGTCAGTGCTATCAGTCACAGACCAGGAAAGGGATTTGGGCGTCTTAGTTGATAGTTCCATGGGAATGTCAACTCAATGCATGGCAGCTGTGAAAAAGGCAAACTCTATGCTCGGGATCATTAGGAAAGGAACTGATAATAAAACTGCAAGGATTGTCATGCCCTTATATAAAGCCGCGGTGTTAAACCGCACTTGAGTACTGTGGTTCAGTTCTGGTTGCCAAGCATCTCAAAAAAGGATATCAAAGAGATAGAAAAAAAAGAGAAGGGCAACGGCGGGATGATTGAGGGACTGGAGCACCTTCCTTATGAGGAGAGGCTGCAGCGTTTGGGACTCTTTAGTTTGGAGAGGAAGCGCCGACGGGGATATGATTGAAGCTCCGGCAAAATTGGCATGGGGTAGAAAATGTTGACAGAGAGAAATTTTCCCTCTTTCTCACAATACTAGAACCAGGGGGCATACATTGAAAATGCTGGGGGGAAGAATTAGGACCAGGTGCTGAGGAGCAGCCATTGCTTTCACATCCTGCACGTGAGCTCCCAAAGGCACCTGGTGGGCCACTGCGAGTAGCACAGTGCTGGACTAGATGGACTATGGTCTGATCCAGCAAGCTTGTTCTTATGTTCTGATGTTCTTATTTAGATTCGGTGGCTGGGATCTGATCATGCAACATCTGTTCTATTCAAGGTCACACACGTTACAAGTGTAACTCAAACATTTCATACAAAAGAGTAACAGTCAATTAGATTACCTTTAGCACAATTTTGTTGTCTGAAGTAGGGGTTCTTCCAACCCACAGTGCAAATTTGCAAGGATCTCCTTCTACGTGCTCTGTGACACCCAACTCTGAGGTCTGAAAAAATCAGAAAAAAACACAGCACAGGGAAGATATTTTGGGTTGATTTAAAACCCATCTCCACTTCTGGTCAGAAAAATATTAAACACCCACCCCACACCCCTCCTGTTTTAAGGATATCACTTAGTACTAAGCAAATGCCTCATTTCTACTCTGAAACGGTTTTAGATAAAAACCTCAGTATGCATGATGGCTTTACTGCACTTTTGGTTAAGGATGACTACAAAAGTATATGATTGTAGATTTTATGAATAAATCTTGGTTTTCTTCTCCCTTATCTTTCCATGTTTGGATCCAAACCTAATTTATGGGAGTTCTCAAAATGATGACTCTTCAAAATGATGACCTACACTGGACCGCTTGTTAATTTCTTTGACCTCATTCTTGGAACATTAAAAAAAATCTCATGGATCAGATCTTGGGGACTGCAAGAAAAATTAGGCCCCTCCATATGTCAACAAAATGTTTTAGTACTTTGATATGCAAAAAGGCAAGGATTTCTTTCTTTTTTGGATTCCATGCTAAAATACATGGGTTTGCTTTTCCTGCAATTCTCAGATCTCAAGTTTGTAAAAATATGCATGCACAGGACTGTTCTTTCTAGAGCCCCCCCCCCCCCCACCCCAAATTAATTCCTCCATGGTTCTGTTCCTTGAAGTTCCTCATAGTTCAATAAGGAATCAGTGGAGTGATGACACGGGCAAAACAAAATGGCAGAAAGGCCCAAGATGAATCAACATCTTTTTGAATGGGCTAACTGGAAAGAGGCCAGAAAGCTAGGAAGTCAGATTCAGCAAACATGGCATGGATCTCTGAAAGCACTGAAAGCCAACGCTGATACATCTGGATTTTGTTGCAGTGCAGCATGCTGCTATTTATGTCACTTGCAGATCTGCTCTCTCTTTACATGGTTCAATGGGATACGTCCAGCCGACTCCTCATCTCTGAAAACCTTGGGTCAAATCCTGGTTTAGGACAAAAGCTGTCATTTTCAGTTGCGTCTATCATCATAAGCTACCACTGATGTGACTGGCAGACTATGCCCTGGAGATATTCCTCTGTTTTCTGTGGCTGGTTTCTAGGTCACAATGAAGGGATAATGTTAAGGGCGTGTTGGCATGTTTGTGTGTGTGTGCGTGTGTGTGTGTGTGAGTGACTGAGATAATGGTTTCACTGCACTCTACTAACCACATCCTGGTTTATAAGCACATCTCATAACTTAATTTGCCGCCCCAATCACATGTTCACTTCTTAGGTCATCCAACATAATGTTAAGGAAATTACTGTGGTAAAGGATCCACAAGTACCCTACCCTATGAGGGCAGAAAGATGGGGGATACATTAGCCTACAGAATGGGAAAATCACCATCTATGCCTGTTATGTCTATCTCTGTTGGTTATATATGCTGCTATGATTATTGTTGCCTTATAGCTTATGATGTTATGATTATTGATGTTCTTGTTGTTTATAATGCTATGTTTATAATGTTGTGTTTATTGATGTTTTGTTACTTGATGTTATGAAAACTGATGTTTGCTATTATGCTGCTGTTGTTCCCGGCCCTGAGCCCTTCGGGGGAGGGTGGTCTACAAATCAAATAATACAAGACAAGACAATAGCTTTAATTATGTTAAATTAGGTTACATCTCCTTAATTAAATATAACAACAATTTTAAAAGTTGGTTTTTATACCCTGCTTTTCTCTACCTTTGAGAAGACTCAACATGGCTTACACTCACCTTCCCTTCCCTTCCCCACAACAGACCCCCTTGTGAGGTGGGTGGGGCTGAGAGAGTTCTGAAGAACTGTGACTAGCCCAAGGTCACCCAGCAGGCCCCATGTGGAGGAGTGGGGAATCTAAGCCAATTCACCAGATTAGAGTCTGCCACTCTTAACTACTGCACCACAGCTGTCTCTCCTTTATAGCCAATATACCTTTGAAGGATCTGTGCAGGACTTAACTATGTTACCCCTGCTAGGTAGGGTGATGTCCTGCAAGCAGTCCCTGGCAGAGCTTGCCAGGGTCCTGGGTTCCAGTGAGGCCTCAGAAGGCAGTTTGACTCTCCATTCCAATGCCTGGTTCCCCAGCACTGGGCGTGGTAGCCAGCATCTTCCTCCTTGGTCATGAACTTGTGTTTCCCTATATAGGCTGTGCTCCACCCCCAGCCAGCCTTCCCTTCCCTAGCCGCATTGGCTTGCTTTACTGTCCCTCATTGCTGACACCCCCCCCCCCCCACTCCAATGCCTTTCCCTGGTTCAACTGAGGCCTGGCTGGGGAAAAGAATCCTGGAAGACGAGTGATTCATTCTGTTTTAAAGTTCCCTACATATCCAGCTACAACAAACAAATTCATCTGCTTGCCATTTGCAGCTAGACTTGGCTGACTCTTACTTGTTTTAATTTTAATTCCTCAAACTTACAAATAATTTGCTTTTATAGATGTACTTGCTTCTTCCACATGAGTCTTTCACTTCTTTGCTGAAGACCAGGGACATCTCAAAGAGGAAAAGATGCCTCTCGCGACCCTTCCGAATGAGTGTCTTAGGGTCCCACACTTGGAAGGATTCCTGAAGGATGAGCTCTCCCTGAGATTCAATGTTCTCATCAAAACCTAGGAAACAAGGTGGAACAATTCAGAAAACCAAACCAAAAAGCTACAATACAAAAAAACAACCATGAAAGGGAAAAAGGAAAAAAACCTCAAACAAATGCTCTCACCAATCCTTTGAGAGGGTAGGTTTTTAAACTACATTTTAGGGAACTTCTGGGGTTTCTCAGAGGCTTTTTGGAAGTTCCTTTAAGGAGAAGATCAGTAGCATACAACAGTTACAGCTTTATCAGTCTTCTTTTACAATATTGCAGGAGAGGGCTCAGTCAACTACTCAGAACTACTCATATTGTGCTCAGTCAACTACTCAGAAAGGAAATGGTGAAGCGCTAAAAGCCTGGCCTGTGTCTCCTCGCTTGAACACCACGTGAGGCCCAGAACATGTCCCAGCACCCTCTGCAATGTGCCGGGATTCTGAAGCAGTTTGCAGGGAGGGACTCCTCAGCCGATAAATATGTGAGGAAACAGTTCCTAAAGACACAGAGTTGAAAAACTGCCATCTCAGTAAATTGTTTCACATAGTTTAGTCTACTCCTTAGCTTTTAACTGATGACCAATGCAATCTAATTTATTTATTACAAAACTTCACTAAAACTGCGAGAACATTCTGAAAGGCAAATTCTCCTAAGAATATGGCAAGGTTGACGTTTATGAACAACTTTTCTTTATTTAATCTCCCTTACCAAAGGGACTTTAAATAATTAAGATCAATTAAGTTTGTGGAAGATCCAGATTCATAAAAGTAGTTGGCACTGATTTCAACTGTGTGTTGACTGCTTCAGTTGCCTGTGACTGCATCATTTATGGGGAGCGCAATTGGCTTTGGTTAAGAACAGGAAAGAAAACTCTTTTTCACCAAACCTGATGCGAAGGAGGAAGAAGCCAGCACATTTCACGCAGCTCCCAGGGTGGCAAGCTCCCCGAGGAGGCCAGAGTCCCGAAGCAGCAGCTGGCTGTGAGCCCACGTGGCCAGAGTCAATCCCAGGCATGCTGCTGCTGCAAAAGAGCTGCAGCACAATCCATGCTCCAGGATCCACCAAGATGTCTCCAGGGATTTCGGGGTGTGCCTCTTGCACTGAAGGCTCCTATGCTGATGCCCAAGGGGGACTGGCCGACTATTAAGGCCAACAGGAAAGGCTCATATCAGATGGACAGAAGAAGCCACAACTGTGAGCTGCTGGGCTCACCTTGCACGAGGGGGGCCAGAGGCACCGAGGCCCTGCTCCCTCAGAGCCAGGGACAGGCACTCGCCCTACTTCCTTTTCCCCAGCCAGGGCCCTTTCGGCCTCCCTCCTCCTGCCTTGAAAAATGCAGCGTCACCCAGTAGCTGCTGGGAGTTTCTGGCCATTAGGCTAGCCCTGCCGTTGATTAATGAGGGTTGCTCTTTAGTCCAAGAGGCCTGAAGAAAAATGTCCTGTGCCTTTAAGAAAGTTTGAGTGGGAGCCAGCAGGTGAAGCTTTCCATGCAACGACATGGAAGAAAACAACATAATCCAGTAAATAACATCCATTATGTTGGGGTGCTGTGTGGTTTCCAGGCTGTATGGCCGTGTTCTAGCAGCATTGTCTCCTGACGTTTCGCCTGCATCTGTGGTTGGCATCGTCAGAGGATCTCCTGACGTTTCGCCTGCATCTGTGGCTGGCACCACACAGCACCCCAGTGATTCCGGCCATGAAAGCCTTCGACAACACATCCCATTATGTTCATTTTTAAAAGGACAGGACATTCTTCTCCAAGTCTGCTGGCAGCCTTATCTGTGACATACATCTGAGTCGACAAGCACACTCAAGCTTCATTCTTAACACACTTTTGCTAAGTTACTACCCCCCCCCCCCACAAATGCGTCTTCACACTTACAGAATTGACTACAAGAAGATATTGTTGTTAAATTTTATACCCTTCCCCTGTGGGTTCAACAGTTTATAAATACTGCAAAGCAATTAAAACAGTTAAAACATACACTAAATAGTTGGTGACTAAACCATACTAACTAAAATAGCTGTAAATATGTATTACGTGTTATAGCCACAGGTCTTCACCAGAGGTGTTTTGTAGAAACCTGGGAAATGTAGTTCCCACCAGATCGTTTGCAGCCTGGAAGGGAACAGGCAGCTCTCTTCTTCAGCCTGCTCTGTTTGCTAAAGTAAGTTTGTGGGGGCGGGGGGGGGGGCGCCGGAAGGGCAGTGGGGGGCGCACCAGGGGGGCAGCGTGGGGGGGGCACCGAGCAGGGAACCCCCTCTGCCTTAGGGAGAAGGTGGCTGCCTTCTCCCTGGGGCAGAGGGGTAATGGCGGAGGCGCCCTGCTCTGTGCTGCTGGCTGCTGCATTTCCCACCCTCGACTTATACACGAGTCAATAAGATTTCCCAGTTTTTTTATTAAATGCCTCCACTTATACTAGGGTCGACTTATACATGAGTATCTACGGTATTATATGTACACACAATGTACACACAGATAGAGTTTTTAGTGCACAGAAGTGTCTTCACCCAGCCCTGCGGAGGCAACTGTTACTTGCCACCAGTCAACCAGGTAAATGGCTATTTCAGAGCCTGGTTTTGTAACGACACAGCACAGATCAGTAATGAGACGAACTCCTACCTTCCAGCATGCTGAGATGCATGGCATCGTTGGCTCGCTTTGGCACACTGAGCATCACCTCCAGGCCATCTTTGATCTCACCTTTACCTTCTTCGCAGCAAGTGAGGAGCTCCTGAGAAAGTCCCAAAATCATTGTCAGATTCTCTCTCACACAGGCTTGCAGGAAAAAACTGAATTTGTTTCTCAGGCCAAGAGTTGAGCAGTTTGCCACTGACTCCCTCAATCAGCTACAGAACCCTGAGTGAGCCTGCTCCTCTCCCCACTGCAAACCACAGCTCTCAGGTTGGACGCTGCACTGCAGCTGAACGGTCATCCACTTCAAGTGACCACAACACACCTAAGGTCAACACGTGCTGCCCCGACCAAGCTGAGCCAGCCTGAACGCCAGAACTCTCGCCCTGCCCCCTCCCCCACCAGTGACACACAGGTCATTCAGGCCTTGGGGGATATTAATATCATGGAGTGCCCAACATAGGGACTGATGAATAAAAATGGATTAAGATTTAAACAGAACAAGTTTCAGGTGAACATATACTGAGTAAAAACAAGCAGTATACAAGAAACACACACACACACACACCCCGACTCTAGCTGCTGTCCCTGCATGTGCCCTTTCAGACAGCGGGGCCCTTTCGGGCTCCAGCCTACCTGCTCCCCAGCTGATTTCTCTCCAAGCCGTCCCTTCAACTCCTCTGGCCCAACTGCTTCTAGCTGACTCCCCACGGCCTCAGATTGCTTAGCCTTCCACCAATCAGGCACCCAGCTTGCCAGCCTGACCAATCACAGACTAGGCAAGCATTTACCAATTCCCTTTCGGTTTGAACTTCCTTCCTGCACAGCCACTCTCAACTGACTTTTTGAACATTCCTGAAGAACTGAAGTCTTTCTTTCATGCAATCTTTGCATCCCAGAGTCCACCAGAGGGTTAGCGTTCCACCCAGTTATTTTCAGCACCGCTCATAAAGCCATGCTCGAGGAAAGCTTTGTTTACCACTGAATATACAGGATAAGCTGCAAACACGATTGCCTAAACCAAATTTCTACATTTAGAAGAACTGGATTTTGTACCGCACTTTTCTCTATCTTTAAGGAGCCTCAAAGCAGCGTACAAATACCTTCCTTTCCCCTCCCCACAAAAGGCACTTTGTGAAGCAGGTGGGGCTGAGAGAGCTCGAACAGAACTGTGACTGGCCCAAGGGCACCCAGCAGCCTTCATGTGGAGGAGCAGAGAAACACATCCAATTTACCTCATTAGTCCATCACTCTTAACCCCTTTACCACCATTGCTATTTAAAACAGTTTCCAATTTGCAACTTTGACTCTTCTCTGTTTGCTATGTATCTCCTATGGCAGTGGTGGCGAACCTTTGGCACTCCAGATGTTATGGACTACAATTCCCATCAGCCCCTGCCAGCATGGCCAATTAGCCATGCTGGCAGGGGCTGATGGGAATTGTAGTCCATAACACCTGGAGTGCCAAAGGTTCGCCACCACGGATCTATGCCGAAAAGTTGCCTGGAATAGCATAAGTCTTCTCTGCTGACCCCTTTTCCATCTTGGTGTATATGTGTGTTTGTGCGGGGGGGGGGGGTTGTCAAATTAAGACTGGTCCTTGACTACATGCTGGAGAGATGGGATGAGAGGATATGTAGATTACAGAAATCTGGAGTATTACAGCCCTTCTGCCATTTAGAATTCTGCCCCGGGGCTACTGTTTCGCTTTTGTTATAAAGTGTACAAATTTCACCAGCACAATGCTTCAGCAAGTATAGTTTAAAGGACATTAGCATTTTCTTGATGGGGTTTTTATTTCCACCAGTGAAAACTTAAAACATCTCATTGCCATATTCTCTGGAGTGCTTTGATTTTTACTGGAATATTTTTAAAGTATGCAAAGATGATGAATCAAGCACACTTAATGGGATACAGGGAACTTGCATGGATTTCAGGCATTTCGTTTGGTAGATAACTTTATTCCTGTGTGGGCTCTGAAGTGTATCACCTAGTTATTCACACACACCTCCTACTATCTGTCAAGTCTTCCTTGATTGCTTTTAAGAAGATCTTTGGCCTCTTGACACTCTATTGAGCATGAGTGCAGAAATTTTGCTTGCTGAAGCATATAATCAAAATGTGTCACTTCACTACAGACGACACAGAGCAAGAAAATGGAAGAGAGGCTGAATTTTTAATTAAAACTCGGGAAGAACCATAGCAGGGCACATAGTTAAGCGAATAAGCCACTGGTAAGAAATGACACATGAATAATGCAAACTGAGTAAGTACAAAGAGGAGCCCCTACATGCTCACTGAAATATTCTTCTTTTCAGCCATCTAAGCTAATGTAACTGAGACCTCAGCAGCTATACTTTTCTCTACAAGAAACAATGTCAGATGAACAAATGTGCCTTGATTTTGACTTCTTGGACTCAGGACATCTGGAAAGAATTCCGGTGCTGTCACTCCGCGGGTGTCAGGGGCATGCTATCTAGGTGATTGAGATACATCCCTGGAACCGTGCAACTGCTTATAATAATAGATTGCTGCTGCTAGAAAGATATATGTAACCAGCCTGCTATATGTATCCATTGCCATTTCAGTATTCTTTCCTTGATCTTTGCTTTATGGCTTCACACGATTTGTAGACAACTGAGCTTCCCCTGGTACTCCTGTCCCATGGGAACTGTACTACATCCGTTATCTCATAGGACAGGAAGCCAGGTGGCTTTCTTTTGCTATCTGCAGCCAACCTTGGGGTGCCTTAGCTCCAAAGACTTTCACAAACTCTTGGGAAAATGGAAGGGGGGTTCTCTATGGGGGATAAAGAGGACTGTGAAGGCCAGCTTCGTCAGAACTGGCTTTGCGAAGTCTGGTGCTTCGATGCCTATTCAATAAACGCTACTGATCAAATACTTCAGAGTCCGTTATTGGTTTAAGGTTGTGAGATCTAACAGCGGACTTGTGCATCTTACCCCAGCTGTATGTACATGGGAGCACAACAGCCACATTGCACAGCACTAGAGTTGTGTACAGTGATCTTGCTAGCTGCCTTTGGGTGGATGACCACAAGAGTGGAATGTGTGAATGGCTCTGGCTCGTCCATACATGCACTTTCAATCCATGTTCACAATTGTTTGCAAGTGGATTTTGCTATTCCACTGTCAAAATGGCCCCAGTTCTGACAAACCGGGGGGGCGGGCGGTGTTCAGGGTAAGGGATGCTCCTCTCCCTTTTTCCTGCCAGTTGGGCAGGGGCCTGGCTTAGCTCAGTTCCTTATGGGTGTGAAATGCCTTCTGTCTTTTGTACTTTTGCTTTGGGAACGGGGTTGGCGCCTTGGTAAAAAAAAAGTACAATCAAACTGCAAAGTGGATTGAAAGTGGATTGAAAGTGCATTATTCTGCATGTGCGGAAGGGGCCTCAGTGATGACATCACATCAATGATGTGGCAAACATTTCAGGTGGACCAACTGCACCTGCAGCCACCTTCTATATTCCACACATTGTGCAAGTTTTTCTCCATTGCGGCACTTGGATCCTCTTTCCACTAGTACTTCTGGCTGCTTAACGGCTCTTTGAAAAACACTGAACTTGCACACCAGGAGGTGCTACTGGCAGAGGACACAACCAGGGCCACGGAGAAAAACCTCTGCAGCAGCTGCAGAGAGGCATGGAGAGAATGCTGTGAAAGGATCCATGCCTGTGGCAAAGGGTGTGAACACCCACAAACATTTGCCTTGGCATACACTCAGAGACCAGGGCTCAGTTAGCGGGAGAAGGGGAGAGCCCAGGACCCGGAAGGCGCTCCTGCTCAGCCTTCTCCTCCTTTGGCTTTCAGGCACACTACAAAGATCAAGTGTCAAGGAGCGGCAGTGGCGTAGTGGTTAAGAGCAAGTGCACTCTAATCTGGAGAACCGGGTTTGAGTCCTCACTCTGCCACTTGAGCTGTGGAGGCTTATCTGGGGAACGAGATTAGGCTGTGCACTCCCACACACCCCAGCTGGGTGACCTTGGATGAGTCACAGCTCTTTGGAGCTCTCTCGGCCCACCTACCTCGCAGGGTGTTTGTTGTGTGGGGGGGAGGGAGGGCAAGGAGATTGCCAGCCCCTTTGAGTCTCCTGCAGGAGAGAAGGAGGGGCATGAATCCAAACTCTTCTTCCAGATGAGCCCTTCTTCTTTACTTACCCTCCTTCTGTAAAGGACGAGCTCATCTCCTTGCCACTCCTTTGCTCCCCTAAATCAGATTTATGTTGTCGCTGTGTACCTGACATGCCTACATGCACTGTAAGAACAAGTTGCCAATTTCTAGGTGGGACCTGGAGTCCTTCTGGGATTGCGCTTGACCTCCTGGTTATACAGATTGGTTCCCCTGGGGGAAATGGCAGCTTTAGAGGACAGACTCAATTGCCACACCTCAGAGTCTACGTGGAATTCCTCCCCAAATTCACCTGCAGGCACCAGACAGAAATCTGTCCTGCCCCTGCAGGAAAAACAGCCACAGCTGGGCCGATGAGAGCGCTACAGCTCCAGCAGCCAGTCCTTCCATAGCGGGGAAGGAAGGTTAGAGAGGAGCACAGCAGGAGATGAGTCCAGATCTACCTCAGGGAGAGGGCAAGGAGAGCGCCGGTCTGGCTCAGGAAAAAGAGAAGGCAGAGGGAAGGGCAGCTCGGCCTGGCAGTGTGGCAGAGCGGTTGAGCAGCCTTCTCTGGGAGAGAAGGAAATACCCAATTGTCTCTGGGGATGAGCAGATCTTGTCCCATTTAGTATGACTTGTGGGAAAGGGCAGGCTGGTGTGGGTAGAAGCCTATATGTGTGAAAGGATATAGCTTAGTGGCTAGTCAGCAAATGCCAGTTTGTGCCTGAAAGAATTGCAGAAAAGTCTGACTACTCTCTGAAGCCAGAAGAAATTTAAATTTATGTGCCTCAGTCAGGTTTCTCCTTTGCCTACCTGGAGACGTGTGCTGCTGGTTTCTTCATTTAAACCCGCAGAGAAGCCTTTTTTGTTGTTTATATACTAATCCTGCCTCAGTGATTTCCGCTGCCTCCTCGTGCACCACAAGCACTGAACCCAAAGTCTCCATGCCTGCTACCTCCGGAATATCCAGTAACTGGAAAAGGCGTATGGATGTAAACAAACCTTGAGCCCCAAAACTCTCAGGAGGCTGAGGGGGTTCCCTCAGGGGGCAGAAAAAGCCTGTCGTGTCACTCCTAAATGTCCAGGAATTTTCCAGGTTGCAGTTGGCAACCCTAACTATAACTCCGAAAAGCCACTTGGGTTCTTCAAAATCAACACAAGTGTATTTTGTGCCTGGGTATCCGTTCCTAAATGGACTGGAAAAGCAGCCCTTAGTCTGAACAGAAAAAGGGATTTCCTTGCATGAACAGAGGCCATCCCAAGGACAACACCACCTACCTTTAGTAGCAGCTGATATTTTGTGATCCGCTGAACAGGTTTGATAAGATAAGAGGAGATCGAATTGGCTAGCCCATGCCGTTGCTGTATTTCCTGCGTAAGAAATGATAGTATACTTGAGTGCCACATTGAGTGAGAAGGGAGTTAGCCAAGCCAGAAATGTTACAACTGTATTTTCTGTTTCAACAGTGGGAAAGGACTCACGGGCCTCACTGAAGGCTTTCTGGAGTATGTCGATTTGTACATTTTCAGGATGATCCTGCGACTGAATGACCCAAATGTGTGGATCAGGTACGAGATAATGGCGTTTGAATCTAAATCAAAGCATCCTGTATTTTGTCTACTTCAGACAACAAATCTAAAGAATATTGAACAGACCTGAGGTCAGTTCCTTACAATTCCTTTTAATATTAAAATGCCAACACATACCTCTCCACCCATCTTTTACATCAGGTCCACAAGGGTAATCCCAACCAGGCATTAGATAAATCTCAGAAACAAGCAATGGTGCCTGTCCTACCACTCTGCTCAGCAAAGGCTCAACCCTCCTCTGGCTTGAGGATCCTCCTTCGACGACGGAAGGAGCTCTTCTGTTAGAGGAAGATCCCCCTAAGTAGGAGACAGACCTCAACCTTCAGGGGTGCTCAATGCAACCCCTTCCAACACCTGGAGCTATCAGGAGAACTGTTGCTTCAACTGCCAACCACCTTAACAATTCTACCCATCCAGCCCCACCCCCTTATGCAAATCAACTGGCAGGTTACTCCCCAGGTAAGCGGCATAGGACTGTAACTTGTGTCACACTGCAGGCTTATCCATTGTCAGGACTGCAACTCCCAACATGCACTGCTTCCCGCCTTTTCCCAAAAAGTGCAGGAAAACAAACTGCGAAGCTACATTCCACCAGAGCTGCAGAACTAATGGGAGACCAGGAGCTGGGAGGAGGGGAAGAGTTGGTTGGTTGCTGCCTGTCTTTGTAAATAGTTTAAATACTGGAACTGAGGACAAGAATCCTCAGTTCCAGCACCCTGCAGTTAGGGTGACATAAATCAATAAAGTTCCTTTTCTAAAGTTAGCTTTCTCTGAGTGTGTTCAGCCATATATCCACTTATGGCTGGTCAAGTATTTTGCATGTTTCTGAAATCTTCATTTGTCACAGCAAAAAATATTGGAGCGAGTTTCAAAATGAGACAGCAGCTTTACTAGTCCCATGTTAAGCAAGGTCAGTATTACGACATCAGATGCCACCCTGACAGGCTTCTTCACCAGCATGGTCCATGTGACATCATTCTGCAGGTCACGAGGAGGATCTTCCATTGGACTTCTGACCCGCCTCTCTCTCTCTCTCTCTCTCTCTCTCTCTCTCTCTCTCCCTCCCTCCCTTCCTTCTATCTATAAATGCCGTGAGGTGGGAGCCTTTGGGGGAGTCCTGAGGCCTGGGTGGTTCTAGTGGCCCATCCTTAATTTGCCTGAATTGAGAAACAGTCAGTGAAGCAGAAGAGGGAGCTATTTCCTGACTCCAGGGGTGATGAGATGAGGAGTGCCCAAGCACAGCAAGATGTCCTCCTGTCCCCCAAATGAGAAAAGGAGCTGTAGCCAAAGCAGCAGAGGGAATTCAGCAGAAGAATAAACAAATGTTCAGGACATGCCCCCTCCCCAAGAAAAGTGCTAGGGAGCATCTTGAAGGAGAAAGGGGGTGAGACTCTTCAAAATGGAAACAACCCTCAAAAACAAATATTTAGCCAGCCACACTTCTTGTGGAGGGCAGAGGAATAGAACGAGAAAGCTCAAGACAAGGCCGCGAAAGATCTCCCTCTCTTGATCCTTTCAACTGGCTGCAGTTGTTCAGTGAACAGATTAGTGCAGCCCATCCTCATCACTACGGCCTCTGCAGAGTAGCAAACACGCAAAAGGTAATATTTGAATGTCAATCTCTTGCCCATCCGGACAGGCCAGGTGTCAAATGTCCACCTACACACAAGGCCACTCTGAAAACTGACAATCTATACAGAATATAGAAGTTACCAGCTTTTCTCTATAGTATTTGCAGCCAACTAGCAGCTTTGTAGCCTTGAACATTAGTTATGTGAACTCTACTACCCTGTTTCCCCGAATATAAGACATCCCCAGAAAATAAGATGTAGCAAAGTTTTTGTTTGGAAGCATGCCCGATGAACAGAACACAGAAAAATAAGACATCCCCTGAAAATAAGACATAGTGCATCTTTGGGAGCAAAAATTAATATAAGACACTTTTTTATTTTCGGGGAAACATGGTAGGTTAGCACAGCAGCTGCCAGACATAACAGTAACCACAGAGGTCCACAAATCCAAGCCTTTCTGAGGCCACCAGCTCCTTCGGTGGTCTCAGAAAGCCCACTCACATCAGTACCAGCTTATTCTACAGGACTGTTGATGACTGTTGAAATTATGAATGAGAAATGCACTGTAGACTAAAGAACCATATAAATATGACTATTATTAATCATCGTTGAAAGGTTAATGATCTTACTTGATTGATTTCAATATAGTAAGAACTTTCCCTGCAAAAGTAGACTGCAAGAGATCCTGAACTTTAATGTTGCCCTTAATGAACTCGTTGTACAAGCAACGCCAACTCACACCTTCTAGACTGGAACTTGCACACCAGGGCTGCAATGAGAGTCCGCTGCACAGGCAGAGGTGCCTGAGCAGCAACAGAGTCTAAGGAGGTGCCAATAAGTATCCAAAGATTGGGAAGGAGCCAAATGAGATTTCTTGTCCCTAAGACTCCCACAGACTAGTGAGACTTGAGTATGGACATCATCAGCTGAGTCTCCCACTATCAGCCAATACCCTTAATATGGGCAGACTTGGTTCCCCAGCGTAGATAGCTATGACACCACTACTGCCATGCACTTCGTTAAAACACATGACACAGGAGCAAGGCCCAATGAGAGCGCTATAAGTTGGAAATAGAGGTCCCCACGTTTAAAACGCAGAAACTTTTTATAGCCAGGATGGGTGGACAAGTGAAAGTCTGTATCCTTCACATCCACTATAGCAAACCATGAATGGTAACTTAGCAAGGGAAGAACATCCAGAAGTGACAACATCCTGAATTTTCACGTCTTCGGATGCCTATTCAGGTTCCACAGATCCAGTATAGGATGCTCACCCCGACTTTTTATCTATTAAAAACATTGAGAGGATAGCCCAAAACAGCATTCAGACAGAGGCACTTCAGTGACCACGCCCTCTCGTTGCAAGACGTGCAAATTCCTCCAATAATAATTAAGGTGTTTCACCAGAAACAAATTTTCACTCAGTGAGGGAGGGGAGGGAAGACAGTTCTAATCTGTAACCATGTTTAATTATTGAAACAACCCAAACATCTGATGTAATCAACTCTCAAGCTGAGACAAAACCAGCCAAATGATTGCCAAAAACAGAACCATCTAGTCAGGTGTACGCCCACTGTTTCCCATGAGAAGGTTGAGGGGAACGTGAGCGTTGCTTGACCTTAGCATTGAAAGGTTTATTACCCCTGGGTTGTGAAACGGATTGACCACTATATGGCCGACACTGAGAGCCCTGATAGTAATAGGAGTTAGATCGATAAACATAAGACGGCCTGATAAAGTATCTAGGGTGACAGGGTTGACTGGGATGTAATGCCCAGTGACTTGGCCGCAGTATTAGATTTCCCATGTTTGGTCAGTCTGTTCATGAAAGAGATTATGGGCATCAAACATCATGTCCTCCAACAGAGACTTTGATGTCCTGAGCTAAGGCTGATTCCCTGAGCCAGGAGTGACACCTCAATACATAATATATGGCCAGAGACATGACTTTAGACACAGCATCCATGATGTGACTGGATGTGTCAATCTGCTGGCATCCTAGCCTACCCCCTTCTTTTTGTGTTGCTTGTCAACTGGCTGAAGATCATCAGGGATGAGATCAATTATGGTAGACATTTTATCCTATAAGTACACATGGCAGTGACTCATAATCGCTACAAAATTAGTGATTCTCATCACCAATGAAGCCATGGCATAAAATTTCTTACCCATGTCTGTCCAGGTGCGTCCCTCCTTATCTTGACCCAGACTTTGACTTGGATGGAAATGCTTTAGACACCACTGAATTAGAAGGGGGATGCCTGAATAGAAACTCACACCCTATACAGATTTTTGAATTTTTTGGATGAGCCAGAAACTGATGCTGGCTTCTCCCAATCCCTTTTGTCCAATTCCACAAAGACTGGTGAAATAGGGAGCACCACTGGTAATGCAGCAGCATTGTGAAGAACATCCACCACTGGACTGTCACACTGAGCATCCTGGCCTTGAAAGGACATTTTCAAAGTATTAGCCATTCTAATAAGATGCTCTGAGCATGAGGAATAGTCCTCCGATGAGGACACATCCAGAAGTTGCTTCAGCCCATCATCCAGAGATGCCAGTGAGGTCCTGTCCGAGTCATCTGGAACCTCTAATGGGTCAGCAGGCAGTAATGGAGAAGATCAGATAGGAGACCTGGAATGATGTCTAGATGAAGAACCAATTCTAATCTTCTCCGATGCTGAGCACTGACATCGGGAAGGGGAATCACCGTCCAAGGATCAGGAAAATGCTGATGACCCTGGTGCTGATCCCGCGATGGACTCTGACACCTCAAAGTCAAAGCCTCACTGTTGGCGCCAGGCAGAAGGCGAATGTGATGACAGTGAAGAATGTCGATGCCTAGATCTGCTCCTGAAGCATTGCCCCCACCACATGTGGGGATACAGCAGGAAATTCCTCAGCTGTCCTGCGGGCAAAAGCACGTCTTGGAAAGACTGCCCACTGACCTCGATTGACTCCAGTGATGAGAAGACTTCAAAGGTGAATTAGACCAACAGGGCTGCAGCTTTACCTTCGCCACATCCAAGGGCTCCACAATGATGATGTCATTCCCTGAGTGTTGCAGCTTGTTTGGAATCAGCACTCAGAAGGTTAGTCTTCTGGTCCATTGTTGGCAAGGGTTGACTGGGCTGGTTGGAAGTTGAATTGACCACATTGACAACTGCATTGCACGCATGCACGCACACACATGAAAAGCTGCCTTTTACTGAACCACATCACTGGTCAATGAAGGTCAGTATGATCTACTCAGGCTAAGAGCAGATCTCCAGAGATTCTGGTAGAGGTCTTCACATCACATACAATTTTATTTTATTTTTTATTAGACGGACTGAACCTAGGACCAAGCAGATGCTCTTTCACTCTAATATTAAGAAGGGCCCATGGTTTAGTGTGAGTGGATCTGCTCAGCACGCAAAAGATTGCAGGTTCTATCCTTGGCATCTCCAGTTACAACAATCAGGTTGTAGGTGATGGGTCAGACCTCTGCTTGATGTAAAGGTTTCAATGGTGTTGATGGGAAGGGCAGCCGCCTAACCTTGAGTACATTCCACAGCCCGGGCGATGGGCCAGCTGCATCGGCGGAGACTTTATCTCTGCGCGGGAGATGAGGTCTCCGTTCCCATGGGAAGCCGGGAGGGGGATGGGATGGATAGAGTTATAACCTGTGCTTCTGGCGGGAAGTGTCATTCCTGCCACTGCGTGTAATTGAGCTTTCTAAGATGTCTGAATAAACGGTCTTTTACACCAAAGAGCCTTTTATTTCTGCTTCTATGGAATTCCTTACATTGTGGCAGGAATCCTAATTCATCTACATCCCTAGTGCAGTGGACCTCTGGTGTCTCGGCATGGAGAGGTTGAATATTACTGCGGAAGGTGCGGTAGCCCCTCTAAAGAGGGTCTTCCTACTTCCCTTCTGGATCTGGAGGACCCGGCTGGAGAACGGGCCTCGCTGGTGACTCTTTCCGCCCCTCGTGATCAGCACGAAGTCTTCCTTTACTCCGTTGGAACGAGGGACGTGACGACGCACCATGGGGACTTACATGAGTCGCTGGGGCTGCCGTCTATGGATCGAAATACCTGCGGATCGGATCTTCTACCCGCTTTCGCATGGATTACAAACCTCAGATGCAACTCTGTCATGGAGGACACGGGCCTGACCACCTTTCATGCGCGCAACCCAGGAGTCCATCGAATCCATTCCTGGACTCGATTTTGGTGATGCTCCCCAAAGAACCACCGCGGGCACAGCACTGGGGCCCATTCCATGACACTGGGACTAAACTCTGGGATTGGGAGGGGTGTCCGTATCGCCTTCCGATCGACCCCTGATCCCGGTCACGGGTTGTGACCCCAGGGAGCCACCGGTGGCTGTACGGTGTTCCGGCGTCTCGCCTCCAGATGACGAAGAGTCCGAAGAAGCCTGCACTCCCAGCCGATCTGTTCCTCTCCCATCAAAGAGAACTGGGAGGAGGAAGTGGGTCGACTGGGCGCAGATGCCCAAGAAGCATGGACCCGGAACGCCCAGCCATGGGAGGGGAGGAACGGCACAGTTGCAGCAAGAGCCAAAACCTGCAGAGGGACCGAACAGCAACGCAAAGAAGTCCAACTCGAAAGTTGGACCGCGCTAAAGATGCTTCCAACAACAATATGCGAGAACCTGTCAGTCCATGATAAGGTCCTGGAACACTCCAGACTGGATTTACAGCTGCAACGCGAAAAGCCGCTTCAGGCTGGCCTTGGCGCATCTAAAGTGAACTTACTGCAGCTATTAAACGGGACTAACTGGCTAAATTGAACGTAGAAAAAGCAGCCCTACATGCCATTCAGGATGCATTGACCCAAGGAGAGAGAGAGCTGGCTATGCTAGAGAGGGAACTGAGGAGGCAGCAGACCAGGAAGCCCCAAGTTGAGTCTATGTTGTTACTGATGCTGCCGGGCGCCAGAGGGGCATAACGTGGTTGGTCCTGGCTACCCAAAACGCCAGCTGCACCGGGATTGATACCGCCCCAGTTCCGCCCTGTGCAACCGCTGCCCGCCCAACCTGCTCAACTCTGCAACCGCCTGCCGGGCCAAAGAGCCGCGGGAAAGGCTACTATAGGCCCCGATACCTGCCCGCTTTGATGGGACCGCCTAAGCTTCCCTACTTCATTTTGCAACTCGATGCCCACATGGAGGACTATGATGATTTATACCGGGTTCTGAGCTTAAAAAAATACGGACATCGGCTCAGTCCTGATGGGGCAGCAGTCAACTGGTTTGTGACCCTTTGGATTTGCAAGATGAAGACTCTCGCATCGTGCCCGTGATTCCTCCAAGCCTTAAGAGCTGGCCTTCCAAGATCCGGCGCCAAAATGAGGCTATCCGCACTATCAAAACTATCCAGCAGGGCAACCGTCCGCTTGCAGAATTTGCCCGTGAATTTCGGGCGGGCGGCTGCCTCTAATTCCCTCCTGAGTGGCCTGAACGCATGAAATGCCAATACTTCTCAGATGCGTTGACGGCAAGCTGCGGAAACGGGTGTTTTAATTCGGTTCCTCGTGACTGTTGCTGATTGGATCCACTGGGGATCCCAGGTGGCGCTCTCGCTTTGAATACGCCGTGTCGGGAGGCCGCCCCACGCCTCGAAGCCCGCCACTGCGGCCCACCAAGGCAAGACCAGCCGCCCACCGACCACCTCTGAGCCGGGCCGCCGACTGGGATTGTGCTCTTACTCGCGGAGGACCAGGTCATCTAGCCAACTGTCCAAAGAAACAAAACCAACCGCTTCCAGCCACGCACCCCATCTGCCAAGCCACCACGCTAAGTCGGGGCCGGCCCGGACGGCTCTTCTAAGGCGGTCATCGGCGCACCCAGAGGAGGGGAAGCAGCTGTTTGCCTTTTCTTCAGCCCCCCCCCCATGGATATGGGTCCGGACTCTGACGTGAGTGAAGGCAGCGCCCCATTACTGTCCAAGCGCTTGGCCAACCCTCGCTAAACATACTCGCATTATAGCCTCGGCCCTGTGGATTCTGGCTGCTCCCATTGCTTAATGCGCCCCAGGTGGCAGAGGAGCTAGGTCTGGGACCAAATTCCTGGCTAAGCTCCATTCCATTCACCCAAATGGACGGGCAGCCCTCGAACTAAGGACCGCCCAGTTCAAAACACAACCGTTCTCCTCCGCTATACGACCATTGGGAGAAAAAATTAGTTTTATTTTGGCCAGTGGCCAAACACTCCATAGTTTTGGGCATGCCATGGTTATTGTTACATGAACCAAAGTTCATTTGGAAAGAACGGATCTTAGAATTCACTGACCCTCCCTGCGTGAACACATGAATTGGGGAAAACTCAACTTCTCCTGACACACACCCCTCCCCTGGTTTTCCATCAGCCATTGCTCCGATTCTATTGGCATCCCACCGCGTACTCAAGATCTAGCCAGAGTTTTTCAGGAGCAAGAATGCTGCATCAGTTGCCACCCCATAGAGACACTGGATGCAAAATCGTTATACAGCCAGGGGCTTAACTGCCCAAAGGTAGAATCTACCGTGATGAGTCCCAATGAGGAGAAGGAACTTCGCCTTTGGACAAGAACTCCGCCGCTGGGTTCATACGCTGGCTACCAAAACACACACACGCTGCTCCCCGCTTTGTTTGTAAAAAAAAGATGGGTCCCACGGCTTTGCACAGATTATCGAGGTCTCAATGCAGTCTCCTCTGTCCAATAAATATCCTTTGCCTTTGATCAAGGACCTTTAGATGCACTCGCAAAGGGCGATCTTTACTAAATTAGACTTGAGAGAAGCTTACTACAGGGTCAGAATTGCTGAAGGCTATGAACACTGATCAGCGCTTAACACAAAGTTTGGACAGTTTGAATACTTAATAATGCCATTCGGGGTAAGTGGGGCCCCCGGGGCTTTTATGGCCCCTCATCAACTAAGTTCTCCATGATTTATTGTACAAGGGAGTTGTGGTATACTTAGATGACGCTTAATTTATTCACAAACCATAGAAGAGCATGAAGCATTGGTTCGAGGTATTGAAACGCTTGCTAGACAACTCTCTTTGCCAAACTTCTCCAAATGCTGTTTTCACCAGACTCATTGACTATTTGGGTTACCGGATCTCGCCGAGGGCTTAAAAAATGGATCCTGCTAAAATTGACGCTGTTCTCCAATGGCCTGCCCCCACCAACCGCGAAAAGAACTCCAATCTTTTCTGGTTTTGCTAATTTCTATCGTGGACTTTATACCCCAATTCGCTGAGCTGACTCTCCCTCTCACAGACCTCTACGCACTAAAGGTAAAGATCCACTGTCCGCCAAGCCCGGGCCCCTTTCCTGGTCTGAAGAATGTCAAACAGCCTTTCAGCTCTTAAAGTCTGCTTTTACCACCGAACCTATCCTAAAGCACCCTGACCCAGATCTCCCGCTTGTGGTTCACGGGATGCCTCGGACAAAGCGCTATGGCAGCCCTGTTGCAGAAAAATAAAGATGGTAGGCTGGTTCCGTAGCTTATTTATCAAAGAAATTCTCCGTGCTGAACTCAACTGGACTGTGGGGATAAAGAGACTGCAGCCATCAAAGTAGCACTCTCCACTTGGCCACTGGCTGGAGGGGCTAAACACCCCTTTCAGGTTTGGTCGGATCACAAAAAAACCTGGCCTCTTTCCACCCCCCCTCAAGATGTCCGGCAAAACAACTCCGCAATGCATTTCTTTTCTCGCTGCTTTCTTTCACAGTCCATTTTTTCCCGAAAACTAACAAACTAGCTGACGCTGGCCAAGGGCTTCTACCCGAGGGGGGGGTGGAGCTGCGCCTTTTACGAGACATTCCACGCACTGTTCTCTCCCTCCCAGTTAGGGACTGGCTGTCACCCGATCTCAAACGCCCAGTCCTCCTTCTTCACCGCCTATTCCTAGTCTCGCCTCTCCTTTGATGCGGAACTCTCGAGGAGGCGGGCTGCACGAGCCTCCAGCGGAGGGAAAATGACTCCCAACCGCGCTTTGGAGAATGGAGTTTGGCGGAGGGGGGGAGTGTTGCGCTCTCCCTCCGCAAGCAGGTTCTTGAAGCTCGCCACGCATGCCCGGCCGGGCTGGACATTTTGGCTTTCTGAAAACTCTGCATTTGGCCCGGCCATTGTTTCAGTGGCGCTGCGAATGCGCAAGGACATTGAGGCGCTGATATAAAAGGCTGCTCTGTTTGTGCAGAAGCCAAAACCATTCCGAAAGCCCCATGGGCTGTTGAAACCAGCCCCGTGGCCTCCCCGCCCTTGGGAAGTCATCTCCATGGATTTTATTACAGATTTGCCTCGAAAGTCATGGCAACACGGTCTTGTGGGTGGTGGTGGACTTATTTTCTAAACAAGCCCATTTTATTCCATGTGCTTCCGCATCCCCTCCGCCCTAAGTTAGCACGGCTGTTCATTCAACATGTTTACCGCCTACACTACCAAGGTGGTCTCCCAATCGCCGCCCCCCAATTCATTTCAAAGTTCTGGAAGTGGGGTTGTTGGGTTACCGGCGGTCACGCTCTTACCACGCTCAAAGTGACGGTGAGTCGGAGAGAACTTAACAGAACCTCTAGAGCAGTATTTACGCGTTACACCAACTACCACCAAGACAATTGGTGCGCAGCTCATTCCGCTTAAGTGAGTACCTATAACAATGCGGTTCATAGCAGTACAAAGAAAACCCCTTTGAAATTGGTTCTGGTCGCTGCCTCGCTGTCGCGAATCCACCGCCGCAGCTTTGGATCCTCCAGAGCTTCAACAATGGATTTCATCCCAATGAGGGATGGAAATCGTCCAGACCAAGCACAACAGGCTAAGGACTCCCTAAAGCTGCAGCAGATAAGCACCGCCGATTTTCCTCTGGCGCAGGGCTTTTGGGTATATTTATCTACAAAAAATCTCAGCGACGCGCATAAATTTTCCAAACTAGGCAAAAGATTCGTGGGACCTTTTCAGATTACTAAAGTGATTAATGATGTCACTGTCTCGATTGATTTGCCTAACTCTCTTAGTAACATTCATCCTGTCTTCCATTCCAGTTTACTCAAGGAGGCTCCCGCTTCCGATGCCTGGCACGACCACCGGAGAGACTCCCCACCGACTATTATTGATGGCCACAAGCACTACTTTAAATTGACGCTTATCCTGGACTCTCATGACCCAAACGCTGCAATATTTAGTCTCTTGGGTGGGATATTCCTCTGGGTATAATCAATGGGTTTATTCCGAAAATATTGACGCCCCCACCCTTATTTCTGCTTTCCACCACAATTTCTTTCCGCGATAAACCTGGGGAGGGGTCTGCTTGAAGGGAGGCAGAGTGTGAAGGTTTCCAATGGTGTTGATGGGAAGGCAGCCAACCTTGAGTACATTCCACAGCCCGGGCGATGGGCCAGCTGCATCGGCGGAGACTTTATCTCTGCGCGGGAGATGAGGTCTCCGTTCCCATGGGAAGCCGGGAGGGGGATGGGATGGATAGAGTTATAACCTGTGCTTCTGGCGGGAAGTGTCATTCCTGCCACTGCGTGTAATTGAGCTTTCTAAGATGTCTGAATAAACGGTCTTTTTCACCAAAGAGCCTTTTATTTCTGCTTCTATGGAATTCCTTACACTTGAGACCCTGGAGAACCACTGCTAGACAATACTGACCTTGACAGGCCTGTTTCAGTAGATCAGGTTTGTGTGTTCAGTGTCTTTCTTCTTGGACACTATGAGGGCCCTGGCCTGAATAGCCCAGGCTAGCCCCATCGTGTCAAATCTCAGAAGCGAAGAAGGATCAGTCGCGATTAGTACATGGATGGGAGCCCACCCAGTCCAGGGTGGCTACACAGAGGCACACAATTTGCCAAACCCCTGGGAATGTCTCTTGCCTTGACAACCCTACAAGGTAGCCATAAGTTAGCTGCAACTTCCCAGCAAAATAATAATTTTTTTTAAAAAAATTCTTTTTTGCTCAAGTTTTTTTTCTTTACTGTAAAGACGCTTTGGGTTTTCCCTGCAATTCACAAGAATTATTCTCCTCCTCCTCCTCCTCACTGAGACTGACGAAAGAATTAACTCTAAATCTGACTAACTCATCTTCTGACATGCAAAGGCAGATCTTTGCCCTTCCGCACAGTTCAATACAGAGATGTAAATGCATTGAGTCTTCAAAGAAGTGTGGTTATTCTCCATTGCTCTGCATCCCACACTGGCAAAGGGCTTTGTACAGTAAGCTCTTCATATTGTGCTAGCGAGGTTAAGCTGTTGAGTTTATTTTAAGCTCTTCACAGATATTCAGGCATCTGAGCACATGGTGTCTCCAGGAGTTAGGGTTGGGGTTATTCTCTCGCTGGAACTAGCGGCATGCTGTACATTGTCTTGATTCTGCATAAACTGAGCCCTAAAAGAGCTGCCCAATTATGCAACGTCCACACTGCAGGCACGGTCACATTCTTTAACGAGCACACAACTCACCAGTGCTCTGGATTAGAAGGATTGTGGGCACCTGGTTGGTCACAATGTGAACAGACTGCTAGAACTGGTTACTCTGATGTTCTTATTTTGGGCTAATCCATTAAAGACATGGAAGCTGACATCAGGTGACAAATATGGGCAGTTGGTATTATTAACAGGTAAACACACATTACAAATTACCAGCTTCTGCTCTTTTGGCTGCAAAAAGCAGGCCTGAGCGCATTGAGGCATCTGTCAAGATTTTTATCCCTAGAGAAGGACTCTATCAATTTCCACAGAGTCCTCTGTCAATTTCCCACCATCAAAGAAATGTGCAAAATAAAAGTGTGTACATGTGCATAATTTAAGCAAGTTATGTATCCCTCTGGGTCAAGTGGAGTTGCCTTTTAATTTCTTTTTGCAATACAGATTATGCATATAAAGATGCTTTGTCACTGATGCCAAGTGAGTAATAGGAATACTATCCACCTCTGTACAGTGAAGCACCTGATGAGAGGGTCTGCAGACTGGTAATTAAAAGAAGCGAGGAAGGGCTCAGTTGCCCTTAAGATGACATTGCTTAATTACACACTTCCACCTGTGTACCTATGTGAACGTACTCCAGATATTTAATCCGTAACTAAGGAACCTGATACTCACATCAAAATAAGCACCCGCATGCTCCAGTATCAACTGGGTGGAATCCGGCTTGTTTTTGCAGTATGTCACATACATTTGGAACTTGTCCGCCTACAAAAAAATATGCACATATAGACACACATTTCAGTGGCATCTTACAAAAGATAGCATTTATTCAAAAGTTTAGCTCACTGAGGATCACTGTCTTATTGAGATCGGCTGGGTCAAGAAATGAAGCATGGGGGGCGGAGGGGGGGAAGGGGAAGAGATGGGAAAACCGTGGCCAGGACCCAACATTAATATAGTAAAATGCACTTGGTCTTCCACTATGTGTGCACTGAGATGTGGTCTCTGAATCGAGACAATGTATAAGTGTTCTTCTAAGTAGCAGCAATTAAGGACATCAACCACTGTCACACCCTTCAACAGTTTCAAAAAAACCTGACGATCGAAAACTACATTCTAATATTACTGAATATGAATTCCCTTGCCTCACTACTAGTGTAATATAAAAATTCCTCATTCATGTTATGTAACCTTCTTCTTTGGCCTCTCAGACACAGAGAAAATTTCTGTTTCTCCGAACTTATTTCCTGCAGTATTTCTGAGGGGACGATGACTACAACTGCACACAGTATTTAAACAACCTGACATAAAACAAGTGGTCTTACCCAAGTAACAAAACAGTGCCCAACATCTTCAGGTAGCTGCTCATACTTCTCGAGCTCTTTCAAAAATATACTGTGAATCAAAAAGAAAAGAATTAATGGAAACCGTTTTTACCAGGAGATCTAAGTTGTGTATAGTGCATTAGAGTCATACCAAATTATGCCACAAATCCAGCAGCAACTGAAATATTTAAGTCACAGTTTTTCTAGTGGAAGAATTAACTATAGGCCTAAAGCACTTCTAGTGAAATTAACATCATTTAAACACGCTTAACTTTGGCAGGATCACAGAACCAAGGTATTACCAAAAGAAAATGGTACATTTATATGTCATTCCTTGACAAAACCCCCGTGTGATCAGTGGACTCCTCTCCCCCCCCTGCAGCTCCTTCCCTCTCCCGTTCTTCATGCCCCCTGGTCTCTCCTTCCCTCCGCTTTCAAGTTCTCCCCTCTGCTTTTGCTCCATTTCTTCTTTCCTACCTGCCCACTCCAACTCCCACCATCAATTCACCTAAAATGAAATGCAGCACCTTTTTGGATTATTTAGGCAATCAAGTGATGTTGGTAGCTGCCTAGGCAATCCAAAATGGTTGACAATCTCTCGCAAACCAGTCTCACAAGATCTCAGCATTTTAAAACTTTGTTATTTCCTCCATTTTTGTAAGTGTAAGATTTTTCTGAAAATCTGGGGTTACCCCTTCCCAGCTCCCCTTCCTGCATCTGGCCCCACTGTGCAGATTTTTGGATCTGTATTCCAAGGTCATGTTCCAAATGACGATGTACCCTGATTCCAGTGGCAAAGGTCAGCGTTTCTGCCTGTCCTTTTGTTTGCTGCTGCTGCTGCTGCTCAGCACTGCCGTTAGCCTCATTGAAGGTCCTCCTCCTCCTCCTCCTCCTCCTCCTCCTCTGGCTAATGGCTACGGCCAAGCTGACAGACATGCATCACTCTGATCACTTCTCCTTGAATTCAGAGGCGCACTGGGGGGGGGGGGGGGGAGCAGCTGAATCTCTGCTCGCAGGTTCCCATTCCAATATGTCACCCAACACAAAAGGTACAGAGTAGGTGTGATCTCCTATCATGAATGGTCTCCACAGAGGCAGAGCCACAGAGTAACATAGTTTGTGCAACTGTCAGGATGCCCGAAGTGCAAGCAGCCCCAGCACCCCCCAAGCATCCTGACAGCAACACAGCATTAGACCGCTGATTATGTGCAATATGTGGTTGCTTCTGTAATTGTGAAGAAGGTTTTTCCTCTAATATTTATTATTCCAGGTTGGAGTAGAGTTTCATCTAAATCTGAGAAGCAGACTGTGCCTCTAAGTGCTTTAACACTGTGATCCCAGACTACTAAGCACATCCACCTATAACTATCAGACTATACAAATCTGCAATACAGAAGTCTCTGGTTCGCCCAATCTTCTGCAATATGTCTAATATCCATGACAGAAGTCCTTTAGAAATGGGAGCGTGGGAAAGAACACAGAAATTCACGAAGCCCTCCCTAAAGCTAAATACTGGGCATAAGTTTGTAAAGCGACAAAATAAAAATAAAATCACATATTCGCATACATGCTGCAGGACCCATTAAACCTGAAGCCATCGTGTTTCACTCACTTATTGTGGAACTCATAAATCTCTTGCATGTTCCCAAAGATAATATGCTCTTTGTTCACAATGCCAGGGGGGATCTCCTCGACGCCACTCGTCATTTCCCACAGGTAGGTCTGATCCAAAGAAGAGGAGAAAAGGGAAAGTAACAGCTTTGCTGCAAAACATCTATCTAGAAGCAAAGATTCCACTAAACAGAACTTTGTAGTGAAAATGTCATTGCAAAAGCTGTTTTTGGAAAGATAAAGTTACAGTTCTTCAATGGACTTGCCTCACAGAATTTAATACGTCAAATCCTGACAACAGACACAGTTCTCTATGGCATTACACAATGACAACTTAAAATACAAGCATTTCTGCTTTGTGCAGCTGCTGTGGTACATGAGCTCCCTCCAGTTTTAACAATACCCATAAGCTGCTGTCCAAAGAATGAACTGGTTCTCGAATGTGCCATGTGCATAATGGAAGCATTAACAGAGGATCATCCCTTTAAAAATAACCCCAAGCCCTCATAAAACTCAATTCATAGCACTTCGAGAAGCGTGACAGCGAAAAACAAGAGGTGGATCAATTTAGCAGTGGATGCCCACTAATACAATTCAGTTGATGAATGGGGCCAGCTCAAGATAGGAGCACAGCATGGTTTGGCACTGACAGTACAAACACACAGGTTTTCACACTGGCAACATTCAACATGCAGCAAATAGATCAGCTACTCGGGGGGGGGGGGGGCGGGGGGGGCTTACATCCATGCACTCCCGAAGGTCTCTTACGTAAGCCTTTTCCGTCTGAATGAGCTCAGCCATAATGAACCTGGACAGCAACAGAGAGAGGCACATCTGCTTAACACAGTTACCCATTGTCAAGCGATTTTCATTTTAAGAGGCAACGCTGCTGAGTACCTAGTCTGCTTAGCTAATGGTTTGGGCAAACTGCACTGGCAGAAAGAGCTTCTTTGCAGGGCGGGGGGGGGGGGGGGGGGACATGCCTTGTCCTGACATAATTAGAGATGTGAAGGGCTTTTTTTCAATTTTTTTTGACAGAACGAGTGAAATGCTTTTAAAGACAACACGGGTATACTCTCAAATCCAAGATATGTTTCTTCCTGCAGGGAGCCTGAGGGCTTTCACTGCCTCTCAACAGTTGGCCTGCCGTCTGTCCTCCTTTTGACCTGAGGTGGTTGATCTTTTCACCCCTCCCTCAAACCGCGGTGACACATATTCCACAGAACAGGTAGAAGTGGCTCATTGCCCCATCTTTCGGGAGGGAGAAAAAAGATCAGAAGGCAGTGAGAAAGAAAATCCACCAAACTTTCACAGGAAAACTGAAAGTTTCACCGACAGCTTAGCTCTCTATAAGTGGACAGTAAAACTTAAGGTATGCACCCTAAGATAGCTTGCAGTTTTTTCTTTGCATATTTTCAATTTTGTGTGTACCAAATGAAGGCATTTATAACTTTTAATTTCCATAAATATGTCAAAAATTGTAATATATATGTTGGGTGAGTTATAAATGATGCATTTTATGTTGTTACAGAAATGAAATAAGTTGAAGTTTGATAAGACAGTAAGTACTCCAAATAGTTCAATTTCCCTCCAAATTTCCATTTTTCCCTCAAAGAAGTAGATTTAAAATTTCCCATGGCTTCAAAATGTCTGAAAACGATATATCATAATGCACCACCATTAGCTAGCCTGAGTGATATTCACACAGAACCATAAGAACATAAGAACATAAGAACTAGCCTGCTGGATCAGACCAGAGTCCATCTAGTCCAGCACTCTGCTACTCGCAGTGGCCCACCAGGTGCCTTTGGGAGCTCACGTGCAGGATGAGAAAGCAATGGCCTTCTGCTGCTGCTGCTCCTGAGCACCTGGTCTGCTAAGGCATTTGCAATCTGAGATCAAGGAGGATCAAGATTGGTAGCCATAGATCAACTTCTCCTCCATCAATCTGTCCAAGCCCCTTTTAAAGCTATCCAGGTTAGTGGCCATCACCACCTCCTGTGGCAGCATATTCCAAACACCAATCACACGTTGCATGAAGATGTGTTCCCTTTTATTAGTCCTAATTCTTCCCCCCAGCATTTTCAATGAATGTCCCCTGGTTCTAGTATTGTGAGAAAGAGAGAAAAATTTCTCTCTGTCAACATTTTCTACCCCATGCATAATTTTATAGACTTCAATCATATCCCCCCTCAGACGCCTCCTCTCCAAACTAAAGAGTCCCAAATGCTGCAGCCTCTCCTCATAAGGAAGGTGCTCCAGCAAACTTTTTTATAGGGAAGGAAAACAAAGTGCATTACTCTTTCCTGCGGGCAGATTTCCTCTTTTCCTCATTAAGTTCATGAGCAGCATCTCTCAATTTTACCTCGGACCCAGGCACACTGGCTGGGATTATATCTAGCTGCAGGCTTTTACTCTAAAGGGGGGGGGGGGGGAAGAGAAGATGAAGACAACAGAATTAGTGGAAACAGCAGAAAAAGAAAAGGCAGCTGTTTCATAAGAAGCTTAAAGCAGTCACATTACCCACGTTTCGAACAACAGCACTCACCGATTTATTGGAATCCGAAGAGATCCCCAGAGCTTTCTCTAAAGAGGTCCTATATTTTTCCATGCGCAGAGAGAAGTCTCGGTACCTTTTGTCCACGGCTGTGACACATTTTTTAATCTCTGCAGCATGGGCATGCCCCTTTTCACAAAAGCCATCTGCTAGCTGTATCAAGAGCTTCACCCTCTCTTTGGTTTGCTATGGAAAACACAACAGAGACAGGAGGTCTGCAAGGCAAACTCACCCTCAGCCCCCATCATCGAGAGAGCTCCTTTCAAACAAGGCAATACTTTCCCCCATTTATCAGTTGTTAATATGTTTTGACAAATCAAAATCTGTCTTTTTTCAAATCGAGTTGAGGAGGGGATTTAGAAACTCCTTTTTTCTGGCTTTGGGGGGAGGGGGGGGTCTGCAAATCCTTTTAAATGGAGTCACCAGGGATTGAACATGGGGCCTTTTGCACACCAAGAAATGCTCTACCTGTGAGTCATGGTACTTCTCGGCCTCTGGTCAGCATGGGCAATGCATTAAAAATATCACTTCTTATCTCCACATATGGTGGGACTTTTGGAATGAAGTATGAGAGAAACTTCTAGAAAAAAAATTTTTATGCCACTAAGCATCTCTTGGGCTATAACACATTACGATTATCTAAACCTCTGAGGTTTAATACTGCTTCAAGTTGTGGCCAGCATGTTAATAGTTAAGAACTGGAAGCAGTGCACTTGACCACATTTGGAAACTTGGTTGCGGAAATATAACTGAAGCATTTGATTTGAAAAGTGGCAGCAGTCTGTTGTGATAATAACAGGAAGGATTACAAGTAAGTTGGTTATAATACGGAGGAAACTTTGTATAGTGGTAGCTGAACAAATTTTGGTGTTTTGGATTTGTTGTTTTACTTTTCTTTTGATAATTTGTATATTAAAAAGGCCATGTGGTGCATCAAAGAGAGTCAGTGACATCCTGTGGACCAGCCCAGGAGCCTGTCTCTGGGGCCCAGCCCTCGAGGGCCTGATGCGGCTCAGCAGGGAACCAAACACGGCCTTTTGACACGGAAAACCACCTCTTTCAGCCAAGGTAAATAGGAAGGTCAGTGGGAGCTAGAATTATTAGTAGACAAATGAAGATTTTTACGGGACTAATAGCCCCCCTAGAGATGCTCTGGAGAAAGAGAAATGACAAAGGCAAACAGCGGCCAGGAGTCCAAGTGCGAATCATGCAGAGATTGATGACAATGAACTGAAACACTCCTGCACATTCTTGCTGTGAACCACCAGATGCTCTGCAGCCTCACAAAAGATGGCTGACCACTACTGCTTGGGAGGCAGAAACTTTGCAGACCATTAATCAACCCGTCAGTCTTCAGGAATGTTCAGTCCTGCAAACAGGCTCTTATATGCTGGCTCCTGTTTTGAATCCTGACACAATCTGGCTCTAACTGTGGATGCTGCAGACCTCCTGCTTGAGCAGATCAGTCCAGAGAAGACAAGGCAGGGAGCGAGACGACAACCATGAGGCAGAGAATTACCTTTGCAGTGATCTGGAATTCTTCATGCTCTTTCAATAGTTCTTGAGTATGCTGGATACTGGAACCAGTGGAAGTGTGGGTGGATAAGTAAAATTCCCCATTGTCATGGATCCATTCAAGGGCCTAAGGAATTCACAAGGAACTGTTTTAAAGCATCTTCAAGTAATTCTCCTGTATCAAGTCTTTTTCAACACTTTGGTCACTGTCTCTGCATTTCCTTCTCTACTGCCCAAGTAAATGATTTTGTAACACAGTTTGTAACATGCTGCATACAAAGCTAATTCCAGCAGGGCAAACACATGTTGAACCAATAGGCAA
This sequence comes from Sphaerodactylus townsendi, assembly GCF_021028975.2. NCBI lineage: Eukaryota > Metazoa > Chordata > Lepidosauria > Squamata > Sphaerodactylidae > Sphaerodactylus > Sphaerodactylus townsendi. The sequence continues at coordinate 3,215,941 of NC_059433.1, read as the reverse complement.
GTGAAGCAGAGCAGAATATGTCCTGAAGAACTGCATTAAAAGAAGCAGCCGTTCTACTCAGAAGACAGCCACACGGTCTTCATGCGGCATCACTCCCAGTCAAATGTTCTTAGAACAGCAGCGATGGCATCAGCTGCCTCTTCAGACGGTGGCTGAGGAGCAATACCCTTTCCTAGGAACCACAGACCACATCACCTCTCAGCTCAACGGGAATACAACCCACTACAACAACCTGGGGTTTGGGGAGCTGCAATATTCAAATGCATAATTTTACAAAAACAAATACCAGGACAGAACTAGAACAGAAAATCCACCCCAGACCCACTCAGTCAAAAAACAGAAGAGAATACGAGGGGCACTCCACTCCTGTTCTCAAGTGCTTCAATTGGGGGCTCTGGCTGCCCCGTTTTACTTTTAACAGCAGGGACTGGGGGGTTAAGCACCACTTTAAAAAGTTTTGGAGTTGTTGCATGACAGAGGGAAAAAAGGGCTGACCACCAAGGAGGCTGGGTCCAAAGATCGATTCTGTGGTGAAGCTCACCGTGGGCCTCACTGTGGGTCAGTCATTTCTCAGCCCAGCCTCCTTCATCAGGAGAAGGAGAATAAAGTAGGATAAGAGCCCATGAGTGTACACTGCCCAGGCTATTTGGAGGAAAGGTGGCATAAAGATAGAAAAAAATTATCTCTCCCTTTGATGGAAGCTCTATCCTCCCTATACCAAAGTGAAGAGAAACACTGTTTCACCTCTCCTTCAGGTATGGAGAATAGACAGGGGTGAAAGGATCACTGGGATAAACTACTAAGGTATGGTCAAAACATGGAGTCCTCTCACTGCTTTCCAAAGCTCTCTGAAACTGTAGATCCTGGCTCTTCCTCGTCTGTCTCGGAAGATGGAGGGGGACCTCGCTTCCAACCCCCCCACCCCACCCACCCCCGGCTCTTAGGCTGTAAACATGCAGCTATTGTGGTGAACAGGCATGTGGCTGTGTGTTTTCTCAGGTCAGCCCAGAATTCTTTGTGGCTGGGTTCCTTCCTCACCTGACAGCCAACAAAACCTGGGCCATTTCATGTGCAGCATCAACCGGCAGGAATATCCTGGCTGTAACTGTTGTCAGGACGGAATGTAACTGTCACCAGCATAGCATAGCCAGTTGCCCTGAGTACCGTTTCAGATTCCATTTGAATTTTGTATCAATACTTTTCTTGTCACTTGCTGCATTTTATGAGTTGTTGAGCCTCTTTTTGTTTTCAGACCTCCAACATAAAATGACTGCATGTGAAGGCCAGCTCACAGCACCTGAAGAAGTGATCGTTAGTCTATGAAAGCTTACGTTGGATTGAAACTGTGAAGTCTCCCAGGCACAAGATACCTTGTTTATTCTGAGGAATCCAAGAGCCATCTTACTTTGAAAGCTGGTTTTCCTTTCAGCTCTCTGCCCCCTTTTCTTTTTGGTCAACTGGCTATTCCATAAAGTATGAAACACTAAGAATTTGTCCTTCAGTGGCTGGTCAGGATGCAAAAAGGCCCTGCATGTACCTGAAGTGCTGACCCGGGCACAACAAACGCTAACCATCCCTCCTTCCTGCAGCATTTTGTGGCCCATTGAACCCTCAATAGGAGACTTTGAGAAGGCATGAAACTCTCCAGGCCAGCTGATCCGTCTTACTTTTCACCTATCAGATCACTGTATTTCAAGGCTACTGAATCCCTTGTTTAAACAAAAACTATTTAATCTAGGAAATTCACCAGAAAATTCTACACTTGATACAGCACAGTTTTGCAAGCATCATCTTATTATCTGAAAATCCTTGTGTCGTGAACATACACACAGATACAGTGATAAATGCAGCATAACCACAATGAAGTGGTTTATATATCTATAAAGCTGAGCAATAGATGCCAGCAAGACGAACATCCCACTTCTACGGCCCCAAAATGAAAAGAAGGTTGTAAAATGACCTGTTTTGCACTTCTCTCAAAGACCACATATTGTTGACACTGGTCCAGGCGTCTTTTCCTCATTGTCCAGTAGTGCAGGACACGGTTTTCCCTCTGGAAGAGTTCGTTGAGGATATCTGCCGCATGAATAAAAGAGAAAAAAATTACCCAGCCTGTTGAGTTCATGAATGAATTCCCAAGAAAACCACATAGAGGCCCTCAAGGTGATGCAGATGAACACAGGAGGCAGACATTGACCATGAGCAGGTACATACGAGAAGCAAAGTAAGTGCTTTGTAAAAAGTCCAACTTGCTCGTTGTTCTGGCTACCCAACCTTTGAATTGGTTATGCACAGAAAGCTGGCATGCTGCATCTTTTGACTATCTGCCCACGACATCTGATCACTTACAAAATACATGTGGCTCACTATATTAGCTGTGGCAGCACACAAACCCCACCCATTTGGATACTCGGTACTGAATCAATTCAAGTATACCCAAAGTCCGTCCAAGTGTGATTTTTTGGGGGGGTCATGGTATGCTCCAGTCAAAGCTATATATAGAGATATATAACTTCTAAGTGCAAAAAGACATGACTAGGAATTAGAAGACCCAAGTTCGAATCCCCCCTCTGCTATGGGTGCTCACACATCCTTGGCTTAAGCTACAACAGCGGGCTGTGGAAATGAAGAAGGGAAGAATGCTGTGAGGCACTTTAGGTCTCCCTTCGGGGATGGGCGGTTTAAAATCTACTATAGAAATAAATAAACAAACAAACAAACGCTAAAAAGAAACATGCTTAGAATGAATGCCAGCGTTAACTTGATACTACACAATTTCAGACTTCACGTTACTTTTAGGCACACTCTTTCCACCACTTCCATGGCTATGCGTGCTTTCAAAAGCACCACTCTAGTTTTCAAACAGAGCCTGCTTCACCTATTAGTTAACTATCAGCATGGCTCCTGTTGTTCAAACTGTCACTAACATTCCCTGTTCTTGTGTGCCATGCAAAAAGGAATATGCTTAGGGATGCTGTTAAGAGTCAGAGAGAGGGGGGCAAAGGGGGGGCAGAGAGAGAGAGAGAGAGAGAGAGAGAGAGAGAGAGAGAGAGAGAGAGAACTTTGCTGGGGTTCTCCACATGGATGCGCTCCAGCTTAGACGATGGTCACCTGCTCGGTGTAGGGCTGCTTTTGAAAACACTTCAAAAGCTTTGAACAGGCAGACAGTGCAGCAGCCAGGCCACTGAGCAGCACTTTATTCCAACAGCCTGGCTTGCTGACCTTAAGACAATGTGTCAGTTGCCTATTTGTGTCTAGACTGAAGCCAAATTTCTGATTTTATCCTTTAAAAACCCTGACTACTTTGGAAACACAATATGCAAGAACAACAAGACTGGATCCCCTCTGTACCCCTCTGACCACCACCTTCACATTTCTGCCTCCTTTCAGCAAAGGCGATGCAGGCTGCCATGAGTAGTAGGACCTTCTTAGTGGTGGCATCTCAAGTGTGGAACACCTTCCCTGCAGCTATAGAACATTCTGCACCAGACCAAATCCTGTGTCCATAGACCTTTCTAGTCCTTACTGCCCAAGTTTTTTCTTTGATTTGCTTCCATTAGTTTCCTCAAAGTTGGTTACTTGATGTTTTCATGTTCATAAGGTTTTATTCTACTTTACTACAGAGTGTATTGCTATATGTCTATAGAGGCAGTGTTAAACTGTGGAGAAAAATCACACAGATGCATCATGGTAGGAAAAACCACACTCATTAAATTCTACTTTTACAGTATTATTGACTTGGTTGCAAGCTTCCTGGACTATGTTTGAGTGAATGGTAGGAAATTCCCCTCGCCAGCTTATTACTGAAGTTAAGACTGCTGTCTTCCTGGTGGCTATGCTGAAACACACTAAGCAACATGTCTAGTGAAATGAGCAACCTTACTTTTGACCTGTTGTTCAGGGGCCTTGATGTGGGTCACCATCCCTGGCATATTCACACTATTCCGGTGTAGATACTTCAGGAAGACGTCAGCATTCCGCCGGGCCAGCGTGCACGCCTAGAAGGGACCACACAGACACATCAGCATGAGCACCTACGAAGCGACACGGAGGCTGTCATTGCCGAGGCTGTCAATAAAAGGTTAAATCATAGCTGAGTTGAACCAATCCAGTTGAGTCCCCTTGGACTCCCTATGACCACACGACAAACACAAGAGCAGGCAGAAAAGTGGAGCTACCTCAGCAGAGACTGCCCTGTCAGCTGTCATGCCGGTCCTTGGCCCCATGCCTTGTGTCGAGTGCTGTGAAGTGTTTCCAATGTATGGAGACCCTGGGTTCACTTCAGTTTAATGCGGCATCTCGCCAAATACAAGCACAAGGCAATGGAGACCCTATTGAATAATGACCTCCAAAATGTCCTATCGTCACCAGCCTTGCTCAGGTTTTGCCAACCGGGGGCTGTGGCGATCCCGACTGAGTCAGTCGTCTCCTGCTGCCTTATGCTTATCCTGGCATTATTGCCTTTCCCAGACAAGCAAAGGTGACCAAAGGACCATGGCGGCAGTTTAGTTAGTTTAGCTTCTAGGGAGAGTTACGGCTTGACTTGATTTAGAACCCACTGATTGTCTTTTTGGTATCCGCAAAAGTCTCATCCAACATCACATTTCCAATGAAGCAACTTTCTCCCTGTCAACTTTCTTCGCTGTCCAGCTTTCACATCCATTCATAGCAATGGGGAATTCTGTGGTATGAATTACCTTGAACCTGGATGCCAGTGACACTTGATCCTGACACTTGGTCACCAGCTTATACGTCAGGATCTTTTCTAGAACCTTCATGGCTGCCCTTCCCAGGCTCAGTGTCTTCGGCCATCTTTGCCACCGTCTCCCTTTTGGTTGGATGATGAAACCACGGAACAGAAAACCTAGAACCATTTCAATTTCTTCAACATCAACCTAAAAGTTGTGTAATCCCTCAGTAATCATTATTTTTGTCATCTTGATGTTCTGGCTGCAACCCTGCTTTGGCACTTTCTGCTTTTTGACCTCATCAGGAGTCATTTCAGGTCTTGACTATTTGCTGCTAGTCGTGTGGTGTCATCCACGCATCTCAAACTGTTAATGTTCTATCCACCAATTTTCACTCCATTTTCATCTAAATCTAATCCAGCTTTCCTTATGATACGTTCCGCAAATGGGGACATATTAGGCCATGCCAAATTCTGCCATTAGGACCCTTTAGTCCCATTCTATATTCTTCAACAGTTCACCAAAATACTCAGGCATCTGAACTTTTGGCACACTCACATGTAAATGTAATTCAGTGACAACAGAATTTCCAGGTAAAGGTTTTTCAAAACGGTGCTGCCAGATGCCCCTTCCCAAACCAATTTTTAGTAATGCCAACACATTTGCAGTGATTTACAATGACTTGCAGAGGGAGTGGGCGCTGGCACATTTCTCCTCTAGAGGCAACATTCAGAGATAAACTTCACACATGAATGGTCAAACTGTCCTGCGCTTCAGAGTGAACAGGAGCATGGACGTGGGCCACAATCAGTGGCTATAGCTTTTTATGTGTATGCTGGCATCCATAATCTGCAGAGTGCACACTGGCTGACTTGCTGCTGTGCTGAGGAAAAAGAAAGTGGCCATAAGCTCTGTGGAAAAAATCTTAATTGGTCTGTTATCAGAAGGTGAGCTAGCTCAGTTGGGAGACCAAAGTGTTCAAGTAGGTGGAAGAAAACAGAACATGTTGATATTTGCCAGCCAAATGCATCATCTGCTAATACCAGTTCATCACTCAGTTCCAGAACAAACAGCCCTGGATGGAAACCAACTTCCCACGGAAGGAGGCCCCTTGACCACTGAGGAGACCAGGAGGGGCACACCATTTAAGATACACTGGAATCTCAAGCACAGGTAGCACATTCACTTTCAAGCTGGCGTATCTTAGATGTCAGGATAACAAAGATAAACTGCGGTTGCCAGGATGCTCCCTTGACACATGATCAGTGATGCCACCAACCTCATAGTCACAGCAGCGATAAGTTTTTGGTAAAATATTTCTTTTTGGTACACATATCGTTCTGTTTACTCTTCCCCCCCCCCCCCCCCCCACTGGTTTTATCCCAGAAAGGAACAGCATCCATCTCAACATACACTTCCAATTGGAAGTGGGTTTTAGTAGAGCAGGATTTCTTAGCTTAACTGTTGTTAAGGTTTTATCCTGGAGAAATAGATTGGACTGGAAAATTATCGTTAATGCAACTGGTCAAAAAGCCATGATCGTCATGCCTTCCTCCCTGCTGGGAAAGCTATGCCAAATGTCCTGTAAACCTTATTTTCTGGTGACACTAAAAATAGACTGAAGAAAATTAACTTGTTTTCCGATTAAATGGGTAATCAAGAGACGCAGTGTCCTTGTGCTTCCTCATGTTTTCAGCTTTCCGCTCCAATTAACGAACTGGACTAGATTAGACAACTTTGACTTGCTGTGTTGAGAAGTCAGAAACCTTTTCCTCTCCTCCTGCTGAGCTTTCTGGGACATTCCCCTCCACCCCACCTTTTCATACTTGCTTCCTTTGAGATTCATGGCTTGATGGTTGAGTGTTAATTCTTAATCCCTAACAGTTGGCATGACTGAAATTAGGGAAGAAGAATGGCAAGAAAACTATAACAGTGGACAATACCGACTTCACCAACACCAATGCTCTGATCCAGCGTACGACCTTCCTGTGTGTGTTCACTTTACTAAACTATAGCATGTTGAAATGTCGAGAAGAAGGTTTGCCGGAGTTGCACTGCTGCTGTGAGGGAAACTTTTGACAGATGAACTTTTTCACAGAAAGTAGAAAAACGACACTGCCCAACATTTTCCCTCAGCGAAGTTAAACAATACACAGCTCTCCTCTAACTCTGCTGTCTTATGGGTTTTATTTTAAAAAAATAAATCAAAGAAAATATGGTTGTGTCATAGATCTGTTTGTTTATTTTTCATTATTTGTGCCAAAGTATTGACAATCTGAGAAAGTAAGAGTTGGTCACCTTCAAAAGATGCTTCCTGCTTTGGCCGAGGTTTCCATGGGTGGGGGGGGCAGTTCACTTGAGCCAGGACAAGCCCTGCAGGGCCACAGCAGGTGCCGTGGATCAAGCAGACCCATCAGCCACAGGACGGCAAGCATCCATGTGGCTTCCACTCGCTGCTACTTGGATTTGTCCTCTGATAACAGACTGAGGTAGGATGCCATCTGCTCCCAGAGAAACAACTGGCAGCAGCTGTGGTGGATTGATAATGATCTATTTTCAGATTTAATGTAGCTGCAGACACACTTTTCACCCTAGGAGGGCATCCATCTCCTGCCTTCTCTGACCACTGGGGATTGACGGGACACCTGCCTTGGGTCTTGCCTGAACTTCTTCTGCAACGACAGGACTTGGGGATGGGTAAAGAGGAACATGCAATTATGTGGCCAGACCTCGCACACATTCTCCAGTTTATGCGAGGTGGTTTCCAAGATGGCTTTGCCAATGTCTATGAAATCTTCAAGTGCGGAGAAAGACACTGTGGCTGCAGACCCAAATTAAAGAGAACAGTGATTTTATTCTTGGCTGTGAATTTGAAGACAAGACATCCATCTCAGGGGATTTTTGTAAAGATCTCAGTGGGGCTGAATCTCTTCACAGCCGTTTGGCCTTGACTGAGTTTCCTGGCACGGGCGACGGGCCAGAATCTACAGCAACCACACTGTTGGAGGGCTTATCTCTTAGAGTGAGATGAGAATTCCGTTCCCATGAGAATGGGACTGGAGACCGGGAGGGGGATGGAACAAGGGGGTTATAACCTGTGGCCTGGGCGGGAAGGCCCATTCCTGTCATGTCGTGTGTGTGAGCTTTCTAAGTTGTCTGAATAAATGGTCTTTCAACCAAAAGCCTTTTATTTCTGCCTCGTTGGAATTCCTTACAATTTTCCCATCTTTAACATCTGCTCTGAGTACAAACAAAGATTTTCGTTTAGTGAGTCTGGAGCCGTTTCATCTATTGCTTCATAAGGCAACAGATCTGGGGGGAATTCAGATCCAATGTCTGAAATAAAGGCCTCTTTCTGTGCATCAAAATTGAACTGATGCTTCTGGAAAAAGGAAAATGGAGCCAAGGGATAAGAGTGTGACTGGTACAGGCCTGAAGCTGCAGGTCGAAGAGGCAGTGGTGGGGCAGTGAACAGGTTCCCCCAAGATAGTTGTAAGGGCCAAAAGGTGATCACATAAGCTGACCACAGAGCTAACTGAAAGAGCATGGACCAAGGCATGGACTTCTAGAATGGAGGCCTTCTCCCTCACTGGCAAAAAATGGGAAGCACAATGAGGCAATCCATCTCGCTCCTCCTGGAGGTGGGGTTCATGGAATTGGCAGAGGCCTTCCTCTAACCCCCTGGGCTTGAACACCTCCGCCTGAGGAACTACAGGAGGTCTTTCAAGTTGTTTGGGGGAATTAAGCCCTTGTCAATATGCTTAGATTTTATCTTGGACTTCTTGGGAAACAGTTCTAAAGTACTCCTGTACAGAAGAGACAGATGATGGACATGGAAGAGTGCCTGTATGGATCCAGGGTTAAAACTCAAAAGGATGAATCTATGGATCCCCACCATGAGGAATGCTCTTGCACAGCAGATGACTGTGCTGTTGGTTTGTCTGAGCCCAACAGCACCCTCTCCCAAAGAGCAGTGTGAAGACATGAGGTTCTATCACTCCTTGCCTATGGGGCCAAATTGCTGGGAATGGTAGCAAGCATTCATACGGTCAGACTCATTGGTTTGAGTCATTTTTGTCCCACACTGGGCACATTTCCTTAGGAGAAACTGTTGAACCATTGAGGGGGGGAGGGAAGACAAGGAACACTAAGAAGAAAGACAAAGAGCAAAGCTGGAGCTTCTAGCTCAGCAGCAAAAAGGGGGGAAATCCTCCCTCACGATGCATCACAATTTTGGCAGGAAAATGCCACCATGTGTGCTGAAGGGAGGGGTGCCTTTCCAGCCTAGAAAGTTCTGAGATCATCCTGTGGATGTGCAGTCCCAAAGGAGGACTACACAGACCAAAAATGAGCATAGAAGTTCTCTGCCCTTTGCAATTGATAACTATACATCCTTAGCTCTCTCCCCCAAGTCAAACAAGTTTTATTTTTTAAAAACTGAATTGTTTAAAAATATGGTTAAGTCACTGGTGGGATCCACTTTAGATCAAGCAGATGCCTCCCTTGTGTGTCCTCAAATGCTACTCAAATTTATGCATGCGGGGTCTCCTTCGCTTTGAACGCACATTCCCTTCAGTTTGATTCTCAGTTACGCACACATTTCCCTCTCTTCAGCACTCTCCTTGTTCTCAGATCTGAGAATCCCTGCAGCTTCCGAGAACTCTGTAAATGCGACTTTTTTCTCCCTGTACAGGGAACGTTTAGAAGATCCCTATGAATTATCACTGCCTTGGGGTTTCTCACTCCTCCTTGCCTTCCCCTGACCATCCCACAATAGTTCCTCCCATTCTCCCAGCCACCATTTTAAGACAATCAGAAGATTTGGGGAGGTTCCCCCCACCCCCATAGGCTTTTTAAAAAAAATTACATTTAAAGTCTATTATGGAGCATTGAACCAGGTGAAATCTTCAAGGCTGGGCTCATTAAGAGAGCTCTTGCCGGCTTTCCATGTCTTTCCCCCTCAGCTGCTGCTGCTTTCTTTCCTCCATCCCTCTAGCCACCCACCCCCAACAAGATTTTTTGCTGTTACTCCCTGGCATGGCAGACCTTGGTCTGGCAAGTAAAACAGCCTGTTTCAGTGAACTATCAATAGTTTTTTAATATTCCCCTCCCTCCCTCCCTCCCTCCCAAAAGGCAGCAAGAAACCGCCCCAAATGGAGGTTGCCCGGTATAACAGCACCCACCCCCTGACGGGAGGCAAAGGCCCCAAAATGTTGCTGAGGGTGGAGGTTTGGTAGCTGCTTGTTGGCCTTGGCCCTCCCGCACTCTCTCTCTCTCTCTCTCTCTCTCTCTCTCTCTCTCTCTCTCTCTCTCTCTCTCTCAGGCCATTTAAACAGAAATCCTGTCAGGGAAAACTAATCTATAGATAATAAATGCTGCCACCAGAAACTGTGGTCAAAACGTATCTTAGAGAGGCATTTGAAAGATTAACCATAACTTCTCTTCTCGGGCTGTTGTTTCAGAGAGGCATTTAAGCGCTACTTTAGACAGAAACTTTTTAGAGGTTACAGAGCAAATGCAGGTTCACTTAAATGGCTGTTTCAGTTACAAGATTTAGCTTTACTTAGAGATAGTTGTTTCATTTACAGAGGACTTCATGTAGAGGTTCACACACGCACAGGTATCTTTGCTTAGGGTAAACCTTTACACCACAGTTCTGAACACTTTCCTTAAACTCCCACCCTTAACTCCAACAGGAACTCACACGGGGGTTCCCCTAAGCCAGGGGTAGGGAACCTGCGGCTCTCCAGATGTTCAGGAACTACAATTCCCATCAGCCTCTGTCAGCATGGCCAATTGGCCATGCTGGTAGGGGCTGATGGGAATTGTAGTTCCTGAACATCTGGAGAGCCGCAGGTTCCCTACCCCTGCCCTAAGCCCACTCTTAACTCTGCCAGTGAAGCGAAACACACCCTCATGGGCTCAAAGGTGCCAGTATCTGGGTGTGGTCTCCTCATGCGACACTAGCCAAGCACTCTGTGTGGGCTGAGGAGCATTCCTGTGAGCTCAGTCTCCCTCTTTCTGCTCAGCCCTTTGGCTGCTCTCCCTGCTGTGTCTCTGTGGCCCACTCGGCCTCCAGACTCACAAGCTGCTGCCAAGACTCTGCCCGTCTCCTTCTGGCAGGACTCTTCCTGCTTTTAGATCAGCCAGCGCACCATTTCTATGGCTCCTGGCTACTGCATTTTCAGCCAGCCAATCAGGTGGCGCTCTGGTTAACACTTTGATGCTGTTGCTCTGGCTAAACCGAACCTTTTAAAATGAAACGCATTTAAGCCCAACCCGTCACACATGGAAACAACAAAAGATAGGTGGACAAAATGGCGGATCAGCTTGGATAGGGAAATAAAAACCGTGTGTGTGTGTGTGTGTCTGCATGCGTGCGTGCGTGTGACACAAACAGGAAAATCCCACTGGGAAGCAACATCAGAGAATCACCTGCTTCTCAGCCACAAGGTAAGAAGCGCCTGCATGAACTGCCGGAGGGATCTGCGCTTGGAAACTTGTTCTAAGTTGCTTCCAACAGTATCATGACTCTAAGTTGAACCTGAACACTAGAATTACCACCAACCATGACCACAGGACTCAATTTCCTGCAAAGCTTTCAGCAACAGCTGGTTCATTTATTTGGGGGATTTTTTAACAACTCTTCAGGTGTTAGAAAACATGTGCTGAGCTCAGTTCAGCCGAAATGTTCTGACTTCCTGTTTCTAACTAAAACCATTCTGAAAAATGGCTAAAAACAAAGGACAGAAAAACCAAATAAGTTCTGAGGGACCCTCCATGCAAAACAATCTAACTAGCCAGGTAATAACAAATCACTTAATTACATTTTCATGCCAAGGACTTAGAGGATACTCTGCTCATCTGCAACATTATGGTGGTGCTCTGAAAAGGCATCCTAGGAGATCTTGACACTCAAAGTAGGATAGTTTCCCCAGATTGATGGGCTTGATCCTGACTGGCTCAGGAGATGGGCTGGGGTCTGGGCGGGAGCTGAAGCCAGGAAGTTCTTAGATACCCACAAGGGTCCATTTCCCACAGCCTACTCCACAATACACAGACATAAAACTGCTGAAGTTACCTTTAAAAATGCCTCTTTTTGCTCAAGGTGCTTGCTAATCATAGGAGTCACGTGATCCGTTTCCGAGTTGGGCCCTAATTTGTCAGCTCCTCCACACCAGTCTTCTTCCCGCTTATATTCTTGCTCCAGGCTTTCCAGCACGCTGCATACCTGCCAATTAAAAGGTGAAGCGCTGAGACTGTACATTTGTGGAGTGGGGCAGGAGCCCTGAGCACCAGGACAAAGTGACAGCCCCCTCAAAATCTGTTACCAGATTTGACAACTTCCTCAGAAGTCACCCTTGGGTCAGCACTACACTGCACATTTTACGAACCCCAAACTCTTCTCCATGTGAACAGAGGATGCTTCCCTACCACCAATTTATTGTGGAAGTGAATTCTGCCTGCCTCGTGGCCAGGAACTGAATGACTTGAGTGGTAACATGAGATGGACAGATTTTAGCTTGAGCAGAAATTAATTGCTTCTGACCTACAATTAATTTTGAGGGCTCCCTTTAAAAACAAAAGTTTCCACAAAAGAGACTGGTTTCAGGGCTGTGCCTGGGCTTTGGAGAAGCCACCTGGGCAACCGTCCCTCCAACCACGGTAGGGAATTGTGCAGAAGTTCTCTACCACTGACTGGCACAGAGCCACCTGCAAGAGCTCTTCTGTGAAAGTTTCCCCTGCCGGCAGCTGCCTGATCTGCCTGGCACCATGACAGCGTCTGAGTGGCCTTGCGGCTTGCAGGGGATGTTGTGCACAGGTATGGCTTTCAGTGGCCCAGCCTCGCACTGCCTGATCCTCCTCTCCCTCTTCTACTGTCTATGGCCAGTGGGGTGCAAGGGTTACCAGTAACAAGGCAGGACCTGTGAGATCCAGGCAGCTATGAAGTTCCCTGGAGTTACACAGTCTCTCTCAGCTCAACCCACCTCTCAGGGACGTTGTCAGGGCAGCACCATGTAAACCACACTGAGTTCCTTGGAGGAAAGGCCAAGGTCAGAATACAGAGATGGAAAGCGCTGAACAGTCATTGGCCACATTCCCCTGACCGCTCTCGGTAAGCATAAGGAAGCTCGCTGCAGTGAAGGGCTACAAAATGTGCAATGTGACATTCGTGGGGGCCACAGACACCGGGCAGCGGCTTCTGTTGGTGGCGGGGCGTGAGGAAGATCTTATCGGCAGCAAACGAGGAGCACCTGAGTCCCCGCTGGGCTGACTCTTCTCCCCTTCTTTGCAGGTGCTTAAAGCCCAGGCAGAACCAGGGGCCCCAGATCCAGGCAGCCACTCCCAACAAGGCAGCCCAGAAACTGCTTGTCTTTGTTGCTTCCCTCTGCTGCAAGAGCAGCCACATAAAAATGCCACAAATAAACAAATAAATTAAATAAGGGCCACATTTGTTCAGCTGAAGTCAGAATCCAATGACTGCTTAAATGAAAAACTTCTAAAACCCTGGCTGTGAAACACGGCTCCTTCAGGGTGTCTGTGCTTTTATTTCCCCTACAAAGATCAATTATGCCTGCTATAAATGCTTGGGGGTTCTAGAAACAGGAAAATGTCAGTCAACTTACAAATACTATTACAATGCTGGGTGTCGATAATGAGAACATAACAAATTGCTCAGGTCTATACAATTGAACTGGTTTACCTTATTAACCTCAGTTCAGTGAATACAGGCTTTAAACTAACATCACATAAAGTCGCTCTGAAGGCAACTCACATCACCATGTACCTGCTCGGACGTTTTGTAAAAGGCCACCGACGCATTCACGAGCTTGAGGCGGTCCTCCATCTTGAGCATCAGCTGCTGCCAGTGAGAGGCCACCTTCTCAGCACAGTCGCGGATCATGTCCATGTCGTAATGATTAGCCTGCAACATCGCCTCCGCTTTCTGCTGCACCTGCAGTGCACTCTGATGTGTTTTCTGATTAAATGATCGGAAGATATGCTGCTTCATTTATCAATGCACTCTGAGCATATTCCACTCTTGGGCTGCCCATGTTTATTTGCAACAGAATTACCACTCGCGTATAGGCTAGTCAGACGCACATTCTCCATCTCTTCCCCATCTGCTCCCTTCTATCTAAGTAAAGCAGCAAAGGTGGAGAGTCAGGGATGCAACACTGCATCCAAAGGATGTATCTGAGAGTGACACTCGTCGGCACACTGGAAAGCATGCGACTGTCACACTGTCACACGGAGAGGCTGCTCAGGAAGCCAGGAGAAGAATGTAGAGACACGGTTTAGGCTCATCTCCCTCTTTCCTCACATTCCTGCTGAAAATCCACCTCTTCACAGGAGGCCTGTTATAATTGCAGGGGGTGGGGGTGGGGGGGGTATGGTATGATAGGATGATGGGCCTCATGAAATTTGGCTGGGGAGAGGGAGACATGGATGACATTCCCGAGGGCCTCATTCGCAGACAGCTGAGCTTCTCCCACAAGCGGTGGGATTCCTAACTTTGGATTGTTTTTTTTTTAACCTAAGCAGGCAGACATTTTTAAGGATGAAATCTCCTTTTGTGTTGGGTTCAAACCCTTTGCCAGATGGGGCAACCTTTGTCCTCTGCCAAGGGGGCAGCAAGGGGACAGGAATGTGTTGCTTCATCTAAGGTCACCATCTTGGAGGAGTGTAGCTTAGTTAGATGAGTTTTTCCATTTGATTTCCTTGGATCTCTATCTCTAAACTACGACTGCAATTCCTGTGGATAGGTTCTAGTTTAATGTTCAGTGATAAAGCTTCTTTCCCGTTTGTGTCTGAAATCCCACCCACACACTAAGACCACACCAAGGACACAAATGGGGTGGGGGCAGAGGTCCAAGCTCTGCCTTTGAATTTGCTCAGAGGCAGACTTACCAGGGCACCCAAGGCTCTAATTACTTGAGAGACTGGGTTTTATATCTTAGGGGGGTGGCAGAGAAGATATCTGAGGATACCTAAATGCACAGAGAGGGAGCACACTGACTCCCAACAGACATTTCTGCAGGCTTGGGGGACCTCCTAGGTCTGCAGAAAACTCTGAAAATTAAAAACAGCGCGCTTCAGCCACTGTTGCTTCAGAGAACCAGGCCCAGCCCTGCCAGCAGCTGAGCCAGGAGGAAGCCTCACCAGAGCAGTGCGGGGCAAGCTGGCCGGAGAACATGGCTGAGAGGAGACCCTGCCACCCTCACCGACGGCGGGGCTGAGAGGGGAGAGATGCTGCTACCTTGATAATCACTTATCCGTACCTCAATCGCGTGCTGGAACTGCTCGTGTTCGCGCTGCAGCTGCTCGGCCTCCTGCAGTGAGCTAGCAGTGATGAGGCCAGCATTTAACATGGACTCCCCATTTCGGATCCAACCCAGTACCTAAAAAGACATACAAAACGACACAGTTCAGAAATTTTCCCTTTACACCTGGCCTAACACCTATTAAAATTATCTATGTCCACTGGAAAACTCCCATTCAAACATTATTTCTCTATACCTCTTCCCGACAGTCTGAAGCCCCCTCAAATATAGATACATAAAAGGCAGCCTAACAATAAAAATAAACCCACCGCTATATTCCTGATAAATTTCCTCATTCCTACTATCCTCAGCTAAACATCTAACAGCATTTGTCTGGTGCAAACGGAACTGGTACTGTGGCTTTGTGGTTTCTCCATAGAGGAATATTCAACATACACACAGAGCCCCAAGAAGCCCTGCCACCTTCATGCAGTATGGCTTCCTTGGATACCTGTTACATACCTGTAAAACCGTGCGTGTGTGTGTGTGTGTGTGTGTGTGTGTGTGTGTGTGTGTGTGTGTGTGTGTGTGTGTGTGTGTGTGTGTGTGTGTGAGAGAGAGAGAGAGAGAGAGAGAGAGAGAGAGAGAGAGAGAGAGAGAGAGAGAGAGAGAGAGAGAGAGTGTGAGGGGGTGTCTTTTAAATGATAAATAATCTAAACCACCCTGACCACTCCAGGCCCTAAAGTTCGTTGGGTGACAACTTGAAAAAAAGCTCCGGGTTATGGCACCGAAGCCTTGGAACTTCCCTCCCCAGGAGATTCGTCCATCTGGCTCTACTTTTTTGCTTTGTTCGGCATTCCCTTGCTGACTCTTATTAGCCCTCTTCCCTATCTGTACATTTTATGTTTACGTTTTTATATTTTTATGTGCCCACATTAGGGAAATATAGAAATATTTTAAGTCATAATAATGTTAAAGAGCACAAGGGGAACAGTTTGCAAGAGCGAAGCACAACAGGGAAGCTGACCGTCAAAGTGCAAATGTATATATTGCTATGGAGAACACCTCTGAAAACAGCCACACCCGGCCAGTGCTTACTCAGACGACCAGGCCTTGGAGCCAAGTCAAAGCCTGCGATAACTGGCTGGGAGGGGGCATGCCCTCAGCTGCCCTGGCCCAACAGCAGCAAAGCTGACAGGAAGTCATGGCCACGAGGGGCAAGAGTGGTGCCCGAGTACCGCAGGAAACAAAAATGCCACAAATAACGTGGCCAATCTGACACCTGCCGAGCTATGGACATTTTCCCAACTCAAATGGGAAACAGCAAGACCTCACCACTTCCTGGCTTCAGCATGGAGTGAGTATTTTTGCATTGATGTTGCTTATGTCAGAGAAGAGAAACGGCAGCCCACTGCCCCAAAACACAGAATAAAACAGAAATTGAAAAAATCTTTTCACTGCCCAGAACGCGAAGTTATATTTATTTTTCAAGCTGAACATAGATCCAAGCAAACACAAAACCTGACGTTCGCATGAGAAGCCTGCCATCAGCTCTGCAGGGAAAGGGGCAACTTGCATTTTAAAACCAGAACTCGGGCAGCAGGCAGAGTAAGACTAGATACAGCAGTACAATATCACCCTATGACGTAAAGTAATCTAAGCAGCTCCGCACGCAGCAAGGAGAGCCCTGCTGGATCAGAGCCGGCGTCCCTTGAGTCCAGCATCCTGTTCCCAACAGCCACCAGCCTCTCCTCTGGCAAATGAGCGGCCTTCTCTCCTGCGGTCCACCTCCGGCAGGACAGGGAGGCTGCAGCTGGCTGTCAGGGTTCACAGCTATCATCAGCGCTGCTCCCTGACGGAGAAACCCCCGCACATCCCTGCTGCCAAGTGAGTCCTGTGGAAACTGCCTGGAAGAAGTTTCCTATCAGCTACCTAGATGCTTCAGAGACAGGCGCATGCGAGAGAGATTGCACCCATTTGCATGTATATGATTTTATATGCCTTTGTGTCTGCCGACAGTCACAGACAAGCATTCCAAGGGCTCAAATAACAGAGTGAAAAACTGGTTATCTCACTAGAAGCCATTCAGCATTCATTCACACAAACCACAACAGCCTGGTTTGCCCCTCTGGCCTACAGTTACTTCAAGTAACCACCTTAGGATCAGGCTGGGCAAGGGGCTGAGCGTCCTGCCGTGTGCTGTACCTGCTTGACTTCGGCCTGAAGGTGGCGCAGTTGCACACACTGCTCCAGGTGTTTTCGATGTTGCTCAGCTGCCAAGTCAAGCTCCTGCTGCTTCTCATGAAGGAACTCCAGCAAGTCCTGCACGCGAGTCGCCATGTCCACATCTCTGTCACAAAGAAGTTCCACACCTACGGCCGCCACCAAGAAATTATACAGGTAGGGATGGGAACAAAGTCGCATTGGAAAACATCCCCAAGGATATAGGGCTCAAAATCCTCCACAAATCCCACGTCCAGCACTCTTATGGTGTGGAGAATCTCGGCCTCTTGTATTTTCAAAAGGAGGTTGTTGTAAAAAGGTAGCAGTGTAAGGGGGATGTCTGCAGACATCTCAGCTCTTGGGAAGAGGGCCCAAGTGTGCCAGGGGCACTGAGCTGAACGGCCTGCAGGCACATTTAAATGTCATTTGGAGAATCCAGGACTGCCTGCGTTGGCAACCCGTTAGGGCTGTGCACAGGGAGTTCAGCTGAGTTTAGGTTTGCGTCACTTCACTTCAAGCGAAGTCATCTTCTTCCATCAAATTTACTAGTTACATTTTACTATTCACTAGCAGTAAAGCCCGCTGTAGGGTAAGCAATACAGCAGGCCTAGATAGGGCAGGGGGCGAGGGCAGGCAGGGGACAGATCAGCAGGCCGGTAGGCTTGCTGTGGATGGGGGGGAGGGGGGAGGCTGGGAGGGCTTGCGGGGGTGGGGGGAGGCTTGCTCAGCCCATGGATCAGAGGATCCACAGGTAGGGAGGCTTGCTGGAGAGGGGGAGGCTGAGACGGGCTTGCGGGGGGGGGGAGGTGGGGAGGGTTTGCTCAGAGCCCCCAGGGGATGGGGCGGTTTATAAATCGAAACAATAAATAAATAAATAAATAAATAAAACCTGAGGATTAGAGGATCCACGGGTAGGGAGGCTTGCTGGAGGGGGGGAGGCTGAGAAGGGCTTGCAGGGGGGAGGTGGGGAGGGCTTCCTCAGCCCGTGGATCAGAAGATCCATAGGCAGGAAGGGTTGCTGGGTGGGAGGCGGGAAGGGCTTGGAGAGGGGAGGTGGGGAGGGCTTGCTCAGCCTGAGGATTAGAGGATCCACGGGTAGGGAGGCTTGCTGGAGGGGGGGAGGGTTCGTCCCTCCGCCAGAGTTTTGTGAAGGGTTCGTCCATCTCTTATAGCAGTGGTTGGCGAACCTATAGCACGGGTGCCAGAGGTGGCACTCAGGAGCCCTCTCTGTGGGCACGCACAAACGGAGTCCCCCCCCCACCCACACACACACATCTAGGCTGGCCTGGGCCGCTGGGCTTGATTATTAGCATTAAACCTAAGACCTAGTTTTGGGGAAGCAGTGTAGGTAACCCTGTTAAGAGCTGTTAAACCCCACTGATTTTCATGTGAAGAGCTAAAGAACGATCCTTTACCTGGGAGTAAGCTTGGTTGCTGGCAATGGGGCTTACTTCTGAGTCGTGATTCACCCATTGGATGAGTTGAACAGTTGCTTCAAAGCAAAGCCACTGACTACCACCAAGCTTACTCCCGAGTAACGCACTCCTCGAAGCCAACCGTTTTTTCTAAACTAAAACCTCAGTATTCAGGTTAGATTGCCATGATGGCACTTTGTGATAAATAAGTGGGTTTTGGGTTGCAATTTAGGCACGCGGTCTCGAAAAGGTTTGCCATCACCGTCTTACAGCTTTATTACTGGTAAGATTTCCTTTGAAGATCCTTATGCTTTCCATTTATTTCTGTTGACGTTTCAAAAAGACCTTACATACCATTACCACACTTCACAGTAGGACAAAAACACATTCTGGTCTCACAGCTTAGTGACAATACTCTCTTGGTTTTTGGCCTACCAGCACTTTGCACTCAAGATTATACTATCAGCTAGTTTCATGAACCCTTCGAGAAAGACATTCCACAGGCCAAACAACCACCACCACCCAGCTTTCAACTTCATACCAACAAATGTTTTAAATTGTTTTCAAAATTGTGGGTGTATTTTTCAAAAGCAGTTGTGGGGGAGGCTATTCTGCAGTTCAAGTCTGAACATTTGGATTCACTGAAACTAGTAGTCAGATCCTAGAATTCAAAATACCTTTCTACAGCAGTGCACCCAATTAGGCTTCCTGCTGCTTCGCAGAGGTTAAGAACCTATCCTGGATGACCTCAAAAGCTTTAATGTAAAACATTCTTAGAATGTCAATTGGAAACTGAAATATTTATGAATTCTCCAAATTAAAATGTTTTATTAGGGTGAGATTTGTTCAGTGCTTGATAATGTTGCAATTCCTTTAGTAATAACAAGATAAACATGCAGCCCTGGGTTTGACCCCTTCCCAGTCCAGCCTGGACAGTCCCTATAAATCTAGTAACCTGTTTGCAGTGGGACAGATCCATCTTACCAGAGGCTTGAACTTCGTTGACGTACTGAAGGAGATCCTGCCCTTGGTGGATCACGTCAAAGGTCAGGTTATTCATAGTCAGGGCTTTGTCTGCGTGATGCTGGAGCCGCTGCTCAGCAATGGTGAGGTCCTCAGTGTCAAAATCGTTCATTTGCTGAGATAGCTCATCATTCCAGGATTCAAGGTCTGAAATGATCTACAGTCAAAAAGAGGACGAAAAGCCGTTCAGCATCTGTTTACGCACAGTGAAGATTTTCCCGAAGTGTTTGTAAATGCCTTGGGAAAGTCTAAGCACCAGGTGAATGCAGCCTCAAAGCCTTACTAGCCAAGACTGCTTTTCCGATTGGCAAGAGAGATAATTTATTCAGTGATGACTAATTTTTGAGACAAAAGGAGCTCCTCTTGAACTGCAATCAGATATTTGACACTTAAAATCTAGAATGGAAATAAACTTTTAAATATATTTCTGGCAGAAAACCAAAACCTGTACAAATTCTCTAACAATCTAACACCCCCACCCCCCACCCCGGCCACTGCTGTCTCCGAACCACAGGCACGCCCCTGCACATTTCGCAGCTCATATCCAAGTGAAAGCGTGAGGAGCTGAACTCAAGAGCAGGGAAGGAGTGGATGGATTTGTATTTTTAACTCTTCAAGTGAATCTCCAACTTGTAATTCAACCAGGTGAGAAAGGAAAGACTTAATGGCAGAGCGGTGTTCAGCTCAAGAGCGACTCACATCAATGGCGTCTCTCTCAAATATTCGCAACTGTAAGAAGAGCTCCAGTTTGATTTTGCGCTCCTGGAAAAGCTCCTCCATTTGTGACTGGGCTTCGTCCAGCTGTTGAAGGACAGTCTCGATGTGATTGATGGAGCTGTTATGGGGAGTCTTGTTACTTGAGATTGCAGAATCCCTGTTTGTTTTTTAAAAAAGAACACATACACACAAAGGTAACATCACAAGAAATCAAGACTGGAACGCAGGGTGTGTGTGTGTGTGTGTGTGTGTGTGTGTGTGTGTGTGTGTGTGTGTGTGTGTGTGTGTGTGTGTGTGTGTGTGTGTGTGTGTGTGTGTGTGTGTGTGTGTGTGTGTGTGTGTGTGTGTGTGTGTGTGTGTGTGTGTGTGTGTTGTGGGGAGGGGAGGGGGAGTATACCACAGGGGAAGCCACCTTACCTCAGCTGCTGGATCAGGTCCTCCCCTTCCTTGATGACATTCACCGTCACCTGAAGAGTGGTCTGCTGCTGCTGGCCAAACCTTTTGATCAGCTCCTGCACGGCCTCCACGGACTCAGCGTAGACGTCGTCCAGCAGTTCTTTCTGCAGCTCTTCCAGCCACGTCCACAGCTGCGAGGAAAGAGAAGACAAGGCCACGAAGGGCGCAACACCCTTATTAATTATGTTATCATTTCCTCACCTTATTCGTTCCGAGGCCAGGGGCTGGGGGCTGGCCCAAGGAGTTTGTGACGTGGCCGAGAATCGTGGCTGGAGCAGCACTGTGCTCTCAGTCAAGTCTCCCTTTGCCACAAACCCACAAGGGATCCGTTTCCCCACCAGCCTCCCCCTCCCCCTCCTCCTGCTCTCTCTGCCCACAGGGCGAGGGGTCCTACAGACTGGCACTTCGGGGCTGGCGTAAGGCCTGGGGCTGAAGTGCTGCCCTTGGGGGCTGGGCCTGCGCCCACAGAGACAGCACTGTTGCCAGACCTTGTTTAAAACTGGCCATTCTTCATGTAACAGTGCTGGCCGTAGAAACAACTCCAGGCATGAATCTCCTTCAACAGTTGAAGCTTACGAATGAAAAGCCTACTTTTAAGAACACAGCAGGTTGCCTTGTGAAGCGGAGTCATTCATCTACTTTGCCCAGTGCTGTCTGTCCTAAGTGTGAGATTGCGGGGAGAGGCTCTGCCCAGCCTCTGAATGCACGGGGTGGACTCCTCTGCTGAGCTGT
Source organism: Sphaerodactylus townsendi (assembly GCF_021028975.2). Taxonomy (NCBI): domain Eukaryota; kingdom Metazoa; phylum Chordata; class Lepidosauria; order Squamata; family Sphaerodactylidae; genus Sphaerodactylus; species Sphaerodactylus townsendi. Next base: position 3,194,422 of record NC_059433.1, on the reverse strand, counting down.
GAGCCTCCAGGCTTGTCATGAACCGTGAAATTTTAAAATGGTCAGTTTAAAGAAAAGGGGTTAGGAATATTCCAAAATCATTGTACGCCATTACAAGTATTTGTTGTATGGTAAGTATTTGTTATGTGTTATTATATAGTGGTAGTCAATTAGGTATAGTGATAAGTGGATGTTTAGGAATCACAATAGCACAATAAGTGCACTGCGCACTTTATATTGAGGCTTGTGTATTAGCGGAATATATCTTTGTGTTGGAACTTATCCAGTACACACCATTGGATATTAGAAAGGTGAATAGCCACAAGGCATCTCTGAGGTCTACAACCGTGAGCCATAATTTTAATTGAAGGGATTTAATAACAACACTTGGGAGGGAAACTATCCTAAAATTTTCAACATTTAGAAACTCATTCAACTTTATCAATCAACCTAACTGCACCATCATCAAGAGTAAAAAACTAATAGAAAAATTCTCAGCTGGGACCTGCTGTCGGCACCCTTAAGTAAAAGGCTGTGTAAAGCCTGTGATAGGGGTTCAGGCAAAATGACCTCAGATGCCAGAGGACAACCACACAGAGGCCTCTTAGTAAATATAATTCTATAGCACTGCTCTAGGACAGCACCCAAGAGTCCCTAGTGGCGTTGTGCCAATCAGTGTGGAATGGAAGGGGAACTGAGCTGCCTCACTTCTAGTCAGAACAGTGATTTTTGTCTTTTAGAGACTGTGATTTAGCCGGTTTGGTCTCAGGTCTGGAAGCTCTGAGCTTGGACTGGGTGAAGTTGAAAAGGATGTTGAGAGCTGTGAATATGAGGGTTACTCTGAGACTGGGGTTGGAAGGAGAGGTTTATACTGTCGAGGGGCCTGTGTTACAACATCCAGGGATCTGAGTCAAAGTGTCATCAGCATTTGAGGAGAACAACAGGGAGCCCTTAAACAACAAGTCCTCAACCTCACCTGGGCCCTTGTCTCGGGGGGCAAGGGGGATGATCTCAGTAACATGAGTGGCTGCACGGCAGCTCACATTAAACTTTGTTTTGAAAGTTTCACTGCCTCTTCTTGTTACAGTGCAGCCAAGGATCTTTGTTGTCAGAAATAAGGTCTAAGTTGGCTGAAATATGGTTCCACAAAAGTAACTGATACACTGTCATTATGGTGGTAGTTCACTGTACGCATATTCAGCAATGAAGAGGGGATGTCTTTCTCCATCAGCTGGGCAAAGTGGGGGCTGTGCCAGTGTTAGGTCTCGAACCTTAAGCCAATAAACGGCCTCTGTATTGATGTTCAGTAGCGTTCATTAAAAATTGTCAGAGCACCAAAGCTTGGGAAAGCCAGTTCTGACTGACCTGGCTTTTGCCACCCCCTTTATCCCCTGCAAGTCCCAATAAATTGTGGAGAAACAGCCCCTGGAGCTGAGGCGCCCCAAGGTCACCAGCGCATAGTAAGAGAAATTCACCTGGCTTCCTGTCCCCATAATGGATATGACTGTGTTTCTCATGGGATCAAGGTGTCAGGGGAAAGCCTAGTTATCTACAAAGCATGTGAAGCCATAAAGTAAAGGTCAAGGAAAGAATGCCCCAGGTGGCAGTGGTAACATATGGTTACATATATCTTTTAGCACCATTTGATTTGAGGTGTTAAGCAGTTACAATAACGTACGAATGCATCTCAATCACCTAGATACAATCCCCCTGACAACCAGTCTGGTTTGTGCCTCTGCTGCAACCAAAGAACAACCAAAGAACAAGATGGGGCAATCCTCCTATAGGATCTTGTACACATTCACCATCTGACATGAAGTTGGTGGAGGGGTTTTCTCAAACTGACATGGTTAGATCTAAGAAATCTTCCAATGTTGGTAAGGCTACCGATACAGGAGTTTTGGAATTTTACTTTTAGGTTCACGATCAGATGCTCTCATGTCCACTTTGAAGGACTTGGCCACTCACAGCATTTGGTGTGAGAAGAGGTACAAATCCTTGTTAGGTGAAATGGCACAGGCATTACATTTGGGCCCACAAGCCCTTATGTCAATGTACCAGCCAAAGGGAAAACCTTGTGCTTTTGGGGTGGGAAGCGGAGATATGATCCCACTAACCACTATGAATAAAATGGCAGCAAATTGTACCACGTATGCATAGGTCTTTGCACTGTGATCTTGCAACAGTGGTAAAAATATTCAAAAGAATAAGAAATTACATTTCCAAAGCAATGTAATACAATTCAAAATACAGAATATTCATCAAAAACCTTAGTAATTACCATAATATAAAATTCTTATTCCACTCTTCTGCATAGGCAATATTCTAAGCGTTCACACAATTCACACAAATTGATGGGACTGCTGCTTTGCTTTACTATCCATCCATTTCAGTATCAGATTTTCTTCTGCTCAAGTATGTCAACTGCCTATCTGTTATATGAGAGAACATCTCCCCTACAAAAGTTAATCACATTTGAAACTGAGAACTGATCTGAATTCCACCTGCCTTGAACTCCTGGTCCTATTACAGATCCCCAGAATGTCGGTTTTCCAAACTTCTATGGGTTAGGGATCATAGCTTATGCCAGTCTGACACTATGCATGAAGTAAAACATGATAGTTTTACTACATTTTAATATTTTATTGTTTACTTACCTCTTTGACGTGAGTGTGAAAGGATACAGACATGTCTAGCAGGATCTTCCGCTGCTCTACACGCCTAACGAAGTCCTGTATCCGGTCTTCCAGCTGATGGGCTGCTTGATAGATCTCTTCAGGGTCACACTCTCCTGTCTGTGCCAGCTGTTCAGCAGCTTCTAGTAATTTGTCTGCATTGGTGTAGGTATTCTGGCAGGGGTGGGCAGAGAGAAAATAAAGAGAGATTTCTGCAAGCAAGCATTTAGATGGATGGTCATCTCTCAATAGATCCACAACAGGACATATCCACAGCATGTGATCTATTAAGTCTCTGCTCCTTTTCCCTAATCCTCATAGTGTGAACTCTGTTCAACCCTTTTAAATGTTTGCAGCTTTACCACATTGCAGCAGATTAATCCCTCACCTTAAACTATCACTGTTGAAAGTTATTTGGTACACTAAACAAAACACACAAAGTCTAGTCCAGAGGGCTCATAAGAACAATTTCTCTTTGGAGTGCACAGGAATTCTGTATATATTGTCTGAAAATCAAAACAATTATTTGCTTCCCTTTAAATTTTGGATGCAGAAACCTCCAGAATCAGCTCTACTTATAGCAACAGCCAAAGCAATAAATACATTGTTTGACAGGTCTGTTCAAAATCCACAAGGGCTACAGAATTAACATTCTATTTTATTAAATATAATTTGCAAGTTTCATTCCAACTCACTGTTTGCAACAGCATTTAACTGAAAACAATATAGAAATAATCAAAAAGGTAACTACTTGTCCTAATCCAACTACAACTATGATGGGATTATGCCTCTGTTCAGTGGCACCCCCTCCCCCATCAATGTTTCAAACAATGGCACGTCAAGCATGCCAGCCAAGCAAGGGAATGTGTTTCCACTCACTACACAGAGAGGTCTGGCAGCTAAAAATACAAATGTTTGGCTCACTGGACACAGCAACAAAACCTGATCTAAACTGCTGAATCAAGGAGCAGAGAATTAAGCAGACTTCCAAAAGAAAGAGTTGGACTGGATCAAACACACTCGTTATTTGATGACTGCAACATCCCGTGAAGCTCTGTGCATGTGAACACACAACACAGCTCTAACACACGGAGAACTCCAATAATCCTCAGAGATGCCTCCACCCACTAAGGCAGGTTGTGCTTAACTATTGGAAAAGGGCTTTTCCCAGCAACTGTGCCAGGCAACAGTCTGGCCACTCTTTCGGGCCCGGCCTTGCTGACTCACAGGCGTCAGGGTCTACTCTTGTTATCCTCTGGCACTGGTAGTCACTGTGAGCTTGCGGGTGTGTTTATTTATTTTATTCAATTTCTACACCATCCCTCCTTTCAGGCTCGGGGCAGATGGGTGAGCTGGATGCCACTGTGCCATTATGGAAAACTGCTGTGCTTCTCTGACTATGTTGTGAAACAATGTGTGCTGCCACGTCAGGGGAGGCTGCCCTGACTAGTCCAGCTCACCCATCTGCTTCCGTTTTTGCCTGCACGGCCAGTTTGTTTCCCCCTTCTTTCCACAACTCAAGGAAATGGTCGCACTCACCCAATCTTGCTTTCATTATCCTTTCCCAATGAGGCGTAATGTGATGTCATTTGAATAGCGGGGTAGTTCACATATGCACCTGTTCCCTTTAATTTCCTTGAACTTGGTTATTCCACAGTTGCTTGCTTGATTTGTTTTGTTTTAAAACAATCCTGCCACTGCCACCATTCTCTTTATTTTGTGTGCAGTAATGTTTGGCAGGTGGCCTGTCAGAAACTGCCCTCGGTCCCCCTTCCAGTTGAGATTTTGGCCAGTATATTCATTAGCACAACACTGCCTGGGCTGTTCTGCTTTTGCAGTTGCATCAGGTAAACTGCAGTGTTATTGGCCATTCCCTGTTCCCAAGTTTCTCATCTGAAGGGAGGAATTACACGTTCAGAAAGACTGAAAGGCGGCATCTGTTGATTTTCCATTCCCAAATAGTAAAGTAAGTTTTTAATCTTAGCATGGATGGGATCATATTAATGACTTATGTGTCTTGGATATATCTGAGATTCTGAAGCATTTTCCCCTATCTTTATCTTGGGGGAAAATGAACATTCAGAGGGAAATTTGAAAAAAAAATGCTCCTGAAATATAATGCAGAGTAACATTGTGTGAAGAAAGAGCAGGGACCGAGGGCATCCTTACCCACCCTTACCTGAGCCACTTCTTCGAAGTCTTCATGGCGCTTCTGCAGTGCTCTGGCTCGATGTAGGGACTTTCCAACCCCCGTGTGTTTGCTAAGGAAAGCTTCCCCATGGTTTTCAATCCAATCCAGCACCTGCAGGAAAAAGGCACCATGAAGAAATCTCAATTGTGTGTATCCAGGATGCTCCAGATGGCTGCTGCAACAGCGTTTTCCAAATGGTGGGTCATGACCTGGTACTGGGTCACAAAAGCAAAATGCTGGATCACCTAATGTCTGGGGCTGACCCCCACCCCCACCCCTGTCCTTGCTTGGAACTGGACCAGCCAGGATGATACAGCAGCTTCGGGGATCCACCTCGGCCACTGACCACCCAGAAAGGAGCTGGGGACAGAGCCACAGCTTGCAGCAGACGCTGGTACTGCGAGGGAGGTGGAGGAGGAAGCAGCACTCCAGGAAGCCCCGCTGTCACGTGCAGGTGAGGCCCCGTGCAAGGCTGGGCTCCCCCTGCCGAGCCAGCACAGGCAGATGTGTGGCGGGGTGACACTCACATTTAAGTCTCTGGTTTAGTAACAACTTGTCATGGTTCACTCATCAAAAATATATATTGGCTCGGGCCCAATCAAATGCTAATGCCACCAGAAGGTTCTATCTTTCCAGGGGCAACCAATATATTCCCCCAGTCCTGTGTCAGGATGTGATTAGTGTGTGATCTGTCCTTGGGAGGTGGCCGCCGGCTGCTTCTGGCTTTCTGCCTGGGATGGGGATTTTTGCTTGTAGGTTATCTCTACTTGCCTGTGGGAAACTATGCTTTGTTCATTCTGTATTGCTTTGAATATTGGCTTTACTTATTCTGTATTGGCGGGAACGTGAAATGCCACTGTGTAAAATCTACTATCAGAGGTCTGAGGCTCTCAGACCTCGCATTGCCTGTATCTGACTATGACTGCCAGCACAATAAAGAACTGAGAACGGTTACTTTGGCCTGGACTTTGCTAGTTCGTTACACCCTGCAAGTTTTCAAAGCAAGGGTGAGAGCACAACTGCTTTACGGAGCTCCCATTTGGTTAACGCCCAGCAACAGCGCCATTAGATCATTCCATTCTAAATTTCTGCATAAATTATTTGGCGTGCCAAACTGTGTCTAGTATGCAGTTCTATGTTTAGAATCTGGTCAATACTCCATAGAGGTCACTATCTGGTTAAACATCATAAAATTTTGGCTGCATATCCATTACCAAAGCTCCGAAAACTCATTGACCCAACTCACCCTGATAGAACTCCATCACTCTAAATGGTGTACAACAGTTCTAGCAAAGATCAGGGAATTGGGCTATGATAGTGACTCCTTGAATACATTAACTTTCACTGAGTCATTTGCTCTTATCAAAGAGCGGCTACTAGCAATAGATTACCATCAATTGCAGAGTTTGACCAATAAATCCTGTTCACCAACGAATGTGGCAATTCCATTTGGGCAGGGAAACCCAGCCTACTATATTGCTCCATAGAGGAAGACTCAAGGGTCTTCCGAGTGATAAGAGGCTTTGCCCCGGCAGTCCAGGGCAGCTGGACTCCATTTCGCACATCCTCCTCTACTGCCCATTTTATCAGAAACTAAGATCCAGCTTGTTACCACAGGTTATCGACTCTATGAAAACCCATACAGAGCTAGACAAAGTAACCATCCTTTTAAACTGCAATGATTTTAACTGTTGTCTCAGAGTCGCAAAATTCCTGGCTGAAGTCTGTAAACTGAACTCATGATTCAATGTGAAGTTCTATTTTATAATTTTAACTGCATTATATTCTGTTTTGTTTCATATGCCAATAAAGGCTTACTGAACTGACATTTTTATTTTACTAATAGGCCATAAATTTTTTGTGGGTCACGGAGGAGAGGTATTAAAATAAGTGGGCCATGGAAAGAAAAGTTTGGGAAATGCTGGTCTAGCTGATTTAAACAGTCAGAAAGTATCACTTTTCAATTACTTCCCCATACCACCTTGGAAATTCAATAAAGATGCTATTAAATGATACAGCCAACCAATGATTAAACACCCATCAAAACCCCCTGGGATTATCAAGTCCCATTCCAGCATGGTGTAGAGGTTAAGAGCAGGTGGACTCTAATCTGGAGAACGGGGTTTGATTCCCCCCTCCTCTACATAAGAAGCAGACTCCTATCTGGTGAACTGGATTTGTTTCCCCACTCCTCCACATGAGGCCTGATGCTGGGTGACCTTGGGCTACTAACAGTTCTCTCTGAACTCTCTCAGCCCCACCTACCTCACAAGGGATCTGTTGTGGGGAGAGGAAGGGAAAGGAGTCTGTAAACTGCCTTGAGTCTCCTTACAGTAGAGAAGGGGGGAAGGGATCAGACTCTGCCTATGAGGGTCCCATTAAGTTTTTCTTACACTGGTGGTCTTCAAACGGACCAGCTGCTCAGGTAGACAAAAGAGCCAGCCATGCGGACGTGACCACCAACAGACAGCAAGTCAATGTGAGCTGTACCTGGTGGCTGCCTCAGGCAGAGTGGATCTCATGGCTACAAGCAAAGACCTCCCTGGGGAAGCTTCATGGACACAAGATCAGCAGCTGGCCAGATACTCAACTCACAAGCAAGGCTAAAAGCCACAGATCTTCCCCTTTGACGGGAAGGGCCATTCATTCAGAGGCGGAGCTTCTGCTCTGTGTGTAAAAGGTCCCAGGTTCATTTCCTGCACTTCCAGTTAATAACATCAGGTAGGAAATGCTGTGAAAAACCTCCACCTGGGGCCCTGGAAAGCCCCGGCCAGCCAGTCAGTCAATACTGACTCCAATAGGTCAGTGATTTGACTCAAGTATAAGGTAGCTTCATGTGATTTAGAAAAACAAAAACGCCCCACAGAATAGGTCAGAACTGCGTAGTTAAGAGTTACATCTTCTTGCATTCCCCCTCTATCCACCCACTGATACTCACAGGGCCCCCTCCCCTGAGCCTACATAGTCTATCTCACCATCTCAGCTAAAGCCTTCACTGACACTTCCTCCCCAAAAGTTTGCCTAAATAGCTTTTAAAAGCATCTAGCCCAGGGGTAGGGAACCTGCGGCTCTCCAGATGTTCAGGAACTACCATTCCCATCAGCCCCTTCCTGCATGGCCAATTGGCCATGCAAGAAGGGGCTGATGGGAATGGTAGTTCCTGAACATCTGGAGAGCCGCAGGTTCCCTACCCCTGATCTAGCCGAATGACGGCCCCCACGCCTTCTTGCAGTCAATGCCACGAATTCTACTGTGCAGTGTGTGAATAATACTATCTGTTCAGAACTGAAGGTCAATTTCACATGGTGACCCAAATTTTCAGAGAAACCCTATTAACGCCATGCACATGTTTATAAACCACGTTGCCCTTCCACTTTTATCAATCTTTTCACCCTGAACGAAAACCTCCCAAACAAGTCAAAAAGGGGGATCTCATGAGCATATCCTCGCGTCCATGGGAACTGGATGCCTGGGACAGAAGTAGGGCAGGCACTGGCAATATGACCAGCAAGATAATAGCGTATTGCACGGGCCCTACACAGTTCGAAAGCAAAGGCCATTGAATAAAATGCCCCACGTATTTTGTATGATTCACAACCCAACCCTAAAAACTAACAATACCCTGCAGTGAGACTGCTCCACTGACCACTGACCCTTTTCACCCTGCCCACTCCTGGGGCTCCAGCAGCGCCTTCCAGGATTCCCTTTTCTTCAATTACACCCAGCTCAGGATAAACATCTCAGGAGATTTGTGAATTCATCTTTGTTCTAGAATGCTCCGCTTGGGTCTTAGAGCCTTGGGAACAGACCTAGGTAGGCAACAAGGACCCAAGGAGAGCATTCTAGAACAGAGAAGGTCCAGGAAATGCACATGAATTCATGAATCACCTGTCATCTTTATCCTGAACAGGGCGTAGTCCTCCAAAATTGCCTGAAGTAAAGCAAAAGGTTAAGATCACTCAGCTCCCTTCCACACTGCCCTAGAGATGGATCATGCCCTTCCCCCGTGGCTCTTTGCCTGCCTGCCTGCCTTTCAAAGGCCCTTTTGAGGGGCCTTTGCCTGCCTGCCTTTCAAAGGCCCTTTTGAGGGGCCAGGTCTCACCAGGCTCCTCCAATCTCTTGCTTTGAAAGGAGGGGACTTCCCGACTAACGGACCTTTGACACACACCCTCCGAGAATTTTGCCTTCTGGGCCCCACCCCCATGAGCTTCTTCAAAGGGCTGTGGGTGAGGCTTGCCTTAGGCCTAAAAGCATACAGATGTCCATCCCCAAAGGCCCCTCCTCTTGGCCTGTTGCTGGCTGCAGGGGTGCAGTCTGACTTGCTGCCAACTGAGCCGGTCCTCTTCCCCATCTTGCCATCACACTCCTCACTCCAACCCACGGGTCCTCCAGCCACCTCCCCAACTTTTCTGCGGGCCTCTGTGCTGGCACCGTGCCTTGACCCCACCGTCTGCTGCCCTCGGCAGCATGGAGAAGGGCTGTTGGCTCTTCTTCACAAGAAGCTGGTCGTGTACCTTCCCTTTATCAGCTGCAGGATTCCTGCAGTTCACGGGCCCACCTAGTCACTCTGATGGAGTCGAGCTCCACTGGTCAGGAATTTAGGCACCTTTTAGATAGTTCCAGACCTTCTGATTATGCACTTCATCCTCAGAGATCGAGAGGCACATCAAAGAGTACTTGGTACACATCTGGATTTCATTTTAAGAAAAGGTTGCTACCTGCCCCTCTGGAGGTAACTTGAAGACACCGTCTAACAGTGAACAAAAATAACAGTGTTTCCATCACACCGAGCAGCAAGTCCTCACAAGCTTATCAGGAGGTGGTGAATGACCGAGCTAGTAATGGCAAAAAAGTCACCATAAATGACAAGATGCTGTTTATTCCTACAATGTGTTCAGTGCTTTTGAGATGTGTTCCCAGTCTACACAGAGCAACAGTGAGGACTAACAGGCCAGGCGAACACTCTAGGAGGAATTCTTGTGGGTTCTGCAGGATGCTGGAGAATACGCTAAGATGCACTCTCAGTTCACACCACGTATGACTAAAATATTACCCAGGATTCTTTACAATGCATAGAGATTCCTTGGCATACAAGCAAATGTACAGAGGTTCACATGGCAAGGGATCCCTCAAGGTAGAAAGTCTGAAAATTACTGAAGTGTAATTTTTATCCCATTCCTGAGAACATTCCCCTCCACGCCCAAATATCAAGTCCAAGGTTTACATTGTGCCATCTGGCAAAAACTCTGATTTCAATTCATATTAGGTTCTAAAGGTCATACTAATCAGAACCCGCTCAGAAACTAAAAAATTCTGGGATCTTAAGCCAAAATACACATCCCTACGATTGTAATTCAGGCAGTAATGAAAGCAAGATGTTCCACTATTTCACAGATTCCCCAAAGAGGCATCGTCACACTGGCAGCCTTCAGTGCAGCTCAAGAGCTCTTTCTTCAAAACAGTGCTTAATTCAAACCTGTCCAAGTAATATTTTCAGGAATTGTATGTCGGTTGGGAGCCAACCTGCACCCTGGAGTCTGCAAAGAGCACTCATCAGACATTCCCTTTCTGCTTGCATGAGTCAGAAATTACACAGCCTTCAGGCAAACCTCCATTCTACAGACAAAAGTCTCTTGCACCAGCCTGTGGTATTCAAATTAGAAATCAGGGGAAGTTTGATCACCGTTCTTTCTTCTCCAAAGAACGTATCTCTTAAACAAAAAGTCTTCACATGTTTCACAGTAATGACGAGTAATAGACACCCATTTGACCCATGCCTCAAAACTGACAAACCCTCAATTGAAGATCAGCAGCTGGCTATGCAGTCGTACGTTCCCTCTTCTCAGAAATTCTCACTGATCTGTAATCACACGAGGGGCTTCCTTTGGCCTTGGCTGGGTTTTATCCTCGTTTTGTGTATACATTAGAATTTGCTAGCCCAGTGACACAGCTAAGATTTCCCAAGTATTATGTCTGCACCAGCTGCATTTTTTTCCACTGAAAAATTCCCCCCCCCTTTCAAAAGCAAAGCATATTCAATAAAGAAGTGGGCACTGTCTTTTGTAAATGAGCATATTCTTCATACAAATATTTTCAACTGACCACTTCACAGATATTGGAACAACATGAGCTTTTTCAAACACTGGTGGGCAGTCCCACATCTTGATAGCCAAGCCACACGTTCTATCATGTGCTGAGGAACTGGGCGACAGAAACACATGCGGAGGAATTCAGCTGCTCAACAGATACAACTGAAGTTTGCGTTTCCTTAGCAAATCACCCACCACAATTTCTGTCCTAAAGCTGGGATTGTCAATGATTCAGACAGTGATGTAGGTATAGATTTGGGGGGGGGGGTCGGGGGAGGCCACGCCCCCACCCCTGGGGGTGTGGCCACGCCTCCCCAAGCCACACCCATGGCCTCAGTGCTTATAAAAAGCAGCTCTCCAAGGCATGGTATGGCAGACTCCTGTGACCTGCCCCCCCCCCCACCGGCTGGGCTCCCCAGCTGGCAGCCAGCAGTCCCTTCTCTCTCCCCTCCAGGCAGAGGGGTAGCTAGGGAAAATGGAGCCCAGTGCAAAATCTGAGGTTTGCGCGCACCCCCCCCCCCCACCCAAATGGGCAGCTGCTGTGACGCTGGGATCCACCCCCAAACAGCATCACTTTCAACGGCGTTTAAATTAGGGAGCCCAGATTCTCCTTTTAAATCCATTTAAAAAGGGAGAATCTGGGGTCCCCAGTAAAAATAACATTAAAAGTGTTGGTGTTTTGGGGTGGATTCTCCCCCACCCTGAAACAGCATCACTTTCAATGTTTGAACTGGGGACCTCAGATTCTCACTTTAAATCCATGCCTCGATGTGGGTAGCTTCTTTTAAAAAGAGAATCTGGGGAAATTTGGGGGGTACCTGCTGTCAGGGGTACAATTGTTAAGCTAGCAGCACCAAACTTTCAGGGTATCTTTAAGAGACTCTCCTGATGATACCACCCAAGTTTGGTGAAGTTTGTTTCAGGGGGTCCAAAGTTGTGGACTCTCAAAGGTGTAGCCCCATCTCCTATTAACTCCCATTGGAAACAATGGGGGATGGAGGCACACCCTTTGGGAGTCCGTAACTTTGGACCTCTGAACCAACTTTCACCAAACCTGGATGGTATCAGCAGCAGACCATCCTGATGATACCACCTAGGTTTAGTGAAGTTTGTTTTAGGAGGTCCAAAGATATGGACCCTCAAAAGGGTAGCCCCATCTTGGGGGGGAGGAGCTTCAGACATGCAATGGCGGGGTTGAACCCGAGAACCCCCCACCTTACCTACGTCCCTAGATTCCGAGTACTGAAAGCCACTTTCTGAAAATATGCACATAAAGTTTTTAAAACTTATCTATATGTAGGATCAGTGTAGTGTTACGTTTGGATAGAACCCAAGAGACCTGGATTCAAATCCCCACTCCATCATAGCTTTAGCTTACTTTATCTCAAACTAAGCTACCTCAAGAGTTTAGGTTATACCACATACACACCACTTACACAGATTGAAATATTACATCCCCCCACCCCAAAAAAGGATAAAATGAGACAAAGATGACAGATTCGCCAACATCAGGGGCTGGCAAAAATCAAGTCACTCCAGGTCTCCACATTCCTCACAGTCAATGGTGACAGATTCAAAACACCCTAATTCAACTAACAAGCTACTGACAAGGATGACAGGCAGTCACGATTTTCAAACAACTGATTATGCAGATCAGTGTGACAGCTGTGCAGTTTTCAAAATTACCCGTCAGTTCCTTGAAAAATCAAACCCATTTGGGCCCCATCTCCCCTGCCCCCCACTCATCCACCTCACCACCATCAAGAAGAGGCGACTCAAGAGACTCAACACAAGAGCTTCTAATTTATCTTGGAAAGTAACAGATCTGCAAGATGCAATTCATGAAGAGAACCATCCTGAAAAGTGATCACGCAAAGGACCAACGGGACGCTTCAGCCACTGTCACAATGGCAGACACTTTCCCGAGCAACCTTCTGGGACTTTGGGGGCTCCATGCAAGGATCTCACAGGAGGAATCCATAAGTGTTTGGTCTCCCCTCATACCGCTCTGAGAGGCCACGGCAGTATTTACATATTTTAAAGAGGCAAAAAAGACACATTAGTGTTTTCTACACAGGAAAGGGATTGTGTGGGTTCGCAGAATAAGTGCAGCAGGAACAGGGATCCGCCTGGCAGGTTCCTCCAGCTTCCCGATCCCTTGGAAGTGGTCACCCTCTTCCTTTGGCTACCAGCAGCAAATCCATTGTGGGGAAGGGTCAAAGAGGAGACATCTCCCACCACCATGGGCTTGACTGGGGCTGTAGCGGCCTCCACCCCACCCTTCCTTGCAGCACGCCATTTACCTAGGACTGGTTCTGTGGCTCAGGGGTGGGAGAGGTGTAGCTTGGGCAGGTGATTTCACAGAAACCTCATCTGTTTAGACACCAAATGAGAGCGAAACACCTGTGCCGGAGAAGCCTCAGACGCCAGTTCCTTGTCTACAGCAAAAATCTCCATATAGAATCATAGAATTGGAAAGGGCCATACAGGCCGTGTGGTCAATGCAGGATCAGCCTGGAGCATCTCAAACAAGTGCTTGTCCAGCTGCTGCTTAAAGACTGCCAGGGAGAGGGAGCTCCCCACCTCCCCAGGCAGCCCATCCCACTGTTGCCCAACTCTTTAAAAAAACCACCTTCAATCCAGTCAGAACCTTTCTGCTTGTAAGTTATACTCATTATTGTGAGTCCTCTTCTCTGCTGCCAACAGGAAGACCTCCCTGCCCTCCTCTCAGTGACAGCCCTTCAAATACTTCAAGAGAGCAGCCCTGTCCCCCTCAACCTCTGCTTCCCTGAACACTCCCTTCAGCCTTTCCCTGTGAGGCTGATCACCCTCGTCACTCTCCTCTGCACCTGCTCCATTCTGTCCACATCCTTTCTGAAGTGAGGCCTCCAGAACGGCACACAGGACCCAAGTGCAGCCTGATCAATGCAGTCCACTTAATCTTCTGCAGCTGCATGTATGAACTGCATCTTCCATGCCATTGTGTCTCAGGCCCTCCACAGTCAAAGCTTATTAATTTGGAATTCTCAAAGAACACGCTGTACCACACTGGTAGCCCAGAATATCTCCTGGAGGTTTCAAGTCATGGATGTTGAATTACAACCCATTTATGTACTTCAAACCAGATTTTACAAGATCCTTTTAAATGTGTGATTGGATCACCCAACCTCATGAAGCTGTGCTGTGTGATTCATTCTGTTTTTAGAGATACACAGCCTCTGTCATAAAGATATTACTCAGCTATCTTGATATCTCATACAGAGCTCTTCTAAAATTACTCATCAGGAAATACAAAACCAAATGAAGAACTCATGCACTGCACTGCAGGCTGCTCCTTTACTATACCAATTTCAGGGAATCAAACAATCCATACTGTTGATCACGCAACTGCACAAACAGAATAAACCAAATAGAAAAGGCGTTCATATTTTGTGCCTAGCAGAATGAACAAATAGAAAGGAGGAAAATGTGGCTGCCATGAAAAAGGCAAAAAGGCCGACCATAATTAGAGCAGGAATATAGAACAAAACTGCTATCATTCTACCTTTACAGAATTCTATGGTGAGACCCCTTGGAAATCTGTGTCTAGCTCTGGTCACAGCATCTGAAAAGGACATTATAGAGCTTGAAAGGGTTTAGAAAAGCGTGACCCAAATGATTGGGAGCTGGAGCAACCGCCCCATGAGAACTGGCTAAAACACACAGGGCTGTTCAGCTTAGAAAAAAGTGATTAATGGTGGACACAATAGATATTTATACTTATGCACCATATGGAGAGAGCAGAAAAGGAGAATCTTTTCACCTTTTCTCATTAACATTGGAACCTGTGGTCACCCACTGAAGCTGAAGGAGAGGGGATTCAGGACAGAAAAAAGCAGCCTGATCTTTTCCAAGAGTTTAACAACGTGCTGTGTGAACAAGGACTTCTTGTCTAGAGATGCTAGCCTCCAAGTGGGACCTGAGGATCTCTGGACTGTCAAGATCTGTTCCCTGGAGAAAATGGGTGCTTTGAAGGGTAGATTCTATGAGATTGTGCCCCACTGCATTTTATTGAAAGCTTTTGCTCAGTCACCAGTTGTTAATACTTCACTGCAAACTTATACTGCAAAGAGATTTTAACAGTCCCTCCTTTGCAGCCACAGTTAAAATCCTTCTCCATTTGTTTTTGGCACCTTTTGTTTGTGATTGTGCAAAACAAGGTCAATAATAGCTTTGATCTCACGAAGGTGGCACTTTGCGGACTGAGAGAGGATCAAAGTGTACTTTGCTTGCCCTTAATTTCTGCTCACCTTCTTGATGAAAGGCCGCCTGAGATGAGAGCTGCTTTTTATATATGCAACCACCTTGCAAGTATTTGGCAGTGCTCTCCCCCCCCCCCCCACAATGCTTGAGGAAATTAACTGACCTGTTGAACATCCTGTTGAAAGACGCACAGCTGAAGGCGTTGATGCAAGCGAACCTTCCGATGCTGCCAGATGTTCTCCAGTTGCCTCTGGTGATGAAGAACTTCATGAATAATATCTAGGACATGGTGTACCGCCTTGGAGTAGTTGGCAGAAGCTGTTAAGGAGTCAGAACTTCCAGGAGTCAAAGGCCGTTGCAATTTGTCAAGCAGGGACTTCCCATCCTGGCTTACCTAAACAGCAAATGAAAAGAATTCCAGCACTCACTTGCAGGCTACAATTCCCCACAGCGTTGGAAATTACATATTCAAGTATGGACCAGTTGATCTGAAGAATATGATTATTTATTAAAGCAAGAATCCACAGAACTTCACGTATGCAAGGAAGGATGATGGATATCCTTTCTAGGTATAGCCACTCTAAGTATAAACCCCACGTCAGAGGAGTAGGACACAAGTATGAATGAGGACCTTTACAATCCAAGGGCATGGAGCACCACCAAATGCAGCCACTAGTACCCAAGCTTTTGACTAGCCATGGTCACAGGACCATGATTTAGCCAAGGGTCTGCATTTTAGCTGCTCCTATCACATGCAGCTTCCTTTTCAGTGCTGACCTGAATTTTCCAATATCAGCAATCTGTAGCCCTATAAACCAGAATCAGAAACTATGATTTGAAGGGCAAATGGTAAACCATGGTTTGCTGATTTGGACATAACTGCAACAGCTGGTTAGTGCCAAACAGGGAACAAAAAGAGAAGTCGTGCATGAAAAGGATAAGGGGCAAGCCCATGAAACATATTTTGAGCCATATTAAGTGATTACCACTACAGTGGTAGAAAAGCCATTCTTAAGCAAACTAAAATAAAGACGGGCTATCGTGACACCCGGGTGGAGGACATCTCCAGCTGCTTGGGCAGTGGTCTGATGACCCCCAAATCAGCGTTCCTGTTTTGTAGATGTTAGAACAGCCTGCTAGCCACTGATTTTACTGGGGAGTTCCACTGGCACGTGGCTTGATTGAGTTGAAGGTCTGATGCTCAGGAGTCCTGTCTTAATAAGCAGGAAGTTTCCAAGACAGAAAATCTTGAACAAGCTGAGTTACTGCCCCCAACAACCTTGAAAGAGCAGTCCAGTGTCAAGCATGGCGACAGGGGCAACCATTTCCCCAGTGCAATTAACTTGATGCAGTGAAGTTCAAAAACAGACATCCTGAGAAGCTGATGATGAGACTTCTCCTATCTGTGGTAATTACTGTTCAGTTGGATTGATTGATTAATTAATTAATTAGACGTCTGGCCACCCATCCCAAAAGGGCTCAGGGCAGTGTACAATCAATGAAAACAAAACTAACAATAACACACTTACCCCCTGCAACCAAAAAATTGTAACCATAAGCATCAGCAGTACTCATAAAACAAGAATGGCTGCTTCCCTCACAGACCCACGGGAGGCCAAAAGTACCAGGATGCTCAGCCTAGCAGGCTAGATGGAAAAGCCTGGCAGAACAGCTCCATCTTGCAGGCCCTGAGGAACTCATTCAGATCCCGCAAGGCCCTAAACTCCATAGGGAGCTTGTTCCACCAGGTGGGGGCCAGGACTGAAAAGGTCCTGGCCCTTGTAGAGGCCAGCTGGACATCCTTCAGGCCAGGAATCTCCAGAAGATTGTTAACTAAAAAAGAGCATGCTTCCAATTCACAGAAAATGTCTTCTTATTAGACAATACTAGCAGTGATGTCACTGATTCAGAAGCCACGTTTCTTTCTTTCCTTCCTTCCTTCCTTTTTATTATTATTATTATTATTATTATTATTATTATTATTATTATTATTATTATTATTATTATTATTATTACTACTACTACTACAAAACAGTTATACACAGCAAACAAGATCAATATGCTGGATTTTGTATTACATCACACGTCGGACACTTCCCAAGCATCTAGGACTGTGTGATGTATCGACGAATAATGCGTGCAGAGCCGAGTAAGGTGGCCTTTTGCAGCTGACATATGGTGATTCTGTCAGCGCCAATTGTTTTTAAGTGCCGTTGAAGATCATTATCATCATCATCATCATTATTATTATTATTATTATTATTATTATTATTATTATTATTATTATTATTATTATTATTATTATTATTATTATTCTACAAAATACACGGCAGCCAGATTTCTCTGTCGGTGTTGGTCTACGTCACCATCAAGCCCCAGCCAGGGCCCTAGGATGTTGTGATGTATCGGCGAAGGAAGTTTGTGGAGCCCAGCAGCGCGGCTTTTTGAAGTTGACAGATGTAAAGTAAATATGCTCTTAAACTGTAATGACCTTGACTGTTGTCTCGCAGTGGCAAAGTTTCTGGCTGAGGTTTGCAAACTGAACTTATGATCCAGAGTGAAGTTTTATCTAGTAATTTTAATTGTATTTATATTGTATGTTCTGTATGCCAATAAAGGCTTATTGAATTGATTGAAGTTGACAGATGTTGATTTTGTCGATGTTTCTTGGCTTATTTATAATTCAGAGTTCCAAGGGTAAACTTGACTAGTCCGTCCGTCCGTCCGTCCGTCCTTCCTTCCTTCCCTACTTACTTCCTCCCTTCTTTCCTTCCTTCCTTCCTTCCTTCCTTCCTTCCTTCCTCCCTTCCTCCCTTCCTTCCTTCCTTCCTTCCTTCCTTCCTTCCTTCCTTCCTTCCTTCCTTCCTTCCTTCCTTCCTTCCTTCCTTCCTTATTGTTGTTGCTGTTGTTGTTACTCTTCTCTTTCTTCTCCTTTGTCTGGCCTGAATGAACCTATTGTTTATGAAAATGCACTGCTATGCCAATAAAAGTTGTTGGTGTTGTTGATTCAGAAATCTCTGTAGCTGCTCAGCCACCACTCTCTCAATTACCTTGCCCAGGAATGCAAGATGCAATACTTGGTGGTAACTGGGCAGATCTAAAAGATCTAAATTTGGTCTCTTCAAGGGAGGGCGAACCACTACCTCTTTCAGCCAACCTGGAAAAACTCCTTGCTCAAGGGAGCTATTGATGATGTTCAACAGGTGGCTCCGTAGCTCCTCCCGGCTGGCTTTCAACAGCCAGGAGGGACATGGGTCAAAAGGACAAGTGGTAGACCTCACAGCTTCCAGAAATCTGTCCACCTCGGAGGGGTCAAGCTGGGAGAAATGATCTAAACATGAACCAGAAGGTGGCGGCCAAGGAGCTTCTAGTTCCCTTATTGTACCATCAGTGGCCAGCGGGGAAAAATAGCTTGCAAATGACTCACAGCTGAATGCCAATTGATTTTTAGGACCTGTCAGTAGGGTCATAAGAGTCTGAATCACAGTGAACAATTGTGCAACGCGAGAGCTAGCAGTAGCGATGGAGGAGGCGAAGAAAAACTTATTTGCCTCCTTCAAAGCCTTCTCGTAGGATCTCATCAACATCCTATATGAGCATCTTGCCCCTTGTCACGTACCTGCCGCCACACTCTCTCAAGCCGTCTCAGCTCCCATTTCATCCTCCTCAGTTCCTCTGAATACTATGGAGCTGATTTGGTGCAGGGGCGGAGAGGGTGTCTCGAGGCGAGCTCCTTGATTGCTTCAGAGAGCCTGGAATACCAGTCCTCTACCAGCGCAACGAGCGAGTCGCCAGGAGGGGAGCCTCCCGCAAGAGGTTCTGGAATCTCATGGGATCCATAAGATTCCATGGGCAGGCCAAAATTTGCCCATCGCCTAGACGGGGAGGGGGGGGGGCAAACTATGTGTATGCCTTAAGGATGTAGTGGTCAGACCATGGCACTCAGTCCACTGAGGATAAGGCCACATGCACACCTGCCCAAAGATCAGGTCGAGAGTGATGCTTGTAACAGTTCAAAGTGTTGTGTGTTTCGTTTTCATTTATGTGTGTTTCAATTCTAAAATTCTCCTTATATTTACTCTATGCATGCCAAGATACAAGGGGAAGGCGGTGGCTAGTTGAGGTTGCCCAAGCATGGGTCCTGTCAGGGCAGTGTTTCCTGATCATTCAAGGGAAGATGGGAGTTTCAAAGACTCTCCTGAATTGTGCTTGTTGCAGTGAATAAGTGAGCAGACCCAGGGTCGATTCTTTAACTGTCGCTCAATTGACAGTATGGTCTGTACTGAAAAAGAGCTGCTGGTCAATTTCCTGCTTCATTCTTCCCTTCCTTCCAGGAGCTCAGGGAAGCAAATGTTTGAGTGTCTCTTTAATGGAGAGGCCAGTTGCAGAAGAAGGGGGGAAGAGAGAGGGGAGGATGATTGGTTGGCAGGAGAGAGAAAAGAGAGGGGGGAAGTTTAGGAAAAGGTAATTCTCAAGCAGAGGGAGTTGGAGGGGGAACAGAGAGAAGAATGGTTGAAGGAGGAAAGAAGGGACCTGATAGTAGTATGAAGTTCACACTTCAGCCAGTAGGGGGCCAGGTCTGCAACCCCAGACTCTGCATCTCATCCATCAGAAGTCTTGACTGAAAGGAACAGTAAGCACCTGGCTGGGAAAGCCAGTTCTCACCCACACCTCCACTACCCTGTTGCTATATTCCCCTTACTACCCACCCCCCACCTTTTCCTTCGCAGGTAAGGCAAAGAAAGTGGGAAAAGTGAAAGAAAGCAAAAGTCCACCACCAAGGTCATAGAAGAGCTGGAAAGTCATCTGGAAAGCCAGAGATGCCTCTGTTACCCTGTTTCCCCGAAAATAAGATAGTGTCTTATATTAATTTTTGCTCCCAAAGATGTGCTATGTTTTATTTTCAGGGGATGTCTTATTTTTCCGCTCCCCAGCTGCATGCTCTGGTCAACGGGCATGCTTCCAAACAAAAACTTTGCTAAGTCTTACTTTTGGGGAATGCTTTATATTTCGCACTTCAGCAAAACATCTACTACGTCTTATTTTCAGGGGATGTCTTATATTCGGGGAAACAGGGTGTCTACAGTTGCTAGCACAGGGAAAGGAGGGAAGAAGGTGGAAGGGTTTTCACCCAGACATTACACACACCCACACACATCCTGATATTGGGAGAGAATCCTATCCTGTGTTACATACAGCCTTAAACTGTTCGAAAGGAAAGTTGAAGCCACATCGATGACATTGGAAGCTAAAAAAGAGAGAGTCAAAACCGTATTTGGTCACAGCAGAATAAGAATGAGATAATGTGAGAATGACAGAAACTTTAGTTGAAGGACAAAGTGGCAGAGTAGAGGGGGGGGGGGGTCACCACAGCCGAAAGTAATTGCCAAACATAGTTCTATTCACATTAGAAAGAGGAACTATAGCCTCATGTAACCAGTACTTGTTTTAAAAAAAGCAAAATAACATTTTAATTTAAAATTAAAACGCAGCGCACAGACACGTATCAAAGAACACGAAAGGCACTGCAGACTATTTCAGCCAGAAAAATCAGCAATAGCAGAACACATGATAAACCAAACCTGGACATAGAAATATTATTTGAAAAAAAAACAGAAATTCTGGACCACTCTGAAAGCCACTACTGCCAGACTACACACAGAGAAGCAATTGAAATCCATAAGCTACATGGACAATTTTAACAGGAAGGAAGAAACTCTGGAAATGAACTGAAACTTGGCTGCCACAGTGTTGGAAAATACTAGGGTCGTAAGACTGTGTCAAACCAGCTCCACACAAACACAGGATGACCATAGACAAAAAGAAACAGGCCAGGATACTTCTAATTCAGATGCTCCCACCAGTGCGACCTTTACATCTACAGTGGTTACTTCCTCCCAGGCTTATAGTCTTCATTGTTGTTACTCTCTGGCTACTTCTATCTCAGATGCCCCCCTCAACTATTGGACCTGGCTACTTTCGTTACTCATAGACAAGGTTTCCCTCAATCTCCACCCTGACACTCCCCACACACCCCTGGACAGATTATATACTCCACTCTGCTTCTCTCCCCAACATCAGATCCTCTGAAGATGCCAGCCACAGATGCAGGCGAAACGTCAGGAGAGAATGCTGCTAGAACACGGCCATACAGCCCGGAAACCACACAGCACCCAAGTGATTCCGGCCGTGAAAGCCTTCGACAATACATTTTAATTTAAGTTAACTCGGAAGCCTGTACTAGAGAAAATTATGAGGGGTTTCGACTCGAGGTTGCATAGACCTACAAAGATGCTTTACAGTTTTAACACATTAATTTGGGAGATGTTATAAGGAAAGTGTTTGGAATTAAATTCCTGGTGGCACTTGAAAGGTTAAGAGAGGAAAAGTTTTGTTGTGCACACAGCAAGAAGAGAGGAGATGTCACAAGGTTCATAAAGCATCTCAGTTTGGGAGGAAGAAGAAGAAGAAGAAGAGTTTGGATTTATATCCCCCCTTTCTCTCCTGCAGGAGACTCGAAGGGGCTGACAATCGCCTTGCCCTTCCCCCCTCACAACAAACACCCTGGGAGGTAGGTGGGGCTGAGAGAGCTCCGAGAAGCTGTGACTAGCCCAAGGTCGCCCAGCTGGCATGTGTGGGAGTGCACAGGCTAATCTGAATTCCCCAGATAAGCCTCCACAGCTCAGGCGGCAGAGCTAGGAATCAAACCCAGTTCCTCCAGATTAGATACACGAGCTCTTAACCTCCTACGCCACTGCTGCTTGGAAGTGGCCAAGATGCAAAACATGGGGGGGGGGGGGGAATCTACTAGAACCAGGATGATATTAGAGTCCAAACAGAAGGCTGTACAGGCTACAGCTGCATGTGGGCCCCTAGTTGCCCATCCCTTCCACATAGCTATACTTCTGTCAGCCACCAAGGCAAAACACTGCAGCCACCACAGATGGCAGGGAAAGGAAGAGGTCTCAGCCTTATCTGAGTTTTATTTTACGGGACAGGGCCATAGCACGCATCATCTCCCTGTGGTTTGGCAATAAAATCAGAACAGCATCAGGTCAGATCGTTAATGTAAAAAGGGGGTGGTATTAAGACAAATACTAGATCAACAAGTCATTAAAAACACCACTGTGTCAGCTTCTACTTCTTGACATTGTACTGGAAGCCGCATGAGAGTGGAAAGTTCCAGCAACACTCCAGCTCTTCCATTTTATTAAATCTCTCCTCCACCTTTTTTTTAAGTGTCTTCAATTTATTTGTTAATTGAACAACATATTTTTCATGATCTCAGATTTAGCTGATTTTTCCAGGGTTATGTCCATAGATTTTTCCCTTATGGTAGCTTGAGATAACAGAAAGAAGCGACAACCTTTAAACTGACAGCTCTTCGGTCTCGAGCTGTGCCTGTCCGTATCCACAGAGCTGCACCATTTTTTAAATAAATTTTTCAAAGTATATTAAACAGAACAGAAAATACCAGAAACAAAAAGAGACAAGAAAATACCAGAAAACAGTTAAGAATAAAGAACAGAAGTATCTACCCACAATTATATTAAATACACATTACATTGTAGATCCCAGTATGACATTTTCAAGTTATAAAGAGACGGTTCTAACATTTTAGAATCCTGTTGTTTATCCAACTCCAAAACATTTTAATAAGTCCAGTTATTATATCATAGTCATAATACATTTTCAGTCCTCAAGTTATGTTTTTACATAGTCTGATCAAATTCAAATAAAAAGTAAAGACCCAATTTCTCATCGAATTAATGTTTCGAATGTCAATTTACAAAATCAGTTTTTAGCCATAATAGCAAATTCTCCGATTTTATTTTAACAACATTCGACTGAAATACCTTTATCAGATTTCCAACTAGTTGCAATTGTTACACTTGCTGCAGTTAATAAATGCCAGTCCAGTTTCTCAGGAAGCTTTTCCAGTAACATGCCCAATAATATTGTTTTTGCTGTAAGGGGAAATTTAAATTTAATTATCTGTTGCATTATCTTATGTATTTTTATCCCAAGCTTCTTGATTTTGTTGCAAGTTTGCCACATGTGAAAAAAAGTCCCGACCTTTTTATAACATCTCCAGCAGAGATCATAAATTTTTTTTGGTCATTTTCTTAATTACTTCAGGGGTAATATGCCATCTGGAAAACATTTTATACCAATTCTCCTTCAGCGTCTCACTTGCAGTAAGTCTAATGTCTTTAGTCCAAGATTCCCATTGTTGAAAAGTAATCTCTTCATTGAAGTTTTGTATCCATTTTATTGTCAGAACTTCCTTAAACCAGTCAAAAAGAAACAGTTGCCGGAGAACAATGATTTCTTTATTGCAGGTAAGAATAGGCCAGTACAGTTCGGAAACGCTTCTGGTTGGCCCCAGCCAGAATGCTGCTATATCAAAGCTAAGCATGCCCACTTCCCCTGCCCACCATACAAGTATCCCACAGCTGTGCTCAGTCTGAATTATTATTATTATTATTATTATTATTATTATTATTATTATTATTATTATTATTATTATTATAAGATTTATAGGCTGCCTCACTCCCAAAGGGCTCAAAGGCTCACAATACAGCTGTTTCCAATAACAGCACATAAAATACATAACTAAAACTTAACCCCATTAAAACAAATTTCCAACAGCAGCAGTTACTTCAAATTTAAATAACAAAGTTAAGCGCAAGCAAATTTAAAGACAGGCACCCAATTGAAAGGCCGGGAGGGGAAAGGCAGGGCCCAAGATGGAATCAAGGCCCTGCTAAGATGGAAAACTGGCAGCCTCAGTGGGGGGCGGTAGACCAGCGGCCAGCCCCGCCAAAGGCCCAATGGGACAGCTCCGTCTTACAGGCACTGCGGAACTCATCAAGGTCCCGCAGGGCCCGGACAGCTAGAGGGAGAGCATTCCATCAGGCAGGGGCCAGACGTAAAGGTCCTGGCCTGAGTCGAGGCCAACCGCATCGTCGCAGGGCTAGGGGTTTCCAGCAGTTCCGCCACTGTCGAACGTAGCGGCCTATGCGGGACATAAGGGGTGATGCGGTCCTGCAGGTATGAGGGCCCCATGCCGCGTAGGGCCTTAAAGGTCAATACCAACACCTTGAAAATGATCCGGAACTCCACTGGTAGCCAGTGCAGGCGGCGCAGCATGGGGGTGATATGATCTAAATAACCACCACCCATCAAAAGCCGAGCTGCCGCATTCTGTACCAGCTTCAACTTCCAGATCAGTCGCAAGGGAAGGCCCGCGTAGAGCAAGTTACAGTAATCCAACCTCGAGGTGGCCGCCGCAGGGATCACAGTGGCCAGGTCGGACTGGGAGAGATAGGGAGCCAGCCGCCGGGCCTGGCGAAGATGAAAAACGCAACTTGGGTAACATGGGCCACCTGGCCCTCCATCGATAGTGAAGAGTCCAGGCGGACCCCCAGGCTGCGAGACAGAGACGTTGGGGCCAACGCAACCCCTTCCAAAACAGGCGGCTGAAAATCCCTCGGTCTCTCCCCCCGGCCCAGTCAAAGGACTTCCGTCTTCGTTGGATTAAGCTTTAACCTGCTCTGCCTCAACCAACTCCAGACAATGCTGCAGAGCTGCAGGGGCAGAGGCCGCCCCGGCCCCCCATCAACAGAATGAGCTGGGTGTCATTCGCATATTGGTGACAGACCAGCCCAAAACTCCGCACCAGCTGAGCAAGGGGTCGCATGTAGATGTTAAATAAGAGCGGGGAAAGGAGGGCCTTTGAGGGACACCGAAAGTAAGCGGGGCCCTATGGGAGGCCTTATCCCTGCACCAGACCTGCTGACCCCGACCCTGGAGAAACGAAGCAATCCACTGAAGGACAATGCCCCGCACCCCAGAGGCGGCCAGGCGGTGGATCAAAAGGTAATGATCGACCATATCAAACGCTGCTGTGAGATCAAGTAACACTAGCAGCGCCGATCTGCCTTGGTCTAGCTGCATGCAGAGTATATCTGTGATGGCGACGAGGACGGTCTCCGTCCCATGCTCAGCATGGAAGCCGGACTGGAAGGGATCGAGTACCGATGCGTCCTCCAGGAAACCCTGAAGCTGCTCCAACATCACTTTCTCAATTACCTTCCCCAGAAACGAAAGATTCGAGGCGGGGCAGTAATTGGCCAGATCACTAGGATCTAAAGATGGTCTTTTCAAGAGTGGGCAGACCACTGCCTCCTTCAACCCACCTGGAAACACTCCTTGCTCAAGGGAGCTGTTGACTATATTTAACAGGTGGGGTCGTAACTCCTCCTGGCAAGCTTTTATCAGCCAGGAGGGGCACGGATCCAGAGGACAGGTAGTAGGTCTAACAGCAGCCAGGACCCTGTCATCATCAGACTCGCAGAGCAGGGAAAACTGGTCCAAACTTGGACCTGAAGACGATGAAGGAGCCTTGAGTTCCCTTACTGTATCAAGTGTGGCTGGAAGGTCCCGGCAGAGTGACGTGACTTCAGTAGGCAAACCATGTGGCCTTCAGTAGGCAAACCAAGAGAAATAAGCAGTCAGGAAACAGCAAAGGAGTAGTTTCACACAGTAAAATCACACAAGCCAGACTTCCCATCCCTCAGATCCAAAGACACGCCAACATTTATCATGCATGTTTTTACTCGTTCTGTTTCTGTTTCCATTAGGTTTGGTCAATACTCTAGAACAGTGATGGGAAACCTTTTCGAGACCAAGTGCCCAAATTGCAACCCACTTATCATAAAGTGCCAGCACGGCAATTTAACCTGAATACTGAGGGTTTAGTTTAGAAAAAACGGTTAGCTTACTCAGGAGTAAGCGTGATGGTAGTCAATGGCTTTGCTTTGAAGCAACCATGCAACCTGGGGTTTCGTAATGTGGGTCAATACATGATTCCCTAGGAGGGTTTTACCTTGTCCAGCAAGCTAAAGACCCATTGCCAGCGAAATCCTGAATCCTTTTACTCCCTGGTAAGTAGGTAAAGGATAGCACTGTAGTTCTTCCCATGAAAATCAGTGGGGTTTTTAACAGCACTTAGAAGGGTTACCTACACTGCTTCCCCAAAACTAGGTTTTAGGTTTAATGCTAATAATCTCCCTGAAATAATGAAATTATTATCACACTGGGGGCTGGCTGGGAAAGGGTGTGTGTGTGCTGGGAGAAGGAAGTAAAACTTTCGCTTTTCAAAACCCAATAAACCCCCCCCCCCACCAGGCACCTTGCTTCCCTTCCCTGCAAGGAGACTGGCTGCCTCCCTGCCTCCTCACAGGGAAGGGAAGGGCCCACCTCTGGAGTTCCAGGTACAGCCCCCCATGTCAATGGGCTTGAGCTGTGATGTGGGGGTCATTTTGGGGTGACCAAGGGAAAAAATCACAAGAATCCAGGAGGATCCATGTTTTTCAAGCATGTTTTTGGGCCACTGCGTTGCCACGGAACATGCTGCCAGCCACCTCTGTCCCAAATGTAACATGAAAAAGCCGCCTTCCCCAGGCCAGAAACGCCGTCCAAGAAACAGAAAGCAGAGAAGACTTTTGCGAGACTTTCTCCAGCCAGTTTTTCCCCTTTTCAGGGGCATCTCCTCGCCTGCACGACCCGCAGAGCCTGCCCTCCCAGTGCCTTGCGCGCCTTCCTGCCTTCCTCAGCCGGCCGGCCACCCGCTCAACAGGAACTCCTGTAGCAGCAGCAGCAGCAGCCGCCGCCACCCCAACACCATGGCCGCACTCTTCGCGGCCGGACTCCCAGCTGCCTCCTCGCAGGGAAGGGAAGGGGCTGAGTCTGCCGCTTCCCTTCTCTGCGAGGAGAGGGGGAAGGGGGAGGGGGAGATGGCCGCTTGTGTGCCCACAGAGAGGGCTCCGCATGCCACCTCGGGCACCCGTGCCAAGGGTTCGCCATCACGGTCCTAGAACACAGGTGTCAAACTCGCAGCCCTCCAGTTGTTATGGACTACAGTTCCCATCATCCCCTGCCAGCATGCTGGCAGATGATGGGAACTGTAGTTCTTAACATCTGGAGGGCTGCGAGTTTGACACCTATGCCGTAGAAATTCGGTAATATTCGGATTCGAATTTATTCGGGCATAAAATTATCTGTTTGCCCGAATAAGACAAACAACATATTTGGATATACCCGAATATTTGAGTATACCTGAAAAATTCAGGTCAGAGATTTTTTGGGTATTTTTTGCATTTCGGCCTGCAGGGGGAGCATTTTTAGTGGCACCGAAATTTCACGATATCATCCGGTGACTGTCCTGATGATACCACCCAAGTTTGGTGAGGTTTGGTTCAGGGGGGCCAAAGTTATGGACCCCCAAAGGGGGTGCCCCATCCCCCATTGTTTCCAATGGGAGCTAACAGGAGATGGGACTATCCCTTGGGGGGCCATAACGTTGTCCCCAATTAACCTAACTTCACCAAATTTGGATGGTATCATCAGGACAGTCTCCGGATGATACCCTGAAATTGTGGTGTCACTAGTTTTAAAAATGCACCCCTGATAGGCACCCTGGGAAACTGCCCAAGATCTCTGCTCTGAAGTGCCTTGGCTCCATTGTAGACAATGGGGAATTTCTGAGTGTGTAAGCAGGCTGCACATTTTTGAAGACAGAGGTGCCAGACTTCCTCTGGCACTGTTTTAGGTTTGCACACTTTTTTCAGGCAGTCCATTTGAATGTCCAGTACAAGAGGTCGATGTTGTTCCATAGAGGATGACCTTGGTGTTTTTGGTCAGTTTTAAGTCTTCTCGTCGAATCATCCAATAGTCGACTTGGGTTTTGTGGCTGCCACTGGTGTATGTGGTCAAATGTAATGGTTGTTTTTTAAAATATGTGTTTGCAATGGCCAAATTGTGGACTTCTATGCAGTCCAGTATTTGGTACCCTTCGGCATTTCAGGTGCCAAGTCCGTGTCCTCTGTGGCATTGTTCATAACCATCCCTGTGTTGTCCCACATGGCCGTTTAAATCTCTTCCAAGGATGATGTGTTCACTTGGGGAGATGGACTGTAGGAACTGGTCTAAGCTGTTCCAGAAATTCAGTCCTTGTCAGCGTCCGTGCACCCGGTTTGTGGTGCATAACATGTGACTATATGCACAGTTATTGTCCGATGTGATTTTGATTGATGTTATCCTGTTGCTTAGTCGATTTACTTCACTGACTTTTTCATAGAGTCGCTCACTGATGGCAATGGCAACACCATTTCTTTGGGTGCTGAGGACATAATAGTACAGTTTATACCTATCACCGATTTCTCTGGCTTTTTGGCCTTTCCATTTAGTTTCTTGTAGACATGCAATGTCTACTCTACGGTTTTTGAGCATGGTGGCCAGTTCGCGCATTCAGCCGGTTAGTGTTCCAATGTTTAGTGTTGCCAGATGGAATAGTCGTGGCTTTCGTTTTTGTGTTTGGTCTATATGATATTGGCATATATGATTGCTGTAATTCTGGATCATGTCCTTTTTTGTATATTAAAGTCAGATGTGCCTCTTCCCACATTGGAATATAGTTTCCCTTTATGTAAAAGTCATTCATCATTTCTTGTAGGGGGATAATTGTTGTCTCAATGTTTTCAATGTTCTCTGTTTTCTTATTCATTTCTTTTGTGCTCATCTTCTAGTAAATTCATTCCGTTTAAAATATTCTGTTTCTTTTTCCTCTTATCTTTCTTTTGTTTGGCAGCTATTGCAATTAATTTTTCTCGTATATATGCTTTATTTGTTTCCCAGGTTATTGTATTAGCTAAATTATAGATATGCCTGTTATATAGGATAAGTGATTTTAACATTTATATTCTGGATTTGGTTAAGCTTTGTATTGCTGATTTCGGTTATGTATGGTTTTAGTGTGTTTTTGGATTTTTTGTATGTTTTATGTACACACATGCAAGGCCTAAGGCTACTAATAAAACTGTTGTTCTGGTGGAATCTGGGGAGTGAATCTGTGGGGGGGGGAAAGGTCTTCTGTTCCCATGACAAAGGTTTTTGGGCATTGCTTTGGACTTGTCCTTGGTCTTGACAAGTATGCGATCAAGGGCTTTTCAGAACAGCTTTCCTCCTTGGAACAGGTAGGCGAAGACCACAGTCTTGGCGTATCAGTCCGCTTCCCAGGCTCTAAGTCAGAGAAGTTGACGAGTGATAGTGTTAGATGCCATGGCTCTAGCAGCAAGAATGAGAATGTCTAAAGTGGCATCTGTTGAGGAGGTGAGTGGTACCCTCACGAAGGTGACTATCTCCCTCTGGAAGAAGCTGTAGAATCTTCTCGGCCCAGGCAATGGAAGTTCTGCTAATCATGGATGTGGTGGAGACCTCCTTAATGGCCATAGCCAAGGCCTTGTGAGCCCTTCTGAAGGCATGGTCAGCTTATCGGTCCAAGCTGTCTTTTAGGTGACTGCCCCTGTCCTCAGAGACTTGGACAGCACCAATCAGAGAATCAACTAGAGGAACCTGTAAAAACTCATCAACAAAGAGGGTGAGGCAGATAACTTCTTGCCAGAATTGGGAATGTGCCTGTTGGCTAGAGGTTTCTTCTACTCAGCCCTCAGCTTATTCCTTAAAAAGTTGGGAAAGGGAAAAACATTTTTCTTGACCTTGCTGTGGAGAAAAAATTCCTTATCATCAGTGGCTTTGAAAATGGTATCTGGGTCATCAGGTTTCTCTCCCTCATAATGGCCCTGAATGTGTAGGGCAGCCAGGCACTTTGATAAGAGGTATTGAAAATCCTCTGACTTGAAAAAATGTGCCTCTTCTTCAGGAACCTGGGAGTCATCTGTTTCTCCCTCTTATTCATCACAGAAAAGTTCCCCCTCTTCTCTGGTGTGTAAGTCTCTTTTGGAGATACTTCCCTGGGGGGGTGGGGGTGGGGGGCTTAAATGCTTCCTCTTTAGAGCAGTCTTGGCCAGGACTTATTGCACCCAGGAATATCAATGCCAAATATCAATGCCAAAGGGACATAGATCCCCTGCTTCTCCCCCCTTGGATAGATGGAAATAGATGGAAATCCCAGTGGGAGATTGAGAACGGGGAGGGCAGAGACAATAGGAGGGAAGAGGAGGCGGGCAGTGATTGAAAGAAGTCAAAGACAGCAAGTAGAAGTAAGAAGAGAAAGGTAAAATGTCCAGAAATAGAAGAACAGAAGCACAGGCACTCTAGCTAACGGCTTCTGCCCTTGAGAAGGAAAAGGACTGAGCAAAGTGGGCGTTCCCACTCCAATGGGAAGAGGAAGTTTCAAATCATTTCCTGCCTCCACGATTGGGAATAGGAAACACCCACAAGATGTCCTCCGGCTCAGGGGAGAACTTCCCTAAATTCATTGAAATTTGATTTGAAATATTTGAAATTTGAAATATTTGATGAACTTTTTGAATAAAACAGAAAAAAATGAACTGACGGTTTATGGTTCAAGAAGTAGAAAAACAAGTACATCAATAAAGGGATGAACCTTACCCCTAAAAATAACTAAGAATTAATTTTATATCTGTAAATAGAGAGCAACTAGTACATCTTCAAGTGTATTTCTATTTGGTACAGCCTTTTAAAAGTGTTTTGTTGGTTATGCGTGTTTATGGGGGGTTACTGTTTGGCCTTTCTTTGTCTATATGTACATTCTTAAAGTTTTAATTTAAAAATGAAAAAGCAGTATTAGTTCTTCACCAAAATAAAGAACATGCAACACAATACATTCCCAAACCATGGATTTGTCCCCAACAGGGCTTGTCAGACCAACCTCATTTCCTTCTTTAATCTAGTGATGTGCTTACTGTATCAAGGGAATGCTGTCAAAGTATCGTATATACTCGTGTATAAGCTGACTTTTTAAGCACATTTTTATGCTGAAAAAGCCCCCCCTTGGCTTATATTCAGGTCTTATACTCGAGTATATACGGGATTTATATACAACTATATCTGCCCTAGACTGTGCCTCACACCAGTTTTAGCTGAAGCTCTGTTTGTGTAACCCAGGGTCCGTTGGGGGAGCTAAAGAGCTCAGATTTTCCATATAAGGAAGAAAAGGCTCCATTTCCTCAGAATTGTTAAGAGGTCAGAGTTCAGTTGTTATGAACTGTATTTGCATATTTCAGGGCTACCCTTGAAGGCTTGAAAATAAGAAGAGAGGGCTCAGCAAAGAACAGCAAAGCTGCAAGTCCATCAACAGCGCCACAGGACACAGCTAGAGAGAACTGTAAAGGACTGAGACCCTGCTAGTCTGTTTTGCATAGCAGGCCAGAACTATTATATGTTGATTATTGTTTTTGTATTGGTTCGCCATATTTCATTGTTATATTGCACACTATTGCTTATGAAACAGAAAACAGATTTAAAGTTTCTTTTGTTGTAAGTCTGGTGAAAGGTGGGATCAAAACTTCAAATACTTCGATTCGATTTCGAATACCTTTAATGGCATATAAATTGTTTAAGATTAACTTAGCAAGATAATAACAGCCCTTACAACTTTACAATTTCTGATGAGTTAAAATAACACCATTTAAAAATTTAGCCACCGCTTCCAACAGCTCGTAGTTGTGGCTGTTTAAAAGATATATAACCTTCTGTTTATCTGTAATGCCTTCACTTCCATGCAGGAAGGGGATTATGTGTTTCTTCCTACCTATCTCATAAAAAGGACAATTCAACAGCATATGAGGTACTGTTTCCACAGAACCCATGCCACACGGGCATTTCCTTTCTTTATGTGGGATTCCAAGGTGGCGTCCAAGGCTAAAGGAAGAAGGCAGGGCATTACACCTAGCTATGGTGATTGCTCTACGCCACCGGGCCTCAACCAGGAGATAAAGGTACTGGGCTACAATTAATCTATCCACAGGTATTCCCAGAGAGATCGGGGAACAGGTTTTATTAGCTTCCTCTAGCATCTGTTGAAACTCTCTGTCAAAAAGTCTCTTCTTGATAGCCCCATAGACCTCCTGCTCTGTTAACATTAGCAGGTCCTCCAAGGAAATGCCCAACTCATTAAGTTTGGCTTCGATTTTAACCCACCACTGGGTTGTGTGGAGGATGGAGCGTCCCTGGGATGTATAGTCCACTTCATCTCGATTAAAACAAATCCTGGCCCAAAACTTGAATGTACGGCACCAGGCCAGAGTTTCCAGCCAATGCTGGCCTGTTTCTAAGCACAGGGCCGCATAGGGAATAGAATGGGGCAAGCCAAGGATTTTATACAGAAAGTATGACTGGACCCTTTCAACCTCTCTGCTCCATTCCCCTATCCAGATGGGGATCCCATAAAGGATTTGTTGACTCACTTTGGCATTAAATGCTCTCAACGCTGCAGGGATGTATCCTCGGCCTTTCCCATAGAGGAAGCGTATAATGGCTGAGGCACTTAATTTAGCGGCGGAGATGGCCCGATTCCTATGTAGTGTCCAGGAGGCCCTGCTCGAAACTACTGTGGCCTATCCGCCAATTGGTGGCTTTCCATTTATGGGTAAATACCACGATTTTGGATTTATCTAAGTTAAGTTGCAAATCGTTGAGTGTGCAGTATTCTATACAACACTCTAAAGCTCTCCTTAGTCCGACTCGTGAGCGCGAAAGTACAACTGCATCATCAGCAAACAGAAGCAGGGGTATGGAAGTTGAGCCCAGAGTTGGACTATGTACTTGGGCCTCACTTAGTGTGGAAGCTAGATCGTTAATAAAGAGTTTAAAGAGTGTAGGAGCCAATACGCAACCTTGTTTCACCCCTTTAGTAACTTGAATTTTTGGGGTTAACAATCCCTCCATGTTACATCTCACGTGGCAATAGGTGTTTGTGTGCAGGATCTTAATTAATTCAAGCAACCTTGGCTCTACACCTTGGCTGCTGAGTTTCTTCCAGAGAATCTCTCTATTAACAGAATCAAATGCGCCCCGGAGATCAATAAAGGCTGCATACAAGGGGCTCTTTTTCCTCTTATATTTGGTTATCAAGCAACTTAACACCAGGCAGTGGTCGAGGGTTGACTTACCCCTTTGGAATCCAATTTGTTCCTTCCCTATGACATTTTTATCAACAATCCAATCAGTTAATTTCCCAAGGAGGTATTTGGCATAAAGTTTTCCCAAGACCGAGAGAAGACTGATTGGTCTATAATTAGATGGACTGTTAGGGTCACCCTTCTTATAGACAGGGATGATAATTGAGTAGCTCCACACAGTGGGAATTATGCCTGTTTGGTTAACCATGTTAAACAAGTGTGCCAATATAAGGGACCACCATTCCCTAAATACTATAAACAACTCTGGAAGAAGAGTGTCAGGACCAGCAGCTTTACCTCGTTTAAGTTGGCTTATAAGTTTCCCAATCTCAAGAGAGGACACGGGAGGCCAGGGGTTGTCAGAAGGTAGAACATGAACCAGGGTGGAATGAGAATTCTGGCACTCCCCCATTGTTTCCAAAAAAAACTCATACCATTGTGATCTTGAGATACTAGAAGGAAGGATGCTGCTATCTCTAAGCCCACCAGTGACTATTTTCCAGAATCTTCTAGAGTCGTTGTCCTGTACTGATTGAATCAAGGAATTCCAGCAACGATCAATTGCCTCTTGTTGATTAGTCCGTAGTTGCAATGCTAATTGAGTTTTTAACGTAAAGTAAGATGTGGGCAGGCTATCCCATTTTTGGCTTTTATAGTTTTTGTAAATTTCCCGCAGTGAGTGTTTTATGGCCATACTCCTAGAGCAGAATTCCAACCTGCGTGGAGATTTGTTGGGCGAGGATACAATCTTGTGTTGGGACTGTTGGATTAAATCCTTAATTTTTTTGGTGAGGATCAAAGATTTGAACTCCTTTTCCATTTCTGATAATATCCCTCTTACAATCTAAGTTGGGTTACATTTGGACCTACAGATGATGAGGAGGAATCCAGTTTTGAAGCATTTTAACTCTTGTGTTTTAGCTTGGTTGCTGATTGAGTTAAGGTTTTTGTACTTTTAAAGGTATTGTTGAGACCATATTGTTCTTGTTGACCCTCTTTTCCACTTACAGAGCTAGTTTACTGTTTTTCTTTGAAATAAATATTCAAAAACATTTATCCTACTGATGCCTCAATTAATGTAATTTTGTTGGTATCTATTTTTATTTTTGAAATTTACCAGTAGCTGCTGCATTTCCCGCCCTAGGCTTATACTTGAGTTAATAAGTTTTCCCAGTTTTTTGTGGTAAAATTAGGTGCCTCAGCTTATATTTGGCTTATACTCCAGTACATACCGAAGTTTACCTAGGTTTAGGTAAAGCCTTTGATAGGATTCCCCATGATGCTTGGATTGGTAAACTGGAAGACAGGACTGCATTTTAGGATAGTTAGGAGGATAGGGAACTGGTTGGAGAACTGCACTCAAAGTGTGGGAGGAACAGCGCACACACCAGAAGATATTAAATTCAATGAGATCTGAACACACTGGAAAAGTGGGCAGATGTGAACAAGATGCAATTCAGCAAAAATAAGTGCCAAGTTCTACATCTGGATAACAAAAAAGAGGAATACACACACTAGATGGGGGATACTCTACTGAGCAGCAGCGTGTGTGAACAAGATCTTGTGGTATGGGTGGACAGTAAATTAAATATGAGCAGCAAGTGTGATAAAGCAACAAACAAAGCTAATGCAGTCTTGGGGTGTATCAACAGAGGCATGATATCCAAATCACAAGATGTCAAGATGTCATAGTTCTGCTGTATGCTGCATTAGCCAAGCCTCACCTGGAGTCCTGAGCATGGTTCTGGAGGCTTCACTTCAAACAGGATGTGGACAGAATGGAGAGGAGAGCAACAAGGATGACCAAGCCCCAGGAGGAAAGGCTGAGGAGGCATTTGGGAATGTTTAGTCTGGAGAAGAGGAGATTGAGGGGGGATATGATTGCTCTCTTGCAGCATTTGAAGAGCTGTCATTTAGAGGAGGGCAGGGAACTGTTCCAGGTGGCATCAGAGAGTAAGACTCACAATAAGGGGTGAAATTACAGGCAGAAAGACTCCGAATGGATATTAGGAAAACTTTTAAAAGTTTTGTGCAACAGTGGAATGGACTGCCTAGGGAGGTGGAGAGTTCCCCCTCCCTGGTAGTTTTTAAGCAGCAGCTGGACAAACACTTGTCTGGGATGCTCCAGAGCAGGAGGGTTGACTAGATGGCCTCTATGGCCACTTTTAACTCTATGATTTTCTAATAATTATCAGGGGCCATATGACATATCTAATTGGTGTCTCCTATTCAATAAGCCCAAGGACTTGGAACAAATTTGGTGGTAAATTAGTGGCATAGAGTTGATGAGCAGACAGCCAGTAAACCCCCCCCCCCAATATGGCAGTTCTGTCAACCCAGACACAAACTTAACACTGCCACAGGAAAGGGCCTGAATTTTCATCAAGACTGCTTGAGCGCTGATACCTGCGTTGAGTCCTCTTGAGGAGATCAGCGCAGCTGAACAACTACTTGAGGGCAGGGAAGCTGGTACAGCAATTGTTTTCACAATTTAGAAAGAGGCAGAGCATTGTTGGAGTGGGGAGACAGAAGGGGAGGGAAATGGTCAGGTGTGAATGAGACAGGAACAGGAGAAAGAACAGTACAGCAAGCAAAGTGGCTAGGTGTGCCAAGGGCTTACATCACCTGAAAAATCCCTTAGAAGGCAAAGTTGGGTAAAGACTGAGTGAACTTATTACCTCAACCGAATGAGGGAATTTTGTAGGTTGTGTACTGCTGGCAGTGATCGTAGCTGACAGATGTTGATTGATATCCTTCTTACAGCCCCCACCCCCCCCAAATTGTGAAGCAAAGGACCACCTCTTTTTTTAAAAAACTCACTCTGTCGTTAAATACCCATAACTAGCATATTTCTTTTTATTCAATGGTATTTGGGAATTTCTTTGGCTTGTGAAACAGTACAGGATCATTGATGGCCATACTACCATATCACACAGGAGCAGAGGAACACTTGGCTTTGCCAATAATTGCATGTGCAACAGGGAATGGCACACAATAGCAGCTCTCCAAGGAATGTTCCTGTAGGCAAACATATGTTAGTCACATTTGAATTTCAGGTGTACCTCTAAACATGTGAAGTAGCCATTGATTCTCAGTGTAAGGAGCCAGATATTAAAAATGGGGGGAAAGGTTGCCTACCTCAGAATATGCCAGGGTGATATGTTCATATATGCCTTGGTGATGATGGATTGCATCTTCCAAATCCTGCAGTTCAGAGGGAAGCTCTACCTCACCACAGGCCTTGCACCAGGAGTCCACATTACTCATATACTGGAAGAAAAAGCAGACCCAAACAACTGAGAGGAAGCATTCAATTTCATACATTAAGATCAGGCAGATAGAGGACAAAGAAGGGAAACTTTTCATCAGCTATCTTGATCACATCTTTGAAAAAGTGCTCAGCACTCCACAAATTATCGTGCAATCCTAAACAGAGTTACTACCTCGTCTAAGCCCTCTGGCCTCTGTTTAGTACTGCACTTCGCCTTCTTAATTAGAGGCACACACTAATTTATTTACACATTTCCACCAATATTTCACCAAAACTTTTTAAAAAAGGTTGTGTTCAAAAAAGAAATACCAACTTACTATGCTTCTCTGCTATGAGGCATAAAAAGAAAAGTTTAGCAAAATGAGAATTCCTCCCTGTTAACTGGAGAAAGGGCTGGCAGAGGAAACACAGAGATACTCGGAAGCACTAAAATAATCCAAAGCCAAACCTCATAAGCCAAACAGGACAACAATTCTAAACTCATCCAAAGCCTTAAAAGGGGTTCAGCTGCATTCTCTGCCATCACACTGGATTCCCTTATTCTCACAACACACCCACAACCAGATAAGCTTATGATTCACAGCTTGTTTTCCTGAAGTGAAGGGACTATAATTAAGCACCCAAGCATAGAGCAGAAGGAACAATTAATGAGACTAATTCAATTAATTCAATTAACCCTAAGCCAGACTCCCCCCTCACATTCTATTTTTATTTCTCTTCAAAGATGCATTTGCACAGGAAAAACAGAAACAACCAACATCTAGGCATTAGCAGGCCAGGAGGATGGTACAGTTTTAAGGCAACTGAAAAGCAGGTAGTACTCAATGGGTATCTGCAAACATCAACTGGCAATTTGGAGTGGGATCTGTTAATGTCATTAAAGGGGGCAGGTAGCGCAGCCGTGGTAGCACAGTGGCTCAAGGGTCAGGTGAAGATTTGGGAAACCACAGGTTCGAAATCCTCCTCAGATGCTTTGAGGCCCCCCCCCTTAAAGAGAAGGGCAGGGTATGAATGAAATAAACAAGGGACAGATGGCAAATGTGCATTTTAAAGACAAAGATGCGTTTCAAATGACTGGTTCTAGGCAACTGAAGGGAGGTTCGACCCCAGGTCATTCAGGGCCCGCTGCCCCTTGTCGTGAAAGTGGGAAGAACAGGCCTGGCAGGAAACCTCTCTTCCACACAAGAGGTGCAGCGCAGCTCCGGCCTCCTTGACATCCGGCCTCCTTTACACCAGACCACGGCCACACAGCCCGGAAAACCCACCACAACCAGTTTAATCCGGCTGTGAAAGTCTTTGACAATACATTACTAACACTTGTTTCTGCAGTTACTTAAAAAAAATTTCACTGTAACACTTCTGCAAGAAACCTGGGCCAATTCAGATGTTATCTTGGATGGGTTCTCTGCATATTGCCTTCCAGCTGTAAAATCCAAATATTCGGATCGCTCCTCTGGTGGCTTAGCCACCTTGGTGTCTACCAAAGTAGTATCAGAAGCCGTTCAGAGTTGCCCACTTTGGTGAGTGTAGGGGCATTAAAGCTGATAGTAGTCAAGATTTATATGCTCTCAGGGCTGGACTATTCAACCCTATCCAAGGTCTGGAGCGATTTATCTATGTATATAGTGTAAATACCCGGCCACAGAAATCATTCTGGCAGGAGATTTTAATGCTAGGGTAGGCTCTAATTTAAGCTCCTTTTTATGTAATGAGGGCCCGGAAGATGAGGTCATCCAACTTTCATTATCCCCATCCCAACGTGAATCTAAAGATTCAATTTTAAATTATGCTGGCACTTTGCTAATTAAGTCTGCAATCCAGTTTAATAAGTTTTGGTTAAACGGATTGCGACATTTAAAAAATGCTAGTGATTACACATTTGTATCTGCGTGTGGTAGAAGTGTAATCGACTGTGTTTTGATTTCCCCTTACCTGTGGTTTAGAAATTTTTTACTATTGATGATGATCTGAGTGACCATCTTCCTCTTGTGTTTAGTTTGAAATTTAACAAATTACATGGGAACGATATAGTGACAACGTTTAAACCTTTTACTTAAGATAAGAGGGTCCCCGTGTTTGGAGAGAGCCACTATGTTGGAGTCAGCATCAGTAGTAAAACTTAAAACCTGATAATCAATGCAAAGGTACCAGAAGAGGGAATTTCCCCCTTTGAAAGTCTAATAAATTTAATGGTAAACACTCTTAGTAATAATGCTGATGCTAGGAATAACAAAAGTCCAAAGGTCAGCAGATGGTTTGATAGAGACCAACAATCAAGACCAACAATCAAATCCGATCTCGTTACAGAATCCACCGTCAGCTAAGAGACAATCTTACTTTTTCTAGTCTTGATTTGAAAGAATATTTCTACCTCTAAGAGGCAGAAATATATTGAGGCTGAGTGGGAGCTCGTCTATCAAGCAACAGTCTCCAACAATAAGAACACCCCGTAGTGTACTTGAGTAGAAAACTTCTTCCTCGTGAATGCAATTATAGCACGGTGGAGAAAGAATGCTTAGCACTAGTATGGTGTCTCAACAAGCTCAAGCCTTATTTGATGGGCACAAAGTTTTTTGTCCAGTGTGATCACAATCCTCTAGTATTCCTAGATAGGATGAAAGGTAACAATGCAAGAATCATGCGGTGGGCTCTAGGCCTTCAAGATTTCCACTTTGAAATTTCTCATATCAAAGGCTCTGAGAACGTAGTAGCTGATGCTCTCAGCCACTGCAACCTGTAAAGAGTGCTTGAGTACTTGTGCTAAATGCTCAAGAGTATTGCATTGCTTATTAGTCTGAAAGTATGTATTAGTCTGAAATTCTGTTCTGAATTAACATGATTTTCTTCATTCTGTATTTTTTTCATTCTGTATTGTTATGCTATCATAAGGACTATGTTATGCATGAAAGGAATTGTAGTTAGCAGATCTCTGTATTAGTTAGGGATGACTGATGTGGAAGTAACACATGTAATCTTTTCTATATGGATAGATGAAATATGTAGCCATTAGACTACAGATTTCCTCTCCAAAAGGGGGCGTGTCATGGAAGATGCTATCGCTACAGTAAAGGGAAGTCACATATGACTGTGAAAAGCATCTTTGCCTTTTGATCTCCTGGAGGGAGGACAGGAAACTATGCAGAGGTGCTAGGATGAAACTTCAAAGGTTTTGGAAACCTCATGGCGAGCGGGAAAAGTTTTCTTGGAGAATAAGGGAACAAAGCCTAGGTGACTCTATCATGGGCTAAGCTAAGAGAAGCACCTCTTGACTGGAGGTCCCAAGAGATCCACAAGAAGCATTCAGCTGGTCAATTTCTCTAAATGCATTTATGTTTTATTTCTTTGTTTTGAACTTTTACAATAAATCTTCGAGAAATCAGCTGGTCTGGAGTTTAATAGGAGGGAAAAGAACCCAAGATTGAGGTGAGATAAGAGTGGCTCTCCCAAGCTTAATCTCAGCCTCAGTCATCATAAATACCAAACAATTCTGGTCTGTAGTAAATAGAACATATTGTTCCTGTAATCCCACTATGTCAGTTATTCCAGCAAATAACTGGTTTTCATATTTTTTAAAAAATTTCTTTCACGAGAGCATAGTTGACAGAACTGAGCTCCCAAGGAATCTATCCAAATGGCCATCTTAGTCACAAGTCACGTACCAGGAAGTAGCCAATTTCATTGGGTGCCTAAAATCCAGAAATGCCCCAGGGCCAGATATTGTTACCACAGAAATTCTCAAGGCAAACCCAGATTGGTGGGCTCAACTCCTTGCCGTTCTGTTCACCCAAATAAATAATTCAGGCATTCTACCAGAAATGTGGCAGAAAGCCATTGTGGTCCCTATATATAAAAAGGGGACCCACAGTCACCCTGCTAACTTCCACCCCATTAGCTTGCTCTCAATAATTGGCAAGCTATACACTTAATTTTTACATGCCAACCTTGAAATGTGGACCTGTCAAGTTAAGATCTTAGGCCCTGAACAGGTGGATTTTTGCAAAGGCAAATCTACTTTGGATCACACCCTAGTTTTGTCTCATTTAATGAGTAGATATGCAAACTTGGCTTGAACGAACTTTTTGATGCTTTTATTGACTTGAAATTCACTTTCGAGAGATTTATTATGGGAAAAGCGTACTTCTTGGAATTTTGACCCTAGATTGCTATTCTTAATCAGGCAGTTATATTCTAACACAACATGCCAAGCAAAAATTTTCACCAGAGCGGCTTCTCACAAGTAGCATCCCCATTAAACATGGTGTTGAACAGGGCTGTATTTTAGCCCCCCTCTTGTTCAACATATTTTTATATGATTTATCATTGGCACTTTCAGAAGTTAACGATCATAGTCCCAGACTAGGCCTCTCCCACATTCCAATATTATTATATGCAGATGATGTGGTTCTACTGTCCAACTCTAGAATTGGACTACCCCACCTAATGAATGCTTTTGCCATATACTGTGAGACCAATCAATTAAAGCGATTTTGAAAAATCTAAAGTTCTAGTGTTTGCCAAAAAATTAAAAGTTTTCAAGTTTAAAATACAGGATAATCCAATTGCACAGGTAAAGCAATTTAAATATCTCGGGATAACATTCAGCCACAATCTATCATGGTCTACCCAACAGAAAGTAGCCCTTAATATGGCCTCAGTTAACTCAAATGCAATCCTGTGTTTCTTCTATAGCAGGGGAAACCAGTATATCTTGGCTGCTTCAAAAGTTTTTAATGCCAAAATAGAGTCTCAGCTGTTATATGGGGTCCCTATTTGGATTAAATCGGTAAATGATTCTTTAAATTCAGTCCACTCCAAATTTCTACACAAAATCATGGGGCTGCCAAATTGTGTGCCCTATGCAGCATTGTGTTTAGAAACTGGACAATCAACTTCGGAAACAAAAGCTTGGTTTAGAAGTTTTAGGTTCTCGTGGCGCATCCATTTTCAACAAGACCCTTCAAGCTATTTATATTTAATGATAACCGTATCGAAATTTTCCAACTGGCTCCCATTAATTACAAACAAAATTGAGGAAACTGGCATTTCTATTGAATCTTTGGGTATTGTCTCTTGCTGAAGCCTATAATAGTTTGAAAAAAAGATTACTAGAAACAGAATCTCAAAACCTATTTGCAGCAGCATCCAAAACATTTTCACCCACGAGGTCCTCAATAACTTTCAAAGAGGGATGCTTAGCAGATTATACATGCATAATGCTGAGCCCTAGTTTTAGGAAAACCATATCAATGGCTGGGTTTAATGTTCTGCCCTCAGCGCTGCTATATGGTAGATTTAAATAAATAGAGGGGGGAAAGAGATTCTGCTCCTGTAACTCAAATCAACTGGAAACTTTAGCCTACTCCCTCTTCCATTGCACCAAATATGAGGGAATGAGGGGGAACTGTGCAAATGTTCTTCTCTTGAACTGTGACAGGATATCAGATGCTCAGAAGATTTTATACTTGCTAAATAATTCTGATCTTGTAGTTTGTGAATTGGCAGCCAAGTTTTTACTAGAAATTTATACCCTAAAGGATAGCTCTGTTCTTTTTAATTTTGTTGTGTCACTCTGCTGTTAAGAGATTCTCTGTTATTATTTTATTGGGGGATTGTTTTAAATTTGTTTTTGTAACCTACATGTATCATCTATATGCCAATAAAGGCTTGGTTGGTTGGTGATTTGCAAGCATACAAAAAGAGATCCAACAGAGGACAGATACATTAACATGTCAGAGAATGGATTACATTGTAAAAGCATAGATTAACCTCCACACAGCAGAGCCGGAACTCCATCTTGCAGGTGTGAACCCAGTCATCCTGCGGTGACTCCCTGACTGATGCCAGGAAGGCAAGTGTCATTCCTGACAACTGCAGGGTTAGATCTACCCCCGTGTAAGGTTTCGTTGGGGGGTAGTTTGCTGGAGAACCCCCCCCCACCCCCCCAAAAAAAAGTTCAGGTCACCACAGAGAGTTCCTTGCCCCCTCCTCTCAAGACAGAACAACTTTCCGTGCCAACATACCAAGACAGAATGCAGTCGAAGGGGCCAGAAGAGGATTCCTAAGGCGCGATTGCTAAGACCGTCCCAAAGGACCAGCCTGCCACGATTGCCAATGGGAAGTCTCTTCTGCCCTGATGCCTCCCTCGAGAGGCTTAAGTTCTGAAGCCACTCCAACATGCAAGTGAAGTCACAATGAGCTCCCGCCATGGTCATCTGCAGTCTAAAGCTTACTGACCTGCTCTGCTTTCTGGTGGAAAATGGCAGACATATCCAGCAGGGTGCTGCGTTCATCCAGGGCTGCAGCAAAGGCTTTCCACTCCTGCTCCAGTTGGCTGGCAATCTGCTTGATCTGCTGTGACGCGTAGTGGCCCGATTCCACCAAGCGGTTGGCAACAGACATGATGCGATTGATGTTCACATAAACATTCTGCACACAACGAAAGAGAAGTAAATGTGTTACACAAACATGTTCCATTCAAGGACCTTGAAAAGGAGTACCAGACTATTATGATTTTCTGTCCTGGTGTCACTGTCATGAGAAGAATACACCATGAAAAAAATAGTATACAAGAAACACAACACACACACACACACACCCCGACTCTAGCTGCTGTCCCTGCATGTGCCTGTTCAGACAGCAGGGCCCTTTCGAGCTCCTGCCTACTTGCTCCCTAGCTGATTTCTCTCCAAGCCGTCCCTTCAACTCCTCTGGCCCAACTGCTTCTAGCTGACTCCCCACAGCCTCAGAATGCTTAGCCTTCCACCAATCAGGCACCCAGCTTGC
Organism: Sphaerodactylus townsendi; assembly: GCF_021028975.2. Lineage (NCBI taxonomy): Eukaryota > Metazoa > Chordata > Lepidosauria > Squamata > Sphaerodactylidae > Sphaerodactylus > Sphaerodactylus townsendi. The sequence continues at coordinate 3,151,244 of NC_059433.1, read as the reverse complement.
CAGCCTGACCAATCACAGACTAGACAAGCATTCACCAATTCCCTTTCGGTTTGAACTTCCTTCCTGCACAGCCACTCTCAGCTGACTTTTTGAACATTCCTGAAGAACTGAAGTCTTTCTTTCTTTCTTTCTTGCAATCTTTGCATCCCAGAGTCCACCAGAGGGTTAGCGTTCCACCCAATTATTTTCAGCACCGCTCATAAAGCCATGCTCAAGGAAAGCTTTGTTTACCACTGAATATACAGGATAAGCAGCAAACACGATTGCCTAAACCAAATTTCTACATTTAGAAGAACTGGATTTTGTACCGCACTTTTCTCTATCTTTAAGGAGCCTCGAAGCAGCGCACAAATACCTTCCTTTCCCCTCCCCACAAAAGGCACTTTGTGAAGCAGGTGGGTCTGAGAGAGTTCGAACAGAACTGTGACTGGCCCAAGGGCACCCAGCAGGCTTCATGCGGAGGAGAAGAGAAACACATCCAATTTACCACATTAGTCCACCACTCTTAACCCCTTCACCATGCTGACTGTCACCACTATTTACCACCATTGCTATTTTAAACAGTTTCCAATTTGCAACTTTGACTCTTCTCTGTTTGCTATGTATCTCCTACAGCTTCAAACATCTATGCCAAAAAGTTGCTCGGAATAGCATAAGTCTTCTCTCCTCCACTTAGCCTCTCTGAGACCCAAATATGATTTTTTTTTTTGGGGAGGCTGCTAGATCCCCTCCTGACAACATCAAGACCACTGGATTTTAGCAGTCTGAGAAGCCCAGGAAGGCAGCCTCCCAATATCTGTCTCCTGCTGTACCCTATAATAGGTTGGGATATTAAATCTAGAAAAGAGAAACCCAGCCAATTTTTAATGCTGCATTTCTAGCACTAAATAAAAACAACTACCTCAGCAAGCAGGGGTCTACTTCCAAGAAAGTTTACTCACTCCAACATGAGGAGTTAAAAGTGAAACATACCCACAGGTGGCTGCAATCTTCTCTCCAAAGCATGTCAGTGCAGCTGATTAAATCCTTTGCATATTTACTCTCTCAGCATAAAGGGTCGAATCCCCACTACCGCCTTAGCCAGGTTTCAGAACACAAACTAACCAGGTTTGAGAGAAGGCCTTCCCATTGCTTGCGTGGCAGATTCCGTTTGTGGCGCTCGTTCTCCCTGTTAATCCGCGTTCCGACCTGGTTGCAAGTGGCACAGACCCCATTAACACGGTTCAGAGCTGATCCGAGGGGAGGGATGAGGGTTGAAACCCTGACTCGTTTCCCGCCCTGGAGTGTGACGCGGAATTTGGGCAACCAATCAGCACTGAGATGTGTGCGCAGCCTTTCCTTGGTTTCATTTCCGCTTTTGCGATCGGCCAGCAGAAGGGGATGCAAACGTTAAACAGTCAAACGTGTAACTTTGAATCACTAATGGTTTACACAGGTAACGATTAACTATTTGAACAGTTAAATTGTTAAACTTTTACATGCTGGTTTTTTGATCACACCCCTACAATGTACGTTTCCGCAGTGGGAAAAGGTCCCGCCCCATCAAGGCACGCCAGACAAGCAGGGGAGACCGGCAAAGTGAGCTCGCCTGGTAGTGGGGATTGCTAAGAGTTCTGCCACCGGGTGTGTCTGCTGTGTGCTCACTGCGGTGGGGAGGGAGAAACTCCGATGAAGAGGACGCGGTTTCACCACGAACAGGCTTGGATCTGCGCGCAATTTGCAAGTAGGGATTCGACCAAAGGACTCCTTCGCCAGTAAAGAGCGCAAGCACAGATAAAGCAAAATGTTACTTTTGGATTGCTCACAGGAGGGGATAAAAGAGGGAAGCAGCGACTGGGCCCAGCAGACTGCCAACAGCCGAAGTGGATTCCCTTCCTCAAAAGGGTGCTTGTTGCTGGGAGCTCTATTTAAAAAACTTGCCAATCATCCCGCTCCCACACCAAGGGCTCCACCTCGCCCTGTTGCGAACTCCATGCTGGTCCTTGGAATTTACAAACCAGGAAGGCTCCTTAGCAGCTCCTGGAGAGAAGGTGTTCACGTTCGAATGGAATTCGAGTTGATGGCTTCAGGCAAGTCTTTTCCTCTGTTCTATTTGAACAGAACCTAAAACATCCTTGCTTTTAAATATCAGACTACTAACTGTTGAATGTTGGTTTTAAATCATCTGAACTCTAGCCCAAAAATGTATTACCTTCTTTCCTTTCCCTCATTTTTTTCAAAAAATTTGGACTGTAAGATTTTTACCTAAAATTATTGTCTTGCTATTCTTCTTGCTATTTTTCACCTCCCCCCACCCCTTTCTCTTCCTTTTAAAATATATGGAGTTTAAAGGTCTGGACTCATAATGTTAAAAGATTTTTGGACTATTATATAAGTTTCACTAATTATCAAATAATTAACTAACTTAGTCTATACTGATGATACATTAAGAATACTGATAGCAATAATAATCCAATAATAAACTAATCACTCAATCTCACTTTAAATCACCTATTGTGTCTTCCTTTTTGTTCTACCCTTCCCTTATGTTTCTCCCCCTCACTTGTAGTTTAAATCATTTAAATAGCTTGTTGTCAATATTATTATATTTTGACATTATAATCACATTTAGATAATTTACTTAATATAAACTATAAATAACTACTCTTTGTTTGTGTTGGAAGAAAGGAACTTCACGCTGTTTCCTGCCTCATCCTACAAAGGGGTTTTTTACTAGCGAGCTAGTGGCTAGATAGGGACTTCGGAATTTGTCACCTTTACTCTATCATGCTGACTCTATCCCTTTGATGTAGACTGATACTCTTAGGGACTTCCTCCCTTGCTTCCGCCTTCTTCTCTGAACTTCTCCATCTAATTTTCACCATGCCTAGGGAGAGGATGTGTCTCCTACGCATCCGTCTCCATCCAGCTAGAATAGGATAGTTAGTGAACCTATCTCTCCACGTTTCTATCCAAAATGGAGTTCACTAATAAATACTCTTTTTAATAGATTAGAAACTACAAACGACTCTGACTTTCTTTTGTGACTCAGCCACGCGTGTGTGCCCAGGTAAGCTTCCCTGTGCTTTAGCCTCTATGCCGCTCTGCTACTTTTGCAAGGGAAACACACGCACCAGGTATGGTTCTCCCAACAGAAGTGCCTAAACTATCCCTTGTTTAAGCTGTTTAAATTGTTTTCCAGTTATTTTTATAAGAACTCAATAATCATACTTACCTAATTGTTATAGTAAATAATGTTATAATTCAGTTTGGCATTTATAATACTGCTAGTGAGAAGATTGCTTGTATTGAAATCATATATTTTTGTAATTATAGATATTTTGCTGTGTTGATGTATGGTAAATATTATAACATTGTTAAGAGTAAAGAAAAGTTATATCAAGTGATGGCACCGTCTAGCAAAGCCAGTAAAAAAGCAGCTTTTATATATATACTTAATATATGTATGTATGTATGTATGTATGTATGTATGTATGTATGTATGTATATGTATATGTATATAGACTGCCCAATCCCCAAGGGGCTCTGGGCGGTGCACGACATAATCTGTGTACAATATATAACAAGGGTCGCAATTAGTGACCATATATACTAAAATTGGTTAAAACCATTAACACCATGTAAACAGCGGTCAAAACAATAACAATAAAAATGGCGTCCAGCAATCCAATTCCTTTAAAAACCACTCCAAAAAGAAGGGAGCAACCAAACTCCTCCCTAAAAATAGTAATAAATATGCAAAGACAGATTATAAAATAGGGAGCAAGAGAACCAGGGAGCAAAGCAAAGAAGAGGGGGCGGGGAGCGCACCTCAGCGACTGGACACTCCAAAGGCCCGGCGGAACAACTCAGTCTTACAGGCCCTGCGGAATTCACCAAGGTCCCGCAGGGCCCGGACAGATGGAAGAGTGTTCCACCAGGCCGGGGCCAGGGCTGTAAAGGTCCTGGCCCGTGTGGAGGCCAGCCGCATCATTGAGGGGCCAGGAACCACCAGCAAATTGGCCTCTGCCGACCGCAGAGGCCAAGTAGGGACATATGGGGTAATGCGGTCTCTCAGGTACGAGGGTCCCATGCCGCGTAAGGCCTTAAAGGTCAAAACCCATACCTTGAAGATGATTCGGAATTCCACTGGGAGCCAGTGCAGCCGACGCAACACAGGTTGGATGTGATCACAGAAGGCGCCCCCTGTGAGCAAGCGTGCCGCCGCATGCTGGACCAGTTTCAGTTTCCGAATCAAACGCAAGGGAAGGCCCGCGTAGAGCAAGTTACAATAATCTAGCCTGGAGGTGACCGTTGCATGGATCACCGTGGCTAGGTCCACCTGAGAGAGGAAGGGGGCCGGCCGCCGGGCCTGACAAAGATGGAAAAATGCAGTCCGAGTTACAAGGGCCACCTGGGTCTCCATTGAAAGAGACGAATCCAGGTGAACCCTCAGACTGCGAACGGAGGAGGCCGGCGCTAATATGGCCCCCTCCCACTCCGGCAGCTGGAAATCCTCCACCCCTCTCCTGCGGCCAAGCCAAAGGATCTCCGTCTTCGATGGATTCAGTTTCAGCCTGCTCTGTCGCAACCAACCAGCAACCGCCTCCAAACAATGCTGTAGAGCTGCAGGGGCCATGACCGCTCCCCCCTCCATCAACAGCATGCTGGTGACAGATCAGCCCAAAGCTCCGTACCAGCTGAGCAAGTGGTCACATATAGATGTTAAATAATAGCGGGGATAATAGTGCCCCCTGGGGTACACCACAATGAAGTGGGCACTTCCGGGAGGCTTGATCCCCGCACCACACTTGCTGGCGTCGGTCCCAGAGAAAAGAGACAATCCATTGAAGGACAGTGCCCCGCACCCCGGAAACGGCCAGGCGGTGGGACAAAAGGTCATGGTCGACCACATCAAACGCTGCGGTAAGATCTAGCAAAACCAGCAGCGCCGATCCACCTTGGTCAAGCTGCATACGGAGCGTACCTGTGACGGCGAGAAGAGCCGTCTCCGTCCCATGCCCAGCACGGAAGCCGGACTGGAAGGGGTCGAAAGCCGATGTGTCATCCAGGAAACCCTGTAGCTGCTCCAACACCACTCTCTCAATTACCTTCCCCAGAAACGAAAGATTCGAAACGGGGCGGTAATTGGCCAGATCCCCCGGATCTAATGATGGTCTTTTTAAGAGTGGGCGGACCACTGCCTCTTTCAACCCATCCGGAAAAACTCCTTGCTCAAGGGAGCTATTGATGATATTCAACAGATGGGGTCGTAGCTCCGCCCGGCAGGTTTTAATAAGCGAAGAGGGGCACGGATCCAGAGGACAAGTAGTAGGTCTAACAGCAGCCAGGGCCCTGTCAACTGTGGCTTCGGAGAGCAGGGAGAACTGGGCCAAACAAGGGCCAGAAGACGGCAAGGGAGCCTCCAGTTCACTCATTGTAGTCAATGTAGGAGGAAGGTCCTGGCGGAGCAACGTGACTTTATCTGCAAAAAAGCTCATGAATGCCTCACAGCTAATAGCCAATTGATGGTTTGTGGAACCTTCTGATAAGGAGGTTAAAGACCAAATTATGAGGAACAATTGTGCTGGGCGTGAGCTAGCAGATGCGAGAGAGGAAGAGAAGAATGCTCTCTTCGCCTCCTTCATCGCCATCTCATAGGCTTTCATAAACGTCCTATAAGATGCTCGCGCAGCTCCGTCACGAGATTTCCTCCAAACTCGCTCTAGTCGTCTAAGCGCCCGCTTCATATGGCGTAGCTCCTCCGTATACCACGGAGCCCGCCGAGAACGGGGGCGTAGAGTACGCCGGGGAGCAACAACCTCGATGGCATCGGAGAGCCAGGAGTTCCAGGCCTCCACCTGCTCATCGAGTGTGCCAGTAGGGTCAGGATCCCGCAGAGCATTCAGGAAACCAAGTGGATCCATAAGTCTCCGCGGGCGGGCATAAATTAGCCCGTCGCCTAGACAGGTGTGTTGTGGCAAGTCCACCCGAACCTTCAGGGCATAATGGCCGGACCATGGCCCTCTATCAACAGAGGATACGACCATATCAATCCCCAACCCAAAGACCAGATCCAGCCTGTGGCCGGCTTCATGAGTGGGGCCAGAATTTATTAGGGAGAGGCCTAGCGTCGCCATGGTTGACACTAGGTCCACAGCTGCTGCACATGAGGTGGTGTCGACATGGACATTGAAGTCACCCAAGACAATAAGTCTAGGGAACCGCAATGCCCAGTCCGCCACCACCTCCAGCAGCTGTGACAGGTTGTATCCCGGTGCGCTAGGCGACCGGTACACCAGAAGAACAGCCAACCTCTCCGCGGCCAACCACTCAGAACCAACACATTCCATGCCAGAAATCTCTGGGACTGGGGTAGCCCTGAAGGGGATAGAATCACGGATGAACATTGACACCCCACCCCCCTGGCCCTGGGTTCGTGACCAGTGGAGACACGCGAAACCTGGTGGCGCGACCTCGCCTAAGGCAACGTCTCGCCTTCACGCACCCAGGTTTCGGTGACACAAGCCAGGTCCATCTGCTGAACCCCAAGAAAATCCTGGAGTACAGTGGTCTTATTATTGATTCCTCAAGAGGAGGAAGAAGCCCGAGTCTCCAAAGATATTCTTCCAAAAAAAACTGGAGCAGCATTTGAACAATATGCAAAGCAACTTTAAGACTTTACAAAAGAAATCTCTGCTCACTTTCATTAAGTAGTACAAGACTCCAAAGATGATCTAAACAGAGTGAAACAGAAATTGTAAAAGAATTTGCAGAAATCAAGAGAAAAACTCAAGAAAATACCCAAGAAATTGCTAAGTTAAAACAGGTACAACAACAAGCTGACTTTTTCCCCCCTGTTTGTTGAGATTATTTAACTGAGTCTCTTTTAATTATGAGATTGTGATTTTATTGTTGTTTTTCTTCTTTGTACACTTCAATCATATCCCCCCTCAGACGTCTCCTCTCCAAACTAAAGAGTCCCAAACGCTGCAGCCTCTCCTCATAAGGAAGGTGCTCCAATCCCTCAATCATCCTTGTTGCCCTTCTCTGCACTTTTTCTATCTCTTCTATCTCTTCGATATCCTTTTTGAAATGTGGCAACCAGAACTGAACACAGTACTCCAAGTGTGGTCGCACCACGGCTTTATATAAGGGCATGACAATCCTTGCAGTTTATTATCAACTCCTTTCCTAATTATCCCCAGCATAGAGTTTGCCTTTTTCACAGCTGCTATGCATTGAGTTGAAATTCCCATGGAACTATCAACTAAGACGCCCAAATCCCTTTCCTGGTCTGTGACTGATAGCACTGACCCTTGTAGTGTGTATGGTGATGTTTGGATTTTTTGCCCCTATGTGCATCACTTTGCATTTTGCTACATTGAACTGCATTTTGCTACACTGAACTGCATTTGCCATTTCTTAGCCCACTCACCTAATTTATCAAGGTCCGCTTGGAGCTCTTCGCAATCCTTTGTGGTTCTCACCACCCTACATAATTTGGTATCATCTGCAAACTTGGCCACCACGCTACCCACCCCTACTTCCAGGTCATTTATGAATAGGTTAAAGAGCACTGGTCCCAAAACGGATCCTTGGGGGACACCACTCCCGACATCTCTCCATTGTGAGAACTTCCCATTGTGAGAACTTCCCTTTGTTTAGTATTCTGCAACCAGTTTTTAATCCATAGGAGGACTTCCCCTCTTATTCCTTCATTGCTGAGTTTTCTCAACGGTCTCTGGTGAGGAACTTTGTCAAAAGCCTTTTGGAAATCCAAGTAGACAATGTCCACTGGTTCCCCCTTATCCACATGGCTGTTTACACCCTCAAAGAACTCTCGTAAGTTTGTAAGGCAGGACTTGCCTCTGCAAAAGCCATGCTGACTCTTCCTCAGCAGGTCTTGCTTTTCTACATGTGTTATCATTTTATTTTTAACTAGCGGGCCCGGCCACGCGTTGCTGTGGCTCAGTCTGGTGAAGTGGAAAAGAAAGAAAAGGGAAAACGAATGGTTCGAACATGTGTCATTGCACAATGCTTGCAAGGGAGGGGAGGGGCAAGGGGCCCCTCACCCCTCCCTCTCTCCCATTCCCTTGCATGGCACCCCGCCCCGTCCCTCCCTAACGTTTCCCTTCCTCTGCTAGGGTGGGTGGGCAGATTTCAGAGATAAGTTGCATATTAAAGTGAGAACATCAGCAATTTCATGCTTGAGCTCTTTAGGAACTCTTGGATTAATGCAATCTGGGCCAGGGGATTTGGTAGCATTTAGTTTACCAATGACTGCCAGAACTTGTTCCTTGTCTACCACTATTTTTATTTATTTATTTATTCATTAGTTTTTTATACCGCCCTATTGTAAAGGTTTCAATGGTGTTGATTCTCAGCACAGCCGCTTGGCCTTGACTGGATTCCAGGACTCGGGCGATGGGCCAGAATCGGCAGCAATTACTCTGGTAGAGGCCTTATCTCACAGAGAGAGATGAGAATGCCGTTCCCATGAGAATGGGACTGGGGAAACCGGGAGGGGGATGGGACGGAGAAGGTTATAACCTGTGGTTCTGGCGGGAGACTTCATTCCTGTCACGCCGTAATGCACGTGAGCTTTCTAAGATGTCCGAATAAACGGTCTTTCAACCAAAAAAGCCTTTTATTTCTGCTCTATGGAATTCCTTACATTGTGACAGGAATCGATCTTCATCTTCCTTCTAAATATCAGTGGACCTCTGGTGTTCCGGCATGCAGAGGTTGAATATTCCTGAAACTGTGGAAGGCACGGTAGCCCCATAGAGGGTTCCAGCCTTCCCTCCTGGATTTGAGGAACCAGCGGAGAACGGGTCTTCGCTGGTGACTTCCTCTCCGCCCTCGCCAACCACGGAAGTCTTCCTTTACTGGGATGAGGGACGCGAACATCATGGAGTTGCATGAGTCGCTAGCGCTGTCTATGGATCGCGGCGCTCGTGGATCACCCTCTACCCGCTGCGGTGGATTACAAACCTCAGATGCAACCTGTCACGGAGGAGATGGGTCTGACCACTTTTTTCATGCGGCAACCCAGGAATCAATTGAACGGTTCCTTGACTCAGATTTCGATGATGCTCCCAAGAATCCACAGTGGCATAGCACCGCCCGCCCCAAGACCGAAGTTGATACCGACTTTATCGATCGAATAATTGGGAGAGTTTCCGTACGTTCCCAATCGGGCCTCCAGATCCCGGACTAAGGGTAGCTGATGCACAAGAGGCGCCTGGAGCCGCCGGTGGACTCGAGGTGCTGCTCTCCGATGAGGAGGAATCAAGAAAGCTCTGACTCTTTATCCAGATTTATTTCCGGCCCAAAGAAAGCTGGGACGATGAAGTGGCCCGACCGCGAGATGCCCAAGAGGCATGGCCCGTGAACGCCAGCGCTATGGGAGGAGGAACGAGAACAGCTGCAAAAGAGCGTGAAAACCTGCAAAGAGACCGTGAACAACAGCAAAGACATCCAACTCGAACTGGACCGAAAGACGCGTTGCAACGGCAATATATGCAGGATTTATCGATCCATGATAAGGTCCTGGAACACTCTAAAATGGACCTGAATCAACGCCAAGGCATTAAGGCCTTCCGAACGCGAAGTGAACTGACTGCAGCCATTCAACGACCTAACTAGCCAAACTGGAGCGTAGAAAAGCGCCTTGCATGCGATCAAGATGCCTTTGACTCGCAAGGAGAGGGAATTAGCTGCCTTGGAACAGGAGCTGAAGAAGAAAGGACAGGATGACCCGAGCTGGTGCCTACCTACCCTAAGCGCCAACACCACTGCCCTCCTATCGGGCGACGCTTCTAGGTCCTGCTATCACAAGCACCTGCCTCCCAAAGGTCCTGCTTCCACAAAGAGGGCCAGCGGCGCCAGGCCCCGATGCCTCCACCGATTCCTGCTCTTCCTGCTCACCAACCTGGCGAACCGCAGCTCCCCAGCGGCTCCAAGGGCCGTGGAGAGAGGATACTACAGGCCCCCATCCCTCGCCCGCTTCGGGATGGGACCGCTTCTAAACTCCCCTTACTTCATCCTGCAACCATGCACATATGGAGGAGTTTGATGACTTATATCGATCTGAACGCGGAAAAAATACGGGACATCGGTTCTGTCCTGGATGGGGTGGTTGCTGACTGGTTTGTGACTCTTTTTGAGCTGCATGGATGAGATACCGCAGTGGCTGCATTTCTTCAAGCCTTACGGGCCCGCTTCCAAGATCCGGACGCTGAAAAATGAAGCCATCCGTACTATAAAATCTATTCAGCAGGGCAACCGCTCGTCAATTTGCTCAGAATTCAAGGACGTTGCTCTGACTTCCTCCTGAGTGGCCTGAACGCATGAAATGTGAATACTTCTTTGATGCCATCGACATCACACTTCGAAACGGTGCTTCTCATCCGGCATTATCCCGCTGCGACTATCGCTGAATGGATCGAATTGGGATCGCAGTAGCTGCTCTCTCTGCTTTGGATTACTAATTCGAGGGCCCACGCTCAAACCCGCTACTACAACCACCTCTGCGCACTCGCAAGCCAAGCCCAGCCGTCTCTACCGAAATCCACCTCGAGCAACGCCGCCGACGCTTGGGATTGTGCCTCTATTGCGGGGACCAGGCCATCTGGCTGCCAACTGCCGAAAAACAGAAGTCCACCGCCCGACCCCACGCGACACCCTCTGCCAAGCCACCACGGAGGTCCGTCCTCCTCCAACGGGCTCGCCTAAAGCTGTTACCGGCTGGTGATCCCGAGGAGGGGAAGTGGCGGTTTGCCTCTCATCAGCACCCATGGATATGGGTCCTACTCCAGATGCGGTGAGTGAAGGCATGCCGCATTACGTTCGCTGCTCTGGCCAACCCTAAGCATACACGTATTCTAGCCTCAGCCCTCGTGAGATTCTGGCTGCTCCCATTGCTTAATCGCGCCCAAGTGTGGCTGAAGAGCTCGGTTTAGACCGAAGTTCTTAGCAAAGCCCATACCGCTCACACAAATGGACGGCAGTTTCACTCGAGCCAGGGGTCTGCTTCGATTCAAAACAGCAACCTGTTCTTCTTCGCTGCGCTGACCATTGGGAGAAGATTAGTTTCATACTTGCTCCAGTGGCCAAACATTCCATTGTCCTGGGCATGCCATGGTTATTGTTACATGAACCAAATATTATTTGGAAAGAACGGATTCTAGAATTCACTGATCCCCCCTGTGGAGAGCATATGAATTGGGGGGGAAACCCACCACCCAATGACATAAACTCCCTGGTTTCTTCGGCTGTGCACGTCCCAATGACTTTCGATTCCACAGGCATTCCACAAGCTTACCAGGACTTAGCCAGAGTGTTTCAAGAACAGGAATGTGATCAATTGCCCCCCCATAGAGACACTGACTGCAAAATCATATTACAGCCCGGGGCTCAACTACCCAAGGGTAGAATCTATCGTATGAGCCCCAACGAAGAGAAGGAACTCCGTGCCTTCTTAGACAAAAACCTTGCTCGCCCCCTCTCTTATTTCTGCTTTCCATCGTACCTTCCCGCACAAACCAGGGGGGGAGAAGTTTTTCTTAGGGGAGGCAGAGTGTAAAGGTTTCAATGGTGTTGATTCTCAGCACAGCCGCTTGGCCTTGACTGGATTCCAGGACTCGGGCGATGGGCCAGAATCGGCAGCAATTACTCTGGTAGAGGCCTTATCTCACAGAGAGAGATGAGAATGCCGTTCCCATGAGAATGGGACTGGGGAAACCGGGAGGGGGATGGGACGGAGAAGGTTATAACCTGTGGTTCTGGCGGGAGACTTCATTCCTGTCACGTCGTGTACGTGAGCTTTCTAAGATGTCCGAATAAACGGTCTTTCAACCAAAAAAGCCTTTTATTTCTGCTCTATGGAATTCCTTACACCTATCCCCAAGGGGCTCAGGGCGGTTTACAACATAAAATCTAATATACTACTAAAGAGGAGCAAACAATGAAAACAATTTACATAGGCTCCAACAATTTAAATTACTGAAATAAGTGATATAGTAATATAGTAAATGTAGAAGGTGCCCAATAAACTATCTTCGCTAGTTCCTCCGATTCACCTCCTAAGAAGCTTGGTTCAGGTGCAGGAATTTTCCTCACCTCCTCTTGGGTGAAGACAGATGCAAAGAATTTATTCAGCTTCTGTGCAATCTCCCTGTCATCGTTTAGCACACCTTTGTTCCTCTGTCATCTAATGGGCCTACCTAGCTGGCTTCCTGCTTTTGATGTACTTGAAGAACTGTTTGTTGCTGGTCTTGATGTTCGCAGCCATACGTTCCTCATAATCCTTTTTTGCCTCCCTTACAGCTAACTTGCTTTTCTTTTGCCACCATTTGTGTTCTTTCTTGTATTCTTCATCAGCCGAGCTGGACTTTTATTTTCTAAAAGACATCTTTTTTCCCCTAATAATTTCCTCAACCTCCCTTGTTAACCATGGTTGCTTTCTTTTGGACTGGGCGCAGCCTTTCCTAACCTGCGGAACACATTCCAGCTGAGCTGTTATAACTGTGTTTTTAAATAACCTCCAAGCATCTTGGACAGTTTTGACTGTCTTGATTTTCCCTTTCAGCTTCCAGCGCACTATCCCCCTCATCTTTGAGAAATTTCCCTTTCTGAAGGCAAATGTAACTACATTAGCAGTTGTCACCTGTTCGCATGCAGAGATACTGAATCTGACAGAATTGTGGTCGCTGTTCCCTATCGGCTCAACAACACTGACTTCCCGCACCAGGTCCTGAGTCCCACATAGAATTAGATCTAGGATCACCTCTCCCCTGGTTGGTTCTACAACCATCTGCTCTAAGCCACAGTCATTTAGCATATCCAGGAATGTTCTCTCCTTACTATGACCTAAGCATGCATTTTTCCAGTTTATATGGGGATAGTTAAAATCACCCATTAACACTACATTTTTGCTTTTGTTGGCCTCTCTAATTCCTTTTTCCATCTCAGAATCCTCTTTTGTGCTTTGGTCAGTGGGACAATAATATATTCCTAATATTAAACTATCCTTCACACCTTGTATTGATATCCACAGTGCTTCTGTAGAGGAATCAGCTCCCCCTGCATTGTCTATTTTATGTGACACTATGCTCTCTTTGATGTAGAGGGCCACCCCACCCCCAATACGCTCTGTCCTATCCTTCCTGTAGAGCCTGTAACCTGGGATAACAGCATCCCACTGGTTCTCCTCATTCCACCATGTCTCTGTGATGCCCACTATATCAATGTCCTCCTTCAAAACTCTGTACTCCAGCTCCCCCATTTTAGGTCAAAGGCTTCTACTATTAGCATAGAGACACCTGTATACTCTGTCTCTGTCCCTAACCTGGGATTTATGTGTTTTGCCCTCTAGCCTTTTGTAGACACTATCACTTATTACATTGCTATGCTCCTCGCTTGTATGTGGTTGATTTAGAAAAACCTCCTTCTCTGTCTACATCCCCATGGACACTGTATTCCGAACCCAAGTCACCTCAGCTCCTGTCGGCTTTCCCCCAAGGATCAGTTTAAAAGCTGTTCTGCCACCTTTTTAATGTTGAGCGCCACCAGCCTCGTTCCTTTTTGGTTAAGATGAAGCCCGTCCCTTTTGTACAGGCCTGCCTTGTCCCAAAAGGTTCCCCAGTTCCTGACAAAGCTGAAACCCTCTGTCTTACACCACCTTCTCATCCACGCATTGAGACCCTGTATCTCCGCTTGCCTAGCTCGCCCTGCGCCTGGAACAGGTAGCATTTCGGAGAATGCCACCTTGGGGGTCCTGGACTTTAACCTGTTTCCTAGCAGCCTAAATTTAGCTTCCAGAACCTCCCGGCTACATTTTCCAATGTCTTGGGGCCAATGTGGACCACAACTGCTGATTCCACCCCAGCACTGTCTAACAGCCTATCTAGACAAAGCGTGACATCTGCAACCTTCGCACCAGGCAGGCAAGTCACCATACGGTCATCACGCCTCTCACAAACCCAACTCTCTATATTCCTAATGATCGAATCACCCACTACAAGGAGTCACCCACCTCCCTGAGGGATATCCTCAGTGTGAGAGGATATCTAATCACCAGCTAAGGAAGGGGTCCCATCTAAGGGAGCATCTTCCACCACCTCAGACTGGCACCCTCTGTCCCCCAGATTCTCATTCTCCATGACATCTGAAGAGATGTCACCTTGGGAGTGGGACCTGGCTGTTAGGTCCCTGAAAGCCTCGTCTGTCGCCCTCTCTCCTTCTCTCAGCTTCTCCAGGTCTGCCACCTTGGCTTCAAGAGAACGCACACGTTCCTTGAGTGCCAGGAGCTCATTGCAGCGAGGGCACACCCATGACTTCTGTCCTAGTGGCAGATAGTCATACATGTGACACTCAGTGCAAAACACTGGAAAGCCCCCACCCCCCTGCTGGCTTCCTGCCTTCATATCTAATTTTGTTTAGATATTCAAATACTGATTTTAATTAGTGCCTCCCTCTTAAGGTTTCTATACCTTCTACTATCCCTTAAAATATGTTTTTATTTAGTAAAACACCTGCTGATTCTAGAGATGAACTGAAAAGATTTAAAAATTTGAAAAGCCCCACCTCTCAGCAGCCCCCACCAATCAGCAGCCCCAGGATAAGCAGAAAAAAAGAGAAAACCCCTGTTAAAAATACACTGTTTAAAAGAAAACAAGAGCTCACTCAGCCCTTTCTGGCTCACTCCTCTTCTCCACTGCTACTCTTCTCTGCTGGTTCCAGAGACTAACTGCTACTCTTCTCTGCTGGTTCCAGAGAATGCAGAAGGAAGAACAGAAATGTTGAAAGTTCGAATAAGGGGAAATAATTTATGTTTCAGGAAATTATATTTCCCGAATAAGTCAGGAAAACAGATTTAGAGGGTGACTTTCGTAAATTGCTACAGGACTATTCAAAATTGAACGAAGAACAAAGAATTTAACCTGATATATGGAATAAACTCCCGATTACCAAACAAAAATAAAGTTCCTAGAGATATCCTAGTGAAGTTTACGCATAAAAATATACAAGACAAGATTCTAAAAAAACATAGAGGGGACCCTCTAATAATAGAAAACACTGAAATACAAATATAGCTTATAGCACAAAGGAAAGAACCTGACAGATCCCAGCAGATAGACTCCAAAGATTCCAGACAAAGAAAAAGAAAAACTGGACTGAGTAGCTGCTTTCAAGCATTTCATGAAATGAAGATCTTTTCTGCTAATGCGAGTGGACTAAACTCCCCCTCAAAGAGATTAAAAATTGTTAATCAATTACAGAACCAAGAAGATATTATCTGTATTCAACAAGCTCATCTTAAAGATAAACATCAACACTTACTGATTAATAAAAAAACCTAGGAAGCATCTAGTCAGCTAACACCCACTCTAAAAAACGCAGAGTAGCCGTTTACTTTAAAAACAGACAAATAATGATTCTGGACGAAGACAAAGACCCAGCTGCAATATTTATTATATTAAAAATCAAATTTCCCAATGTTAAGATTTATACCATTGTAAAAGTTTACGTACCTGATAATGCTAGAGATAATTTTTTTGGAAGACTGTTCAAATTAATATTGGATTTTCAAGAAGGTTAAAGGATCATAATTGGAGATATGAATGCAGTTTCAGATGTAAGTAAAGACAGATCAAAAAAGGCAGCAGGAGGCAAACTTCCCAAAAATGTGTTCACTTACATGAACCTATTGAATGTAGTTGATTCCTGGTGTACTAAGTATCTAACAGGTCTACATGAAGTAGAAATCAAATGAGCACTAATGCCGACCACAATTCAATAAAAATAACATGGTAACCCTACAAGCAAAGGAAGAAGAATGGAGAATGGAAGATAACCTTCTATTACAAAAGGATGTTGTTGAAAAATATAAGGAACACCTAGAGGAATTTTTTTAATTTGAATAAGATCAAAGGAATGTCTAGCACAATAATCTGGAAAACAAGCAAGACATTTGTATGAGAGGAAAATTAATTGCAAGTGCTGGTAAACGGAAGGAAGATAAGAAGGAAAAAAAACCTAACTATATTGAATAGAATGAAAATATTGGAGGAACAGCACAAGAAAATAAATAAAAATATATTAAGAGACCTAAAGACACTGGGACACAAATTCTATTTATTAGAAATGGAAGAAACGCAAAAAAAGGTAAAGATTTTTGAAGCAAAAAGTGTTTGAGCATGCCAATAAACCAGGTCAATTCCTAGCACACCAGTTGAGGAAACAGATTGGAAGAAGGACTATAGCAGTTAGAAAGAATGGTACAGTATTATTAGAAAGAGCAAAACAAGAGCAATTTGTTTCCTGTTTTTCTGAATTTTACAAAAAGCAAAATGTGGAAGAAGAAGCACTAAAAATTATATTGCTGAGATAACCATGAATAAATTCACAGCAGAACATAGGGACATTTTGAACAAAAATATGTCCATTTTCAAACTATCACAAGCTATAAAAGCATTTTAAAAAGGGAAAGCTCCAGGACCCAACTGTTTAACTTCAGAATATCATGAATTCATGGAAGAAAAATTAATTATACCCCTACAAGAAATGATGAATGAGATCTAAAGGGGAATTTCCCCCTGACCTGGGAAGAGGCACATGTGACTTTAATATGTAACAAGGGAATGACCCAGAATTACCACAATCATACAGACCAATTTCATTATTAAATGTGGATTATAAACTATTTGTATCTATAATGGCAATCGGATTAAGAAAGTGCATTCAGGAGATGATTCATGAAGATCAGACAGGCTTTGTTCCAAAAGATATATGAAAGACAATGTACAATATGTGATTGATGCTTTAGAATTTTCTAACAAAAGGAAAAGAAAACTGCATTCATCTTTTTGGATGCAGAGAAAGCTTTTAACAATATCTAGTGGACATTTATGTTAGAGACATTAGAATATATAAATTGTGGTTCCAGATTTCTAGATTGGATACAGAGAATATAAATTAGATAAAGAGCAAGAATTTTAATTAATGGTACTTTGACAGAAGAAAGTCAAATTGAAATGGCTCTGTATCCGGTAATCAAGTTTCAAGTTAATTTATGGGACAACCTGGAAAAGTAATTCAAGATCTACAAAGATGGTCCAAACTGAAGCTATCCTGGCTAGGAAAAATTGCAAGTATTAAAATGAATGTTCTGTCTAATTTGAATTTCCTATTTCAAAAGTTGCCTATACACATACATGAAAAGACCTTGAATGTTGACTAATGCACATTAATAAATTTATCTGGAGCAACCAAAGACCAGGAATAAAATTCAAAGCTTTGCAAGATGAAAAAAGAAGAGGAGGCCAAGCTGTACCTAATATCAAATTATATTATCAAGAACCAGGACTTATGTGAATTTTAGACCGGATATTAAACCTATTTCATAGACTTGTAAAATTAGAAACCGCAGATTTAACAACGGGCATGCATAGCTATCTATGGTGGGACAATACAGACCAAAAGATAGAGCCAATAAAAAAACTCCCATGTAATAAGAAAAGGACTTTTTGAAATCTGGAAAAAAAAATAAGCATTTTATGACTCACTAACAGCTTTGCTAACTTCCTATAGAAGCCAGTGCCAATGCATACAGGAAATACACAGAAGAAGAAATTGATACAAGAAAAAATCAAATCATGGTAAGAGATAAAGGAGGAGGGCAAGAAAATACCATGGTTGATATATTTCCAGATAACATCCAGACTCAGAAGAGAATTAATACCACAGGGAGGAACATTATGGGAATTATCAGATTTTGAAAAAGAGATGATAACACAGAAACAACATTTGATGAGAAGAATATATAAGATTCTGTTGAAAACTGAAACAGGTAGACTAAAGAAGAGATAAGCATGTTGATGTTCCATGTTTCAACAATGGGAAACATTATGGACTAAAATTATTAAACTTACTGCAAGCCAAATGCTAAAAGAGAATTGGAATAAAATGTCTTTAAGATGGTATATAACTCCTGAAATGATCAAGAAGATGACTAAACCAAATGATGGTCTTTGCTGGAGATCAGGTCACAAAGAGATCA
Organism: Sphaerodactylus townsendi; assembly: GCF_021028975.2. Taxonomy (NCBI): domain Eukaryota; kingdom Metazoa; phylum Chordata; class Lepidosauria; order Squamata; family Sphaerodactylidae; genus Sphaerodactylus; species Sphaerodactylus townsendi. The sequence continues at coordinate 3,133,198 of NC_059433.1, read as the reverse complement.
GGTCCTTCTTCCATATGGGCTGGACTTATTGCTAAAACAATGTTATTGAGTATCTTACCAGAAAACCTTCCTAAGAAGCTTAATGAACTATGTTAGAACTTATTAAGTGCAGCAAGAATAACAATTGCATGTTGTTGGAAATCTGATAAAGATCTTAGTACAGAACTTTGGGAAGATAAAATCAGAGAATATGCTATATTGGCTAAGTTAACAATCCTTGTAAACAGATGACCAAAACACAAATTTTATGAGAAATGGGAACTTTATTTCTTAATAGAAACTGAATCAGTTATGTAAAAATATTAACTGGAAGATTTCTAATTTGATAATGATAAAAAATATAAGAGATGATTAGTAAAGACGTTGCAGAGTTAGTGGACAGAATTTAAGATTTTGTGATAGTTTCTCCGATTATATTAGAATATTGTTTTGGGATCCAACATGTCATGATTATATCAATGCAGTTCTGATTTGATGCATTGTGTTCCTTTTTTCTTTTTGCTGTTTTTGTCTGTTTTGAATTTTTTTGTTTCATATTTTTCTATCGTGCTTGTCAAATATACTATGAAAATTAATTTTTTTTTAAAAAACCCGCATTCTAGGTTGCCTTATATTATATGGGATGGTTAGGCCGATTCCATGGAAAAGAAAGAGGTCATTCAATCACCAAAGGACAGCCTTACAGCTCTCTGTGCCCTTACCAATAAAACTGGAACGGACTGGTTAAAAGAATTCCTCAGTAGATCCTGAGTCTCAAGACTTGTGAACAGAAACAATCTTTCAAATGAGCCAGGTCAAAGTACTTCGCAGACTCAAAGGTCCAACTCAGCAGCCTCAACTGCATCCAGCGTGCTCTAAGCAGCTGGCTCAGAATTTCCCCTTCAGACATCAGCACAAAAACTAAGCCAAGCAAGGTCTGTTCTCTGGCTGAATGGAATCTGTTTATGAACAGGGGTAATAGTTAATGCAAGTTTTATGTTTGATTGCTCATAGGCCATTGGCCCTTTAAGACTGAGCCAAGTGCCGTTCTGGGTAAATGGAGATGGCAGTTATGAGGACTTTGGTGCTTTATTGATTTTGGCCCTGAAAATGTGTTAGTTCATGCAATGGCGTTTCTGCCTATGGGCAAGGTGGGCAGTTGCCCAGGGCGCCCCCTTGTGGCGGGCGCCAAAAATACAGGTTCGTTTGTGGTTTTTTGGTATTTTCAGTGTTTTTTCGGTTTTTGGCCTGCAGGGGGCACAGTTGTTAGGCTAGCAGCACCAAAATTTCAGGGATTTTTCGGGAGACTCTCCTGATGATATCACCCAGGTTTGGTGAGGTTTGGTTTAGGGAGTCCAACATTATGAACTCCCAAAGGGAGTGCCCTCACCCCCCATTGTTTCCAATGGGAGCTAATAGGAGGTGGGGGCTACACTTTTGAGGGTCCATAACTTTGGACCCCCTGAACCAAACGTCACCAAACCTGGGTGGTATCATCAGTAGGGTCTCACGAAGATACTCTGAAATTTTGGTGTTGCTATCTTAATAATTGCACCCTGACAGCAGGCACCCCCTAAATTTCCCCAGATTCTCCTTTTAAATTCACCCCCTTCCTGCCAATGCTTGTTTTCTTTCTTTCTTTTATTATCTCAATGCCTAATAAAGGTTGTTGTTGTTGTTGTTGTTGTTATTATTATTATTATTATATCATCATCATCATCATCATCATTAAATCCACCCCCTTCGGCATGGATTTAAAGGGAGAATCTGAGGTCCCCAGTTTAAACATTTAAAATGATGTTGTTTCAGGGTGGGGGAGAATCCACCCCAAAATAGCATCACTTTCAATGTTGTTTAAACTGGGGACCCTAAAATCCAGCTGCAAAGTGCATTGAAAGTGGCTTGAAAATGCATTATTCTGCATGTGAGAAAGTGCCCTTGGCCTCACTTCCAAAACACCTTTAGAAGGTGATTTTGCATCAGTTCAGTAAGCATCATTGTGGACCTGCTGCTCTAGGAAAGTGATAAAAAGAAGGAAAGTCTACAGTTAACTCTAACATATGCTGATCTTAAGACGGATATGAAGGGGGATGGACACGCTTGGAAAGACAGCACCCCTTACCTCGTGGTAAAGGTGGTGCATTTGCCTGGGGTTGTTTTTTGTGGAAGTATTTATACCCCATATTTTGGCCTTTAAGGTTAACCCGAGTTCAGAAATGTCATCAAGAAAAGAGTGGACTGTGTTAAGACATTGAAATCAAAATTTTGTCTGATTCTGAGTGATAGTATCGGAGTATATTTATCTGCTTCTGATTAAGTACATTTAATATTTACACACTGATTTGTACTGTTAAAATACTGTACCGCCATGAGGCCTCCAGAACAGCTTGCAATACAAACACATCCCACAAGTTGCATGCAGAATGATGACCCTTGTCCCTTGAACCAGTAGATCCAACAGTCTTCTTGTTTTCAGTCCAACCCACCCTGACCATCTTGGTGCTGCTGCCTTGTGGCTGGTTCTCAGAGAGAGAGAGAGGGGCGCTCCAGCCTCGGTGCTTTTTTTTTTTAAGCTGAGAGAGGATCTGAGGCTGGAGCATCTCTCTGCCAGCCTCCCCCCATCCCCAGTATGCCTCCCTACCCATGAATCGCAGGATCCAAGGGCAAAGCAAGCTCTGTCAGCCTCCCCCCATGCACAGCACGCCTCCCTGCCCATGGATCACAGGGTTAGTGTCATTCAGGAAAACAAATGAAAGTCATTCAGAAGTTCCTTTTGAGGTCCTTTTATTTTATTTTAATATTTTGAAAGCATTTTGAAAATGTCAAAAAAATTATTTCCACTGTGTGGCATGAACCATCCCTGTGTTCAGAGTTGTGAGTTGGGGCATGTTCTATAATGTGATGGTGACTTTGAAATGACCTGGTGGAAAAAAATCATTGTTTGGTTGTGATGGGGGAGGGCAGCCGCCCATGGGGCCGCCCATCAAACTCAGGTTTTGCCCAGGGCTCCAGTTTGCCTAGGTACGCCACTGAGTTCATGTTTAGTGTTTTCTTGAGAAACAAACTATACCACCTCCCCACCCCCCAGCCAGTATTTTCTATACATCCTGCCTTTTCCCTGAGTGAAGAGTAGCACTTGCTACTCATGAGGGCTCATCTCCTGAGCATGACGGGAATAGAGTCAATCCTTCAGTCGATGAGACTGAAGTTATTCACTCAGTCCAGAGGTAACACTCAGAATCCAATACACTCTTACCCCACAAGTGAAAAATAAACACGCCTCAGCACAAGCCACATAGCCACCCATCTGCGCAGAGAGCTCCTCGGAAGCACATCAGGGCCAAGTGGTCCAACACGACCTGTCAGGCAGCAGCTTTTCTAAAATGGCCTCTTGTTTGCTACAACCTCAACAAGCCCTCTGGAGGGCTTAAAAACAGCTGGTTAAATCAACCTCAAGAGACAGATTTGTTATGATAAAGAAGGAATATTAGAACTTTTAAAAAAAACATCAAGACTTAGGGGCAAAATGGAGGGTGGGGTGGGCAGAACAGTTACTTCAGGTGGCCAGTTCTTAACTTTATTTTTTCTTAAATTTACTCTATTTCACCTCACTGTATAGAGCAAAATGAGGAAATACGTACTCATTAGTTCCTCTAATATCCAGTGCAACTGACGGCCTAAAAAGTACACTCCAAACAGACATTACTTAAGGTTCATCTTTCATTATGATCTATTCAAATAAAAAGGCCCTAAGAAACTGAAAGGGAGGAGAAAGAACAATTATGGCCCTTTTAAAGGCTTTGAACTGCAGTAGAAGGTATTTATTTATGGAGGAAATGCACAGGCTGCCTCTCCAGCAGCTGACTCAAGACAGCTAAAATATAATAATGAAAGCCTTTAAAATATTGTGTTTCTCTAACTATTTGTGCCCTGTTGCTGCCTGCACAATGGGCCCTGACCTGAGCACTCAGCCTTCTACAGGAAAATGATTTCAGCCCAGGTGGTGACAGGGATGGCCTGGCATGAGGAAGGGGGGGGGGGGTTGAACTCCCAGGGAGGTAAGAGGGAGTGGAGAGGTTTCCTCCTGAGGTGAGGCTTTTTCCCTGGAAGAAGGAGATCTCCACCTGTGGAAACTGTAGAGGGTTATTGGCAGAAGAGCAGGCATCTTCCAGCATGGCCCTTGGTTCCCAGTGCTTATGGTTCTTCTCCTCAGCTGTGAGGAAAAATTACTTCTCAAGAGTTATTTCAATGATAATTCTGACTTTCATGAATAGTTTGGACTGGATTGGAGCCACTCACTTCTGCTCTCACCTTGAGACTAATTAATATATGTCTCCCACATTAGTAAGGTCTCCCACTTCTACACTCCCTGTATTTTATCCATCGGCAATTCAGGTCTGACTATCATATCCTTAATGCTGAGACTGCCCGCCTGGCCCTTTCAGGCTGGATACCCCGCCCCCCAACCAACCACTAAAGCAAGCAGTAAAACCAACCAGGACATAAGAACGACATTGAACAATAGTACATAGCTCCAAACTGTATCTGTAAGACAGTCACTCAAGCAAGACACAAAATGCACCAAGAAAAAGATGACATGATGAATTTTCGTACCCCGCTTTCCTCTGCCTTTGATTAATCTTGAAGTGACTTACAATCACGTTCCCTTTCCCACAACAGACACCTGGTGAGGTAGGCGGGGCAGAGAGAGTTCAGAGAGGACTGTGGCTGGCTCAAGATCACCTAGCAGACTGTATATGGAGGAATGGGGAATCTAACCTGGCTCTCCAGATTAGCGTGCAGTGCTCTTAGCCACTCCACCATGCCGGCCATCAGCCTTTCCACTGAAAGCCTACCTAGAGAGTCATGTTTTCAGCTGGCGTCTGAAGACAGCAAAGGAGGCTTCAGGGGCACCACAGGGGGAGGGGCACTCGAAAGGTGAGGCACCACCTATAAGAAAGCCCTGCCTTGGTAGAAAGGCTGTTCACAGGAAGGCTCATTCACCCGACTCCAAGCTGGTCACAAACTTAAAGTGTTAATATGCACTGCATCCGAATTGTGTCTGGAAATAAGCCGGCACAGCCAGTGCCCTGGGATGACACACAGAATGAGAAGACAAGACTAACTGGAAAAGACAAGAATGCTAAGAAAAGTAAAGGCATCAGGAAAAGAGGAAGACCGAACATGAGATGGATTGACTCTATAAAGGAAACTACGACCCTCGGTCTCTTAAGACCTGAGCAAGGCTGTTAATTTCACGCAGTGGGAGCAGCAGTGGCATAGGAGGTTAAGAGCTCGTGCATTCTGATCTGGAGGAACCGGGTTTGATTCCCCGCTCTGCTGCCTGAGCTGTGGAGGCTTATCTGGGGAATTCAGATTAGCCTGTGCACTCCCACACACACCAGCTGGGTGACCTTGGGCTAGTCACAGCTTCTCGGAGCTCTCTCAGCTCCACCCACCTCACAGGGTGTTTGTTGTAAGGGGGGAAGGGCAAGGAGATTGTAAGCCCCTTTGAGTCTCCTACAGGAGAGAAAGGGGGGATATAAATCCAAACTCCTCCTCCTCCTCCTCCTCCTCAATAGGACACTCTAGAGGTCATTAATTCATAAGGTCACCATGCATCGGAAGCAATTTTGTGCCACTTAACACATACATAAATCTCCAGTCCTAATAGCATAGAGAATCTTAGAGAATGCAAATATGAGACTTGTTCTACTAATGTGTGTACACAATATCATTAAAGCAGCCACTGCACCAGAATACTGGAGAGCAAACAGTAAATGTTACACTGGTTTTTCAATTGGATTCAGAGATTAATAACGAAATTAAAGGTCAGTTAACTTAGGGTCCAAGGCAAATGAGTAGAAACTGTAATCAAATACAGAATTATTGGGCTCACAGAGGAACAAAACCTGCTGAAGGGAAATCAGCATAGCTTCTGCAAGGAGAAGCCCGACTTCCCAACCTATGGGAGTTCTTTGAAAACATAAACTAACAGGCAGACAACAGTGACACTGTAGAATTCATATACTTGAATTTTGAAAAAGTTTCTGACAAAGTTCCTCAACAAAGACTCCTGAGTCAACTTACCAGACATGTGACAAAAATGTTGGTTCTTTTAAGTTAAAAACTGAACAAATGATAGGAAGCAAAGAGTAAAAACAAACAGTTTGGACGGTGGAAGGAAGTGAGGGGGGGAGGGTTGATGGTGGTTGAGGAGGATGAGCCACAGAGTTTACTGTTTCCAGGCTCATTTGGCCTGGTAAGGGAGAGAAGGAGTGATTTTAAGGGCAAGGGATAGCAGGGGACACTGAGTTGATTTGTGGGGAGCAGCTAAAAAACAAGCAGTCTATAACAATACAACTGACTCTGACTCAACACGTTGCCAAAATCTACATAATAATCCACTATCCAAGTATCGAACATGCCACTGAACCACATGTTGCACAGTCACCTGTTTTCACCCACATTACTATTAAAATAATTTCTACCCATTTTGTACCAAATAAGAGAAGTTGGACCACAGATTTCCAATAAGATGCCACACAGAGAAAGGGGTTCTCGATATCAGCTGCTAAACAAGCCAGTTAAGAAGCATGAAGGCAGACAGAAGTCGAATCCTCACTAAGAAATTAAGCTGGATACATCCCTGTTCCAAAAGAAACAGCACCTTTTTCAGTACGGTTTCTCCCTCCCCACTGCGGTGTGTGTCCAGTGAAGGCCTCAATATCTATTGTGGTTTCAAACAATGTAACACTCCCCACAAATGTGTGATCTGCTCGGCAGGTTCCTCGTCCTGATTGGCTGTTGTGTTGGGGCAGGAACTTTTTAAAAAAAATTTTCACGCAGCTACGTTGCTACGTAGATGCATAGGCAGAATTTCCTCACCTTCTGATTGGCTATTGTGCTGGAATGGGAACACTATTCCGCCCCTGATTGAAAATTCATGTTATTTTTCTTCTCGTTTTTACGTTCGAACATAGTCACGCACAAACAATTTATCAAAATCATTGTTTTCAGAGTAGTTTCGCATTATACGCTCCCTTCAGAGGGCTAATGCCTCAACGCGACACACAAAAAGGCTGCAAAATTGCGCTTCTGGCGCCAGGTTTCTCCATCATGGGCGACTCTGATTGGCTGGAAGTTTTGAACGGTGGGAAGAATAAGCCACATCTGTCCCGTTTCTCCCCATTGATCTGGCTTCGGAGCGTGACTGGAAAAAAAGGTGCACTTCAATGCAGGTTCTGAGAAAACGCAGGATAAGGGGGGGAGTGCGGGCCAGAACCGGGATGAATCCTTGTTCAACACTTAAGCGGTGGGGAGTTCTTGCTTAAAGCGTGTTTTTTCGTATGAGGATCATGTAATAAACTGACTGTGGGGAATCGACCAGAGAACACCATCCTGGACCAGTGGACTATCTAGCCCAGCATTCTGTCTCCTGAGATCCCATTTCCTGACTTGGTTCGGAAAAGGCGTGGTTATCATTCAAATCTGTGTGGCCAGTGGTCTTTTACATAATTCATTTCACCTTCCTGCTTGTTTCATTTTGTTGTTCACTCTCTTCAAACAATAGAGGAAAAAAGTGAAGAACTTGTCCCATTTTAATTTCCATAGGAATAGGGAACCACACTAATCACAAGTGAATCTAGTTATCTTTAAAGGGTACAATTGTATTGTGTCTATTTAAAACAAAGTGGTCTATTTTGAATGTTCTGTTCAATAGGAACACACAGTCCCAGTGAATAATCAAGTGGAAATGGGGGCCGGGGGGGGGGGGGGGGCCAGGCTGAAACTGGAACATCAGTAAACTCCCACACTCAAAGATCAGTTCAAAGCTCCCCCACCCCAGCAGTGCAAGGGAGACTAATGCCATCCATCCACCTTCAGGTATAACTCTAAGATTCCAAAAATGGAAATAAAATAGCCTACTGAAAACATTCCTCTCACTGAAGAAGACTGATTCCTCCAAACAGGGCAGGGGGGCAAGTAGTGGGGAAGACTCTCAGAACTACAGAGTTACACAAGAAGGTTCACAGACTTCTCTCTGCCAGGGCGAGACAGAGCAAAGGAGGCTGCTGAGGTGAGACTGACAATGTGTTGCTGGCCCAAGATCAGGCACTGAGTTTTGACAGCATAACAGAGGCAATAGCTGGGCCAAACTGTGCCCAGTGCGCATTCTAATCCCCCCCCCCGCGGAACCCCCCCTCCCCGCTTCCCACACTTACCTTAGTTGCTTTCCTTTTTCAGAACTTTTTCAGGCTGCAAAAGGCCTGTTCAAGTAAAAACAGGCTGAAGGGGACTATACTTCCCAGGAGACCTTGTGAGCCCCAAGGTCTCCTAGGAACTGCAGTTCCTCAGGCCGTTTTTACTGCAAACAGGCCTTTTGCAGCCTGAAAAAGTTCTGAAAGAGGAAAGGAACTAAGGTAAGTGTGGGAAGGGGGGTGGGGGCGCTGCGGGGGGAAAGGGAGGGGCCTGGGGGCGATTTTCCGCGCGCCCCCAGGCATGTGCCCGTGCACAGCTCACCCCCCGTACCCTTGTAGCTCCGCGACCGCAGCATAGAGGAGAGGCTGGGCCCACCCTGGGCCTCCTAGAACTTCTCCTGATGCCCTAATCCATAGGTGTCAAACTCGCAGCCCTCCAGATGTTATGGACTACAGTTCCCATCATCCCCCGCCAGCATAATGCTGGCAGGGGATGATGGGAACTGTAGTCCATAACATCTGGAGGGCTGTGAGTTTGACACCTGTGCAATCGCTCTGCTATCCACAAACAAGGCAACGCAGGTTGTTTTCCTGGTATGACGAAAGCATTCTTTGCTTTCTGCATTAAGAGCTTGGACTCCTGACACAACTGCAGGGCCTCTGGATCCGACCTAGTTCAGGTACCACAGAATAGGTTCCAATGTCATTGTGGCATCCAGTATTTTCATCAGCCACATATTGTTAAGTGCCTCTTGGTGATTCTCAGCAGAAGTACAAAGTTTATTCAGGTGAGGCACAGAGAGTAGCTCTTTATTCTGATGACAACCAGGGTTACCCAACATTAATGGCTTTTTTTTAAAAAAAAGGGCTAGCAACTGTGAAGAGTTTAGGCTTAGGTTTTACAGTAGAAATAATGAGAAAGTGTGATTTTTACAACCCTGAAGGCTCAAGTGTAAGTCTGGCTCCTACACTTTTTGAGGTAGCTCCTAAAGCTGAAGAAAGCTTCTCAAGGCCCAATCCAGCTTTTGACTACTGGCACACACGAATGCATTACAGGATGATCAAAAGAAAGTGAGAGGTACCAGGTCAATATCACCACCACCACCACCACCCCCTTAACATAATCCTCACCTACGATGATCTCTACAGACAGCTCATTTTTGTCCCCTTTTTTTGTCCCATTCTTTCTCTCTGTTTAGATGCTTCAATAATTAGCACCTTTTGATATAGGCCAGCCTTCACAGGCCCCGGCAAAAACAAAAACTACTCACCAGCATGAAAGAGCCACGCTGGACTTTCTAATTAGGATCCATCTGAATCTGAAGGCCATGCTAGAGAGAATAAAATCTGTCAAATGTGTTCACTCTTGATTCACTAGCATATTAATGCATCTCAGTTCTTCAATGATAGTCTGACAACCACTTATATCAGGATGCTATTTTTTAAATCTACGATACCATTCTTGCTTTGAGCAATCAAAAATAGCTGACACTGAAACTGCCTGGAAACCAACCTGAGCTGAGACCAACTTAGTTCTTAAGTGAATGATGCCATGTCCACTCAAGATCACTACCACACATCTGCACCTGTTCCTTTGGTTGGCAACAAAAATCCAGCCAGGTATTACTTCTTCTGCCCACATTAGGCTGCCATATTTACCTGGGTCAAATAAGTTACATCAACATACTTCCAGAACCCACTGAAATATCAGTATTTCAGTGATGCCACAAAAAAATAAGCCCTGAATGCTTAGGAATGAGAGCTCAAGTCTCATAGAATCATAGAGTTGGCCATCCAGGGGCCATCAAGTCTAACCCCCTGCAATGCAATCAATACACTCCTGACAGATGGCCATCCAGCCTCTCTTTAAAAACCTCCAAAAAAGGAGACTCCACCACACTCCGAAGTAGTGCATTCCACTGTCGAACAACCCTTACTTTCAGGAAGTTTTTCCTGATGTTTAGGCGGAATCTCTTTTCCTTCACTTGAACCCATTGCTCCTGGTCCCAGTCTCTGGAGTAGCAGAAAACAAGCTTGCTCTCTCACCAACATGGCATCCTTTCAAATATCTAAACATGGCTATCATCTCACCTCTTAACCTTCTCTTCACCAAACTAAATATAACCAGCTCCCTAAGTCTCTCCTTGTAGGGCATGGACTCCAGATCTTTTACTATTTTGGTTGCCCTCCTCTGTACCCATTCCAGCTTGTCAATATCCTTCTTGAATTGCGGTGCTCAGAATATTCCAGGTGAGATACTAAATTCTCTTCATCTAACAAGCTTGTCACTCTATCAAAAAAAGAGATAAGATTGGTCTGGCATGACTTATTTTTCAGAAACCTATGCTGATTTTTTGTGATCACAGCATTCCCTTCTAAGTGCTGGTAGACTGTCTGTCTAATGATCTGCTCCAGAATCTTCCCTGGTATTGATGTCAGGCTGACTGGACGGTAATTATCAGGGTCCTCCTTTTTCTCATGTATGACAAAAGACTGAAGCAACAGTCTTCACTATAACAGTACACTATTTCAGGGATGTCCTACAGTTCAGGGGTAGAATACTTGTTTGGCATCTCCAGTTCCGAAAAAAAGGAAGGATCAGATGCTATGTGAAAGACCTCTACCTGAGATTCTGGAGCAGCCAGGCCAGACGACGACACCAATATTAATTGTTTGACTCAATGTAAAGGCAGCTTCATGTATATTTTGAGTCCTGCTGTAAAGCCTGTGTGATGTGAGCAAAGCAAAGCTGGCCACAATTTCTCTACCTTCCCTTCTTCTCTCAGTACTGTTCTTGATATTCCACCACAACAGATAAACAGATCAGCACACAAGTTCAACTTGTGCCCTTTTTCCCCACTGGAAAGAACAAAAGCACACCAAGGTGGAGCTCAGATGCAGGGGCGTAACAGCCAGGGGAAATTAAGGGGTCAAATGCCTCTGGGCTGTGGCCATTTAGTCACGTGGGGGTGGAAAATTGCCCCCACACACCTGTTTTTTGGTTGTGGTGGGGGAGGGTGGCCGTCAATAGGGGCGTGGGGTGGTACCAAGCAAAGTGTGTGCTTGTAGCAGCCAGATATTCTTACCATACAGTTCATAGCAAAATGATTGTGCTGCGTCTGGAGCTCCATTGCATGAGGGTGACTGGCTCCGATCTCTGTGTAGCTATTCAGAAACAGGCCTTTGTTGTGTGTGATCCAGTCGAACATCTAAGAAGAAAGAGAACACATAAGCCGGTTACAGGAAGACAAAAGGCTGCAGTGTTGCCTTCAACAAGAAAAGGTATTTCACAGAGATTGAAAACAAGGCTTTACAGTTATATAGAACAATATAAACTCAGTAAACAAGTGTAAACAGCCACTTGACTAATTACCTGTGGAAGATAAGAATTTTTTCCAAGTGACTAGACTGAGATGCTAAGCAACAGACTAGCGTGAAGGTGGGGGGACTTCTATGAAATACCGTATATACTCGTGTATAAGTCGACCCGAATATAAGTCGAGGCACCTAATTCTACCACAAAAAACTGGGAAAACTTATTGACTCGCGTATAAGTCGAGGGTGGGAAATGCAGCAGCTACTAGTAAATTTCAAAAATAAAAATAGATACCAATAAAACTATATTAACTGAGGCATCAGTAGGTTAAATGTTTTTCAATATTTATTTCAAAGAAAAACAGTAAACTAGCTCTGTAAGTGGAAAAAGAAGGTCAACAAGAACAATATGGTATCAAAAATAACTTTAAATGTACAAAAACCTTAGCTTTTTTGAAAGGAAGGGTTTTAAACAATGGATCTTACAATAAAAACTGGAATGAACATGCCTATTCACTGTGACTCAAAACTACCCTGCTTTTCAAAAGAATAGTTCATTATTTTTAGTGTACATATTTTTAAAATTGCACATGGCAGGTGTCGTTTTAGAAGGGACATTCACACAACCTGTTCACATGCAGAAGGAGGAATGGCTTTCATAAGGTAGTATCTGTGGCAACTACTCATCTTCGTTAGGGCTCATAGGGTAGAGCCTTCCCTTCAGTAACTTTTCCCCTGGAATTAACTCAATTTTACAGTCTGTGATACAATGTGGAGGTAGCGTATCACATTCGCTTTCTTCAAACACAGTCTTCAAAAGCAGAATGGTGGGGCGATCCGCTTCTTGAAGGCCTTTGGCTTGCCCTATTACTGGAGATTTAGTGGGGGTTTCATGGATGTGGTCCCCACAAGAAGGGTCAGTGCAACAAGCAATGCGGTCAGCCCATAACATTGTTGGGTTATGATCCACTAACCATGGCACGCCCAACACCGCTGGGTATTTTGAGGTGTTGGCGACAATAAAACTGCGACACTCCCAATGTTGGGCAGTCCAAGCCCTTCACCTACACCGGGGTGGACACAACAGTGAGTGCAACCAGAGTCCACTAAGGCTTGCACCGACATCCTGGTATTTTTTGGCTGACTGGTAACAGTTAGTGAAAGTACAATGGGTTTACCCCCAGCACTCACCCCATCCTCTTCAGCTGTCGCCTTCATTGCGGACCAGATGGTTGGCAGGTAGCCCCTTCCCCCTCCGAATCCACAAAGGAGGGGTTGACTTCCATGGAGAGTTTGGAGCTCCCGGACTTAGATTTACTTGGATTAACACTAGGGCGCTTGGTGGATGGTGGAGCTGTTGGTTGAGGAGCAGGTTTAACTGGACAGGTAGCTGCCAGATGCCCACTGTCGCCACACTAGAGACACAATCCCAACCTTCTTCTCCGGGCATAAGCTGATTCCTCAGCTGGAGGTGCTGTACAGGCCGATGGTTTGCAGGCACCAGAAGCCCCAGGGGCCAGAGTTGGCCGTTGAGGTATCATGGGCTTGGTTTCAAAAGATTTCACCACGATCATTTGAGCGTTGTTTTCCCCGGCCAACAGGATCCACTCTTCCAGATTGGTTGGGTTGCCTCTCATCAGGGCCCATTTCCGAAGCTCTGGATTAAACACTTCGGTGAACGCATAGACCAACATCTGGTCGCACCAATCCAAGATCCTACTGGCCACAGCATAGAACTGGTCCGAGGATTCAACAAACGGTCTGTTGCCTTGACGTATCTTCATCAGCTCTCGTTTAGTTTGCTTCCCCATAAATGGGTTTTCGAAACAATTGTGGAGAGTTCTTAGGAAGCAAGGCAAGGTGCATAATCCATCTGCTTGCCTGTTGAACAGTTCCACATACCACTGGGCCGCCGGTCCTTCCAGGAGGGCACTGACATCATGAACTCATCCTCGTTCTAATATTGCTGTCCTCGTTCTAATATTGCTTGCATATACATCCTCGTTCTAATATTGCTTGCATATGAACATCCACTTGAACCAGGAAGTATGGTGGTTGTTGGGATGATCCATTAAAGTGTACCGACATCCTTCTTCTTGTTGGGGTAGGTGCCGGCATAGGAAGGATCCTGATCTCTGGAACCACCGCCTGTAGCACGCCCTGCGCTCCAGTTTCCCCAGCGGCTCAAGTGCCCGTCTGCACTGATGTGGTACCACTTCCTTGGCCCCTGCCCGATGGGTTGTTGATGAGCTGGGTTAGTTGTCCTTCGGCCATCAGGGCCCTTGTTTGCAGATTCTCCATCTCCCTCTGCATCTCGGTCAACCACTGCTCGTATTCCCGTCACTCTTCTTCTCAGGCCTCGACTGCTGCCATGCCTCCATCCAATCCTTGGTCCCCGCTGTCACCTCCAGTCACCCCGGTTATTGCAGCTTCAGACTCCCTATCTCCGGTTGCCGCACACGCTGCCGGGGTGGACCACTGCTGCGCCCGCTGGCGCTCTCGCTGGGCCTGATCCTCGTTCAGCTGAATCCATTCGGCCCAGTATGACTGAGGAGGTGCTCCCAACTCTTCAGGGCCCCACCAGCATGGAGACCAGCCGTCCGCACCGGGGTCCAGTGGATACCATAATCCACAGGGTTTTTATAATCCACAGGTTGGTTGCCTGGATAAGAGTACCAGTCAGCCGGGACATCCTTGCTACCAACCATCCACTGCACTGATTTGTAATCCTCTAGCTGGCACCCAAACCCGGTAGTCTCCCGGTGCCCGAAAGGAGATGAATGGGCAGATGACCCCACACCAAATCCAAAAGAACTTCGGCAGGGTGCAGACTGCTCTATCAGAGGAGCTGCCAAAGCTTTATTCGACTTCAAAGCTTTCTCCTCCTCCACACCCAACATCTCAGACAGCCTCTGTTCCAAAACGGAGCCACACACCGCAGGCAAGGGTCCCCTCGTTAGTCCTTGGATAAGGGCTAGAATCGCCAATAAAACATGCACAATTTCACCCGGTGATGGGAGCATGAAGTTGAACACTGATACAGAACAGGCTTAATGTCAGGTCTCCCCTTCATTGACTATGAAGCAGTCATACCTATAAAAGTTCAAAGCTTTATTGCAAGTGTCAGGAAAGAAACGAAAGCCTGTTCTGAAGCTCAAGCCCTCAGAACAGTGGTCATATAGAATGTACTCCCCCCCGCCCCCACATGTGAAACACAACATGGAGACTTTCTTTGAAGCAGTTCTCCAGACTGCCACGGCTACAGTCGGCTGATAAGACAGCTGTGGAAAAAGACAGAGCAGCAAAAGCACTGCATAGCTGAAAGCCACAGTCCTCATGGTAGCCCAAACCCCATGACTACCATCCTGACACAGACACACAAACTACATGGCATGGGCTGGTGTGGAATAGGTTTACAAATGTATGTTGTACCTGTCCAACCTATAATGCAACCAGGAAAGCATATCTGCATCTGCTGTTGGGCTCTATGGGGCATAATTATCAGAAACTCTGACTCTGGGCCTTTGCACCGATTCCTAGAATTGCAGAAGAGAAAGGGGCTTCAACACGCACATGTCAAAATAGATGAAATCCAAGTGAACACTTGTTCAAACACACACTCCTGGTTCTGAACCCAAAAGGAAATGGTCCCACCAGAATTCAGTGCAGAAAGTTGCAGCGATGCTCCAGTTGCAGCGACCTTTTTAATGAGGAATTCTTCAAAACGGCTGCCTGGTATTTCACAGCCCATCCAGGAACAGCAGAAGGCTGCGGCCCAGTTTTGATTCTGCCAACAAAGCTCTGAATGTGAGGATAAGAGTGGAGACTCGTGAAGAAATGAAGCCAGGAAAGGCAAACTCAGCAACCATCTGATATACTGCAGATGTGAAGAAAGTTCATTATGAGATTAGACGTAAGAATCCCTGAAGCCAGCTGCACATTCAAGTCGAGAGGCATCACATCACTGAAAACCACACAGACAGGACCAAATCCCACCTTCTGCTGTGTGCCATTAAACTAATTACCATCGATGCGATACAAATAAGTACATGCAAAGAGAGGCCTATTTTTCCTGACTGCAGCAAATGTCCCACGCCCCACCCCATCTAATTAAATCCCCCGAGGCTTTTAGACTAAGGAAGAAAAACAGGATGTCAGAATTGGCTCCCCATTTGGGTTCTCTCCTGCTGTCGCTGGAAAAGAGGACAGGTCTCCCATTTCCCAGGTGGACTCTGAATCTTGCACAACTGTCCTCTTCTTGCATGGAATGCTAGAATGATGCACAGCCTAGGCAGAAAATCTCTTCCCTGCAGAAGAGTGAAAAACATGTAAAACCACACCTGGAACTCGGTTCTGCTCGAGGCTGAGACATCTACTAAATCAGCACACGACAGCTTAGGAGCTTTCTGCACAAAAGGCCGTCTGCGCCAGAAGCACAACTTTAAATGTAGCAGAGAAAAAGAATCAGCAGCACTGACTGTAGGCTCCCCCGCTGCATGCCCACCACAAGGGTGTAGTTTACTGTCTTAAACGTTGCTGGGGGGGGGGGGGAGACTTCCTCCTGAATGTCAGCTTACAGTTATTAAACTCTGAACCTTCCTGTCACCCGCAGTGCTTGTGATATACCCCTATTAAAAATGTCAATGGATTTTTAACAGTTGTGTAGTACCCACTGCCCTGTTGTCTGTTCTGAATTAAGGTACTTCCCATCTAGATCCCAGTGAAAAGACTGCTTCCAAAGTCTTGAGGGTCTCAGTGATCCCAGTGCAGTGAAAACTCCTTTAGCCCCACAACAGTTACTTGATACTGATAAACGTTCCATTCCCAAGAGCCCACTGAGAGTCACAAGCTCCTTTTCCAGGTGGCTGCAGAGGAGGCGGCCAGCAGAAAAGCTGCATGTTGAAGATTTGCAGTCAGATCCTGGACCCGCCCCTCCAGTTCCAGTGGAGCACCCCATGGGACTGGTTCACAAACCGAAGGAGCAACCCTACCCTAATTTACTGCACACACACACGAAAAGTCAGATTGTGCACCAAACCCCTTTTCCCTTTTCCAAAAGAGAGCACAGGGAGTCCCTTCGCAGCAGTGACAGGAGAGAGATGCCTGCGGATGTGGTGACGGCCACCCACTTGGAAGGGAGCACGGGTCTGCTAGTCAGGGCGGACCTCCCCTCTCTCCAGTCCCAGAGGCAGAGGGATGTCTCCTTACAGCAGTATCTGTGGGGCACGGGTGGGAGGATGCTGCTGCTGCCGTCACACTGCCTGCGGGGTCCCCAGAGGCATCTGGTCAGCCGCTGTGTGGACCGAGTGCTGCACTTAGCGGCCCCTTAGTGGTCTGATCCAGTAGGGCTCTTCTTATGATCAAGTGGTGGCTCCCAAATACAGGCCACACACACAAGTCACGCGCTCTTAAATGAGAATCACCCTAGCCTTCTCGGATGCCTCGGCAGTTCTCCTCGGCAGCATACAGTCAGATGCTAATATGTGACCCTCACCAGTTTAAGACAGGATCCTGCTCCTCAGCCCCATTCCCAAGGCTTAGCAACAGCCCCCACCCCAACACAGATGAACTCACACACCCCATACTTTACCTTTTCTGCATCTTGTTCAAAAAGTCTGAGCTGAAAGCATTGGTCAAGTTTCAACTTCCGCACGTGCCACATCTGATGCAGATGCTGCCGTGTCGAGTGCAGCCTGTCCAACATGGCCGACACTTTGGGCAGGAGGTTCTGCAAATCCGCATTCCCGGACCCGGAGTTCTTTTTGGGGAAAGTCTCACTGCTCTGTATCCTCTGCAGCAGCTTCTGCCCTTCCAAGTCCAGGTCCTCAATGGGGGCCTTGATGACCTTCTTCTTCAGCTGCGAATGCTCCTCAATCATGCTCCGAGCTGCCTCCAAGTCCTGAGGCAAGTCCTTCTTGGCCAGGATGTCCTGCAGTTCCTCCAGCCGGGACAGCATGTGGGTGGCATTGCTGATGTAATCCTCAAAGGCAACTCTGATTTCTATCCATTCCTCGTGGTTATATTCCAAGCAGCCATCAAATTCCGGAGTTAACTGAGAAGGGTCGACAACTTTGGTAAGACCTTCCAGAGACACCATGTTTGTCTGGAAAGTAACCAAGATAATAAAAGCATGGGTGCAGGATCCCAGATAAGAACTGCAAAGTAGTTTAGGCATTAATTAAAATGCAACATGTTATCACTGTTTAATGTATTGTTGAAGGCTTTCACGGCCGGATTCAACTGGTTGTTGTGGGTTTTCCAGGCTGTGTGGCTGTGGTCTGGTAGATCTTGTTCCTAACATTTCGCCTGCATCTGTGGCTGGCATCTTCAGAGGAATATCACAGAGATGCCAGCCACAGATGCAGGCGAAATGTTAGGAACAAGATCTACCAGACTACGGCCACACAGCCTGGAAAACCTACAGCAACCAGTTATCACTGTTTATTCTCTACGCCCTCTTTCCTCCACCCACGAGATCCTCTCAACAACCCAACAAGGAAGGTTAGGCTGGCACCCAAGTCTTGTCTGGTCCCACATCACCCAGTAAGCTATGCAGGAAAAGAGGGATATTAAGCCAGGCCCCTAACGATGGCGTCGCGTATGGCGCATCGCGTCGCAAGTCGCGTCGCGTATGTATAGCGATAGCGCATCGCGTCGTCGCGTCGATGCGTCGTCGCGTATGCAACGTACCACCTTCCCTACTGTCAGATTCCATTAAAAACAAACAGCAGGGTACAAAGTTCAGCACAATCCAATGCAGAGTTACTCCAGTCTAAAGTCTTCTGATTAGAATGGAAGTAACTGGATATAGATTACATAGGACCGCACTGTGTTGGCAAACTTTTCAGACTGAAAATTTTAGAACTGAACCAGGGATTTCTCAACCCAGAGCTCCAGATGCGTTCCAACGGGTGCCGAAGGTTCACCAATCCCGAGGAGAAAGCAGAAAGAAGCAAAACTAAGGCGTGAAGTGGGAGAGCTTCTGGACAGGAGCCCACCTGCCTCATGGCCAGTGCAGTATAACTGACTGGGCCAGGATCAGGCACCCTGGTTTTCCGATTCCCCCTCGGCCGTGATGGCTGCTGGGTGCTGTTGGCCACTGGCACTGTCAGAAGAACCTGACGCACATCATGCCAAAACAGGCAGGTCACACAGGCTGCCTGGAACTCCCTGGAACAGCACAAAATGCAGCACATGGTGGCCAAGTATTTCCTTTCTTAAGCGGCAGAATCAGTGCAGCCTTCCTTGAAGATCACGGAAATCAGCCTTCTGCTCTCAGTCACCCTTAAGGCTAATATTGAAGAAAACCTCACAGAGGAAAACATCAAAATGATACATGTTTGTTCTAAACTGCTGATCTTGTTGGTGACAAATGAACATTCCTCAATTTGAACACTGTGTTAAATAACAACATCAAGTTTGCAGTGAATTGAAGATTCCCCTCTCCCTTAAAGTGGGAAAATACAAGACAGCACACTTAAGTTCAAGAGTTAAACTCCAGATGGCTGGGAATTGATTAAAAAAGCATGTGCCTCATGGTAAGAAAAGCCAACTGAATTAAAAATAGTTCAACCCTGAGACTTTGTGCTATGGGGTCCCGACAGGCCTCTCCAGGGAGAGAAAATCAGGTCACAGAGAAGGAAGCAACGCTGCCTGGTATTGCTGATGCCCTGGACTAGCTAGAGCCTCCCTCCACAACTCTAAAGGACAAGCGGGTTCATATGTGTGGATTTGCCCTCCCCCTCCCAATCCTCTTTAGGCATACAGGCTTTACACAGAACATGACGTTCATCTGCAGTGGAGGTCAGGGGACCACGTCCAAAAATGGAATAGAGAAACCAGTGCTTGTCCTAAACTCACTTTTGTTGCTTGTGTGTGTTACAAGACTGGTACATTTTATGATCAGGTTAAGTAGTGCTCAAGAGACAGACTTCTAATGTCTGTGCTGAAACTAGGGGAAAGGAAAGCCCAACTGTGATGCAACAAATACCTCAAATTCAAACTTGGAGCTTCCAAAGTTAGTCCGCTGTTTCTGCCAAAAGTTGTCAGGCTTGATTATCAGTGCAACATGAATGCAACAGGGAAAGGACTCCTGTAAGATCTTCAAAAGTGGCTTAATAGAGTCCCATTTAGATCCACGCATATCTACAATAACGGTGAAACCTCTTTTACATACTTCTTCACTGGAAGGCAAATGAGATAGCAGTTAGAGATGCCCACCTCGGTACCCAAATCTGCCAGTCCTATTCTTGTTGTGCTCTATTGGCCCAAAAGGAGCTTTATCTGCAGAAAGATAAAGTCTGGCTGGAAATTTATCCAACCTGATAGGATTGTAGAAGACAGCAGCTTTGCACTCCCCAAGGGCTCCCCCAGAAGATGAATCCCAAGATGAATCACACATAGGCTTCTGTGCACTCAGAACCTTGTATCTCACAGAAAGGAGCACAATACTGCACTACCGAGAGAAACCAGGACACAATTTTGTCTTTTAAAGTAGAAGAGGAGTTTGGATTTGCATCCTGCTTTTCTTAACCCCGAAGGCTCTCAAAACGGTTCATAAACTCCTCCCTCCCTCTCCACACAACAGACACCCTGTGAGGCAGGTGGGGCTGAGAGAGTTTGGAAAGAACCATGACTGGCCCAAACAGGCTGCGTGTGGAAGAGCAGGAAAGCAAACCTCAGGCAGAGGAGTGAAGAATCAAACCCAGCTCTCCAGATTAGAATCCACCTGCTCTTAACCACGACACCTCTCTGGTTCTACCCCCCTACCAACCCCCTGCAGAGCCGTCTTCATCTCACGCCATGAGAACTGGACAGAGACAGGATGTTTGATCTAGGAAGGAAGGGAACTTACCACCCAAGCAGCGATTGAGCCATCAGGCTATGAGGTTCAAGTTATAGCGCTCTCTCTCTCTGAGATACGTTATATATTTGAGGCAAATAGCTCAAAGCTGCCTAGTTCACCCACAAAGTTGGATCCCCCCTGTATTAATGAAGGAACCACCAAACAATGTTCCAGGTTTTCAATTAATCGTCGTGTACAGACAGTTGCAGTCTCTGGGTATTCAGTAGGCAAACATGGGTCCTCCCAAAGCCCCCTTTCCCAGCTCAGATCCCAGTCCTTCCCAGTCCTAGCCTGGTAACCACCCACGAGCGAGTCCAGACCCCTGTTTGGTCCCAGCTCACAGCTTGAGGAATCACTACCTTAAGGCACACCCCCAGGTGTTCTCACTTAGAGCCAACAATTCCATTCTCTCTATGCCAAGGACATCCTATACCAGTGATGGCGAATCTTTTCGAGACCAAGTGCCCATATTGCAACCCAAAACCCATTTATTTATTATAAAGTGCCAACAAAGCAATTTAACCTGAATACTGAGGTTTTAGTTTAGAAAAAATGGTTGGCTCCAAGGCGTGTGTTACTCAGGAGTAAGCTTGGTGGTAGTCAGTGGCTTTGCTTTGAAGCAACCGTGCAACTCTTCCAACGGGTGAATCACAACCCTAGGAGGGTTTACTCAGAAGCAAGCCCCATTGCCAGCAACCGAGCTTACTCCCAGGTAAAGAATCATGCTTTAGTTCTCCGCATGAAAATCAGTGGGGTTTAACAACGCTTAACAGGGTTACCTACACTGCTTCCCCAAAACTGGGTCTTAGGTTTAATGCTAAAAATCGAGCCCAGCGGCCCAGGCAAGCCTAGATTGGAGGGGGGGGGGGTCTGTTTGCGCGTGCCCACAGAGAGGGCTCTGAGTGCCCCCTCTGGCACTTGTGCCATAGGTTCGCCACCACTGCCCTATACCCAAAGTGTGCAAAGCAATAAAGTGTGTGTCACTTGATTTGCAAAACCTGTTTCATAAGCTGCACATCCTCAGGATATCTGAATGTGCAGAATACTTAACAGAACAAACAAAACAGCTTCTGTGGTAACCCAAGGCTGTGGGGTGGGCTGTGCGTGTACTTGGAACTACAAATATTAAAAGTCTGAATCGAGGTAACTGAGGTTCTGCACAAGGCAGTAAACTCTTGTGCCCAGTATTTTAAGAAGTCACTCCAGCTGTTCCCCATCTACATGACTGATACTACTTCTGCTACCCTTGGGACAGTACTGAAGCCCTGCCCATGTCCCTAACCAATTAAATGTTTTACAGAAACACTTCTTGCTTTAAAAAAAAAAATCCATATATTTTACAAAACAAAACACAATAACATAACAGAAAGTAGGGGGGAAAGCACAGAAAAGAGAACAGCAATACGTGGATCTGTGTTAATTATCACTTCTTCCTCTGGCAATTCTGCCAGACTTCAAACCACCTATCTTGGCAGCCATAAGAGCCAGAAACTTAAGTGCACAAAAGTTAAACTTTCCAGGCTACGGAATTCTACACTCAGAACTAAATTCTACATCTTACCTCCACTTGCACAGAATCACAGAAGGTGTTCAAGCCTGGCTGTGCCTAACAAATGTCACCTCAGACTTCAAAGGACCCAAAGTTATGCTTGTTGCTACCTTGACAACAATGAAGGATGGAAGGGTGCCAAATTGCCAAACTGCCAAACATTTCATCTGGTATTCAGTGGCTCGCTCACTCTCTTCTCACAGTGTTCTGCTTGTGCAAACAGTGAGGGGTTCAAGAGGCTGATATGATGGGGAAAGTGATGACATGGGGCTTGTGTTTCTCTCCCAACAAACCACAGAATTCTTGTTCCACGTGCCACAGGATTCACTTACTTTTCCACTCTTTCACAGAACGTCTTGAAAGGCACAGAACGACATCTGGCCCAGTTTCAGTCCACACGGCCACAAATAAGCCATCGAGCAAAGGAGCAGCCTGCAAGGCTATGAACTGGCACAGACGCGCTTCCACCCTGAGGCTACGAGAGCCCATGAAGCAACACGCAGGTGTTCACACTCCCGGCACCTGAACTCCGTCTACTGGCAGAGGAGGAGGCGGGAACAAAGGCTCTGGCAGTTCTGCGATCAGAGCTTCTGCTCTTTCGCACCAGTTCTGCTGCTGGAGCTCTCACAGAACACAGCTGAGTTGTTTAACTCCTTGGCCTTTTCTTTTCAAGTTGCAATTTTGGTGGTTTCAGACACATTGCACAGATGCTACTCGTGGCAACCAAAGTCAGCTGACACAAGGATACCCGTGGGGGGAGGTGCTCTGCCCTTCAGGGGCTCACTTCTCTCTGTGCGGAAGCAGCAGGGCAGCAACCGCTGGAGCCCCAGGCCAGACACGGAGGCGGAGGAGTCTCGTCCTGCCATTTCTCTTTCTTGCGGCTGCTGCAGCAGTGGCAGGCCATTCACCTCACTGAACCTAAGCAAGGACATGGATGGCAGGAATCAACGGGGGAGACCCCACACAGTCCCCTTTGCGTTCCTGCTCTAGGAAGTGGCCGGAAAAGTGCACAGACCTGCTCCAGAGGCAGCTGCGGCCAGGAAGAGGAACTTCGTGCGTGTGTCAAGTATTGTCAAGTCATAGCTGACTGATGGCAACCCAGTGCACATTTAAAGACAAGAGAGTTAGTCAACAGAGGTGGTCAGCCATTCCCTGCCTCTGTGTAACGACCCTGCACTTCCTTGGTGGTCTCTCATCCACGTGCGAACCAGGGCCGACATGGCTCAGCTTCTGAGATCTGAGGAGGCCCATCCAGGCCAGGGGGCAGCAGAACTGAGAGCACAGAAATGGGCCAGGAGGCTAGAAGGGCATCTATCAGTAGAGAGGGATCCAGAATAACTGTGGTGACTCAGCAGAGAGGCAACAGCATATTCTCCAGCCCAATCCTTTGAACTTCCCTGCGGGCCAGTCAAGTTGACAGCGAAGAACCTCTTCACACATCAGGCCATTAAAGTGTCAATTTATGATTTCTTAAGTGGAAACCTAAACTTGTGACATGTGCATCAAACAAGACACTTGTCAAGAGAATGAGCACGACTGCAAAACTCTCCTGGCTGCACATATTGTGGCCACCCAGGTCGGTTACTGTGTCATGTTTCCCAGATTATTTTCAGTAAGGTAATTAGGAACAGACTTTTGCGCTTAAAAAGGAAGCAGTTAATAAATGTGAGACATGATGCTGACCTAGACAGACCACTGGTCTGATACTGCAGCCTCTTGAGCTCTCCACCCAACATCCCCTGGTTTTCCAAAACCAAGTAATGTGTGCCTTTAGCTTCCCACCTTCCACCCAATGGCAAAATGTTATCACCAAGGGAGAAAAGGACTGTAGCTCAGTAGTAGAACATCTGTTTTCCAGGCAGAAAGTCTCAGATTAAATCTGCAGCATCTGCAGTAGATGACATGAAGGACTTCTGCCAGAAAGCGAAGACAAGACTGGCCCTGAAAGACCAACAGCCTGACTCCGCCATGACGGTAGCTCCGCCTGGGTTCACTATTTCACTCGGGCACAGTCACACCACTATCTCACAGTGGTCTTGGTTTTGCAAAGCATCTGATCACTCTTATCCCTGCCTTTCTGCTCGCCCCTCTAAGTGTGACACACACCCAGCCTTCTCCAGCTCTTTTGGAAAGCTCTGCAGCTTTGCAATTTCTAACAGGGTCCAGCTGGCCCTGAAGAGAAAATCCACACTTTCCTCAATATTATTCTGACTGACTGAGGGAGAGATGGTCACCTACACTGTGAGATATTTCTGGGTTGCTAAGCACTCTTGTAATGTCATGTTGGACACTATTAGGTGTAAACTTTACCTTAGAATTAATGCTTAATTATTCAGCAACATGTACTCCTCTGTGGTTTCCCAGCCCTTCTTAGAAGATGCTGACCCACTGACGTCATGCTGACACCCCCACCCCCTTCTCGCCAGAGCAGCTAAATAAAACAGTCGGTCAAAATCTCCCTTAATGCCGAACAAAGCAAGCTCTCAGGGCAGCAACATGCCCCATTTTGTAAAAAGCCACTTACACCTTTGTCATTAAAAGGACCTTTCCTCCATCATAAAGTTCCTTTGGTAAGTTGACACAATTTGAGGAATGAAGGGCAGCTTTCCCTGGGCTGCATCCACCTCAAGTAGCACATGAGGCCCACTGGGGGTGCCCCCACCCTGCTTTCACTCACTGTGTAGGGAGGGAAAGCAGCCATGCTCATTAACAGGAATCACTAGAGAATACCCCTTTTTAAAAAAATTATAGCTCAGTACAAAAAAACTGGAAAGTAGCTCTCTTCCAAGCAGACAGCAGCCGCCTGCTCCACCTTATAAGTTCCCCTGGACAATGAACTCTGTTGCTAAGTTATTTCTGGGAGTTTACAGAACATGAACTTGTTATGAACTCACACAGGGCTCCTTTAGACCATTATGTTTTGACACAGTGGTGCAAAGAACAAGGCTTCAAGTCATAACACATCAGTGACAACATTTTTACCTAGGAATACAAGCTAGGTATGAAATCAGCCTCCTCAGGTCCTCTTGTCGTATTCTATCATGATTGCTACGAGCCGGAAATGTTAGAATGGGGCCTCCACGCTTATCTCTCCCACCTGAGAAAAAAGAGGAAAAAAGAAAAATGTTGAGCACCAGCTATGTGCTGCAGTATGCAACGGTGTAACCTTTCATGAGCCAATCGGACAGCAGGAGTCTGGCATTCAGACACATTCCTCTGTTTTAAGATCTTATTTAAAATACCAAGGCAAGATGATGGGCTGTGTTCAAGGGCACCTAACGTCCTTCGAGATCTCTGCCTTCCCAACCAGCATGACCTGTCTTTTCAAGGTTTAGTTTCAATTTGTCCACTCTTAGCCAATTAACCACAGCAGTCAGGCAGTTATTCAGGACCTCTCCTGCATCACTAGAAGATTTGGATAAGGATATATAGAGCTGGGTATGATGACATCCAGCCCCAAAGCCATGAATGATTTGCCCTAAGGATTTTACATAGAGATTAAAAAGCATGGGGGATGGGACTCCGCAGGATAGCCCTCCCCCCTCGCGTCCCACAGCAACCCTTTGAGTTCAGTGCATAAGGAATGATTAAAATCAGTTCAGGATGCATCCTCTGATACCGACTTCTGCCTCCAAGAGCCTCAACAAGGTGGTATGAGCTACTGGATCAAAGGCTGCAGATCAACCCAAGAAGAGCAACAAAAAGGCATGGACTTTGTCTGCACTCAGACAGCGGTCGTCAATTAAAGCCAGGCTGTCCTAAAGCCCAGTCGGAAGCCAGACTGAAAAGTGTGAAGAGCAGTTGGGTTACCCATGAAGACCTGGAGTTGGTCTGCTGCTGCTTTTTCAATCACTCTGGTGTACTTATGCTACAACTGACATTCAGGCCAGAGAGGAAGCTCGATATTTCATCAGCAGGAAACCTGGCAAAAGTCTCACAGTTAACTATCTCTTCCTGAGCCAATAAAGACCCAGATTTTGGGATCACCAATCACTGAGTCACCATAGTAGCAGAGTCTGTGTGTCTGTGTGTGTGTGTTGCCGCCGCCGCCGCCACTGACACTTCATATATCGTAATCTATCAGAGTCTGTATGACTTTGCCACCAGTAACCCAGGGGACCAGTTTATGCCCTGGGACAACAGTAGTTTGCATAATACTTCCAAGATGGCCAATGCTTCTAATTGAGTACTATGCCAGAGATAACAGATTCCAAGACACAGAATGGAGTCCATCAAAATCTTAACAAGAAAATGCCAATGAACATGGAAAACAAAACAATGGCCCACAGACTGGAAATGCTTGAGCTACATTCCAGTACCAAAAAAAGGAGACAACAAAGATTGCAGTATTGTTACTCCCCATCTCTTCAATTTATATGCACAACATATCATAAGGAAAGCTGGATTAGATTTAGGTGAAGGTGGAGCAAAAATTGATGGAAGGGATATGAAGGTATGCTGATGAAACCACATTCCTGGCAAAAAATACTGAAGAAATGAAAGGATTTCTGATAAAAGCTAAAGCAGAAAGTGCCAAAGCAGGACTACAGCTGAACATCAACAAAGAAACTGCTGGAGAATTACACAACTTTAAGATTGACAACGAGGAAACTGAAATTGTAAAGATTTCCTATTACTTGGCTCCATCAGCAACCAAAAGGAAGACTACAGCCAAAACATCAGAAGACTGAGACTGGGAAGGGCAGCCTTGAAGGATCCAGAAAAGATCCTTAAGAACAAGCTGGTGACCAAGATCATGGTAATTCATCCTCTAGTATGCTCCATTACTATGTATGAGTGTGAAAGTTGGACAGTGAACAAAGCTGACATGAAGAAACGTTATTTGTTTGAACAGTGGTGTTGAAGGACAGTTTTGCAAATATTGGGAGCCACCAAAAAGACACATAAGTAGGTTTCAGATCAAGATAAACTTGAACTGTCCCTACAAGCTAAAATGACCAAACTGAGGCTACTGTACTTTGGTAACAATAATGCTAAGAAAACCTGAGGGCAGCAGGAAAAGAGAAAGACCCCACATGAGATGGGCTGACTGAATAAAGGAAGTCCTGGGCCACAGTTCGAAATGTCTGAGCAAGACTGTGAATGAGAGGATGTTTTGGAGGTTATTAATTCATAAGGTCACTCAAGGTTGGAAGTGACTTATTGGCCCTTAATACACACAACACACGCGCACACAGATGCCACAGACTATAACACTGGCATTTTAAAAGAGTGTTTTTTAATCATTCATTAGGGTCCTTTTCTTAGAGGAAGGTCAGGTCACAACTGCAATAAATTATTCAGTCACCTGAAGGGAAGCTCACAAGGACCTTGATCAGAATCCTGAAGAAGCCAAAACAGAAATCTTCTCCTGCAAGTGGAAAAGTGCAAAAGAGGCCTGTGTGCTGTCATGGACAGAGTACTGCACTAATATCTGGAAGAAACAACCAGGATCCGAGACGAAAGTCTTGCGAGTAAAAGATAAAAGCAGCAAAATACAGGGGAGGGACAAGAACAGCAACAAAAGAGTAGCAACAAATCAAGGAAGTGGAGCAAGAAAGGAAATCAGGAGGAGAAATGAGGGCTGAGGAGTCTCACTTCATGCTGCCCACAACTGTCACCTCCCCCCGTCGAATTCACCAAGCAGCTGCCAGTTGTCCTCTGAGAAGGCACCGTAGCTTCCCTGACAGCACCAAAAAAAATCCGGTATAAACTTTCAGCCAGACCTCCACGCCAAAAGTCTCCGTAAGAACTGAATAAGCCAAAACGAGTCGTTTTTCTTGGCTAACACGCCTTGCCTGGTGGAAGTAAGCGTTTTGCACCCAGGTTCCAGACTCCTTTTAAAAAATCTATTTGAATGTATAAACGTCACCTCCAAAGTATTGTCAAAGGCTTTCACAGCCGGATTCAACTAGTTGTGGTGGGTTTTCCGGGCTGTGTAGCCATGGTCTGGTAGATCTTGTTCCTAACGTTTCGCCTGCATCTGTGGCTGGCATCTTCAGAGGTGTATCACAGGGAGATGTCTGTTACAGTATGTAACACAGGGACACATTGTGTAACAGACTTCTCCCTGTGATACACCTCTGAAGATGCCAGCCACAGATGCAGGCGAAACGTTAGGAACAAGATCCACCAGACCACACAGCCCGGAAAACCCACCACAACCAGTTACCTCCAAAGTTTAGTGTTCCATTATATCAAACAGGAAAAATATTAACTTGATTCAAATTGAATCTGATTTTAAATGTTCTCCCTCAAGAGTTATAGCCAATTCATGAAGAACTTTTCATATACATGTATCATTTTAGGCTCCTTCCGCACATGCAGAATAATGCAATTTCAATCCACTTTCACAATTGTTTGCAAATGGATCTTGCTATTTTGCACAGTAACACCCAGCTGCAAAGTGGATGGAAAGTGGGTTTCTTCTGCCTGTGCGGGAGGGGCCTCGGGGATTTCTTAATGTTCACCACTTTCCAATCTACCCTCTTGCACCCTCTGACAAACAGGGTTGTCAACTCTCAGTTGGAAACTTCCTGAAGATTTGCGGGATGGAGCCTCAAGGACAGAGTTTGGGGTGGGAGAGAAGTCTCAGCAGTCTCAAAATGCCACCAAGCCCGCCTCCGAAGCAGCCATTTTGTTCGGAGGAGATCAGCTGTCATTCCAGGAGCTCTCCAAGGCTCCAGCTGGAGGCTGTCAGCCCTACATGCAAATAAGTTCGAGGCACACCACTGGGATGAGCAAGGCTTTTCTGTAGCTATTAAAAGCTGTAAAGATATTATACAATCCTTTTACTTTGGATTTTGTGTCCCGAATGTGATTTATACCAATCTGTTCAATTGTAGTTGCATTGATTTTGTATCAAGAAGATGACCATCTTCAAGAGTTCTAACATTCTGCATTTTCGCACTAAGAAGCCAAGCAAGTCAAGCAGGCAGAACACATCTTCTTAAGTAATCAGTAGCTTAGGAAGTGTGGGAAAGAGAGACTTCTACACAAGAATCCCAACAGCTTTTAAAGTGCCTAAATTGAAAGAATGTCACAGCTGTAGTCTATTTAACTAGAAGAAGACATTAAAGCAACACACCACCAATGCCTTGAAAGTCCAGCTCCACCTGGGGCTGTAACCAGATCATTTCAGTGTTACAAGTCTGAAGAACACAACTCTCAACTGCTCTGGCAGCTACCCAGTGGCAAACTTGGATAAAGCTTCCAAACAAAACCATGAACAAGATTACTCAGAGGGAATTCAAGAACTATGTTGCTGAGAATTTCTAGAGCAGCCAGCCCATGGTGCAAGAGTCTAGTTTAACAGTTTAAGATGGCATCGAGCTAACAGTCACGTGGCTGAGAGAAGGGAAATCAGAGTGATGACCTCATCTGTCTGAAGGCTAGAACCATGGGCAACAGACCAAGACAGTGAAGGATAGAAAAGTACCAGAAGGTACACAATAGCAAGGAACAAGTCAAAAGTCACAATCACGGAGGAATCCTCTCCACTGAATGGCCTTCTCATCCTGATGTTCCTTTCTGCGAGCACACCAAAACAGCAAGAGCTGTAGACAACAGCAGAAGGCCCTTCTGACAAGAAACACTTGCTTCCCACTTGTCCAGAATGCATTTCCTGGTGATTTGAGCTATTGGGTTAATGAGACAACATGGAAGCTCTGAGAATCAAAAAGATAGTCCAAGAAAAACCATAAGCAACTAAGAGTATTTTCAGCAGAACTGTCGTAGGGTACCCCTGTGGATCTTCAAAAATGTTTCTCAAATGTTTGTTGGAGGTTCCCACATTCTTACTACGGATCAACAGGAACCAGGTGCCCAACAGGCCTGGTAGACAAAGGCCAGCTTCATGAAAGGATGGGAGGGACCCAACCAAAACAGACAAAACTACAAATGCACAAGAAACTCATTTTTAAAAATGTAATATTTTGAATCACTCATTAAAAAGCCAAGACCAAGAAGAAGCAGTGGTTAGGGGTGAGAGGGGGATAGATATAAGAAATGTTCCTTTCAGACTTGTTCTTGCATTAAAGTAAAAGCTTCTGTCATTTGTAAAAAGAAGACATTCATGTACAACTTTACTATGAACTTCGATTGACTTGAGGCTTTTTTCTCTGAAATGCCAGAACTGCTAGATGTCAAGACAGTTTTGTTGCGGCATTTCTGGTAATCCTTAATGTAATATTTAATAAACAAAGCTCCAAATTATATTATTTATATGTGTGTGTGTGTGTGTGTTTACCTGAAAGGTATGCAACTTTCTCCTTTAAGATTGGCAAGACTTCCATCGCTTTCATTTCATCATTTTTCCGAAATCCTGAAAAAAACAAATGAAAGGGTTTGTAACATTAAGCTGTTACATCCAGCTTAAAATGTAACACGTGTTTCTCATAAGAGTTACCAAATTCCACATTTTCACAGCTGGGCGACGCACCAACAGAACCACCCCAGAGGGGCTCCTCTGGCGCCAGGGCACCGCTTCACAGGTTCATGGACTCCATCATTTCAGACTCTTGGGATTGGGGAGAGTCTTGAACATTTCACGGGACAGACACTCAACAGATCGGAAACGAACGAATCAGGAAGAAGTGTCCTGAGTTCATTATTCTGCCCAGCTAATAGTTTCTGTGCCCGGGATATGCGTCTGTCTGTCCATCACCATGGTGAAGTATGTAAGCTGCTGCACGAGCACAGAGTTGCGCTTGTTGCCAGGGTACCTCAAGAATACCTGCTCTGGCAAACAGCTGGGAGCACCACAGTCCCAGGGACAGCAGGAGCCCAGAGGGCAGGGGAGGAGGAGGAGGAGGAGGAGGAGGAGGAGGAGGAGGAGGAGGAGGAGGAGGAGGAGGAGGAGGAGGAGGAGGAAGAGGAGGAGGCGGAGGAAGCAGCCTGGTTTTCTGAGCTGCCTGCGAAGGGGCCGCCGTTCAGGGAGAAGGTTCCACATCCACTTTCTGACGTATCCTGTTTAAAAATCCCTGCCTGAGATGCTGAACAGCCGCTGCCCTTCTGGGCCAGGTGAACTTTGGCAGACTCTCCACAGCACACTTAGACTCAGTCTCACATGCAGCACCACATCGATCTTCGTGAATTGCCTCCACAGGAACTAGAAGAGCTCACCCAAGGGACAGAAGGACCTTTCCCTCCGAGAAAGGGGACCCTGAGGAGGATGCCGCTTCTCACCCACCTAATTCAGTAACTATCCACCATGGCTGGTAGGCAAGGAGAAAAGGAGGACCACTGCTCCGCTATTCTTGCTCAGCAGCTATACACTCCGACTCCTTCTAGGATACTGAACTGGCCACCCATCCAACGACAGTTTTCCTACAACCTAGACAGATGGAACCAGAATCTGAGCACTGCCGGAACTGCATCTGCACCCACTAAAACTTGACTTGAGATTGGAGCAATTCTGCATTATGTCACCCTGTCCACACACTTGTGGGCCCTTCAACTAGGACACTCCATGTTATGCTCTGCTCCTCTCATTCCAGTGGCACAAAACTGCTGATCAAACGTGGGACACCTGACACAGGTAGGTCCTGATGCCTGACTGCAAAGGCAAGCAAATGAATGCCACAAAGACACTTGTCAGGGATGCTGCTGCCAGTTTCTTTTAAAGATATGCCAGCACCCGTCCAATGTGCAATTCATCTCCCTGGTCAAACTGGTTGGGACATATTGCTAGAAGCTATACCTGCCCTTTCATCTGAACACTGGGCTGGGTCCCAGGGGTGGTCTACCACATTTTGCATTTTATGAAGTACCTTCATACAAAAGGGTATCTCTGATGCTTCATGAAGCGTGGGCAAATGGAAGACCCAAGCCAGAACCAACCCTGCATTTCACAAACTGAGCAAGGAATGGTCGTGGTGGGTTTTCCAGGCTCTGTGGCCGTGGTCTTCAACAACACATTGAACAAGGAATGGCTCTAAGTAGGAGACGCATGGCAAGGCAGGCCCTGCTGAAAAAGACTGCACATCACTGGGGTGGGTTAAAAGTCAAGTGTCGCTACGTGCAGTCTTGGCTGTTTGACGTGGAAGCAGAGCCTGGTCTATTCCAGGTCAAAGACAGATCATTTAACTCGCTTGGAATATAACTCAGACTCACAGAAAATCCTACATTTTCAAAGTTCATACGACAGACAGAAGACCCTTCCCAGAACGGGAAGGGAGAAGGATTGACACCCATCATCACTTTGCACGTGAAAGACACACGTCCCCTTTCTCCCATGGGAAGGCAGAGCTCGTGTACAACCCTTGAGAACACTGTTGCAATCACAGTCCAGCTACAACTGATCCAGGCCACATGGTCCCATAGTGGGAATGGGGGATAGTGTGCTTCTGTACACTGAATCCCGCACAAGACCTTACAATATATGACCTTTCCCCCACAAAGCCTTCGACAACACAGTTCCCTTTTTCACTCCCCCTGCCTTGTGCGCTGGGCGGGCAGCTAAATGGAGCACAGGCAGTCTCTTTTGCGACCGATGCTTTCTAACCCACCAACTTTAAGAAAAGTGCAATGTTATGTAACAGACATTTACAGCAAGCCAAAACCACGTGCCTTCGCTCACCTCCTCACATGCCACTGATTATTAAACTGACCCTCTCTTCCACCTAACCACCTAAATCGTCAGATGGCAAATCTACCTGGCAAACTGGTTACAGCTGGCAGCCCTCCTCATAACGAAAGCCCCGCCCTGCACCAGTCCCTCGGCTCAGCACAGCAGCTGCCCCACTTACTACCCCCACAGGACTCTCTGACCCTGACAGGAAAGCTCAGGTTAGTGTTTGGAGGCATACAGCTATGTGATTATTCTACAATGATAATCTCTTACAAATACAATATCATGAAAGCAATGCAGACATGGAAATGAGCAAACCAATTACAATTATTACAAGAACAGGCAGGCCAGCCACACCCACCATCAGCCAGAAGTCAAGGTCTGCAGCCGCCACAGAAACAAAGACAACACAGATCGTCCTCAGGAAGGTGGTTCCACAGGACAGGAGTTGGGCAGTCAACAGAGCGAGGGCACACCCAGCATACCAACAGGGCTCTTGTCCTCACCCCAAACAGTCCACGCACATATATAGGGAGAAAAGGTCCATCAGATAAGTTGGCATCAACTGTGGTTTTGAGTTTTGGGTGCAACCGTGGTTTACCTGCACTCTGTTGCTACAATTCACAAAGCCACTCCAAACAAGGTTTTCAGATTCTCATTTATTAATGGTTTGGCCCTGAGGGCAGCCATTCTGCTGTAGTTTCTTTCTCTCCCCCATCACCACTTGCTGGATTCAAGTCACTGGGGATTACTGCTGAAGAGATTATTTTTAAGGGTCTTTGTGAGTCTAGTTGGGGATCCACTGACCCAACATACCTTTGGGGGGCCTCATGTCTGAAGTACTGTTGCTTGTGGGGGCTTGTGAATGGAGGGGGCTCCAAGATGGAGGGGGCTTCTGACTTTCCTCTCAATGTGGTTTTCACCAGCAAGGGGACCTGTCTGTCCCTTTCCCTGGATCCACATATGCTAGGAGAGCCAGCGTGGTGTAGTGGTTAAGAGCAGGTGGATTCTAATCTGGAGAACAGGGTTTGATTCCCCACTCCTCCACCTGAGTGGCTGAGACTTAACTGATGAACCAGATGTGCTTCCACACTCCTACATTTCTGCTGGGTGACCTTGGGCTAGTCACAGTCCTCTCAGAACTCTCTCAGGCCCACCTACCTCACGAGGTGTCTGTTGTGGGGAAAGGAAGGGAAAGGCTCTTGTAGGCCACCTTGAGTCTCTTTACAGGAGAAAGAGGGGAAGTATAAATCAAGTTCTTCTTCTTCTAGGACAGGGGTCAGGAACCTTTTTAACTCAAAGAGCCATTTGGCTCGCTCGGGCCCCCCCCCCCACTCGGGCCTTCTCGCCACTGCCACTGGGCCGCTCTTCTACCCCCCCACCCGCTTTCCCGCCTACCCACTCGCCACTTGCTTGCACCCCCACCCGCTCCCCCGTTCGCTCGCATCCCCGCCCCCCCACTCACTTGCCCTCCCTCCCCCCGCCCTTGCCGCTCACCTCTCGGGCCTCACCATAGCTCCACTCCACTTGCCACCCGCCTGCTCACCTCGCCCGGCTTGCCCGCCTGTCGCCTCGCTCGCTCACCCATTCCACTTAGTCGCTGTCTGGCCCTTCTTCGGGCCTCCCTTGCCCTCGCTTGCTCGCCAGCCCCTGCTCGCTTGCCTGCTCCCTCGCTTGCCCACCCGCCCACTCCCTTGCTTGCCCGCCCGCCCGCTCCCTCGTCCACTTGCCCACCCTTGCTTGCCCGCCTGCCCGCCCGCCCGCTTACTAGCTTGTTCGCCCCCCGCTCGCCCCCGCCCACTCGCTTGCCCTCGCTCGCTTGCCCGCTCGCCCCCGCTCGTTCGCTCACACACACACCCGCTCACTTGCCCGCCTCCCACCCACTCACTCGCTTGCCCCCACCCCCGCTCCGCTCCCTCACCTGCTTGCCTCGCTGCCTTTAATTTCTGCCTGGGTTTGCCTGGGAAGGGGCAGCCACGCCGGGAGCCGCAGGAGAAGCAGCGAAGAGCCGCTTGCGGCTCGGGAGCCGCGGGTTCCCGACCCCTGTTCTAGGATCATGTGGGAAAGGAGGCAAACAGGACTCCCTGCTGGCGAAAGCGACACTCGCCTCACTGCCCACTTGAGACCATGGGAGCAGCAGACATTTCAGCAGGGAAGTCCCCCAAAGGAGCCTGTGGCTGGAAGCCAGTTCAGGGACTCACCCAACTCATAGCCCAACCTTATTTAGCTATGTCTGCTCTGAGGGCAAGTAATATTGGGAAAACTGAAGGCCTTTTTGAGCAATTACCTTCACTCCCCATTTTAAGACAGAGGGCCAAGTTTTCTGAGAGTTCCAAGCTGATCTTCCTATTGAATAGTCCCATCTTAGAAACGTGCAAGAGTGGAGCTAACTCTCTGAGGGGAGACATTAAACTGCATCTTCCAAAGAAAGGGTGTTAATTTTTACTCCGGTCGTATTAACTCTTTTCTTTAACTCTATGCATTGTATGATGTCTTTTATCTACTTTAAATCTCCATATATTTTAAATTATTGTATATGATGTCATACTTTGTAGCCTAGATGCCAATAAAGGACTTGGATTGGATTGAAAAATAACCTTCACTAAATTGGATTCACTACCTGGAAAAATGGAAGTGTCCATATTATTATGGTTTTATTCAATGGATATTATTCACTAATTGTCATAAAATGCTTTTCCATCACCACTGATCTGTCTAGCTTTTACTTCTTTGGCAGAGTTCTCTGCCACCTCTCCACAGAACCTGCTCAAGGCAGCTTGCAAAATAAAACACAATCAAAACATAAAACCATAGCAGCCAACCATCCAAAACCCAGAGCCTCCGCCTGCTTCCGTCCGCTGCTGTTCATGCGGCTACAAGAGGCAAGGTTCCCTGCAGGCTCGGTGGCTGGCAGAGGGGTGGGGGCATCTGCTCCCTCCCCACAGCGACTTCGGGGTGTAGCTGGTGGCCACCACCTCTCGCTGCCTCGGATGGCATGGGGGCCACACTGACAACTGGGCTGCCTGAGAACGGTCGCTGTCCCAGGACGCTCTGAAGGCCGCCAGGGCACAGAGAGCAGGTCTGGTGAGAAAGGTCTCTGATGGCCAGAGCTGCACATCTCACTGCTGGGCTCATCAGCTGCTGGCCATTCATTACAGCTCTGATTTCCAGTGTGGCAATTCAGGGGACATTTGTTTCATGCATCTTGGTGATAATAGTCAAAGGGCATTAAACAGCTCAGTCAAAAAATGAAAAAGAAAAATCCACATTGCTTTGGGATGCTCGCCAACAGTGGACTGAACAGGGAGGTACAGAGCCCACCCTGGGCAGGCGTCTAGCAGACTTCCTTGTATCTCTGGGCATCTCACAAAGAGCAACGCCTCCTCTTTTTTTGGAGAACTGTTCCTCCAGGCCATATTGGCCCAGGAAATGTGGAGGTTCTTTGCCTTCCTCTGGGGGAGTGGGTAAGGAGGCAGCTGTGAATATTATGGATCTCTGATCCCCAGTGTGATCCTCAACAACCCGTGACCTTATCTCAGGGTCACCTGTCTGTGACTGGTCCCTCCCTGGGACAGATACAGAAGCTCTCACAGTCAAATCCCCGTATCGCCCCGTTAGGCCCTTCAGCTCCTCGGAGGAGGACCTCTTGGTGATCCCTGGCCCAAAAGCGATCAGACTGGCCTCCACAAGGACCAGGGCCTTTGCAGCCCTGGCCCCTACCTGGTGGAACAGACTCCCAGGGGAGATCAGGGCCCTGCGGGACTGGCAGAGCTTCCGCAGGGCCTGTAAGACAGACCTGCTCCGCCGGGCATTTGGCCAGCCTGGTTAGGAACGTCAGTATTATTACATCTGGCCTTCCGTGGGTGCAAGGGTGGGAGGGGGAGAGCCTGCCTGCCTGCCTGCCTGCCTGCCTGCCTGCCTGCCTGCCTGCCTGCCCAGGCCTGCCTGCCCAGGCCTGCCTGCCTGCCCGCCAAAAGGCTGCAGTGTAGGCAAGGGCCAGGTGGTCCCGTGGCAAAGGGCACCACCACGAAAGCTGAAACGGCTGTCGCGGGCCTTTACATGGCTGCTCTGCTGAGGGGCAGGCGGCCTGGGTTCGGGGGACTCAGTCCCAAACTTGTTGAAAAAGGGAAGATGTAATTCAGCTCTTGTGGAGATCAGCAGTAGCATTTTTGGTTTTTAATCAACTTTTGCTGATCACCTTGATGAGAAGCTACTACTGAAAGATATATGGTGGGGTAGGGTCACAGGAGGATGGCGGGGGGGGGGGGGTATCTATACCTTGCATCTCCAAAGAAGAAATTTACAACTTTGATTATAACCACACTCAACTTTCATTCTTAAATCTCCACTCTTTCTCATTGCCAAACTAAGCCCAGCATTGCGGTTCCTCCTAGTCTCACTTCCTCCGGCTTGCTTTATATTAGGAGAATGGAAAGGCCTTTTCACATCCACTCCTTTGCAGCCACCTCCTCTGACATTCTAGCAAGTTTTTCCCCTGGTTAAAAGCATAACCCACTAAAAGAATCCTTACCAATCTTTTGAAAGGCTGTCTTGCCCTGACCCCTCACGGAACGGATGCCGGCCGACACTAGCTGCTGCAATTAACGAAGCAGCAGCTGGCATCTCGTTGTGGACTTAATTGCCCAGAAATCCAACAATGCATACAGCACCCTACAAAATTTGTAACAACAGCCAGCTATTTATAAAGTTCATCCCTCCCACCTCTAAAATAACCCCAGAACACTTTTGTTGAAAGATCTGAACAGGGAGGGTTTCTGAAGTCACTACGCATGAGTGCACGCAGCCATAAATATCTGCATCAAGTCCTGCTCACACATCACAAGCGAGCATCCTCAGCACCGCACACGAATAGAGATGATGTCATCCTTTCAAAACCAGGGCAATCTGCAGCTCCTGCTGCTGCCTCTCCCTCCCTCCCTCTGCAGAGTGCCTGGGATGAGCAAGAGCCCAAGGCTGTACGGCACGCACACAGGGATGCACGGTACGGAGGCACACAGCGCTCTCCCCTAAATCCTGCCTGCATGGGCTATTATATAAACACTGGGAAGGAATTGTCACTGCAATAATTCAAGGTTTGCTTTAAATATACCAAAAATGTGACTTCAATTTCTGGTTTCTGCTTTCCTCGTAAATGGAAAAAATAAAACATCCCCTGAAAATAAGCCCTAACACATTTTTTGGAGCAAAAATTGATATAAGACCCTATCTTATTTTTGGGGAAACACGGGTATGAGAGAAGGAGAAAAGCTTCTTTCCGTCCACTCTCTCCATACCAATGCAAAAATTTACAGACCTCTATCATGTCTCTGTTTGACTGTCTTTCCCTGCCCAGCGCCTCCACCTCCCAGGGCTGGAGGGAAAGGTGAGTGGAGGGGCCGAACCGGAGCGGAGCCGCCTCTCTGGCTCGGAAGATCTTCGGGGCTGTGGAAAATGGTTCCAAATGGCTCTTTGGGTGGTAAAGGTTGCTGACCCTGCACTAGACTGTGAGAACCCGGGGAGTACAATGGCCACCATTTGGACTGGAACTTGGGAGAACAGGACTCAGATCTCCGGACACAGCTAAACGGTGCTGGGGGAGTTACTTCCCTGCTTTAGCTGCCCCACAGCCCCTTCCCTCGGCTGATATTTCAGCATGAAAAAATGGCAGAATGATGGCAGGAGCCCCCCCAACAGTGTTCTAAGTCCAATCAGGATATATACAAAGTTGCACTTATCTGTCACTGTAGGTCACTTAGTGGGTTTCTGTGCAGGTCACTTAGTGGGTTTCTGACACATCAGGGCCTGCGCTTTGGCAAGCCTGCCATGGAAAGATACGCAAGCTTTTGTCTGCTCTGGAGTTCTGAAGAACACTCGCTCCCCCTCCCCTTGGGACTGCGTGGATCTACTCCGAAAGCTCTTGGCGCCGAGCAGCTGAACTCCGCAGAGCCTTGGCACTGTGTGCATCAACTCCGCAGAGCCTTGATGCTGAGCAGCTTCGCTCCGCAGAGCCTTGTAGCTGAACGGGTCCATTCCGAAGGCCCTTGGCGCTGAGCGGTCTGAACAGCCTTGGAGCTGAGCAGCTTGGCTAAGCAGAGCCTTGGAGCTGAACGGGTCCACTCCTGAGAGTGTTGGTACCGCACCAGCCGTGGCGTTGAGTGGATCAGCTCCAAAGGGACTTGTGCCTCCAGAGGCCAATGGTTGGTTGAGGGAGACAATCATGTCGGAGGAAAATCCAGATGGCCCCGTGAGAAGGGACAGAAACGCAGACGGGGAACCAGCCTCCTTCTCCCCTTGCTCTGGAGCACCTGAAGGAGCCAGACACTTTTCTAATAAGGCTGGAGGCGAAAAAGAAAAAACTCAGGGTTGAAAAGGAAAAACCACCTCACAGGGCAGAGGCCTGATGCGAGATGAGGCATCAATGCAGCGGAAGGAGAAACTTCCTGAACAAAGGCAGAGCCATTCTCCATTCCGTTGGTAAAAGGAAAGAAACTTACATTTTCAACAGCAAAAACTACATCACAGGGCTGGAGACCCGGCGTGAGGAAAAACCTGCCGCAAAAACAGCTGGAAAGGGCAGAGCCCTCCCCAACTATCATGCAGAAGAGAAAAAACTCACAACGTGATGAGGAAACCGCCTCGCAGGGCCCAGGGTGAGGGGAAGAACCAGCAGAGCTGAAGCAAGAACTCCCTTCCTCTGTGGCGGTGAAAGAAGAACTGAGGGAGCAGCACCCCCCACCTCCCAACACATGACCGTTTGGGCAGGAATCTTCCCTCCCAATGTGGGGCTGCACAGAATACCCACCAAGATGAGCCCTTGTTCTCCGCAGTCTACTGGACTGCCACAAGGGGGCGGAGTGGGATACGCAGAACCCGGACCGAACACTGGGAAAAAAATAACGTCTGTGAAACTCCCTAACATTAGAAAGGTTACAGCTCTTTTTTGAATGATTTGCAAGGTCATTTTAATTGTTTTATGCAGTACTTTGATTTATTGTTGTGAACAGCTGTGATTATACCAACAGTAAAATCACCAGCCATACATTCCAGGTGGAAAGCTCTGTCAAGTCACAGCTGACATATGCTGACCTTGTAGAGCAGTGGTGGCGAACCTTTGGCACTCCAGATGTTATGGACTACAATTCCCACCAGCCTCTAGTCCATAACATCTGGAGTGCCAAAGGTTCGCCACAATGGTTGTGGAGGTTTCACGGCAAGAGAGGTGGTTTGCCACTGCCTGCTTCTGTGTGTGATGAGAAATTTCTGAGGTCATTGTGACTGGTCCAAGGATACCCAACAGGCCTCATGTGGAGGAGTAGGGGATTAAACTCCGTTCCCCGGGTCCACCACTCTTAACCACGACACCACACTGGCCCTCCCCCTTCCTATATTTCTGCCTAATAAACAGACGTCAATAAGATGCATGTAACCAACTTGTCAGCTGCAGAGATGAATCACCTATTTCATGGCATTGTTGTTTCATACAAAGAATTGTGATGCCTACATTTTTTTTAACCTTGTAAAGGTGCAACTGTGCCAAACCAGATTGAAGGAGGCAACATTATCAGTCAGAAGGAAGCAACTCATCTATTGGGGGGGGGGTATATTTGTAAAAACAAGGAGGTAGCAAAGATTGACACAGCCCAAAGCCATTTTACATACGAGAACACTGTTGACCTTATCTACAGTTCAAAACTAAGCCATGAATGCTAATATTTTACATGACACCAGTACACTAGCAGGAAGAAGTCTAAAGAAGTGGTATGCTGAACAAAAGGCTTGAAGGACACATTCAGGAACAATCAGCCCAACTCCAGATTTCCCCACCTTCCTAAAAATGTCATGCCCTAATTTTGAAACAATTCAGCCATTCTGACAGTGGATTCCCTAATTCTGGGTCATGACCTCACCTCTGGACTGTTCCTTCAAATTCAGTTGAGTAATATGTACTCCTAGGGAAGCCCTACCAGCAGCACAACCTGGGACTAACAGCTACTTCCCGGTTTTCTGACAGACAGGCAGATCTGGCCAAAGACCACCCAGCCAGGATGCAGGGCGCCATTTTGTGGATGGTGGTGGGAAGGGCTATCAAGTTGCAGCTAACTTATGGTTTTCCAGGCAAGAGCTGTTCAGAGGTGGTTCGGTATTCCCTGCCTGGACTGCCTTGGAAGTCTCCCATCCAACTACTAACCAGGACTGACCCTGCTTCACTTCAGAGCTTCCCTGAACCATCCAGGTAGGTGAACGTTCAAAAATCTATTGTGAGTGTAAACTAAATTCAAATGTTTTAATCTGCAGGCTGAAACAGTATGAGGACAGCACAACATATGGTGTTGTTTTGCATGGGGCACAGTCCACCTGCCAAAAGGAACCTGACACAGAAACACTGTGCCAACATAGCGGTGGTACTTTGAGGTAAACTTTCAAACATTTTCTTTTCCATCTTTACTTTACAACTCCCACCCCGCCCCCCAGTTCCACCACCTGGTGGCCCTACTCCGGCATCCCACCACCTTCCAATTTTCTTAAACTAAAGCAAATGAAAGTCTCTGCCCAAATAGGTGAATGGCTCAACTTCAAAAGACGCGAACAGGGCAACCTCCCTGCCACTCAGGTGAGAGGCTTAAGGGCAGCTTTTCTTTCCCGGCTCTCCCTCTATACGTTTTCCAGAGAAACCCATGGCATTAAGAGATCAACATTTGCATAGGGGAGAATAAACCACCCATCAGTTGCCCTAACAAAGAAAGACCACAATTCCAAGATGAACCTGCTCTTTCTGATCTCAGGAACCCAAGAGGAAGGGGAAGAGAGAAAAACTGAAAACAGAACAATTAAGGACTCCACTAGTGAAAGCAAAGGTGGAGTAGGAAAGCAGCCAGAACTCTTGAAGATTCTATTTCCCTCTCAGAATCACTGATGATCAACAACAAGAAATGCTGATCATCTAGGAATCTGTATTCTATGGGTGTACAGAAAGTGGTACTTGGTGTACAATCCAGATCCTTCAGAACCACAGTTTTCAACCAAGTTTCTAGGTCTGGTAGCTACAGTTATGCTTGAAGGATACATGCAAGGGAAGACAGGATGGAAGCGGATTGGGATTTCCAGCCACTGGAGCAGGGGAAGGAAGTTCCTATTTACTTCATGTATAGCCCCCATCCTTCTCCCCAAATCAATTTATGACAATATCCCTTTCTTCATCTTATCCTCACAACAAGGTAGGCTGAGTGTATGTGACAAGCCTAGGACAGACACCAGGCTTCCACGGCTAACTGGAGATTTGAATCTGGGTACTCCACATCTTACTCCAAGAATCCAACCACTACACTACACTGGCTCTCACTGAGACTAAAGTTCTGATTGAGGTTCTCATTGGATCAGGCTTCTAGTGTTCCACACTGGTTCCCCTGACCTTCCCCTCTGAAGGGCAAAATCAGAAGGTGAAGACTAACTCAAAATTGTTCCAGTTTTCTATCATTTATGCAGGCCACCAATTTCACCTTTCTGTAATGCTCAATTTGAGCCACTGCAGCGCAGAGTTGTTGCTTTTTTTTAGTACAAAAGCCTTACATGGCCATGGGGAGGATTCACAGTACCTGCCACCTCTTTTGATGTCAAAGAAATTTAATTACTCCTCACTTTACATTGCAGGCACATTGGCCTGCATCCCACTGCCCTCGTGGCACCTGTGGCTTTCCCACCACATGAGCAGGACCCTGGGAACAGTCTCTCTGCAACCAGCTGACAGCTTGAAGCTCAAATCAATTAATCAAGTGATGCCATGAATGTGTGAAACTTCCACCTCAGCCTTCAGTTATTGCAGTCCCTATTATTATTATTATTATTATTATTATTATTATTATTATTATTATTATTATTATTATTATTATTATTATTATTTAGACTTAATAGACCACTTTACCCCTGAAGGACTCAGTTGTGGCTATCACAGAATCCACCAGGCCTGCTCCAATCCCCAGATTTATGGCTCTCTTTGTTTTCAACAGTTTTACAGCTGAGTCTTTATCATTCCGGATTAGTGATTTGTGCGTGAGAGAACCAACTGACCTGTGGCACTGTGGTGAAAATGTGGGTTTTACCTCAAGGTATTAATATATACATGTCATTTAAAAATATAGTCTTCCTCCTCAGTGGAACATCACAAGTCTATGACTACAAGAAAAGGGAAAAAACCACATTTTTAATTTTAAACCAAATATTTTTTAAAAAAACTCATTCTTCAAAATAAAGATACAAGTCTGTCTTTCTTTAGTGCAGCATCTAACTAACATTAGGTCATTTGATTCCAAGCAACGGCATCCGGCATACCAAATCCACCCATTACAAAAGTGACACACAGCCCTTTTTGAACACGGTCTTCACCAGGCAAGCTGGATCGCAGAGGGTGGAATAAAAGGGTAGGGGGATGTAGTCCACGAAAACCAAGGCCAGTCCACCACAAATGTAGGAGAAACATCGCATCTACAGCCTGGAAACATAACAGGCCCCCACCCACACTGGAGACTTAAGTCAAATGTTATTCCTCACAGATACATGGAGGAGGTATGCATAAAAGCGTGGCTTTCTCAAGCCCAGGAGAGCATTTCAAGGGCTGCTACCTGCTATCACAGGGAACCTCAGTCTTGCTTTGTGCTGCTTCTAGTCTCGTTGAAGAACTATTATCCCCAAATCCAATAGGTTTTGAATTAATAAAGCCAGAGGATACAGTCAAGAGGCAACATATTTGTGTTAAATGACCGTGCACCCACTGAGTCGGAAGTGACCCAAAAAAAAAAAACCCTAGCAAGCACTTAGAGTTCTGGAAAAAATCAGCCAGTGGGTGATGGAGGGACACCCTGGCAAGCTCCAATGCTTAAAGGCCAACATTCAGTCCCTAGGAAGTCAAAGTCCACTTGAGAGATTTACCCTTGAGTTACCTGCATCAGTAAAAAGTGAAAGGTCAGCCACCTCTGTTCTTGCCACTAGATCCCTTAAAACTTCCCACTACTGATGAAGCCCTGATAAAAAGATACTGAGCAACCAAAAGGAATGCTCACCAAACAGCATCCTCATCCCATCGTCAATCTTGTTTGTTCCAGAAAAGACAAGCCAGGAAATCCTCAGGCATACGTGCTCTCTCCCCCTCCCCACCCCTTGGAATAACAGAGACCACGTGATCCTTGATGGGGGGGGGGGGGGAGGTATTGCAACAGTTGAACTGGGCCAGTGGTGGGATCCAAAAAATTTAATAACAGGTTCCGATGGTGGTGGGATTCAAACAGTGGCGCCGCCGCACACACGCACCTCCAGTCCCTATTGGGCAGGGAGGTTGCTTTAGTAACCCCTTCTTGGCACCCAGAAAAAATTAGTAACCACTTCTAGAGAAGTGGTGAGAACTGGTTGGATCCCACCTCTGAACTGGGCCATTTCTATCAAATATGGTTTGTTTCTTGATTGGATTTTTAGCTAGTGGTGTCAGTGCACTGAGTCAAATTCAATGATTGTTCTCCAAGGACAGGAGACGCTTCTGCTGACCAAATAATCTTTTCCAACCTCCTAAACTATCCCTGAAAATGCTCCTGGAAGACAGAGAACCATCTGGAATAGTGAGTGAGGGCCGAGTGACAGTTTGCGATGGGAGCTGGAAATCTGCAAAAGTTGCTCCTGCAGGTGAAAAACGCCTTTAGGCTCAGAGTCCACAGCTTACCATTTTATCCTTTTTCTTTCCTTTTGCTATCGAGTTGCGGCTGACTAATGACAACAGACGTTCAGAGGTGGTTAGCAAATTACCTGCCTCTGCATAACAACCCTGGACTTTCTTGGTAGTTTCCCACCCAAGCATTACATTTAAATTCTGCAACAGAAACACTCACTTTAGCAATCTGCACAAAATCACGCAAATGACACCTATTTGCATACATTGCTCATGTCCTAATTTTATTCTGCTGCTGCTCATCACAGGCAAGATCATTACATTGCAGCCTGTACTGAAGTCCGGAGGCGGTGGCGTGAGACAGGCTCCTCTGGCGGGGGCGGAGGGGGCGAGCCAGTGGGCACCTTCCTGCCAATAAGAACGGGAAGGCCTCACTTTCCACAGTTTCACAGACTCTGCTTGATGGAAGCCCCATTCGCTTCTTCGCCCTGTTCTTTCTTTAATTGCCCATACAGGGGGCCTTCTGGGTGCAAAGATCTGGCCCTCTAAGAACTGACTCCCCGGATAACTACTTGGGATTTAGACCTGGGCTTCTCCTCACATGCCCCCAAGCCCCACCTGCCGCTCACGGATCAAAGCAGCATTTCAAAGGTCTCTTTTTTATGGCGGACTAACCATGCCGGG
Organism: Sphaerodactylus townsendi; assembly: GCF_021028975.2. Lineage (NCBI taxonomy): Eukaryota > Metazoa > Chordata > Lepidosauria > Squamata > Sphaerodactylidae > Sphaerodactylus > Sphaerodactylus townsendi. The sequence goes on along the minus strand of NC_059433.1, from coordinate 3,088,405 downwards.
TGTTTCCCGTTCTTTGCCTGCAGCTGGCATCAGCGGGCCGGGAGAAAGAAGCGCCGCACAAAAGGGGGGGGGGGGGGCTTTTTTGTCAAAGTGGGCAAGTGGTTGTTATTGGCAACCAACCCCCCTTCCCTCCTCCTCGCCCTCCAGCAGAAGACAAGGGCAGCACCCCACCCCCCCCCCCGCGAGAAAAGGGCCCAGCAGCCCGCCCCGCCCCGCCCCGAGCCATGACGGGCGCTCCGGGGCGAGACGGCCGCACAGATGACTGCACCTGACCTGACGGCGCCTCAGACCCGGCAGCAGCGGCGGCAGCGGCAGCAGCAGCAGCGGCAGCCACGGAGCCGCCGCCCCGCCCGCCCCTTGCGGCAGAACGGCTGCTGGCGGCGGCGGCGACGTCATCATTTCGCAGCGCTGGAGGAGGAGGAGGAGGAGGAGGAGGAGGAGAAGAAGCCGCAGCCGCAGCCCCGACCGGCCAGCCAGAGGGAGCCCGGAGCGGCTGCCTGGCCCGCCCCTTCGCGTGCTCTCCCTGCCAGGGGCAAAATCACCGCCCCCCCGCCCCCCCCCGCCCCCCCTCCTTTCCCTCAAGGGAGAGACTCACCCACAGCACAGATGCATTGAGACGCCAAGATCCGACTATACGACCGGGGGGGGGGGCGGGGGGCGGCTACATGGCAACAGGAGGCCTGACCGCGGCCCATCCGCATCTCTCCTGCTTGTCCCAGCGGGGGGGGGGGGGTTTACACTCATCAGATGTGCATCAAGGACGTGGGCGGCGACTCCCCGTGTCATTCAGTCCAGCCAGCGGCTTCTCTCGCACTGTGTGCATCGCCTGCCAAGTTGGCTTTCTGGCCGGAAAGGAACCCCACAGTGACATCAGCAGCAACAGCGAGGAAACACCCTTTTAAAATCCCCCCCAGCACTTGTTCCACAACTGAATTCAGCCTGCCACACTCCGCTCGCTCTGCTGAGACACGCGCACGCACACACAAATAAGCGGTGTCAATATGAAAACGTCATGCTTACTTTTCAACAAATGATGAGCCCCTTCCTGAAGTTTGAATGGCACCGGGTGATTCTCTCAAGATCTCCTCTATGCAGAAAGCTACCCCAAAGACAACACTTCCACGGCAGCACTTTTCTGTGCTATTCAGGACTACCTGCCTGCCTGCCCACGGCACGCACTCTCAATCCCTGAACCATCCCCCAAGGAACGTAACCAGCGCTGTTATGCAGCGTTCCCACAAATGTTTTCAGCAGCAAAGATAATTTTCAAGAAACCAGTTAAGTGTTCAGTGGCTCTTATCTAGGAGGATCTGCTCTCCTCCACAGCTAATGGGATTCTGGGCCCACCAGAAGAGAACAGATCAGCCTTTACAGCCCTAAATACGAGAAGAGTTCACTACAAATTCTAACTTTTGCACAAGTACTACGGGCCTTCTATCCTTCCACTATCCTGAGAGTATCTTGCTTTCTCCTCCAGGCCCCTGTCTGTGCGGACAGCCAGATTAATTGTTAATGGAATGAAAAGCTGCTACAAGCTACAGTAAAGCTTGTCTTGGAAACAGCCTGAAGCCTATATAACTACACGCCCACTCATATGCTCTGGGAACATCTTTTTACTTAACTTCAAGGAGGAACCTGTACCAAATCATCCAAGACACCTTTTGTTACCAGCTGATCCAGGGTTCTTCTCCAAGGCTCAGTACATCTCACTGTTCTCAAGCACCAGGCTAAAAATCTCCATTATACTGCAAAAGCAGAAGCATCCGGGGCTGGGCCAACTTCCAGAACCCCAAAGTTGGAAACAACTTCATCTTAGTAAATGCAAACGAATGAGCCCAAATACATAACTCCTGCACAACCAATCTTCACAAAGCAAAGAGGATCAAGGGAGTGGCTGACACGTGCAACTGCCACAACCAGATTTGGACACACAAGATTCCCCAGTGGAATCTAGTTGGGACCCTGATTGTTTAGTCCACAAACTGCCACAAACCACAGATGGCACAACCAAGCATTCAACAAAGGGAATGGGAAATTGGTTATGGTGGTTTTTCCAGGCTGTGTGGCTGTGGTCTGGTGGACCTTGTTCCTAACGTTGGGAAATGTTTACACTTTTTTACTGTGCAAAAAAAAAATATTTTCTAAGCCCAGTTATGCATGTAAGTTCTCACCTTGCTTTCCCCACCCACTGTAACTATCTCCAGGTTCCCTGAAAGAGCAAATCTGCAACCCTTTGAGACTCCTTCCAGACTCCGGATGCCTTGGAAACAAGAGGTGGCTAGAAGGACATTTTTCCAGCTTTGGCCAGCTCACCAAAGTTGAGACCTCATCACAATTGCAGGGCTTTGGCTACTTAAGTCTGCCTCGGTGGATGGCTTTGCAGTGGCTAGGGTGTTAACAACATACAACAGTTCTCTTCTATGTTTTTAGAAAGAACGAGCTGCAGGTTCCAAGCCTTTAGTCTTCACCCAATTGAAATCAACCTTAACAACATAAAACTGATTTCTTTTTCATTTTCATATCCTTAAATCCTACAAAATTTAACTCAATTATTCACTTGCTTTAACTAGTACATGAAATAATGTGGGCATTTATGGCACTACAAAGTAGATAAGCTAATATGCCACCCTTACTGCAAGATAATTTCACAAAGCCATCAAGAAAATTAATCTGGAGCGGCTACTCAACATAATGCACCTTCAATACTGAAGGTGATACTCCTTTGTTAGACAATGGGAACTTCTGCTCTTGGGAAATGGTATTGGGAGGTGGTCTTATGTGATGTGGAAAGGGGGTTGGTGAGGGGTACAATGGTGGCTGTTTTGGCATATGGAAGTCTAAATGCTTTTTCCTGATGCTGTTGTTAATAAAAGAAATCATCTGAATATAGATTCTTATTATTGAACAATCCAGGAGCATGACAGTAAAACTCCCCTAACCACAGAGTAACCAGCAGCACGGTTCACCCCTCACCATTCTCTTTTCTTCAGCTTCCACATCAAATTGGTTAGAGATAACAAATGTTGGTAATACAAACCAACATTTGCTGCTGAAAATGCAGATTCTATTATTCTTTCTAGATCCTGACTTCTCCCCTTAAAGAAGTGAAAAGAGTCTCCTTTGGGGGGCAGGGAGTGAGACAAGCAGGGAACTTTAAAGAGCATGTCAGCAAGGATCCCAACACTCATTGCTTCAATGCAAGAACCACGAGGTCACCACCAAATGTTAGACAAGCCAAAGTTTGACCCTGCTGAACTTTTTAAGTTACCTTCTGTTCCTTCTTCCATCCCTTGATCTTGAAGGAGCAAATCCTGAAGGAGCAATATTTCTTCCACCATTGCTGTGCATTGGAGAAGAAGGTTCTTCATCCCCCATATTCTGAAGCAACACACTTGAGTCTATACATCTTCACCCAGGGAATCTGCCACAATGTCTGCCAGCTGAACAGTTGCTCTGACTGGATTTACTCCCAAATAAGCTTTAACAGTGATTGCGTTTAATCTTCTGTAATACCAAGCTGCAACTGCTGGCAACTAACAAGACATGGTCAGGACAGAGAGAGGAAAAACAGAGAAAGAGACCCAATCTGTGATCCAACAGGCACAAACAAATGCCAAAAAGGGCTACTGATTCACAGTATAAAATTGCAAAAACTACGATGCCTGAAAAAAGATTGCTCAGTGTTTAATTTTAACACATTTAACTTTTAAATGCACTCTCTTTGCTGCAATTTACCCATTAGTTAATTTGCTATAATAGTCTGTCTTATGCCAAATGTTCAGTTATCATTAATATTAATGAGTAGAAAATTGCTTTCCGTTACCAGTATCTTAACACTTCAGAAAAGAGTTGCAGTCAGAACCAACTGGCACGGCTGCACATGTAGCATTGCAAGCAGAGTTTACGCTATCTAGTATGTTTTTGTAACAAAGCATTTTACATGCACAGTTCTCAAGCAGCTTCAGAGGGTGACACTATGGTGTAATATCTAAAGCTGAACTTAACCATTACAGTGAAAGTAGGAGGCTTATAAGACGAAGTGACCAACTTTAGCAGACATGATTTTTAAATACTGGTGAAAGGAGAAAGCAAGAAGAGTTAATATAGTCAGTCCTGCTCTGTAAGATGCAGAGTGTTATAAGCAGCTCAATTGAAGAGGACATTTGGATTATATTTACATCATACATTTTGGTTCTCATTACCTCTAATGAAGTAATGCAAGAAAGCAGGTCAGTGTGAGCCAAGGAGGATCACTGAAGAAACTGAAAAAGCTCAACCAGTTCACATATTTCCTCCTGGCTGATCCTGTGTCCCCACAAACTAACACCCAACTGCCGCATGGCACACTATAGACGAGAGCAGCTGAGTACACATAAGCATGCTGGGAAAAAGAAATGCAATCCCTGCCTTCTATGGTGCAGCTGTACCTCATTAGCTCCTCTTCGGCATGGTTCAGACATTGCATTAAACACCCCATTGGTGGGCTGTTATATGAACGTGCTTGGGAAACCCAGGGGAAACTATCATTGGTATTGACTGTATGCTTATTACATTAGAGACAAAAGGCTGATTAGCTGTTCTTCTTGTCTACTGGCCACCCAGTTTCCCAGCGGAGTGTGGGAGACTGATTGTTCTGGGGGACTTCGATATCTGCACTAAGAATACCTCACCAGGACCAGCCCGTGACTTTATAATGTCTTTGACTACCTTGAGCTTCCACCAGATTGTGATGGAACCAATGCATGGAAGAGGTCACACGCTGGATTTAATTTTTTTTGCACTGAACAACTGAGGGTTTCAGGGCTGGTGATTCAACCTGAACCGTGGTCTGGTCACTGCCAACTTAAATGCAAGATGAATATAGCTCCAACTCCCTGAATGAGAAGGGACCTGATTAAAATGGTCCACCCAAGGAATCTCATGAATTCTACCAGATTCCAGAATTCTTTGGTGGGATTTTAGGATCCCAAATACATGCTCAGCTGAGGCTACAATGAGAGTGTGGAATGTGAGACTCCTTGAAGCCAACAACAAGGTTGCACCTCTAGGACTGCTCCTGCGTAAATTGGCCCTCTGGTTCACCACAGAATTAGGCCACCTGAAGAGGGCCTGGAGACATCCAGAATGACAGTGGCAGCATATCAGAAGAAAGTCTTGGTGCACCACCTGGTCTCGTTTTAATGCGGAGTGCAGCTGCTTGCTTCTCGGTTTTTAAATGTCCTCCCCACGCACCTATGCAGCATGGGAGGTGAGGTTTTTTTTAAGCTGCACCTCCGTGTGAAGGCGCAATGGCAGCCCGCATTGCTTCTGCAAGCTCCGTTCGCTACCTGCACAGAGGCATGCAAACGGGACAGCAGGAGAGCAGGATCTCCCGGTGCTGTGTGGAAGGGGCCTTAGACCTTCAGATTTGCAACACCACCTCTTCCTCTAGGCACTGCCATGACAGCTCCACTCAAATGAACAAAATCTTCAGCATATGCTAACATGCGAATGAGCCACATTAACAACTGCCCGTTCTCTGCTGTGGCCTCCATCTTGAGGAAAGGCTTTCCTGAGGATATCAGGGAGACTCCTGCTGCCACTGTCCATTCTGAATTATTCAAGAGAGCTTTTCTACTGAGGCCACAGTCACAAAATTATTCAGATAAATTATTAGGGACTGTGGTCTGTACTAGTATGTTTAGCTTACTAAAACTAGGATCCTATTATGTCATTTTTGTATAATTCAATGTGTTATGCTAAGATCTATGCTTTGCTTCAGTCCTGTTTTTAGACTTCTGCTTGGTTCCACAACCCTATTTTTTTTTATTTAATGTCCCATCCTGTCAATTTTGGACTCACTGTGTGTAATCCACTTTGAGTTCAAGTGAAAAAGGTGGACTATAAACTGTGTTTTTTTTAAAAAAATCCACAGGCTTGCAAGTAGGGATCAAATGCAAAGTACATCCATTTTCACAGCAAATGTACTAGTTCGTCAAAACTTTGAACCACGGTTTGGATTCCTCAGCTGGAAAGAACAGATCAAATGTCTATTTGCAATCAGGACAGAACAACCGACGACAGTTTGCCACGAAAACCCAAAGTCTTTAATTAGCTGATCATAAGTAAGAGGACGGGCAAAACAGGCTCTCCTCACGCTCATTTCCGTAACGATAAACAGTGGTTGACTATCAAATCTAAACCAAGGCTCGGGCTCAACTCACAAGGGAAAAGCTGTGAAGTAGCCAGTGGAAGTACTTCTGAGGCTGGCTGACATCTTTGAAGCCCCCCAACTCACCCCTCTCCCTCTTGGCCAAGACCAGCTGCTGCCCATGGCCCCTGCACTGAGTAACACTCAGCAGGCACCACCTCTGTTACGTACACTAGCCTCCAACGCTGTGGAAGGTCCTTGTCTCCCCAGGGGGTTCTCAGTGGAAGCCACAGAGAGAACCTACAGTACTCCTTGCGGGGCTGCTGTCTCATTTAAAATACATTTGCTTGTGTGGCATCACTGGGATTTCTACCTCCTTGGTCTCAGATTATTGGTGTGTCAGGATGAACTTTCCTTTATGCCTAATAAAGGTTTTTGGATTGGATTGGATTGGATTGGATGAACTCTCCAACAAAGATGGTGGATGTGCAGAACACAGTTACAGGTAAGCTCTTAGATACGGCCAGACCAAGTGCCAAGTTGGGACTTAATTTCAAAGGTCAGAGGGAGGGAGGGAGGGAGGCAGGCAGGCAGGCAGGCAGGCAGGCAGGCAGGCAAAGGACCCAAGGCGGATTTCTTAACAGTCGGGTGCTAACTGTGTTCTCAAGGAATATATGCCTGCTTTTATTTATTATGTATTTGTTGCCTTTATATTTATTTCCCACCCATCACCAAAGTCCCTGAGTAGGGAATGGAAGGCTATCTCCCAAATCGAGTGGAGAAGGGGTTCTGCAACACAAAGCCAACCTATGAGCCCAGAATGCTGGGCACAATACAACACGCTTCAAGAAAAAGCTTTCTCCACCTAACTAAAGATGGATGAGCTTGACCATGAAAAAGCATTTTGGAGTAATAACAGGTTGCAGAGCATATAAATAGAAGCAATATAACCCAGTTCTTGTTACTCAGAAGCATGTTCTAGTTAAACTTTTGTCAGAGGATCCAGTCGGTCTGGAAAAGGACTAGCCTGTGCTCTCAGCTGCCAAGCACAGCTCCCTCCAAGCTTCCACACGACACCCGTGGCCCAAGAAAGTCACATGGACCAGAACCTGCCCCAGCAATGGGGACCCTGCCCCCCGGCCAATCCGGCCTGGACTATATCTTCATATCCTCTGTTAAGTGCCACCACAATACCAAGAAGCCTGCAATATTACTGCTAGCTCTGCCTCACAAACAGTCCCCACAACTGGGCAATAGTTCATGGGAGGTGGGAAAAAAGGCGCCCGCCACAGACAGTGTCCTCCTGCAGCCCTGGGAGCTTTTCATGATGCTATCTAAGCTCATGAGAATCACGAATGAAGTCGAATGGGTCTGGCCAACGTGGCACGTGATTAGTTGAACAGATCCCTTCAAACACATTTCTGACACACAGCTATGCACGGCAGCTGTGTTCCTTATAGCACACGAATCAATGGGGAAGAGTACCCTGATCTTTTGGCAAGAGCGTTCTCACATGACGTGCTACCACTATGTCATAACAAGTCTTGGGATATTTCAGGAAACAGCAGCACAAACCGATGTAAGCTGTCCTGTATGCATTAATTTCACCTGCTCTAATAAAGCTTGTTTTACCAAGAAGTACTTATGATGTAAAATGTGTTATGTGTGCACCAGGGAACAGGCTACAACGTCAACACACAGCATGAACCTAGGCACCAGGTTGGCCAACACCACGGCTGAGATCATTAACTACCCAGAGCCGGACCTGAGGTCTGTGCATCTCTCCAGTCAGCTGCGATGCTGATCCTCACACACTTATAGAGTTGAACTGGTATTATGAGACAATCTTAATTACTCATGGCTCCTCCAAGTTTTGGGTTTAAAGGGAAGATTAAACAGGATTGCACTTAATTGTAATTCTTACTCACTGAGTGGTCACCTGTGCAGTCACTGTACTGTGAACACACAGGCCCACTGTGAAGCTCAGAAAATGCCCACAGGCATCCACCACCCACCACCCCCAATGCCATTTCCAGCCTTTACCAGCATGATCAAGAGTGCAATTTCCTCAGTTTCATTCTGCCAGTGCTTGAGAGAGGTAGATGGTTATATTGCGTTCCGAGTTCACAGCAGGTCAGGAAAAAGGGTTGGGTAACTGCACCTGATGGACTACTCCATGGACTACTAGGCCCTAATCCCAACAGCTTTGGAATTAGTATGGCAGGCCGGGAGCAACAAATAAAGCTTAGTCTGATTGCCTGGAGACTTTCTGGAGCTAGAAATTCCGGATAGAATGGAATCAAAAATGGAGCTTATGAATTAAACCTTACGCTTATCCAACTTAATTTCTTTGTACTGAACTGAAGGTTCAATACTTTTAGCATTTTAGCCCTTTTGGCATTGGCTTAGATATGATCAACCAGTCATCAAGGAATGGGTGTATCTTGCACCCTTTGTGGGTAGGCCTGTTACACTTGGCTGAACACGCTGGGTGGAACAGCGAGCCCAAAGGAAAAGGCCGTGCACAGAAGACAGCACTGGAAGTAGAGAGATTTGTAATGGTTTGATCTAGCATTATAACCATATACCCAAGCAGAATAGAGGAAGGACTTTAGGAATTGATAACATTCTGACCTTTTTTATTATCAGAAACTTGTTCAAGCTTCTCGAATTTACGATGCATCTCATGAGTGCTGATATTTTGCTGTCACAGGAGCAGCAGTGGCGTAGTGGTTAAAAGCAGGTGAACTCTAATCTGGAGAACTGGGTTTGATTCCCCGTTCTGCCACTTGAGCAGTGGGGCTTATCTGGGGAACTAGATTAGCCTGTGTACTCCAACACACGCCAGTTGGGTGACCTTGGATGAGTCACAGCTCTTCGGGCCCTCTCAGCCCCACCTACCTCATAGGGTGTTTGTTGTGGGGGGGAGGAGACTGTAAACCCCTTTGAATCTCCTTACAGGAGAGAAAGGGGGGCAAATAAATCCAAACTACTACTCTTCTTCTTTTGTTGAAGAAAGTGTTAAACTGTGCAAGGTGTTCTGGAGAGCGAACAGAAGGGTTGGATGGTGGTAATAACCAGACTGGAGCAGAGGTGAACTGTATCACATATTCTTTTGCTATGATATTGAGCACTCATCAGTCTTGGGAGTCCTCTTGCCTAATGAGCTGGCAAGAGATTAAATTCCTCTGTTGACCGACATACTTGGCATGAGATATAATTGTCAAAAGCCCTGCTTAGTGGTTTGGTGGGGCTTAGGTTACTGGGATCTGCCCGGCCCTCAAGGTAGAAAACTTTTTCCTCTGCTAGACAAGAGACTGGATGGCAAGTATATAGTTATGCCTGCTGGATATGAAGGGTGAGGTTTCAGGTGACTTCTTCCTATGAAGATCTAGGCTTTAGAGCTGAAGGCATGGAGAAAATCTCTCCCAAAGTTTATGCAGTAAGCGTGTCCTTCCTCATTTTATTGAGGACTTCATAACTGTTGGAACTGAGGAGGTCCATCCTCAATTGAGAGGCACAGATGCACGGTAACTGCACCTGATGGTGGATTCAAACAGTCAGCGGTACAGCTGGGTTGATGAGAAGGGATAGGGGATTCCAAGCATTGTGTTTCACCTTCCAAGGCAGAATGGGCTGAGTATGGGGAGAATACTAGAAACAGAGAGGGCGTTTTTGGAAAGAAGACTACTTCCTTGACAGGTTCCAACGGCTGAGCAAGACATGCACAACAGCGTCGATTTGGAGGGCTTCTCTGAATGCTTGTGCTTATGCCAAGCCTCTTTAAGTGGTGATTCCTAGTAGCTATGCCCTGGAGACACAGCAACACAGTCTGCAGCTTTCCCCGTGTCCTTTGAAAGGTCTGATGTGATCAAAATCAGCCTTAGAACCACTGGAATCAAAATGCTCAGATCTGCCTGTCAGCCTACGTGGGCCGCATCAGCCAGAGGACGGGGTCCTCCTCCTGAGCTGGGCAAAGCCTTGTTCTAGAGCCGTGATTTCAGGTGGGAAGTTCTATCAGGTCTTGCTTTGAAAACAGAGCAGCAGGACACACTGGGCTCTTCACTAAGGCACATGTGGCCTTTTTCATGACTGTCAGCTCACAGAACCCACATTTTTGAAGAGTATGTGGGACAGGACAAGTATCATGACAATAAAGAGTATTCACTACCATGAACATGGATACATATATTATGGTTCTCATGCAAATAATATACTAACTGAATGAAATTTTGTAGGGGATTTGAACCAGTGGTGGGAATCAAATAATTTCACAACCGATTCTGGTGGTGGGATTCAAATAATTTAACAACTGGTTGTTTACACGCACAATTTTAACAACCGGTTCTGCCGAAGTGGTGCAAACCTGCTGAATCCCACCACATTTGAACCCTGGGATAAAGCAGCTTATACTTTTTTAAAAGGCCATCTGCCATCTCGGATTCTATTATTAGTTTGCTGATTTTATCATGTCAGTTGTTTTCCATCCAGTCAATTAACAGGATTCATATTTTTCCAGTCTCACAACACTTCATTTTACCTTTCATCTGCGATGGAGGAGAGGCCGGGGGGAGTGACGCTGGGGCGACGGGGGACAGACGGGGACGCTGGGAAATGCGCTCTTCTCTGGGCTCAGAGCATCCTTAAGGAACAACTAGCTAACATCTCTGGATGGAAGAGTACAGCTTGTGCCACAGGACGATGCGCCCAGACTGGCTGAGGGGGCGGCACCACACACAGGGCAGGGCCTGGAAAGGAAAGCTGTCCTTCGTCTGACACTCATTCACTTTCCTCATGTCTGAGAAGGGAGCACTCTCTCTCTCTCACTCGCGCGCACTCTCACACTCTCTCTCTCGCACACACACACTCGCACTCTCACTCACTCTCTCTCTCTCTCTCTCTCTCTCTGGCTGTTTTGCCATGAAGAATGAGGGACAGGACTGAAGAGGAACCAGGAACTGGCAGGGCGGGGCGGGGGGGGGGACATCCTGCAACTAACAAAGACCATGGATTGTAAATATGTAGTTAGTAATTGTCCAATAGTTTATTTTACTTAGTGCACCTAGATCTGTTCTCGTAGTACCTCTGAGTCTGTACCTTGTAGAAATAAACTTTAATTAGAGTGTGCACATGGTTCTTACCCACCCACCTTGGCCACAGCAACACACACAAGGTGTTGACCTTGGACAACCCATGAGAAAGACAGGGGAGGCTGGGAGAGGTGACCCAAAAAAAGGGAGAGCAAGAAAGCACCTACACTCGTCCCACAAGGTGTCCGTTCACAACGCCCTCCTGGCTTACTATTTACCAATTACCTTTAAACAGGTTAAGAAAGAATGTTTCTAAACCATAAACTAGTAAACATTTCCCATAATATCTCTAATGAAAATGATAATCCGTGCCCTGTAATCTTTTATCCCATGATAAAATTGCCTATTAAAACCAAAATATACTGCTGCTATCATTCACGCTTTGATGACTTCTAGTAAATACTATAACATTTGCCAGGAAATGACTATTGGTCAAAAATGATGCTGCCATGTTTTCAGAATACAAGAATCTATATTACACTGATGCCGCACACCCAATTGGGCATACTTCAAGATGGCATGTCTGACCTTTAAAACTCTGAATGACTTATCTCCAAGCATCTCTGTGAGCTCCTATTCCTGCCATTCCCCCACCTGCCATTAAATCCCTCCTCAGAATACCAACACAGGAAGATGCATCCAACAAAACAAGACATTTTCATAATTACCCCATTCCCTTGGAAGTACATCATCTTTCTACTCACGCCTCTTTTTGGAGGGAGGTGAAAATTAAAGCCAATGTGGTCTGGCGATTAGAGTCTTGGACAAGGACCCAGAAGACCCAGGTTCAAATTCCTACTCTGCTAGAGAAGCTTCTGGGTGACTTTAAGCCAAACACACACACACACACCCCTTAATCTACCTCACAGGGTTTTTGTGAGAATCAAATGGAGGAGAGGAGGTCAAGCCACTTGGGGTACCCAATAGGAGGAAAGGCAAGATATGAACAAAAAAATATAACTTCTTGTCCCAGAAGGAGTTCAGTGCTGGACTTTCATTTCAGATTTCTGTGGTTTATGTTGATCCTGATTTTTATCATTGGTTTCAGACTTTATGAGGTATGTCATGCCAAAAGGTGGACCATAAGAGTATACGGTTCTGTTTTGGTCTATAGGCTGTCTTCTGAGTATTTCTGACTAAAACACAATTTAAAATATTGTAAATGCAAACAATAAAAGCAGAATTACTTCTAAACCTTTGTGCAGCTTCCTCATCTTCTGTTTGAGATGGATTATCAGGCTGTCTATTTTCCACAAGTTCTAAATTAATGTAAGACCCAACCACGTCCACGGGGAAGCGACTCAGGAGCTGCCGAGTCCCATTCTCCCCCCCCCTCCTCCGGCAAAGCAGGACTGTGGATGGGGGAGGGGCAGTGGCCTACACTCACAGGGCCCAGTCTCCTTTGTGGCACACGGCACCTTTCCATCAGCTCCAAGCCATTCACCAGCTACAGTCCTTCCACAAAGAGTGACATCTGGTCACAGCCAGATGGCCATCCTGTCATGTGCTCCACATGGGGCTACCTTTGAAAACAGTTCAGAAATTCAACTGGTCCAAAATGCAGTGGCCAGGATACTGCCAGGGATTAGGCAGAGAGATCCTGTCCCCTCCACATTGAAAGATCGGCACAGATTGCCCTTCAGTTCCCAGGCAAAGTTCAAAGTCCTGGTTCTGAGATTTAAGGCCCTAAATTGTTTGGGACCAGCATACACGAGGCACCATCTCCTCCCACACTATCTGGTCCATCCCCACTCCTGCTCTCTGTGTCCCGGCCTATAGAGATGAAGCAGGGGACAGCGAGCCACAGGGCATTTTTTAGTGGTGGCCCCTCACCTTTGGAACGTGCCACCACCCTCTGAGGCATTCCAGATCAAAACACATTTTACACAAGCTTTTAGGTAGTGATTTTATCTTCCCATGGTCTACTTCTCTTTTATGGATCATTTTTGTGCTGCTTAGGTTTAAGCTGTTTTTATTAATGGCTTGTTTTTTATAATAGGAGCCGCATGGCATAGTGGTTAAGTACTTGCACTCCCACTCCCACGGTCAAGAGTTCAAGCCCCCTATGGGTCAGGTATCCTGGCAGCTGGCTTATGGTCAACTCAGCCATCCATCCATTTCTTGGTCGGTAAATGAGTACCTAGCTCACAGCTAGGGGGTAAAGAATAGCCGGGGAAAGCAATGGCAAACTACCCCACAAAAACAGCTTGCCTAGAAAATCACTGCTCACAGTGGTACCCAGGGTTGGCCATGACTGAAGGGGAAACTTTACCTTTACTTTTTATAACGTGATTTTAATTGCATGCTGCTTCAACCAAAGCTCTGAAGAGTTCCTTCTGCTCCTAAATTGGCCAAGTTGTTCATTCAACACATTTACAGATTGCACTCAGCCCTGATCAAAATAATTTCCAACAGGGGTCCACAACTTGTCTCTAAGTTTTGGAAAGCCTTCCTGTCACTTCTGGGGGTGGAGCTAGGTCTCACGTCACCATACCACGCCCAATCAGACAGCCAATCTGAATGCTCTAACCCACAGGTGTCAAACTCGCGGCCCTCCAGATGTTATGGACTACAAAGGGGGGGGGCCTTAGAGGAGGCAGAATGTCAGGTCGGCCTGGTTGATGGGGGAAGGGAGCTCTGGTCTGTGCGAATCTGTTATGTGAAAGTATTATTCTGCTGCTTCTTGGCTTCTTATCTGCTCTGCTAGCTAGTGAAGGCCACATTCCTTGGCCTGTAGTTGCAGCTGTGGAATGAACGGTGGGTGGGGGAAGGGTTTTGCTGGTTACTTTTTATTATCAGAGTCTCTGCTGGACCAGCAGAGACTTCTTGGCACTGTGCGGGACTTATCTTGCCTGCAATAAAGAAATCTTTGTTCATCAACAAGTGTTTCAATTGTCTGGTCAAAGGAGGTTCTGACATAATGTAAGTGATCAATGTAGGAAAACAATAACTCTCTTATTATTGTAGCTATAGTAATATAGTAATATAATTATTTCTTTCACGTGCATTAAGAAAGCACCTGTTTTGATCGTAACTGCTTACTTAGAAATTCATGTAACAAAGTCTCCTTTTATTATAATCTCACTTCTTTATATTATTACCAATGTAAATGATTTTGTACCTTTTTAATTTCTTTCAATAAAGCAATAAAGCATTTATTTAAAGATTTTTTTTAAAAAGGGATGTGGATGCTGACATCTCTTTCCAGGAAAGAAGGTAGGGTGAGTTTGAGGTTGGGACAGGGCTGAGATTTTTGAGTTTGTGGTCCACACATTTGCTCAGAGACAGTCCATATTTCAACACTGCCATATTTCAACACTGCCTACTTCTAACGGGACAATGATTACTATGATGGGGTAGCCACGGGAAGTCCCCTCAGCAGTGGCGTATTTGCCAGGCACCATCTTTCTGGTCACGTGAAGTTTGGTTCAGGGGGTCCCAATTTATGGACCCTCAAAGGTGTAGCCCCCATCTCCTATTAGCTCCCATTGGAAACAATGGGGGATGGGGCACCCCCTTTGAATGTCCATAACTTTGGACCCCCTGAACCAAACCTCACCAAACCTGGGTGGTATCATCAGGAGGGTCTCCTAAAGATAGCCTAAATCTGTTGGCCCAGTCTGTTGGTCAAGTCATAAAGCCAGATAAGTTAGCTAAAGAGTAGTCTTAATGTCAACCCCCTGGATCAGAACCCAATAAACGCTCTGGTTGATCAAAGGGTTTTATTGGCAGACTTCAGGGAACAATGAAGAAGATGACTGAGCAAACAGCACCAAGCAATTGATAATATGACCCAAGCTCCCCACCCCCACATGGGAAGGCAAAAGCACAGCCAGATCCAGACATGAGGCCCATCCCAGCAGCAGACACTCAAGGCCGGACCGTTAGACAGTAGCGCTCCTGCAAAAGCGAAAGTAACACCAGGCATCTCCCCTTCCCAGCCAAGCAGCCGATGTGTCAGGCCTCGGCTTGACAGATGGACAGCTTCTCATTTGGCAGACAACTTCGTGGTTATATCCTACAGCATTTCTTCATTTAAAAAGCATTGACCATACCTATTCTGAAGAGTGGTCATTTGCATAACCGCCTGCCCTTCACAATCCCAGAAGTCAGTCCACTGGACTCTGGTTCTACTGATGCCCCAGATCCTGACCAAGTTCACCTTGGCTCAGCCCTACCAAAGCCAAAGCAACAAGTTAATCTCAACTAACAGTCACTTCTGGCTGACTGGAGAATACGGACATTATTCATTTATTTAGTCCAGGGGTGGGGAGACTTTTTTCTGCCAAGGGCCATTTGGATATTTATAAAATCATCTGCAGGCCACACAGTTATCAACTTAAAAATTAGCCTGCTATATTTGGTCAAACATTTAATTAACTCACCCCTAATGTGATGGCTAGAACTGCTTCTCTTTGGTCTTTTTTGTAATGGACATTCCTAGCTTGTCCCTCAAAATTTATGTTCTTATTATGATTCACTTAATATACATTTATGTTGCTATGAAAAAAAATCTCCTGGATTTATTGAATTTTGAGTCCTGCCCACTTTGCCCTTCCTGGCACGTGCATTTCCCCCCCTCTCTTTCTCTCTCTCTCCCAGCCGGTCTGATTCTCTCCCTTACCCTGGTTCTTTTAGACTTGGCCCCACCTCGGTCCTCTCCTCATTCCCACCTCTCCCGTTGTCCCTGCCCTGGGGCTGTGTGGCCAGTTGGGCACTGGGTCATCAGAGGTGCCCAGAAGCTTTTTAGGACCCAAAAGCGGCTGGTGGCTACTCTCCTGTGCGCCAGTCCCCTCCCTCTGCCTGCCTGCCTCCATTGTCTGAGCAGCCTGGCAGCGGCGGCCTACCACAGGAGGGATGGGCAGTGATTGCCTGCCTTAGTCTCGTGGCTGCAGTCAGACTGGGCTGATGCAGACATGAGCCCTGCAGGCCAGAGAGGAGCAATCTGAATGGGAGTCGGGGCAGGGCCAGACCCAATGCTTTTGCAGGCCTTATACAGCCGGATGTTCCCCACCCCCGATCTAGTCAAAGTTCTTTAGCCCTATGCACAGCACTAGCCATTGTGACCACAGAGGTCCTTAATATCATCTTATGCTGAAGTGGCCTTCGTATTTAAAGAGTCATAAAATGAAGTTCACTCATAATTCACAAACAGTCGCTTCTTTTTGCGGGGGGTGGCTTGGAGGGACCACATTCAAACGCCAAAAGGGCAAGTTAACTGATTCCTTTGCCTCCTGAGGAAATAGCACCATATTCGTGAGCAATCTTGTGGCCCCATGTTTTTTGACAACCTGACGCCCCTTCAAAAAAGCAGGCCATTCTTCATTCGTGATGATCTTGCTAAACACAACCCCCACCCCAGATAACGCCTCTTTGTAACAGTGAGTGAAAGAAAGGCAATAATTGATTCAGATTTTTTTTAAACTTCCACCTACTCAAAACAGAGAATACTTGAGCTCTTCTTTCCCCAGGAGCATAAAGACTCTCTCTAGTTCTTTACAAGCAAAGGCACCACACAGGCCAGATATGGAGAATTCACAAATGATGATTCACAGGCCCTCGTCAGCCTTCTGCATCAGAGAAGCGATTCAGCCACTCAGGAGGCGGCAGCAGCAGCAGCGGCAGCAGAAGGGGAGGGGGCTTCTCAGAAACAGGCCTCTCTTTAAGGAGGCGGCTTCTGATTCAGCACTTCTCTTACGACCAGCCTGTTTGGCCAGGCCTCAATACCTCTCTTGATCCAACAGCAAAGCGAGCGTCATCCTCCTCCACTGCCCCAAAACAGACTCAGACCCCGGCTTCTCAAAGACAGTGAACATGACTGTTTTGAGACAGCCCACGAATCTTTTCACATTTCTTTCTGTTCCAGGTGCACAAGTAATAATGCTGGTTTTGGATTCAGATTCTGATTTTTACAAAACATGGAATTAAGAACCACCTTTTGGCATAATGGTTTCTCCCTTCTCTCCCCTTTGGCACAAAGTGAAAATTGGTAGACCAGTGCCCTGTGGTCAGCCATGGTTTCTGAGCAACCAACACAACAACAAAGGCGAAAGCCAGCATTTGCCTCAAAATCACTGAGTTTGGTAGTGCTTGCTAAGTCTGCTTTGGCTGCTTCTCCTGAAGGTTTACTTCAGAAAACTCAATGGAACCCCACGGCCTTTCCTCTACAAGTAATTTAAAATATTTCTGGGACTTTAATAGTTTCCTCCACAGCATTCCACACTTCATTTTTTTGCATTCATCCCAGAAATGTTTCATTTTCCTTTTAATTTATCCTATTTGAAAACCCTTTTATAGCAATACTTTTGATTGAAGAATTTCCAAGTCGACTTCCCTAGGATGTTCTTTAAACGTTTCAAATGTCCCGCTGAAAAGCTGCCTGTTTCTCCAGCCCCCGTGCCCCCACTCCACGCCCTCCCCCCCCCCAAGAGTCTGGCCTGGCATTTTTTCATGTCCCTCACTGCACTCCTTTCCCCCTCACCACTTGGTTTTCATAATTTTGTACGGGGGTGGGTTTTTTTGCTGTTTTTCTCACTCCTTTCCACTTCCCCACCCACATTTTCTCTTACATGAAATTGTTTGTGAGTAAACTCAAAATTACATGAAGCAATGATTCGACAGATTCTCATCTTGCAGTTTCTCTTATGTGTGCATACACGTACTCATGAGTAAACCCATGATTCCGTGAAGCAATGATTCAACAGATTGACAAAGCATTGAGTCAATGGATCAGCAAAAAAAATGAAATGTTTGGAGGAGGTAAGTGCAGAAAAACATTGTGGGAAAAGTGGGAGGGGGAACTGAAAACATTCTGGAGGCGTTCTGAACAATTTGTGTGGAAAAGGCCTACATTAGAAAGTTTAAGCCAAATACTATTACTTGGAGCTGGGATACTGTAGCTCTGCCCCAGTTGGCTGGTCTTCGATGACACGATTCCACTTGAGAGCCAAAGGGACTGGCGGCAGGTGGCTGAGCAGGGCAGTTAGCTGCAGGAGCAGGAACAGAAACAAACACCTGAGTCAGGCTTTGCAAGCAAATCATTAATCGTTCCAAGCAGTGGGGTTTCCTGCTTCCATGATGTTTGTACAACCTAATCCACTGGATATTAGTAACAATCGTCAAACTGAACAGATGTGAACATACATGAAGCTGTATTGTCGAAGGCTTTCACGGCCGGATTCAACTGGTTGTGGTGGGTTTTCTGGGCTGTGTGGCCATGGTCTGGTGGATCTTGTTCCTAACGTTTCGTCTGCATCTGTGGCTGGCATCTTCAGAGGGGTGTCTGTTACAATCCAGCCATGGAACTTGACCTATAAGCATCGACATGCCCCACAAAAGGCAGAGACGGGTTGGGATGAGCAAGGACAGGCTCGGAGGTGAAAGCAGTTTTCCAGGAGCCAAAGCACTCTGGCAGGCGGGGCTCCAAACCAACGGGGGCCCGGGGCGGGAAGCAGCGTGTCCCTGGCCTTTGGTGCGCAGCAAGTCAGTTAATGGGAGGGACAAGGAGGAAAAATGCAGGATGAAGTCATGGTAAAAATTAGCAAAGCCCAGAAACAACTGCAGTTGTTTACAGGTCCGCGGAAGGGGCCACGCAACCACATCAGCGATTTTCGCAGGATCCATTTCCAACCCCACAGCCGAAATCCAGTATCCCAAAAAATCCAACTGGGGCTTGTGGAATTCACACTTGGAGAGTTTAACAAACAAAGAGCTTGAGAGAAGTCGTTTTAAAACCTCCCGAACCAGTGCAATATGGAATTCCTCATTACGAGAACAAATCAGAACATCATCCAAATAAACAACTCCCTTGAACAGTAAATCATCCAGAATCCCATTGATCAAACTCTGAAACACAGTGGGAGCCCCAGAGAGTGAAAAAGGCATAATTAAATATCTGTATTGTCCATAGTGGGTGTTGAAAGCTGTTAAATGCCCATGCCCCTCTGCCACGCATACTCTGTAATAAGCTTCACGCAAGTCCAACTTTGTAAAAATCCACCCAGTGCCCAGGTTCGCTAACAATCCTTGAGGATATTTATTTGAGGCGTAAACCACGTTCAGACCCTGGTAATCAGTTCTGGGTCTGAGGGAACCGTCTTTCTTTTTCACAAACAAGACCGGAGCCGCAAAACTACAGCAGGCCCTTTGTATAAAGCCTCGGGCCAGATTTTTATCCAGAAAGTCACGTAAGTTGGCATCCTCAGCTGGGCTCTTGGCAATTTAGCACCGGGAATCAATTCAATTTTACAGTCAGTGTCTCTATGAGGAGGTAGAGAATTACATTCCGTTTCCTCAAATACCTGCCATAGATCTGTGTAGGGTGGTGGAATGGTCGAATCCGGAGAGCCCCCTGTCGGCGCTAGCACACACGCGAGTCCATCACTAGGGCGCAACAAATGTTCAGGGGGGTTAGGTCCCATATGATCCTCGCAAGGCAGATCAGTGAAAGTCAAAATTCGTTGCAACCATTTCACCGTGGGATCATGATCCATAAGCCAAGAAAGCCCCAACACCACTAGATACTGCGAGATCCCAGCAATTACAAAACTGATTCCAATGCCCTTCACAATTTACCAGCAGTTTGGGAGTACGGGAGCTAATGGGGCCTCCGCTCATGGGGCTACCATCCATCTGGTCAAAAATAATAATAGTTTACCGAAGGCCGATGGGCGTGATTTTCAGGGCCTCAACCAGACGGGGATGGATCAGACAGTGGGAGCAGCCAGTGTCGACAAGAGCTTGCACAACCAGTTTGGGGGAACCCGGTCCGCCGGATAACACAAGGGGGATGACAATAGCCTCACTCACCCGCTCAGGCTTGGCAGCTTCCCAAGGAGTAGGTGGCTCATCCTCCTCTACGCAAGGCATCATCGAGCGGGCGACCCCTTTTGATGGCTTGGATGGTTTAGCAACCAGAGTAGAGGTAGTCAGGGTAGCTGGGCGCTTTGCAGGACAGGTAGCCACCATATGCCCATCACCCCCACAATACAGGCAGAGGCCAAGCCTCGGCGGGGGGGGTACAAGCAGGCTTGATACTGGCAGTAGTTCCACAGCGCGGGTGCGCAAGTGGAGAATGATTAGATGATGCCCCAAGGCTGGCTGCCTCATGCATGCGAGCATCCGCCATTCCGGCGAGCACGATCCACTCCATCAGGGTATGGGGTTGTCTCGAACCAAAGTCCAATTCAGCAGGTCAGGGTGTAAAGCTTTCTTGAAGGCAAATATCTTGACTGGATCAGCCCAATCGGGGATTTTACAGTGCGGAATTTCTCCACAAATTCCACATAAGGCATCTTGCCTTGCCGCATCTCCATCAATTCTTGCTTGGCCTGCTCCCCAACAAACGGGCTCTTGAACCGGCATTGCGGGGCCATCATGAGCTCTCCAGCTGCATGTTGAAACAGCCCCACATACCAACTGGCGGCGGCGCCATCCCGCATGGATCCCACCTCTTACACATGTTCAATGTCAATCAGGTACTGGCGCCCGTACTGCAGCATGAGTATTCACCTGGATTAGAAAGGCGGGAAGTAGCTCTTGAGTCCCATCATATCTCATGGCCAGCCAGACTCGTGGCAGGAACAGATGGGGAGCCCCGTAAGGTGCAAAGTTCATAGGGGCCCCTTTCTGGAGGCCACCAACCGGGAGGGTGAAGTGGCAGCATCAGAATTGGGACAGACAAAGGTGCTGGCTGCACCGGTGGGATGGGAACCCCCGCTGGGTGTGGCAGGCCTCCGGGTGGAGGAACAGGCACTGGCTGAGCTGGAGGCACGGGTGCTGGCGGAACTGGAAGCATGGGAGCTGGTTGAGCTGGAGGGGCTGGCACGGGTGGCACTGGCGGATCAGGCACTGGGACCAGAACTGGGGCTGGCGGAGCTGGCAGAGCCAGTGATGCTGCTTGAGCCAAGGCGGCACGTAATTGCTCCATGAGTCGTAGAGCCTGACGGTAATCTTCCCTCTCGGCTTGCCAGGCCGCTTCCGAGGTCCGCAGGAGTTGCCAAGTCTCTGCCTCCGAGGCGGCGATGTCTTCGGTGGAACGATCTCCCAATGTTAGGTTGCCAGCGAGGGGTGCAGTAGTCCACAAAGCACTTCCGAAGCCCTAAGTCTGCGAGTCCCTCTGGCCTAGACCCCAGCGATGGCGTACAGTCATTCATTGTGAGCCGTCTAACAGGGCAGTCATGAAAAGATTTATAGAGTCCAAGGGGCCACCTGCAGCCAAGGCACCCCCACCTAAAGTTGAAAGGTCTCCTTCAGGTGGTTCAGAGGCCGTATCAGATGTTCCTGTTAAGTCCGCAGGAAGAGGGTGTCCATTGTCTGCAGCAACAGATGCACCCCCTAGCTGTTCTCCGCCCGAGAACATTGTTGCAAGAAAAGTCCTTGATAAAAGTAACAAAATTAGAAGGCAAAATCCCAGCTAGGCACAGCAGCATGGAATTCAACCTATGAGGAGTTCTGGCTTAATGTCAGAATCCCAAAAACTGAGACAAACTCTGGTGTAGAACAGTAGTTTATTCAGCCTGTGGATCTTCCCTGGACAAAGCCAGAACTGACTTTGCCCAAGCAAAATCCAGTAATTAAAACAGCTTGCACCCCCCATCCTGAGAAAGTGCACCCAAAAGTAACTGTAAGAAAGATAACAGCGAAGATGCCCAGCCACTGACCTTGGGCAGCACCTGGGAAGTGAAATCAAATACATGAAACAGGCAGAAGGCAGACAGTATTGCAGTTAACCCATTCCACCACCACCCATCTTACAGAAAGCAGCATAAGCAAATACCCAATTCTAACAGGTCTCCTGACAGGTGTAGATGCTGCGCCACGAAGACCTTGCCCCGGTTCAAGTTGTGTTGGCGTGCCACAACTTTAGACTGAGGCGTCCCGACGGTGACAGAGCCAAAGGATGATCCTGTCTCTGAGAGATCTGCCAAGCAAAGGGCCTCAGGAAGGCCTGAAGAGGTCTCGCATGGGCCCATCCCCATTGGATGAGATTTATGGTGGATAGAAGTAAACCCAGGAGGCTGGCCAGCTGTAGCAGGGTAGTCGACCTGGTAGTGAGGGCCAAGTGGACTGCATCCCGGATCTTCTGGGCCGGTACGAACAGGGCACAGCTGGTCATGTCTGTGACTGCCCCTAGGGGCTCCATCCTCTGGACGGGGGTTGTGGGACTCTTCTCCTTGTTGATGATGAAACCATGAGAAGATAGAACCTGCTGCACCTGAGCCACATCCTGGAGCACCTGCCTCTCCGACCTCGACGTGATGAAGATGTCATCGAGGTACGGATGGACATGCAAGCTGAGGCACCGAAGAAAGGCTATCGGAGCGATGAGCACCTTGGTGAACACCCTCGGGGCTGTGGCCAGCCCAAAGGGTAGAGCTACAAATTGTAAGTGTAGTTTGCCCAGAGCAAATTGCAGAAAGCAGTGGTGAACAGGGTGAATGGGAATATGAAGATAAGCCTCTGCTAAGTCCAGATGTCAAAAAATCCCCTCTCTGGATGGCCGCTGTCATGAATTGGAGCGTTTCCATACGGAATCAGAAACGTCTGAGATGTCTGTTGATGCCATCCAGGTTGAGGTTGGCCCTGACATCCCCGTTCTTCTTCGGGACCATTAAAAAGTGGGAGTAGACCCCCCTGAATCTCTGATCCCTCAGAACAGGTATGATGCCGTTGATCGACAGCAGGTTGTCGACGGCAGCCAGGAGGGAGGCCCTTTTCTCTGAGCTGTTGCTGGCAGGGGAGGGGAGGAACCTGTCTCTTGGCCAGCTCCTAAATTCTAAGGAGTACCCTGAACAGACAATCTCCCTGGTCCAGGAGTCCACCTGCGGCTCTGTCCACTGAAGTTGGAAGGTCAGGATCCGTGCCCCCACTGGGACACGCTGGGAGTCAGGTTCTGTTGGGAGGGTTCGGCTTGTAAGCCTTCACGGGTTTTCCCTGGCTGCGGAAATCCTGGCGCCTGCGGAAGGAGCCTGGAGCTTGTCAACCTGACCTCCCCGCCCACCCCCGCAACTGGGTCAAAAGGAGGACCAAAAGGACCGAAAGGGAGATTTTGGTGTGAGCCTAGGCCTGTCCCGTCTGAACCTAGGCCTGTCCCCAGTGGGATCCCTCGAGTCCCCTCAGGGCCGTTCTTGGCGCAGCCTTCACTTTTCCCTCTTCTTCTCTCCCCCTCCCTCGTCAGGAAAAAGGAAACTCGTCCTTCGGTTAAAGGGAAAGGATGCTGTGGAAATGCAGTCCCTCAGAACTTCTATGACAGCACAGGCAGCTTAGCGGGGGGGGGGGGGCGTGCTTTAATTTACAGTGCAAAACTGACCACTAGATACTTTCTGCACCATGAAAACCAGCTCAACAAGGGAGATGGTGAGGCTGATTTTTTTTGTCTTTAACTAACTAGATTTCCAGATTGAAAAATCCACCAATTACCTGCACTATGGATATGGTTATACGTATCCCACACCAGCACTCTCAGACAGTTGACATGAAGGAAGTTGATTCATCTGAAATGTGGGTGTTGGCTGTGAGTTCGCCATCTACAAAGGCAAAGAAGAGTGTTCCAGATCAAATCAAGTCAATTTTTTCCCTAGAAGCTTTAACAACTAAACTGGGACCGTGGTCCTTTGATCACCTGATGAGAAGACAAGCGTCTCAGGAAAAGATCATAACGCTGGGAAAAGCTGAAGGCAGCAGAAAGAGAAAAGCTGTTAAGTCACAGCCTACTTTTGGCATTCTGGAGGCAAGAGGCCATTCAGAGGTGGTTGGCCATTGCCTGCCTCCACAGCAGAATCCTGGTATTCCTTGGAGGCTGCCCATCTAACTATTAACTGGGGCAGACATTGTTCTGCTTGTAAGACCTGATAAGGTCAGGCTGGCCTGGGGGCACCCGGGTGAGGGCAGCACATAACACACATCACATAACACACAGCTCCTCTGCTTGTACAATTCAGTGGAAGCTAAACCAAGGCCAGCTTGTCAAGACAGTGTAAAGAAAGAAAATCTGTTTAATTGTGAGGTGCCCCACCCATCAAGGAACAGGCATGTGAAATTTTGGTCACAGTAACTATACATGCTTTTTTCCTACAAGAGGTGGGATTCTGCACCACTCAGGAAAACGACAGCTTAAAACAACACGGCCAGGACCTTGGAAGAGCTCCACAGTGCTTTGCTCACCATAAGCGCAGTCCTGATGGAAGTTGGTTTCAAGTTTGACCAAGCTTTCTATCCTTCCGAGGTTGGTAAAACTAGTCCCCAGCTTGCAAAGGGTAAAGTATAGGCAACTGGGGGGGAAGGCAATGACAAACTACCCCATAAATATAGTTTGACTACCAAACACTGTGATGTGATGTCACTCCCTGGGCCAGTAATGCTCTGGTGCTGGCACAGAGGACTACCTTTACCTATCTAAGAACCCTCACTTTGTACAACCTTACCTGGGAAAATGGGACAGGGGGGTTGCTTCCTCTCTACAAAGGCCCAGTGTTGCTGCTACCTGTCCCCCTCCCCTTCTCTGCTTGTTCTGATGAGCTAAATGCTGCACAAAGAAACAACACATAATCAATCCAATTCATCCTTCTCCACACTGTATAAGTCAGCAAGTGCCAGACTGCATAGCAAGTCCGGCACCAGCGGACAGAGTGATCCTGGTTGAATTAACTGGCCAAAGTGGACAAAAACACAATGGTGTGGGTTTTTTAATCAACTTAGGATGTACAGCAGCATTCATTCTCACACTTTCTATCTTTATGTGTCAGATTTTTCAGACACAAGGTTTAAAGGTTTGCGTCCAGGTTGTGTTCCCTTCAAGTTTCTGGCTCTTTGGGAAGGACCTATGAATGAGTGACATTGAGAGAAAGGAAAAGGAAATGTTTTATGTATGTAATGTGTATTCTGATAACCTTAGTGTAAGCCCAGGGGAACGTTTTTGATTTGAAGGAGAGATTCTCATGCCTGGGGAAAGGGATCACTTGGAGACAATATAAACACTGGTTCACAAGAGTGGCAGAACTAGAGAAAGCCGCCAATCACAGCCGCAATCCCACTACCCCCAACACTACTACATGGACACATTCTCCTGTATTATTTCTGCTTTATTCTCTCAGCCTTCCCCATCTCTTCCCATGCAGCTATTTGGCATGCAAGTTCCAAAAGCCATTAACACACAAAAGCTACACTGTCTGCTAACATGCACAGTCAGCATTCTTCTAGTACAGTTGTTTACTGGACCAATGTCACTAATAGATGGGCCCACAATTTAATAAGTGCTAGACTTGATAAACTTAAAAACTGATAGCTTTCAAAGTTTGTCTCCTTCAAGCTTCCGTCTCCCCACCTCCAACCAAAATAAATCACTACCTATTTTTCACAAACTTTCATTTGCTGTATATATTCTTCCAATATCCAAAAGTTATTCATGTTAATGTATTGTCGAAGGCTTTCACAGCCGGATTCAACTGGTTGGGGTGGGGGGGTTCCGGGCTGTGTGGCTGTGGTCTGGTGGATTTTGTTCCTAATGTTTCGCCTGCATCTGTGGCTGGCATCTTCAGAGGTGTATCACAGAGAAAAGTCTGTTTCACACTGTGTCTAGGTGAGAAGGGAAAGTTTCGTGTGGTTTATCGTCCATATCCCAGGGTGTGGAACCAATCATTAAGTGTTTGGGTGGAACTTGCTATGCAAAGGTGTGGTTGAGTGCATTGTATTGTGGGTGGGATTATCAGTCCATTTTTTAAGTACTGGGAGCCACACTTTGCTAATTTTTAACGTCTCTTCTTTCTTATTGAAGTTGTCCTTGTGTTTATGAATTTCAGTGGCCTCCCTGTGCAGTCTGACATAGTAAGCTTCTGAATTGTCCAGAATTTCAGTGTTCTCAAATAAAAGTCTGTTTCACACTGTGAATTTCAATGGCCTCCCTGTGCAGTCTGACATAGTAAGCTTTCACAGTATTCCATTAAATTCACGGGCACAAATAGTTCCCAGAGTATAAACTATTTAGACACCACTGTTTATTTTGAACAGAATGGTCAAATTTGCTTTGCATCATACCATAAGGCTATGGAGAGAAATACCGTGTAACGTTACTCCTCCCACCATCCCAAGCACTTGCGGGATAATCTCCTATATAGCCAATTGGTTCGTGCCAAAAGAAATTCTACAGACCCGGAGAGTTTTGAAAAAGAGGCTAAGAGAGTAGTCAGTCAATTTTTGAATAAGGGATATCCAAGTGGAGTTATAAATAGATCCTTAAATAGAATAAGACAAGTACCTAGAGAACATTTATTACACTACAGAGAACCGAAAATAAACAGATAACAAGGGCATTAGATTATACCATGCAAGCGAATCATATTAAATCCATCATACACAAATATTGGTTTATTGTGGCAGATCTGTGAGGTTACGACCTACCACCAGTAATTGGATATAGACACACAGGCAACTTACGCCAGGCTCTCATAAGATCGGATATAATGAAACCGACTGAAGTTACACCAATTCTAAGGGGGCACTTTAAATGTGGCCACTGCTCGATGTGTGATAGGTCACTTAATACCAAGATCTTTAGAGATCCTAATACTGGAAGAACATGTCCAATTAGGCATTTTTCAAACTGCAATACCAACCAATGTGTTTACTTGATAATATGTAGCTGCAACCTTTTATAACGTAGGAATGACATTAAGAGCTCTCCGGACCAGATTTTTAGAGCATGCCAGCAATATAAGATTAGGAAAGGAGAAGGCTCCTATGGTTAGCCACTTTAAGGAAAAACATCATACGGAGAAGGATTTCTCCTTCTTAGTTCTTTACCATATACAAACAACAAATAAGGATATTAAACGGATCCTGTTACAAAAGGAGGCAAAGTGGATCTATACTCTACAATCGCATCGTACGGGTCTCAATAGAAAAATAGATTGGATCAGCTTTTTATGAATGAATTGGCAGGTCCCTTTAATTGTAGCTCTACATCCACATGGAGACAGGTGTGCATGATTAATGGGGTTTATATACATTTGAGCTTCTTTCCTGTTGTACAAGATGATCTCTAGGGGAAGAATGACACTTTGTAAATTGTTGTAAGTATATATAATAATTGATGTTATTTTAGATTATAATATTATGAAAAGATGGGTAACAACAACCTTGTGTTGTAGAACCCCAGGATGAAATCAAGCTATTGAGAATCAGTATACTGAGGAAGATACCTTCGAAAACGCATTCAGACGCATGGTGTGATTCTATACAGAATTCTCATTTTCAATACACCCTTTCTGTACGGATTAAAAATACAGGATATACTAGCTCCTCTGTGAACTTCCATATGGGAATCACATGAAATTTGAAATATATATATTCCTTGGATTTTATTGTGCTTGAAGTCTCACATGGACTTTTGATACACACATGATAATTAATGGGACAATAATAACAATCATTCTTGGAAGATATTTATAAAGATCTGTTGGTATATATGAAGATATTATAAAATCTGTACATTGATATTGTTCTATTGACACTGGCACTTTATATTTATTTGTATTGTACTTTATGAATACTATGAACTTGAGATTAGAATAGGGTTAGTGTTAGGATATTTGTCTTATTGTTAATTATTTACATGAAAAATAATTGAAATAACTTCGTACAAATTGATGTTTGAACCATTTATTACAATTGCTATTAACACGTAAGTCCAGGTTAGTATGCCAATTTGGATTGTTCGTTTCTACTAGTGCTGCTTGGCACGCTAGTATCAACCTTGTTTGCTAACACCTCTGAAGATGCCAGCCACAGATGCAGGCGAAACATTAGGAACAAAATCCACCAGACCACGGTCACACAGCCCGGAAAACCCACCAGAACCAGTTATTCATGTTAGTTCATTTTTATCTAACAAACTCCTATGAAGATTTCCAAGTTTTCTACTTTGTTCTATAAATGTTTTAAAAGCACTGTGGTGCTCCACTTTGCTCCATGTATGCCCATTTAGCCCCATCACTCAAGAACTGCCCTGCTCTGGGCAACAGCCAACACTCAAGAAGCCTTTCAACCTTAGTAGCTGTTTTCAGTCATCAAGCCTGAACTGCATGCTAATCTCAGGGTTGTGATGAGGCACTTGGATTCGCAAAACGAGACACCTCATCAGGGCTCAAGCAAACTGCTGTCAGAAGCCTAAATCTAGAGTGGCCCCTGATTGCTCACATCTGGCACAATTCTATGAGATCAATCATGAATACAGGTAGGCTCAGGGATCCACCCATTTTGGCAGCCACCAGCCCTGACCCTCTCAAACGATACAAGAGTGCAGGCACCCGAGATAATGTGGGGATAATGGGTCACTGTTCAAATACCTCAGAAGCTCAGCATGGAGAAGAAAACATGCAGACCAGAAGAGACTTTAGGCCCAAACCTAAAATCCAGAATACACAAACAGGGGATCCCGGCTTCTCGAGTTAAAATCATGCTGTGGCAGGTGATGTGAAAGACCTGTTACCAGAGACCCTGCAGAACTGCGGTTGGTCAGGGCAGACAATACGGACCTTGATGGACCGACTCAGTGTCAGGTGTCTATTCCCACCATCCCTTACTCGGGACATCAGCAAACAGGAGTCCATCCAGAGGATCCACTCGGACATTCACAGTCAAAACTGAACCACGGCTCAAGAACATTCAACCCCATGAAGTCTCAGACTAGCAGCCATCAACACTGGTCTTCAGCAGGGGGGCTGAGACCCTAATTTGGCTCATGCTTCACTTAATGGGGAGCCACTGATATTCCAATGTTCAGTTCTTTGAAGAGACTGTCATTCTGAGAACAAAGGGAAATGGAGAAGATAAAAGGGGCAGAAGAATTTTCCTTCCTCTGTTGCATTCAGATTGCACCTTTTCCCCTTCAACATGGACTTAAGGTGGTTCGCACTGATCTCCACTCCTCCACTGTATCCTCACAGGATTACTGTGAGGTCAGTTAGGCTGGGAGTGTGTGGCCAGCCCGAGGTCACCCAGCAAGCACCCAACATGGCAGAAGGGGAATTCAAAGCCAGGCCTCTAAGCTCCTAGTCCAACACTCTACCCCACTATGCCACACTGGCCCATTACTCATGGAACCTTGGCTGCATGGTGGGGCTGAAGTGTGGTCTCCTCACGTTTCTCTGTTTACACGCAAGGAGGCAGCCCAGTGACTGCCTCGCAGCAGCTTGCTAACGTCAACTGATCTTTCCTTTTCTGCTTCTCTTAACTCCGCCCATCACTAGTTCTCATAACTCCACTGATATTCTGTCCCACTCCCTTCCACACATATATGCCCTCTCTCTTGCTGCTGCTGCTGCAAGAGAGAGAGGCTTGTTTTTAAAAAGTGGTTTGTTTCAAATAAAGTTTTAAAAAGCATTCCCAATCACTGGGGAGGGCAGATGTATAGTAAGGAAAGGCAGCTGGGGCCAGAAAGAGACTGGTTTATATCGAAATCTCAATATAAGCACTTCGAGAAACAAGAAGGAGCCAGCAACATAGAACGGGGAGCGAGGGGGAAGGCATGGATAGCAGTGGGAGAAAGGTGGAGCTAGGTAGGCTGTCCGTGGGCGGAGAGAAGAGGTCTAGGGCACAGCAGCGCTCACTGGCACATATGCCTGCTCTGGCGGCAAAGCAAAATTAAGTTCGTGCTAGAAGTGTTCTTGCTTGCCGCAGGGAGGATAGAAAGTAAAAGAAGGCTTAAATATTTCTACAAGATGTACAGCAGTAACTAGCACGGTGTTTACAAGTTCCAGGAAAGAAAACTGCAACAAATTTAACACATGTTAAACATGATACATAAATTTGTTTGTTTTTTAAAAGCACACCCTTGTTACCCAAGCACGCATTATTAAACATTAAATATAATAAGGTATAGTTAGGACTGTGGTTCTTCATGTCTGCAGCCACCCTGCATTAGAAAGGCCACAAATAAGATAATACTTTCTGCCTTTGGCAAGCTCCACAAAATCCAGACATACCTGAGAAACTACGCCACATTAAATGTGTTAAACTCCAAATATACATTTTGTTCTGTTTAGTCATCATGAAGAATACTGACATTTTAGCTGCAAGCAGAAGAGAAGCAGATATGTACACAATTGCAGCTTTACAGCACTCACAGCAAATAGTTTCCTTCAAGAATTTCAAGTCAGCATAAATAAGATCCCATTCAACTCTCATAACCACCACTCACAACCACACTGGGATGTGAAGCCAAGTTTTGCTCTGTCCAAGCACCAAATTTTGAATGCACAACATTCACCAGCTGTAGAGGCCCATTATCTTATTTGCTACATGCGAAGAAATCATGAAACTTTTCAGCTTCATGTAAAACTCCATTGTACACAGCATACAAGAAGTGGCGGGGAGCTGGCCACCAGGAAATACCTCTGCCTTTTCAAGGTCAAAAGGTCTTATAAGTTATCTGAAGGACACACACACACATTTAAAACTGAACCACAGGCTAGCCGGAAATTAGCCTGGCTTGATTCCTGTCGGGCTGTAGGGAGAGCATTTCTCCCAACAAGTGAAGGATGAAAGCACTGCCCATTTCCTCCAAACAAATGAACAGGACAGCAGTCAAAAAACAAATCCATCCAATGGAGCCACTCTAATCTTCATGAGTACACAGCGGTGGGTTTTCCACATTGCTGAAGCTCTGTCAGGACTGGATGCTTCTTCCCATCCTCTTCCCCACAGTACCAGCAGCAGACCTTCTGAAATAGCTGTACTACTTTGCAAGCTATCCAGAGGCCAAACACTTGGTAGCCTTAAGTGGTAGCCTTAAAACTCACTCTGGGAAGTAAGATCACATCATATTTACCTCATCATATTCCCAACCATAAGGTTGAAAAAAAATCTGTGTGGCATTTCCCCTCCTCGGGTGGCGTATCCTTCCCTCCTACCTTAACCTAGGGGTTGGTCGCCCCAGACGGTGACTCTTCCAACGGGCCCAAGGAGCCAAGAAACAACCCCGCCCACAGGGCGCCTGGTGTACGCGGCAGCCCTTGCCAGCGCCACCCTCCTCCTAACAGGTCTCTCTGCCCTCCTTCCCCTGGCTGACCTGAGAGTTCGCACCCTCCCTTCCTCTCTCCCCCCTGTGGCCTCACAGGGAGAGGAGGTTTCCAGCCTGTGTGAAAGGTTCCCACCCTGTTACTGCACAGGGTGGGGACCAGCTTGAACTGGGGTCTAGGTTCCCAAAGGGGGTCTGGGCTTCAGGGTCCTCTTCCCTCCTTCCCACTTCCCACCATTGAGCTGTCCCTTTCCCTTGTCTCTTCACACCACCACCCACATTCCCTGCTGCTGCGGCAGCTCCAGACTCGCCCTTTCCCACTTCCTTATATCCCTTCTGCCCTCTCCTTCCTCTCCCTCGTCCCAGCTGCTTCCCCAGCCCATCTTCTCCAGCCGCCTCAGCTGTGGGCTTGCTGGGCCTCAGCCTCCTCTCTTCCCTGCCTTCCCCTTTGAACAAGGCTTCTGAGGCCTCTAAGGCCTTCACCCTCCCTGCAAGAGGCTCCTCTGCAGCCTTCCCATCTCCCGCAGTGCCAGCTGGTGCGGGACTCAGTGGGGTAAGTCCGGGCGCTGCAGCCGAGCCCGGAAAGCCCTCACCCCTGTGGTGGGAAGGAGCAGTTAGCAGTCCAAACTTTACCAGGAATTGACCCATCCATGACAATGGGCGAGTAACCAGCCCTCCAATCAATGGATTAACCCCCACTCCCTCTGTTGCAAACACCAGATCGAGAGTATGCCCCACTACATGGGTTGGTCCAGACACAAAGTTAGATAGCCCCATGGTTGCCATGAGATCCTGAGCTGATCTATTAGAGACATCCTCAGTGTGGTAGTTGAGGTCCCCTAGGATGGTTGTTCTGGGGGACTTCAACTACCACAGTGAGAATGTCTCTGACAGACCAGCTCAGGGCCTCATGGCAACCATGGGTCCATCACCACCTCTACGACAGCCTCTACCAGCTCAGGCAAGGAGACTGCGGGGAAGCAGGGTGAGCGACACACCAGCAACAATCCCAATTGGTCTCTCCGGCCAAACACCAAATACAAACTTGTCTCAACTCCGGACACAGACCGAGAGGGGCACCTGGTGAACGTGCATGACTCGTAGACTATGGCTAACCAACCACCCCGCCCCCCTAATCTGGGCTGGTGCTGCACCTGATAGCTGGGGGGTGGCGGGAAACTGGGTCAGTTCTCTGTCATACAAGCCAGGTCGGCTCACTCATCCACAATCAAATTTTGGATGGCTATCTTATTCAGGGCCGATCTAGCATTCCAAAGCAGCAGCAGCAGCACCAGGCCAGTGGGCAGTGGGATGACTGACCTCTTGACCTCCTTTTGGATGGGGAGCAGAGCAGAAAAAGCAGCAGCCTGAAGACATCTGGTGTGTCCTCTCCTCTGACCCCCAACGTCATGATGCCCCCAGTGCCCTTTGGAAATCAACAATGAAAAAATTATGCCAGCCTGCTAAGCAAGGCCTTTATTCTGTATTGTATCCCTTTTCTTGTTTCTATAGCAGTTTTTCTCCTTTAATTAAAAAAGCCAATGGAAGTCAACATTTTGAACTGTCCAGTCATGGAAAAACTTTTTTAAGCAAGATCAGAAACAGCTGAGGGGAAGCAAAGGAAGAAAAGGAACTACTGGCAGTTTGAGCAAGCTGAAGGAAAATAAAAGCAGGAAAACAGGCACACCACAAGCGGGGAGCAAAGAAGGTGGCCCCACCTCACAAGAGCCCCGCCTCCCATCTTGTAACTCCACTAGCTGTTATCCCTAAACATTCCAACAGACCCACTATTTATTTATACACCTCGAAAATATTACAAGAGGTATTTAGGTGGTTTCTCCTCAGTTCCTTCACCCCTGACCCCTCCGTGACTGACCAGTCTTGTAAGCTGAGTGGACCATGATAAGGGCAGTACTGAAAGCTGGAGAGAAAAATGGAAGAGCAAGAAGAGCTGGACTTCTCCCAACTACAGACCAGCCTGACCAACCAGGCCACAAAAATGTTAACTAGCTCACACTGCCAAACACATACATCAATTGTTCATTTGTACAGCGGAGCATTCAATGACACGAGCCCCCTTTGACGTGACAGAGTGATGGACCAGGAACACTCCTGCCACTCAAGTGAGTGTTTGGGCTCAGTTGCCATAATCAGGTTCATACACAGGATGCTGTGAAGTTATGTTTGCCAGCTGCTGAAGCTTGAGGCAAGGAAGCCACTAGCATTTCCAGGCACACACTGTTTGTGCAACAGTTTGCCTCTGCACAGAGATGAAGATGCAAACCAAGCCATGTACTAATATGCAAGCACCACACTCATTAACACCATCTTATTCCCACTTCCAACTCTGAGGTGGGTTTTTTCAATCACTGGGTGGGAAAGCCAGTTATAAATTTCCTGCAGCTGAAAGATATTTAAATCAAGGGCTGTTTCACACAAAAGGCTTCCAACAGTGTGCGTATATCTCAATTTTTATTGCAGATATAAAACTTAATTTTAAAAACAAGAACTCCAAGGGAAGACTAGCCTGACACACACACCCCAGACACCAGCCAATAAAGGAGCAAGTTGCTTCTCCCCTTTCTGCCAGAAATAATATTTCACAAAAATATATTTCACATCATACGTGTTGCTCCGGAACAGCCGGCGTCCCAGGCACTTGAGCGGAGCAGCCTTCTTTGGGAATTCTAGGACTAGAAGAACTGTTCACCTTGACAGAGGAAGGTTGTTCTTTTAAAATGTTAAAAGAGACAAGACTACTCTGCCCCATTGGAGCAGGCATCCCTTACTTCCTCCCAGTGTGACACTGGGACACCCAATACAGCAAGCGCCAGCATTCCAAAGCATTGGTCAGCTTTAAAATTTAATCTCAGTTGCCTTGAAGAGAGGCTTGCATTTTCACTGCTTGGAGTTTTCCTGTACCTGGTTATCCAAAAGCACAGACAACCTCAACAGTACATAGAGCTCTCCTCCACCCCTTCTTTCTGGCTCTAATAGTGTGCAGCATAACAAAAACGGCAGACAAAGGAGTCGCCAGCATATGAATCACTTCCTGGTTACGCACTATTTTCCTGAACAAAGTGATTCAGCTTTCCAGAGCCAGGACCTCACCGAATCACAGCCCTACTTTCCCCCCACCATTGGAACTCCCATTTCAGTTACCTGGGGAAACCAAGATGAAAAATGTGTTTCTATAAGATGCAATTCAGAGGAAGGCTGGAGGGAGGTAGAGAGCAACAGCTGCTGTTATTTTCGCCATGTTTCTGATCAGGTGGCTCATCAATAGCCGAGGTGTTCTCATAAGGGCGGCATTCTCAAGCAAGGCGCTTGTCTGCTTAAGCCATCCATTACCAAGGAAAACAAGGCAATGGTTCACTGCCAGTGGAAAGAGATAACAGCAGGGGCTTAAAAAGCATCCCTGAATATGATCAGCTGTCTGGAAAAGCCAAGATGGCTGAAGCAATCTGAGAGCCAATGAACTTCAGATGCATTTTATGATGAAGTGTGAGTCTTACAGAAGGCTCCCAACAAGAATAATTTCCAGGAGACCAGTGCAGATGTAACGCTGGCTCTTAACCTTAATTAAGATAAATTATTTAACTTGACCCTAGAATCGATGCCAATCATGGACCACATATTTTCTCCTATTCCTGAAATAAATTACCTGCTTCTGCTTTAAATAGTGTTAAAAGGTCTGCTGCAGATGACCCACCCACACAATAACTCCCCATGAAGGGCGAGAGAGCACAAGCACAAGTCCCACCTCTGCCCAATGGCCCAACAGTCTGTGCTGTGCCAAGAAGTGCCCACACATACGCCCCATCCCTGGTTGAGAATGGGGAGGTGGCACGCACGTGGGCATTTCCTGTGCATGCTTGCAGCAAGCAGACACACTCACTCTCCTTCCCCACAGGGCGAATACATGCTCAGGTAAGTCCTCTGTATAGGGCTAGTGACATTAAGGCTAACCAGGCTTTGAAACTAGCAGGATTTGAAACCATGGTTTAAACAGTCCTGGTCAACCAGGACCCCCTTGGTTTTTGAGAGTAAGGCTGCCATAGCCATGATTAAGTAGGAGTGGACCATGCCTCAGAAAGGACAGGAGTGCAAGCACGCTCACATGTGACCCATCTTGGTACACTGCTGGTCTCTGACCTGCAATTAATAATAGAGACAACAGTAAAGGCTCAGTTCTGAAACCTGCACTGCCAGTCAAAATACCACGTGAAACAAATCATGTGAAGACAGAGAAAATTTGTCTATGTCCAGACAATTTATTGTAACATATCAAACTACTGAGACATGAGGGAAATGCTGAATATAGTTTGCAGAAGTGACAGTTAAAAAAACTAGCATTTCAGGACAAAAGAAACAGTCAGATTTTCTAGTTTTGATGCTTTTGGGTTTCACTTATTTGCTCTTACACTTTTTGACTTGGTGAGCCCGTGTCCTTTTGCATTTTACGCACATTTCACTTTTCAACCAAAACGGTGGGTGACCCAGACCCGATCCCACCAGCACAGATCTGCCTCTTGCAGCCACACCAGTGATATGTCTGCAATCCCACCTAATTCAGGCCTCTCTCTTATCCAAAGCTTTTTAGAGGCCTGAGATGAAAAAATTACAACATAACCAGTTGATTTAATTGGGATTATGGCATAAGTCCTGCGTATTACATTAAAGGAACTGATTGAGTTATTCACAGAATACTAAACAACAGTCTGATACATAAATAAGTCTCTCTTAACACCACGATACAAATTTAAAAATCCAAAGTAGTTACCAAACCCATCAAATCAATTAAAATAAAAATGTATGCATTATCTTTTAATCAGAACTACTGAAGCTCTAGCTTAGGAATTGCCAAAGTGGGTGGTACGGCTCCCCTAGAATTGGTGGGAACAGCGGGGGGGGGGGGGGAATGGGACAGTGAAGAATTTGGGGGCAGTGGGGGGGGGGGTTGGGGGGGCACAGAGATTCCTGGGCCAACTGATAATAAAAAGGTCTTGTCCTTTCATCCTTGCCATGGGGTGATTGGTGAGTTTTAAAGGAAAAGCAGCACCACTCATCTCGCTGTGTAGTCATGGGCGTGTGTGCTTGTGTAGCTGAAGGAGAGGGGGATCGATCCGAGGATGGCTGCAGGGCCAGGGTGGGCTTGCTGGCTGGTTGCTTTGCAATGCAAGATGTTGTGGGTGTTTGTTTTTTGAAGGAACAGTAGCACCCTCCTTGCTGGGGAGGGGGGCACGGAACCGAGGCAAAGAGATGCATCACAGCGGCCTTGCAAGGCAACATTTTTTAAAAAAAGAAAAGCAGCAGCACTCCCCTCACTGGGGAGCCTGCTGGGCGGGGGAGCAACGCAGCTTTGCAAGGCAAGATGTCAGGCCATAGAACAGCGTTGGCGAACCTTTTTGAGACCGAGTGCCCAAATTGCAACCCAAACCCCACTTATTTATCGCAAAGTGCCAACCCGGCAATTTAACCTGAATGCTGAGGTCTTAGTTTAGAAAAAACCGGTTGGTTCCCCCTTCCTCCGCCCCACCCGCTCGAGCAGGGGCCAGCCTGCTATAGTCTCCAGCAAGTCCCGCGCGCACTGCTCTGCGCCTCTCTAGCATCTCTGCCTCCTCTGTGCCCCCCCCTTCGGCAGCAGCCACCCAGAGCACAGGCACCAGGCCTGCCAGCCAAGTCCTTCCTGCTCACCGCAGTGCGCAAATGTCGTGCTCAGTGGCCCAGGTCAGCCTAGATGTGTGTGCGAGTGCCCACAGAGAGGGCTCCGAGTGCCACCTCTGGCACCCGTGCCATAGGTTCGCCATCACTGCCATAGAATCATAGAGGTCGAAGAGACCCCAAGGGCCATCAAGTCCAACCCCCTGCAATGCAGGAACACACTAATCAAAGCGCTCCCGACATATATGTTCACCAAGCCTCTGTTTAAAAACTTCCAAAGAAGAAGACTCCACCACTCTCCGAGGCAGTGAATTCCACTGTCGAATAGCCCTGACAGTCAGGAACGTCTTCCTAATGTTTAGGTAGAATCTCTTTTCCTTCACCTTGAATCCATTACTCCGTGTCCTAGTCTCTGAGGCAGCAGAAAACAAGCTTGCTCCCTCTTCGAGATGACATCCCTTCAAATATTTAAACATGACTATCATGTCACCCCTTAACCTACGCTTCTCCAGACTAAACATTCGAAGCCTCTCTTCATAGGGCATGAACTCCAGACCTTCTACCATTTTGGTTGCCCTCCTGTGGACATGTTCCAGCTCAATATCCTTCTTAAATTGCAGTGCCCAGAATTGTACACAATATTCCAGGTGAGATCTAACCAATGTCTAACCAATGCAGAATAGAGAGGTACAATCACATCCCTCGATCTTGACACTATACTCCTAATGACACAGCCCAAAATTGCATTGGCTTTCTTGGCTGCCAAATCATACTGCTGACTCGTGTTTCGTTTGTGGTCTACTAAGACTCCCAGATCACTTTCGCATGTAGTGTTGTCAAGGCAGGTGTCACCCATCCTATTTCAATTTTTTTTCTGCCTAAGTGTAGTATCTTACATGTATCTTTGCTGAAACCCATTTTGTTTGTTTTGGCCCAGCTCTCTAACCTGTCTAGGTCATTTTAAATTCTGACTCTGTCCTCTGGGGTATTAGCTACCCCTCCTAATTTGGTGATGTCTACAAATTTTATTAGCATGCCCTCTATTCCATTATCCAAGTGGTTGATAAAAATACTGAATAGCACTGGGCCCAGGACAGAACACTGTGGCACCCCACTAGTCACTTCTTTCCAGGATGAAGATGAGCCATTAATTAGCACCCTTTGAGTTCGATCAGTCAATCAATTACAAATCCATCTAATAGCAGTACTGTCTAGTCCACATTTCTACCTGGCCAGCTTATTTCTGCGAGAATATTATGGGGCACCTTGTCAAAAGCTTCACTAAAATCAGGGTATGCTACATCCACAGCATTCTCTTCATCTACCAAGCTTGTCACTCTATCATAAAAAAAGAGATAAAATTGATCTGGCATGACTTGTTTTTCAGAAACCCATGTTGATTTTTTGTGATCACAGTATTCCCTTCTAAGTGCTGACAGACCATCTGTCTAAGGATCTGCTCCAGAATCTTCCCTGGTATTGATGTCTGGCTGACTGGATGGTAATTATTAGGGTCCTCCTTTTACCCCTTTTTGAAGATGGGGATAACATTAACCCTCCTCCAGTCCACTGGGACTTCTGTTCTCTAGGCGTTCTCAAAGATTTTAGCAAATCCTTTACATCCTAAAAAGAATCTGTGGCACTCCATAGATGTTAGAAGGTGCTTCAAAGTATTATATTGAGAATGCATCATTTCAGAAGAATAGAATCCTTATTCACTGCCATTTTCTTGACCCAAATTGGGAACCAAGATGTCCAGCAATACTATTCCAGCAACTGTCTCTTTTCAGTCATGGTTTTCCCACCTGTGGGTGGAGACTTAACTTTAGTGTTCTTTTTCAGATCTGTTTTCCTCTTTTTGTGATTATTATCCAACTGTTTTTATAATGTATTTTTAAAAGCTTGTTTTAATAGTTTTCATTGGGTGGAAAGGCAAAATATGCAGAAATCTAACACTGAGTTTACTCATTTCAGTATTTTCTAAATCTCTATTGTTTAAAAATCTAATGTTTGTAAAAATTATGTCCAGTTTTCTATAGAACACAACTGGTACCTGTAATTACCTTCAACAGAGCTACTAAATGTTCAGTGACATACCAAACAGAAGATGACGCTGAATGTTAGAACCCAGCAAAATTTTATATACAAAGTTTATAACATTATAACGTAATGAGCTCGCACATTAAACATGACTCCCTCTCTTTCCTGATAACAAAAACAAGCCACGGTCTTGCATTTTGGTAAAATCAGCTCAAACAATTCTATATTCTACACATTACTTTATTTGTGTTAATTTGCACTAGACAATATTATAGAATTCATCTTCTTATGAGCATATCTTATACTATTGCATATAAGCATTTATACTATTGTTTGGGCAATTCCCCAAAAGCACAGTGTCCACATTCTATATTTGACACTAGTTATATATATTCATTATATATTACAAAGAATGATGGTATCTGCATGGATACAAGAATAAGCCGAACATGGCTCAGTTCAAACTGCATGTCCCAAGAATGATCTAATCTTCCTTGGGTACAGTTTAGTGTACCATACGAATTAAATTGATTCCCCAACTGCTAGCAAATGACAAACAGAGCCACGGTTTGTGCCAATTATGGTTTTGGTAAGAAACATGAATTGAACTAATGGCTGAAGGCACAGCACTTAGAAATCTGAGTGCTGAACAGGAATGAAAAAGTAGCCTCTCTTAATCATCGATTTGGAAGCTCAGACTATGGCTTGGGTTCTAAACTGCTATTAACAGAAGCCATGATTTGGTGTGATGTCCACATTAAGCCTATATAGCATTATCCATCATATTCATTCATCCATCCGTCATACCATATTTCACTCCCTGATCAAAACTAATGCAGACATACACAAACATTATACTGTTTTTTCTTCCCAGGTTTCTCAAGATGGGGGACCAGGCATCGATGTGTAAGACCTGAACTTTGCACTCATAAATAGCAGTTTTAAGATTTCACTTAAATTTGGATACCAGTTAAAAACGCTGTTCTCACCACACTGATAATCCTGCTGTTGGGCTGAACCACTTTTTCTAAAGACTGTATGACTGAATGTTCCATCACAAACAACTCCCTATGCATAAAATGCCATCACATTAGGAAGAAAACAAGACTAGAGCTCTTCTCCGCAAAACCAAAGTGCTGAGAACGTTTAGTGAACAGGAGAATTTAAACAGGTAAGACCCCATCTGCAGCATTAAGCTCTACAGCCTAATTTAACACTTCAGTGAAAACTCGGCCTTAAAGTTCCAACAAAAGATCCAAAACAGTCCCCATATGAATATAGAAAGTATTGCTGTAATTTCATTGAGTGTTAATGCTTTTGGAAAGAATCCATAAAGATGGATACTTCCCAGAAATGTAAAACAAAGTGCTAATAATTACATGGATGATTTCTAGTAAGACATAAGCCATTGTTTCAGAACCTCTGCACAAGCAGCATATTCTTTTTGCAATTCCAATTCAGATATTTTAGCAGAAGGGAAAAGCATCTTAGGTTTTCTATAAGACAACAAAAGTCAAACATACCTCAGAGAAAAAAGGTTCTAAGTTACCCCCAAAAAGTACTGTTTTGTTATAACATAAGAATGGCCTTGCCTGATCTAGGAGAAACATGGCAGAATGAGACAGCCTGTTGTTTTTTTAATCTCTTGGTTGGTTGAGTAGTCAGAAGCCCAAA
Source organism: Sphaerodactylus townsendi (assembly GCF_021028975.2). Lineage (NCBI taxonomy): Eukaryota > Metazoa > Chordata > Lepidosauria > Squamata > Sphaerodactylidae > Sphaerodactylus > Sphaerodactylus townsendi. The sequence continues at coordinate 3,047,793 of NC_059433.1, read as the reverse complement.
AGTCGCTTTTTGCATCATTCCCCCTCCCTCCTCTTCACAACTACCTAGTGAGGGTCAGTTAAGCTGTGGACTTGCGACAAGCCCAAGGCCACCTGGCAGGCATTCATGGTTGAGCAAGAGATTTGAATCCAGTAGCCCCAGATCCTAGTATGACAAGAATGATGGAAAGAGCCATCCCACCTTTACTCACCAGAACGGACCATTGGATACTTACTGGGAAGTGTCCTTCTCCTGGGGGCTAGTAGGCCATCTTGGTGGGTGGTTTCATACCCCTATCTCTGGGAGGCAGGAACTAACTTTTTTCTACTTCCTGTCCTTGGACTCCGCCCTCGCCAGTATTAACTGACATAGCCGCAAAAAAAGGAAGAAACTTGGAACCTTAACGGAATAACCATAACAACATAACACAAAACAACACAGCCTATGACTATGAATAGTCTAGTATTGGCAAACTTCTGAACGTAGGGTTCATTAAGTATATATACACAGTAGAAGACTGAAGGAGCACATCTGGACATTATGCTGAGGGGAGGGCCAAGATGGCCTACTAGCCCCCAGGAGAAGGACACTTCCCAGTAAGTATCCAATGAGGTCACAGTTCTCCTGGAAGTAGGCCCATCTTAAGTCAGGATCAAAAGCAGTCCTTAACTTCCGGGTGGGTTAAGCATTAAGAGTCAGAGATGTGCTCCAGCACTCTCCCTGCGGAGAATGCTGTCTCGGCAGCAGCAGGAAGTTAAGTTTGTAATGCTTCACGAGATGTAGAGGTGGCTTGACCAAATTGCGGCCTTGCATATTTGCTCTACAGAAGCTCTATTACGAAAAGCTGCATTGGTTGAAGCAGACCTTACTGAGTGTGCAGTAATACCTGTTGGGATTGGAAGATTTATAGCCTTATGGGCTTCTATGATACAGGACTTCAGCGTGCAGCTGATGGAAGATGCTGGTTGTTGGCATTACTACATTAGGTTGTGAAATGTTAATGAAGAGGCTGTCTGATTGACGGATATCCTCTGTCCTAATAATGAATGCCTTTAATGCTCTGCGGGCATCTAGGGTGTGCCACAGCTTTTCAGTAGGTCTAGAAGGTTTGGGACAAAAGCTTGGTATAATTATTTCTTGCTGTAGATGAAAAGAAAGAAGAGCTTCGCCTTAGGTTTTTGAGCGTAGAGGTCAGTGTGTGGGACCACTCTATATCTGGATGAAAGAGTTACAGCAATTGGCGTTAACTGAGAGTGCTCTACGAGTTCAGATATGCGCCTTACAGAAGGTAATGGCTATTAGAAAAAGAGTCTTCATTAGCGTAGCCACCGTGAAGTGTATCGATTGCACTGGTTCAAAAGGAGACTTGGTTAATGCAGTCAAAACCGAGTGAAGTCGCCACGACGGGAAGCGGTGGATTGTTGGGGGCTGAGATTGCTTAACACCTCGAGAAAGAAAGCGAACGCTACATCGGGATGACGTGAGGCTGGGACCCCTTGAAATTCCTTCCAGACAGTGGACAATGCGGCCACTTGGCGTCGCAGGGTAGAACTTTTCAGTCCTAATTCAAATCCTGACTGGAGGAATTCCAGCACGTGGGACATAGATGGAGAAATCCCGGAGGTAGATTTGTCTGCCCTTAGTCCATTTGACGAAAGTCTTCCATGACGCATTGTATATCTGAGCGGTGGCCCTGTCTGCGGAGGAAGCCAGAAGGGTGTCGCTATACCTTTCAGGCCTGAATAGCCTTTCTTGCTATGCCGTTCCCTTTTTCAACCTCCCGCACGCGGTTAAATGAAGCCAATCCGGGCCGATGGATGGATCAGGGGTCCCTGCATTAGTAGGTCCGGCCTTTGGGGAGATGGAACGGTAGAGCACGTTGCCATTTCCTGGATGACCCAAGCAAGGTCTCCGGGGCCAAAAGGGAAGCGACCTAGTATGACGGAAGACTTCGTTCCATGATATTTTATTTTGCGTAGTAATTTGGAGGCAAGTACTGGAGTTGGGGGAATGCATATAGGAGGAAATACAAACCCATTTAAGCAGATGTCAGAGCATCCGTGCCGCACGCCGACTGGTTGTAATATCGGGAGAAAAATTGGGGTACTTGACAATTTTCCTGAGTCGCGAATAAGTCCACTGCCGGATGGCCGAACCTCTGGGTTATGAGTCTGAAGACTATTTTGTTGATCATCCATTCCGCCTCCGAAATGGTCCTTCGGCTTAACCAATCGGCTTCTATGTTTAGTTTTCCCTGAATGTGTTCTGCGTGCAGGGACTGTACGTGTCGTTCTGCCCACACTAGGATCTTGCGCACCTCCCGTTGAAGCTGTGAAGACCTTGAACCTCCCTGATGATTTATGTATGCCTTTGCTGTTAAGTTGTCGGTTCTTATTATTACATGATGTTGATACACCTCGCTCTGGAAGCTCTGTAGTGCCAGCTTGATCGCTCTGATTTCTAGCATATTGATGGGAAGCTTCGACTCCTGCTCGGACCAGGTCCCCTGGACATACTTGTTGTCCAAAGTGGCACCCCATCCCTGTAGGCTGGCATCCGAAAAGATTTGGGGTCTGTTTGGAAACAGGTAAACCTTTCCCTGAGACAGGTGCGTTCTGGACGTCCACCACCGAAGGGAGGTCTTCAGTGCATTGGGAATCTGAAGCATCCGGTCCCTCTTTTCTATTATGTCCATCTGATAGGGACGGAGAAACTGCTGAAGCGGTCTCGCGTTCATTCTTCCCCACTGGATCATGTCGAATGTCGAGACAAATAGTCCTAGGAGACTTGTCAACTGCAGAAGTGGGAATTGTGTGCTGCGTATCACTGTTGCCACGAACCGTTGTATTTTGAGTATCTTGTCGTTTGGAAGAAAAAACGTGTTTTGGTTGGTAGAGATTATTGCTCCCAGATGTTCCATCTGCTGTTTGGGAATCAGGGAGCTCTTTTCCTTGTTTATGATGAATCCATGCTCCTCCAACGTTGACATGACTAATTGCAGGTCCCTGTTGGCTTGTCCTACTGAGGTTGATCGGACTAGAACGTCGTCGAGGTACGGGTGGATGTGTACCCCCTGGCGTCGTAATAGTATGATTGGTGCTATGAGGACCTTTGAGAACACTCTGGGTGCAGTGGCCAACCCAAACGGCAGGGCTCTGTATTGAAAGTGTCTCCGGTTGACCGCGAAGCGAAGGTACCTCCGATGCGTTGGATGTATCGGGATGTGCAGGTACGCTTCTGTAAGATCGAGGGATGTCAGTAGATCTCGATGTCTTAGTGCTTCGGCAATTGTTCGCAGGGTCTCCATCCTGAACTTGCGTAGACGGATGTGTTTGTTCACATACCGCAAGTTCAGGATGGCACGCCAATCTCCACTCTTTTTGGGGACCGTAAAAAAGTGGGAATATACTCCCAATCCTCTCTCCTTCTGTGGAACCTCTTCTATGGCATTGATGTCTAGTAGATGCTGAATTGCCTCTGTGGTTCTGATTCCTTTGACAGAGTAAGGATTGAGAGGGGATGAAAGAAAACGTTGTTTTGGGAACTGGTTGAATTCGATGCTGTATCCCTGTGATATGACCTCTTTAGTCGTCCATAGAGTAGAGCATGGTCGTCCTTCCAGGTGTGCTGAAAATGTAGAAGGCGACCTCCTACTGGGATGGTTGGATAGTCATGCCTTGGAAGTCTTGTCGTTGTTGAAGAATTTTTCCTCCCTCTTCCTGAAGGCCGAAAATTACCCTGCCCGAAAAGGACTGGTTGATTTAGGTTGCCAGGAGGGTCTTCGTGGTTCCCATGATGAGCTCTTGTTGTCCCTGGAGAACCGTGGCAGGGCTCTCTGAGTTCTCTGAAAGGTCGTCCTGGTCTGTTTGTGAGGAGCGTTGCTTTCGAACGAATTTTGGCAGGGTCTTCCTGTTGTCTTTGCCAACCAGGATCTTGTCTAGATTCTTTTCCAGAAATAACACATGTTTCCGTGGAGATGGTAGCTGGCCACGACCAATTTGGAGTGTAAATCTACGGACCAAGCCCTGAGCCATGCGATCCTGCGGGCTACTGTGGCGGAGGCCATTGATCGTGCAACGAAAGACATTGAGTCAAAGGTGGAGTCCACGAGAAATGAGTTGACCTGTAAAATGCGCTCAATACCTTCTCTAACCCCCACCTGCTCAGGTGGGATCATATCTAATAGACGTCTGAGCCAAAATACGGAAGCTCTGGCAAGCTAGGACTGAAAGATGGTACTAGTGCTTTGATAACGGCCGCCGCCCATTCGTGAGATAAGCCTAAGAACAGGAGTCAGCTTTTTTTTGTCAAGCAGATCTTTTGGAAGAACCTTCCCCTTCTTTAGAGACTTGCTCCTCCAGATTGTAAAGTTAACTATCAGAGCCTCCACCAGGGGTACCCGGAGAACACTATTAAAGTATTCTGGGACAACATAAAGTTTTTGGTTATGGCCGGTAGTCGCTTTAGAGGAGGCCGGGTTATCCCAATCTTTCCTGATCCTGGTTTCAAACATTTCTGGGACAGGACAGCATAGAGAATGATCTTCAGAATTTGGGAAGTAGTCCCTACTGCCCTTTGGTCTCCCTTTAAGTGGTTGCTTGGACACGCCCTCGGCCCCTGGGGGGTCCTGCGCGTCCTCTGCGTCATAAAGATCCAAAGCTGCGATTGCCTTATTGATAAGCAATGGTAAATCTTCCACTTTGAAAAATCTTGCGTTTTGCTCAGTTTGGTCACTAGGTGGCTCCTCTGAGTCAGAGAAGCGGCCTGGTTCCTCCACAAATTCTTCCTCACTGGCCTGATCCTCTCCTGGGAAGGAAAGAGGATCCCTAAGAGAGATAAAGCTGAGGCCTGAGAGTTGTCCCCAATAGGGGAGCTAGAGCGGGACCTGACTGTAGTTAGGGGAACCTGACTACTGCTCAATATTCTATTAGACGTCCGTTCTATCGCTCTCTCCATTGTGGAGGCTAATAGGGAGGCGAAGTCCTGGGGTGAGAGGCTTTGCCATCCCATAACAGCACATGCATTATCAGGGGCATCCGAGAGGGAAAGTTCCCTGTTCCCCTCTCCCTTGCCCGCGGATGGGTCTTGCCTGATCAGATGGCTCCCTTCCGTTTCTGGCGTCTCGTCTGTGAACGCGGGGATCTCCACAGTTTCCAGCGTCTCCTCCTGGAAACTCCCCCGTCCGTCTGCTCCCTGGCTCGTGCCCGCTGCGATCCCGCAGAGGCTGGCCTGGCTGCCGCCCATTGTGCCCAGCGTAGCCATGGCGCGCCTCTGCGTCCCGTCCCTAGCTAGGCCAGGCACTGCCTCGGCGAACTCCGAAGCCCGCCTCGCAGCTGACCCAGCGGCCGCCCGAGGGGGAGGGAGCGTTCCTAGCCGTTGCCGCTCTGGTGCGCTCCGCGGTAGAGCGGGAGAAGGTTTCCCTCGGGGGGGAAAAAGATTGTGCCATGCATTAGCCTCAGGCTGTTTAGGCGCCTAAGCTGCTCTTTACTACGGTCTTCCCCCTAACGCACACACGAAGGGTTGGGAAGTAACAGAGAACACAGAAGGCAATGGGGCAACAGACACTCACTCACACTTAACGAAAAAGAAACGGAATAAGACAAAAACACAGGTTCCTGACTGGTCTATCAAGGAGCGGCTGGAGTTCCTTGCTCTCCCGTTTTTGAGGCAGAAAGAATACTGGCGAGGGCGGAGTCCAAGGACAGGAAGTAGAAAAAAGTTAGTTCCTGCCTCCCAGAGATAGGGGTATGAAACCACCCACCAAGATGGCCTACGCCTCCAGGAGAAGATCACTGCCTTTGAACATGAAGGATCTTCATCTTGGGCTATCATGGCCAACTGATACCAGGACTACTCTGCAGATTTCAAAGCTCTTTACTGACCTCTAAGAAAGAGGTTAGTCCGCAGACACAAGTTATCCAATACTGAAGTGGCCAACTTCTCCCAGTGGTCAGGTAAAGACCTCTTCCAATTAACAATTCATTTAACTAGAGATGCTCATGACTGTACAGGGCAACTTTAACATACAAAGTGTGCTCCCTGAGGTTGAGTTATATGACCCCTTGCCATTTTTCTTGGTGATGGCGCAACCACACTCCAAGGGCCTCTTCCAGAGACAGCATCACTCACATGCAAGATAAGTTCGGCTGAAGTCACTTCGTCACAACGTCCTCCAGTCACTCTCCATAGTGATGCCCAGATATCAAGGCTGGAGTCACAACAGCTGCCACCCATGACATACAGATAATTTCTCTCAATGCTGTCCAGATGATACTCTGAACGCTGCAAGTTTGAACAAGTAACCCATTTTTTAAAAAATACTGAAGGAAACCATCAGCTCTGCAGAAACACTATTAAGAACAATGTTACTTTATTTCAAATATTTATATGCTGCTTTTCAAGCAGGACAGGGTGCCTGTGGCAGCAAGTATCAAGCATTAAAGCATTTAAACATTAACATAACAGTTATAAAGTATATATTTAACACTACAATTTTAACATTCTCGAATGCAAACCAGAGGCGTAGCTCCAACCGGGAGGGGGGGTGCAACGCACCAGGTGCGCACCCCTATGGGGGTGTGATGAGGGCATTCCGTGGGCGGAGGGCGTACCGATGCACCGGGCACTTTCCCCCCTTGCTATGCCCCTGATGCAAAAAATACACACAACTAGGGAGAAGAGCCATTAATGGTAGAAATGAAGATCTAATTTTTAGTTACCATAACAGGAAAGGCTACTTTCCTTGCAGACCATTTCCAATGCACACCTGGCTACAGAGCAGAACTGTGCACAAGAAAACCCAAACAGATGCTGCCTCTTTCTCAACTTCTGAAAATGAGCTTTCCTGCCAAATGAGGTGGTGAGCAAAGTCTTCCACAACATTTTAATAAAGAAAACTTGCTACAGCCACTGGGGGCAGGTGACACTGCTTAGCGGGTTTGTTACAGCCTATCAGGCCACAAAGTTATCCACGAGAATATTGTTAAATGACTACACCCTGAAGCCCATGTTATGTGTGCCAGAAGATGTGAGGAAACTAACAAGACAGGAAGCACCAGAACTTCCTGTTTACCATCTCACATTGGCACTTAAAAAAGGTGGAGTCACATTCAGCCTGTTATGCCAGTGGAAAAATAGGTTGAAAGGCCACAGCCGCTATTATTGGCTTTCAGAAACATAACAGTTCAGGCTTTCACAACTAAGATAGCTGTAAAATCGGTGACTGTTCCAAAGAGTTCCGTCTATACCAGGGGTAGGGAACCTGTGGCTCAAGAGCCGCATGCGGCTCTTCTGCCCTTGCACTGTGGCTCCACAAGCCGAGCTGCTGGCCCCATCCTTGCCCGCCCTGCAGGCAGCAGGGCGGGCACACCAACTGCCCACGGTCGGCTGGGCCGCGCCGCAGGCTTCCCCTCTCGCCCACCCCATTGGAGCAGGGCGGGTGCTTTCCCGGCGGCCGGTGAGGCCAAGCCACTGGCTTCATCCTTGCCCATCCTTGGTGCATCCATGCGCGTCTCAGAATGAGCGGAGTAAAAGGTTAAAAAAACCCTATATATATAGTGTTATCTTTATTTTAAATGTCAAAAATTATTTGCGGCTCCAAGTGTTTTCTTTTCCCGTGGAAAACGGGTCCAAATGGCTCTTTGAGTGTTAAAGGTTCCCTACCCTTGGTCTATACTCCATGACACGAGCGCTTTAAGCAGCCCAGATAAACTAGGCTTTTGTCAATTCTAACACAGCAGCTAGAGGGGCAAGGAGTTCAGCTAGCCTAGGAACAAATCATGAGCACATTTCCAACATGAGATCAGCATGATTTAGAAGCTGAACTTCTTAAAATTAGACACAATAAAGTGTAGTTCCAAGACACTCCAGTAGCTCCAGTTCTGATTCCCACACAGAAACTCTCCTCCCAAGGGCCACCTGCCATCTTTCTACCGACAGCCCCTGTTGCTTGTTCACTAGTCAGGGGGGAGGCAACATTTTCGCTTGCTGCAGTAGATCTACTGTTTAGAACCTGTCTTAGACTCTAATGCCCTTTCCCAAAAATACAATTGGTGTGCATTTGCTCACAAAAACACAAGCAAACCAACCAAGGCAAGTTGAAAGCTTCTCACAGGATCCACATTTTCCCAGTTTTAAGCAATACTGGTCTTGACTTGGATAAAGAAAAAAATGCATTTTAATATACACCTCTACCACTTTGCAGACCTGCAACCCCCTTCCCTTCACCATGTTCCACTTTCTTTCCATTTCTGCATGGACCACCAGATTGCTTGCTTAATGGTTTCATTTTTATCCCACCCCTCCTTCAGTTCAGCAAGTAAATGGTCCACAGCTGCCAGGGAACCAGATGGCAAAGAAGGGATCAGCCCACATGTGGCGAATCCACCCCCAACACTCTATCCCCGGCCAGTAGAACCCCTACCAGTAGAACTGACCACAGGCACAAGGACAGCGGCATCACAACTCTTTCCGTTCCCTCATAAAAGCCTCAATTTTTCAAAACTTGAAGGTTTAGAGTTTTGATTTTACAGCTAACATGAACAGAGATCTTCCTGGACTGATGCAAAGTCTAGATCCAGGATTGCTAAAGTCCTATTCCAAACAGCGCAATTTTTCGGATTATTTGAGGTGCACCGCTGAGTTGAAGACAGGAGCCCATTAAAGGGCAAGGTCCTTCCTGTTGTGGCACCAGCTTTGTTAAATGAACTCAAACCCTCTCCTGGCAATCGACCACTAACCTGTGAGTGCCAAGTTGAGTTCTCACCTCACCCCAGACGCTCGTGAACTGCTAATGTTTTTGTTACTTAAAATCTTCTGCTAGTTTGCCTGAATTCCTGCTCATTATTTGACCTAAACTAGCTGCGGTTATTCTGTAGTTCTGAGCATTTAGACCACATTAAATAATTTCCTGATATGCTGACCTTCTGGATGCAGGGAATTTAAGTCGAAAAGCATTAAAAATGCTACTCCTTCATTTGCAACCTTAACAGGAAATTGTCAAGAAATTACTACAGCATCATACTTTACTGAATGCAGTTTCATCCTCTCAACAAGGCCTTACTACTTTCATAGACTCTGCTACTTCCAAGATTGTTGTGATTAGACACCCTGTTTAAGTTGACTAATATTGAAATTCATGTAAAAGAAATGCAACCGGGCTGGAACACCTTGTCACCAACAGCTGATCCTTTACTTCCAACATGTTCCAAAGCTAGAGAGATACAAGAAGAGGGATGTTAGAGTGAATTGCAGCTAATGCTTTTGTATTTCACATCCGAACAGGTTAATTTCAATTTCTTCAGCTGTTGTGGAAATTTTCAGTTGCATTCTGAACATATAATATACGGAAATAATTGTAATATAGCTTACCAATCTTATTTTGAATGGTGTGATCTGGTAGCAATGCGAATGGATAACATCCTGACAATTTTAAATCACAAATCTATTTCAAGGTTAATGCAAGGGACATTTTTAACATTTGGTTTGGAAAAATGAGAAACCACTTCCACATCTGCAGGATGAAGTCAGACAGACAGAAGATGCTCAGAACAACATTTCAGGCCAGAAGGACAGAACAAGCTTTTGGCACCAGCACTTGGCCTCACGAAGATGAAAAGAGTCCGAACAGAGCAGCCTGGAACAGGACTGAAGTAGAAATCAAAGAACAGCAAAGCCAGATAACCTTTTTTAAAAGAAAAAAAGACGAAGAAGCTTAAAATCAAGGTGAAGCCAGATTGTTAAACAGAAAGGAACTATTACAAGGAACAAAATGTTGGGCAATGAAAGGAATTGCCATTTTCTTTGCCTTATTTGTTGCAATGGCTCTGGTATCTACAATCCTCTGCTCTGAAGCCCTTTGGGAGCAAAAGTAGCACACAAACTGAGAAGACCATCAAGGTTCCCTGAAAATCAGGTCACCACCATTATCAATCCTCCCTGCGCTTGGTAGTGCATTAGATGCTCTATGGTACACTTACGTCATGGGGAAGGAACAAGGCCCCACAGTCCTGGCCAGATGAACTATGTGAACACTCCATCCTCCCAAAAAACACACTCTTAGTTGCAGACTGCTAGAATTGGAAGGGGCCTCTCTAGTTCAACAAACAAAACCCAAAAATTAGTACATCCCCAACAAACAGTGACCTGATCCTCTGTGTGAAGACCCTAACTCTCCCCCCCCCCCACACACACACACACAAAATCAGTTCCTCTGGCGGAGAGCCTTTACCATTGGGAAGGTTCTCCAAAGATTCAACAAAGCTTCCTATATCCTCCCATAGTTTCTACCCAGTGGACACATCCTCTCCTTCTTCCATGCAACAGCCCTTACAGTCACTGAAAAGCACAAGTGGACCTGCCCTCTGCCATGCACATGAATCCCCCAGCAGACTATCTGACAGTCTCTGAAGTTTTTTAAAAAGGCAGAATTGTACTGGTCCAAAGTATTCAAAGCTGTTAATTTTTACTTGATACTCATGAGGTAAGAGGAAGAAAACAGCTGAAATGTGATGCCCGGAGTGCAACCATTCAACAAGAATATTCTAAAACCTTAAATCTGATTCCTGGATTTCAACAGTTTAATAGGAATATTCTGAAACCTTAAGATACTTTCAAAGTTACATGAAGAACTGTAAAGAACTCAGAAGACTATTAACATTACACAACCTCCTACATTCTTATTGATCTGGTTCGTTCGAAGTCACTCTTCTGTTTTTGGAAGATATTTAAAATATGTACCCCACCAAGAGCTATGCCACACATCAAAACTGGAGGGTCAAGTTACGTAATCGGAGGGAAAAACCACCAAGGAAGAAGAGCACAGAAAAATATTTTCTCTTCAGTAGAATGAGGTTTTCAATCAGGACACAACAATGTTTTTACACGGCTTAAAACACACACAGGTTGCATATACTGTAACCACTATTGATTTCCACTGATAAAAGGACCCAACCATATACAGTAGAACATCGAAAATCGGTGCCTTCAACAATCATCGATTTCAGAAATAGATGATTACCAGATGCCAATTTCTGCCATCTAAAATCATCGACCGCCTCAATTTTCGGCGGCCACCAAGGTACGCAAACACAGTTGCGCGTACGTAAACGGCATTGCGCATGAGCAAACGGCGTACCTCGAAATATGCCATTTTCAAAAATCGCCAATAATCTCCGGACAGATTATCAGCGATTTTTGAGGTTTCACTGAAGCCAGAGACTTAAGCCCACAACCTGAACAAACAAGCACCCTTCTAAACTCTGCACACTGGATTTGGTGACAAGTGTTATTCTGCCTGTTATTTCAAACATTAAGAAAACATTCTTCCCCCGCCCCCAGAAAAAAAGATTACAACACTGAGAATTTCGAAGAAGTGCTTCTTTATTTTGAGCATGACCTGAAACTTGAAGGTTGAAACTGATACCTTCTAGGACCAGAAGACCCAAAGCCAACACTTTAAGAGTGAGAGAGCTATTTCAATGCCAGCCCTTCCGCAAAGGAGACCAGGATGCACACACCTTTTTGCCATCCTGCTTGGGTGCCTGTGTGTTGTCCCTTAGAACAATCATGTTCTCAGGTAGGTTTGTTTTTAATGTAGATGAAAAAATTGAGAGCTGTGACAATCCCAAACCAAAGACCACACAAGACGTTTTATTAAGTCCAACAAAAGCAACGCAACACATTGTGCAAGGTTTCAAGTCCTCTCAGAATTCTTCATCAGGCTAAGATGACAAAATAGCTCACTATTAATCATACCATTACAAGTCCTGGCCATTCTGCCCCCTTCCCTTAGTTCTTCCTTGAGCGAAGTTGAGCACTGACAGGTCTTAGTGCTGATGGTTGAGGTCAGGCTCACCCGACCTGGTCAGCTCAGGCGGCCAGTCCTTTCTAGCAAGATTTCAAAAGCTAAGCAGACGTGGCCGCAGATGGGAGACCATGGTGGAAGCCCAGCGTTGCTATGCAGAGGCAGGCAATGGCAGACTTCCTCTGCAGTCTCTGGCCCTGAAAACCCCATGAGGGGGGTCACCATGAGTCAGCTGCAACTTAACAGGAAAAAAACTGCAACAACAAACAACCCAAAACTCCTGCCCTCTCTCACACACACACCTGTTTTGAGTAACTAGTCCAGTGGAAACATGTAATTGCACACATTATTAAATACATTCCATGCCATAAAAAGGACACCCTTTCTCCTAATGACTCATATCCCTCACCCCCAACAGCTGCTGCACTGTTACAAAGTCAAAGCCTCCCACCCCCTTGCTGCAGAAGGTAAAGCCCAGCTGCCGTGTGTGGCTGCCTAATGTTACACTCCTACTATGTCCATGAAGAACCACTGAAACAGACTCTCCCCCGCCCCTCAGTGAACTTTCCCCTCCCTGCTTCCTTTTTCTCAATTCTTGAACACAGCATTTCTCTCCATTTTGGCCAACCCACAGTGCAGCACTTCGAGTGTCAGGCCAAGTGCAAACCCCACCTCTGCCACGGAAGACACGGCCTCCCCGCTCTTTCTGGTGGCTGGGAGATTAAATGGAGGCGGGAAGAACAATGTCCTCAGCTACTTCTGGTCTCCTCTTGGGAGAAAAACAGGAAAAAACAGGGTTTGCATCTCTAAAATACACAATGTAAACTGGTGAAGGTCTCTCCTCTCCCATTCCTTGCACAAAGAAAGCCACTTCAGAAATTTTGACACCTTTTCTGAAACCATGACATACAACACATTTGAGTGTTTAATACCATTTGAGAAAAAATGATGTCACCTAAAAACTATCAGAGTGAAGCCACACATCAGGCTTGAGCTAATTCTTAAAAAACAGCAAGTCTCCCTCTCTGATTCTCTCTTGCATTTTTACAGCCTGTTACAGTTTCTAAATCATAATTTTTACATGGCAACCATTCCCATGGGCCCACAATGGCCAACAACGCGACTGAAAAACAAATCAAATAAATCCTATGGCAAAAACCCCAGAAGATAACAGGCAGCAAAGCTATTTTCAAGCAAAAAAGACTGAAACAGATAGGCAGGAGCAAACAAGCTACGAAAGATTCTTCTTGAGGACTAGCAACTTTCCTGGCCATATTTGCAGGGCTCTTCTGGAACTAAAGCTGGCCCACACCAGCCTTCACCCAACAGTGGGTGATTTCCCACTGGCAATCAATCCTGGGATAGTCACCCGAAACATCCAGGTTTCCTCGTGATCTCCCCACTGCCAAACCACGGAACACAGATCAATCCCGGCTCTGTCACACACACACACATCTCTCCTGTACCTGGTTGCTTGTGCAACTTTTTAGCAAAACACTACCAATCCACATCGGTGGGGAGGTTCAGGGGCCTGATGTAGTTCAATTTCCCACCGTTCCCAGTGACGCAAATGCTGCCGGTCAATCAGAGCATGGCGGCCCGTGCGCGATGTGCACACAGTTATTTCTTTTTGTTTTCATCTCATTTGGTTTTGTTTTGTGCGGCGTCTTCTGTTTCAGTCTAACGTTTAACCTCTCTGACGAGAGAATGAGAGCAAGGGGACGCTCGGCATAACATTTAAACTCAGAAGGGGTGCCCTGCTCACGGTCTCGCATCTTCACCGGCTGATGTGATGACATGAAGAAAAGTTCCTGCCTCAACATGGCATGACAACCAATGAGGAGAGACCCGCCAAGCATTTCTGGAATCCGATGCAGGCCTACAAGTCTTCCCTGGGAAAATGGTGCAGTGACAATGTTGAATCCGCAATGAAAGGTTGTGGTTCATTTTGAAACTTGGATTAATCTACTTTTAATTTTCAGTGGGAAATCGCCCAGTGTTGCAAACCGGCACACATCAGAATGCCTCCTCCAGTCAGAGCTGGAGCACAACCAGAACGCTCTCAGTTTTCAACAGGCTGGCAGCATTATTAGCACCAGCAGCCAGCAACTTCCACCCAGATTTTGTGACCTGAAAAGATAAAGAGCGCCCAAGACAGCAGAAAACACACTTTGAGCTCGATGCCCTTTGACAGCTGCCCCTGAAGCCACACAGACTAGGAGGGCCTCCCTCGGTCTCCGTGCGAAGAGGCTCTGCCCACAAGACTCGGAAGAAGTAGCCACTGTGGGCGTCCGGGGACATGAACCCCCCCCCCCCCGCACACACTCTCATAGGCAGAAATGCTGAGGCTTCACGGTGACACTCCCAGCAGAGAGTCCAAGTTTCTCTCCCACCTCACACCTCTGGCCAGGGCACCCAGTCCCCCCCCCTTCCCTGCCACACACACAAAGGAAAACGAGATCAGGAGTCCCAGACTGTGTTGAGGGGGGGGGCAGGGAGCGAATTGCCATAATGACTTCCATGGAGAGTGAAGCCACCCCCAAAATGGCTGCCCCAGGAGGTGGAGTCACGTGGACCATGGCCCTCCACAGCCTTCCTGGGAAGGAGGAGATCCTGAGGAGGGGGAGGGAGCCCCCAGCCAAATAAAGCTTCCCCCCCCCCCCATCCCCGCTCACCAGGCCCTCCAGGGCAAGACTCTCCCATTCAAAGGGAGGCCAGCAGCGGGTACCTGGCCCTGCCTCCGCAACAGGTGCCCAGAAGAGAGGAGGCTGCCAGGGGCCCCCCGGGACGGGGGGGGGGGAAGAGAAGGGGAGCCGCCACCAGAATGTCACACACACACCGGCGGGGGGGGGGGGGCTGTCTTCCCTCTCTGCTGCCTGATCGCCATCAGGGCTCCCCCTTCACATCCCCCAGGCCCGGCCCGGCCTCCCAAGGGGGGCGACGCTTGGCTGTCCTCCCGGGCTCCGGGCTCTGCTTTCCCCCAAGGGAGCCGACGGCGGGGAGGGGGTCCAGAAGGTCCCCCGGTTTCCCCCCCCCCCCGGCCTGCCTGGCTCCCCCAACCAACCACCCTCCCTCCCTCCCGGGGGCCTCCCCTCCGGGGCAGCGGCGGCGGTGGTGGGGGGACTCCTGAGGCCACGGGCGGGGGGAGAAGGGCCAGTGTCCCATATTTTAACCCCAGCCCGGGGGGGGGGGCAGTAAGGCGCCTCAGAGCCCCTCCCCCAGGAAAAGGCCCCGCCGCCGCCGCCGCCGCCGCCCCCCTTGCAGAGGGAGAGCAGGGCACACTGGCGGCGGCGAGGACAGACAAAGGCGCCGGCCGGGACACCCCCCCTTTGCCCCCCCACCCACCCCGCCACGTGGCCCGGGCTGCCCCCGGAGGCCCCGATCCTGGGAGGAGATCCCCCACCGCAGTGGCGGGGCCCAGAGCCCGGGGGGGGGGGGGACACGCACCGGCTCGGAAGAAGGCGGCGATGTCTGCGGAGTCTTTGGCCGCGTCCTCCGCCCCTTCGCCGCCGGCCGCGCTGCCGCTGGGCGAGGAAGACGAGGCGGCGGCCGCGGAGCAGGAGGAGGAGGAGGAGCCGCCGCCGCTGTTCATGGCTGCTCCGGGAGGGCCTCGGGCGGAGGGAGGGACGCAGGGGGGGAGGGAGGGCTGCTCACCTCCCCGCCGGACCCCCGCCCGGCAGACCCATCCGGCGGCGGCGGCGGCAGGAGCCGGGAAGGGGGGGGGCGGAGGAGCCCCTCGCAAGGGCGGCCAGGAGGAGGAGGAGGAGGAGGAGGAGAAGCCTCCAGCCCCCGTCGGAGACGCCGCGACCACGATCGCCCCGGCGGGCAGGCGGGCAGGGAGGGAGGGGCCGCCTCAGCCCGCGCGCCCCGGGAGGGTCTCGCCGCGCGCCGCCTCCATCTTGGCGGAAAAAGAGGCACAGGGCGGGCGGGGGAGGCGCTTGGCCCCGCCCAGGGAGGGAGGGAGGGAGGGAGGGGGCGCGCTCGGGAGTTTCCGGAGGGCTCCGTCAGCGCTCGTCCGACGCGGCTGCCCGGGGGAAGGACGCCTCCCGCCCGGATTGGAGCGCCTGGCGACGCCGCCCGCCCATTGGCTGCCGCCCGGGAATCCCCTTCCATGCTGCGGAGGGGGGGGGGGGCAGACAACGCCCGCCCCCCAGGCTCTCCCGAAGGTTCGGCGAGAGGCCGCTTGGACTGTGGCGCTGTCGCGGCCCGGCCGCCCCCCACCCATGACCGCTCCCGCCCGGACCGCTCCTCTGTGACTGCCCCGCGGGGCGGGGCGGGAGGGGAAGAGGGAGCGGGGGGGGGCTGGGATGTTCCCGCTCCTCACTCTGGCACAGCCCCCCCCCCGGACCCCGCCCGCGGCTCTTCCCCGCTGGGGCTGCATTTTGGAGCAGGGGGATCCTAAGGGCGGTGCGCTGCCTCCCCTCCAAAAAGCTGCTGCGGTCAGTGGGCAGCGTCCGGTGGGGGACGTGCGGAACAAACGGCCACGAAAAGCTTCTTCCTCAAGCCCCCCCCCCCCTTGCTAAAATAGCACCTGTCATCTGGAGGAGCTGCTGCGGAACCTGCGGGTGGGGGGGGGGGGTAGAGGCTCCTAGAAGGAGGACTCCTGCAGTCCTCAGCACGTGTCATCTCAGCAGCACGCTGGCCGCCCCTCCCTCCTTGGGCAGGGTTACCAACTCTGGGCTGGGGAACTCTTGGGGGGTGGAGAGTGGGCTCCGGGGAGGGCAGATGCCTCGTTGGGATATAATGCCATAGAGCCCATCCCCCACAGCAGCCATTTTTCTCCATGAAAGCTGATCTCTGGTCAAGGGATCCGTTGTAATTGTCCCCCACTCTTGGAGGCTGGCATCACTGTTCTTGAGTTGTGTGTGTGTAAGTAAAAGAAGGCCGGACACACGCAACCTTCACCGAGTACATTTTGACTGCAAAATAACATTTGAATGACATTTCAATAACTTGAAATCCGCAGCCACATTGCAGCGCAGGCCAATGCAGAGTGATGCCAGTCAGAAGGTGCAGCTGTTTCAAACAGGGCTGTTGGTTTATTGTTGGAACTGCAAAATATGTGTAATAGAAATTATTTTAATGCTCTTCCGGCATTTCTGCGTGCCCGGCCACCTGACTGTTTTGGGGGCAGTCAGATCTGTTGGTTGGGGGGTTGGGGGTTTTAATTGCGGATTGGGGCCTGAACATCACACAGTGCAACAGACTTTAAGCAACCTGGAACTTTTCAAAAACCACTAATACCCACACGGGGGTTGCTGTAGTGTTATTAGAAACCATAAATAAATGAATATTTTAATTTTTTAAAAGTATCAGTGCAATCCTAAGGGGGGGGGTGAAGGCATGCCTGCAGGCTATGCCAGTGCAGGGGCTGGTTATACTGGCAAAGGTCTCCAGTGCTGCTGCGCCGCCCTCAGGCACCAGCACAGCCCCACAGCGACTGACTGAGGTACAGACCCCTACACCAGCATGGAGGCAGGCAGGCAGTTTGTGGGGTGCAATCAGTGTTAGATGCCTCCCTAACCCCTTTCAGTCTAGGACTGCCCCCTGGGCCCTGACACAGGTTGTGCCCACAAAGTCATGACAGCCCATAGACTTCAATTGTCCGCTGAAATCAAGTCCCCGTCCCCCGACCTCATCTGCCATGCCCATGAGGCCCCAAGCCACTCAGGGTGCTGACTACCAGCAAATCAATTGTCTCCCTCCCTGTCGCAGCAAAGCCCCTTCCCCAGCACACAATCACACCCTCCACTGCCCAAGAAAAACCTCAGCCAACTCACAGAGTCGGGTGTGCGGCAGGGGACTCCGTCTCAGAGCTTCCCGCTGTGCAGTCTTGGAGTCAGCAGCCGAGCCCTTTGGCAGCAGGAACAGCACTGAGTGGGCACTGAGCATTCCTGGGGGAGCAGTTTGCGCCAGCATCCACGGGGGAGAGCAGAGTCACCCATCTGAGGCTGGCCTCTCCCATGTCAGAACCTGAACAGATGTTCTGCCTCCACCCACAGCAACAGCCACACGTGCCAGGGCAGCAGGGCCCGTCTTCCGAATATCTTTCCCCACCCCCAGCAGTGCCACCTCCTGCACCCAGGCTCAGCAGCTGCCAGAGTAAAGGGGTCCAAGTGTTTGGCTCCACACATTTGCAAAAAAAAACCCTTGGACAGGGCTCTTTGGCGTGGGGTGAGCACCCCTCAAATCAAGCTTGCCCACACAACCCTTGAAACCATTCCTTTGCAGGAAAGGAGCCAGAGCAGTCACCAAGGGAATGGTTCATCAGCACACGATGAGCATTTCAATGCGGGACAGGTGAGCCTGGGTCAGATGGGGGCGACCTCTGGCAGGAGGGTGGCTGCCTCCGACTACTGTGCCCTGGGCCACGGAGTGCAGTCCCTGGTGGCCTCGATGGACATGGCTACACCCACTTATAAACTCGTCTCCATTTGCTATCCTTGCACATGTCTGTTTTGTTCTTCTGCAGGAGAAGATCCACTTTGCTCCACCCCCACTCTGCTCAGCCTTCTGCTGAAGGCTGCCTTCAGAGGTTGATCTGCCCTTTCTGGCCTTCTGCTCCATCTTGGCTCTGCCCTACTCAACTGCCCACCCCAATTTTCCCCATGACTTCTCAAGAGCCCACGGTTTCCCCCTCCAGCCATCCCATGAAGTGTTGTTATCCACCACAGCTGTGTCTCTGCCCGTGTGAGGGCTGCGTCTCAGGGTGCTTGAGGAGGTGGCTTCCCAAGATACAGGCTTCAGTCTGTCTGCAGAGCTGTTCTTGCCTGTCCCACAAGTAATCACCAAATCTCAGGTTGATTGGACTGGAGGGGGTCCAGTTCTGGCAGCACCTGAACAGGGTCCCTGTAGCCATGTTAGATCATGGAACCTTAAGCCACTGAACAGACTCAGAAGTGTGGATCAGTAGCGCTTATTGATGAGGCAGGCAAGCACCATACTTGGTGAAAGCCCGTTCTGGCGAAGCCGGCATTGCCAGTCCGCTTTATCCCCTTGGAAGCCCCCCGCCTGCTTCCCCAAGATTTCGTGAAAAACAGTTTTTGGGGCTGAAGCGCCCCAAGGTTGGCGGAAGATAGCAAGAGAGAGAGAGACTTGACTTCCTGCTCCTATGAGATAATGGATGTAATTCATTTCTCATGGAACTGAGGTGCCGAGGGAAGTCTAGTTTCCTACAAAGCATGTGAAGCCTA
Source organism: Sphaerodactylus townsendi (assembly GCF_021028975.2). Classification (NCBI taxonomy): domain Eukaryota; kingdom Metazoa; phylum Chordata; class Lepidosauria; order Squamata; family Sphaerodactylidae; genus Sphaerodactylus; species Sphaerodactylus townsendi. Next base: position 3,028,818 of record NC_059433.1, on the reverse strand, counting down.
AAGTAAAGATCAAGGAAAGAATGCACAGGTGGCAGTGGCTACATATAGCAGGGATCACAATGGAGTTTCCATGCCAACCATTTCCCTGACTTGTTCCCTTCTTCAAATTCCTTTACTTTCAAATAATTTAACTTTCTCTCTAACTCTTGTACGTAAATTAGATCGATTTGTTTTTTTAATTCCTCCTTAATCACCTTCTGTCTTCCGGGTTCTTTTATTAATTTTTCTTCTCTTCTTTTTATCTCCTTTATTTTCTCTTCTTCCTTAGTTCTTTCTTTTTTCATTATAGAATTTTCATTTATAAAGAAACCCCTCATATAAGCTTTTAAGGAGTCCCAAACCGTTTCAATTTTAACCTCATTTGTCCAATTAATTTTTAAAAACTCTTCCACTTCTTTACAGCCTTTTTGTACAATTTCTTTTTTTGTAAGCAAGTAATCATTCATTCTCCAATGAAAACTATTTTGTTCACCTTTTAATTCCCAGAGTATAGGGCAGTGATCTGAAAATACCTTTACTTCAATATTAATATTCTTTGTTTGAATGCTCAAATCTTTTGTTCCCAAACACATATCCAAACAAGACCAAGTATTATATTTTTTAGAATAGTATGTATATTCTTGAGATGTCTCATTTACTTTTCTCCAAATATCAGTTACTCCTAACATATCACACATTGTAAAGAAAGATTTTGGTAATTTGCCTTTAGTTGTTTTCAGCCCACTTACCACCTGTTTATCTTGATTCAGAGAAATTACTCCATTCCAATCTCCTATTAGTGCTATACTTTTATATTGTAATTTCGATATTTTGTCCTCCAAAGTTTTTAAAAAGTTCCCCTTACTACCATTGAGGGCATATACACCCACCATTAACAGCAGTCCTTTTGACCATTTTATTTCTACAGCTAGATATCGACCATTGGGATCGCTAAATATTTTCCTTGGTTCATATATTTCTTTAATATACATTGCAACCCCCCTTTTTTAGACTTTGCTAAAGACGTAAACATTGTACCCAAATTATGATTAGTCAAAAATGTATCGTCTTTTTCTATCACATGTGTTTCCTGTAAACAAATCAAATTTAACTTCTGTTTCTGCAAATAATGAAAAACTTTATTTCTCTTTTGGGGCGAGTTCATACCGTTAACATTCCATGAAAATGATTTTAGTGCCATAGTTATTATTTTTTTAAAGAAAAATTATATAATGTATCACACAAAACAAACTATAGTTTTGAACACACCCACCTTAAACCATATTGCCATCTTTTATATCTTTTTGTATTAGCTCATAAAATTCTTGGGCTTAGTCTGGGGTTGTAATTTTATATTTTTTAGCATTGTATCTCAATCTAATACCTTATAAATCTTCCCATTGATATCTGATATCGTATTTCCTTAATATCTCTGTTAATGCATAGTATTCCTTCCTTTTTTGCAAAATTCTATATGGAATTTCTTTTAGAATTAACACTTCTTTGGAGTTAATCTTCATTTTCCCTTTTGAATTCTTTCTGAGAACATCGTCTCTGGTCTGTTTTCTGGTAAAGAACACCAAAATGTCTCTTTTCTTTGTTTGAATAGTCTTTGTTGTAGCTATTAGCTCTAATCACCTTAGATATGTCTTCTGTCATCACTGCTTCATCAATGTCTAGATATTTGGCTAGTTGTGTAATCATCAGTTGGTTTATATTTTCATCTCCATCAGTTATAACTCCACGAAATCTTAATATATTTTCTTTTTGCCTCAGTTCCAAAAGAGCCATCTGGTCAAGCGTTTTGGACATATTAACCTCCATTTCTTGGTATTTCTTATCTTTGTCCTTTTGTCCCTCTGTTAATTGGTCCATTTGTCCCTCTAAGTCATTTACCTTTTTTTCCATTGTCTTCAACAATGCCAAGTCCTGTTTTATATCTTTGATTTCAGTCTGTAATATTCCAAAGTTATTTTCCATTGTAGAAAGTTTGACTTCCAGCTTAGTAAAGAGGTCCATTGAATCTTTTTGCATGTTTGTAATTACCTCCAGGACTTGATCTAATTTAGAATCCATTTCTGATTTTCCTTGAATGCTTCCCTTCCTAGTTTTGTTTGCCATTTGTCGTTTCTTAAGAAAACAAAGTCTATTAGCCTCTGGTTCCAATGCAAGGGCTGTAGAAATTCCTGTGGGGAAGCTTTACACAGACCGTGGACCAGCTGTAATAGCTTCTTATCTGCTCCCAGCACTTTACATGCAAATATGTCCCATCCCCTTTAAGTTCAAGGTCCTTGGAAGTTTATCCCTCCTCAGCCACCATCCTTGTTGTTTTGCAAGTAAGGGGGTGTTATCACTTTAACAATCGCTGCATCTGCTAAAATTATGTATATAATTTCCCCCTTCCTTTCCTTATCTCTGTTCACTTTTCTCTTTGTGATAAAAATTTCCTGGGAATGGGTATTAACTTATGTTTTTGCTCCACTCCTCCCGTTTTTACGTCAGTCAATCTTCCTCTTTCTTATGTATATTCCGGATTTTTTCCCCCGCCTCCGTCTCACACTCTACAGGTCTGTAGTTTTACAAATTTTGTCTTTTGATATCATAGCCGAATAAGATGTTTATTTCTGTGGCGTGTTATCTGAGCCATTTTTGCTTTTCTCCCCGATTGAAGACGACCATTAACTCCTCTTAGCTGGTGTAGCTCGCCGTGCGGGTTTCCAGCGAACCCTCCCAGCCGGCGGCTGGTTGCCAAATTTTCCATCTCCTCTACTCCCCCTTATCCAGGGAGGGACTCCCCCCTACTTTTCTGAAGTTTTCACTAACTTCGGACGTTAGCAGCCAGGGTAAAAGGGAAGAAAAGCTGCTCTGAGCTTGTCTGTGCTCCGCTCAGCCTCGCATCGCAACCGGAAGTCCTAGACCAATTAAATTGTAAAATATCAGAAGAAGAGAGAAAACAAGCTATTAAAAAATTAAAGCTAAATAAGTCTCTAGGCCCTGATGGCTTTACAGCCATGAATTATAAATTACTGAAAACAGAATTAAATAGTCATCTAACTGAAATAATGAATGGGATTTTGGAAGGTAACTCATTGCCATCTACATGCCATCATTGCTATAACTCTTATACCAAAAAATAAAGGAAAAAAATTAGGACCAGAAAAATTCAGGCCGATATCACTACTGAACATCGATTACAAGATCTTCACAAGAATACTAGCTGGGAGACTAAAAACAATTCTTAATCAAATAATTAAAGAGGATCAAGCAGGCTTCCTCCCAGGTAGAAATGTCAGACAAAATATCTGAACAGTATTAAATGTGCTAGAATATATAGATCATAGACCTGACATTCCAGCAGCCTTGGTGTTCCTTGTTATCTATAAGGCATTTGATAGAGTAAATTGGATGTTTGTAATACAAGCACTAGAAAAAATGGGAATAAAAAAAAGATTTGGAAATGCCATAAAAGCTATTTATAGAGAACAAAGAGCAAAAATTAAAATAAATAATAGATATACACAAGATATTAAATTACACCACGGAACGAGACAGGGATGCCTTTTATCCCCCTAATATTTATATTGATCACAGAAATACTCCTAGCAGAAATTCAACAAGATATCCTAATACCAGGAATTAGATATAATGGAATGAATCTTAAGTATAAATCATTTGCAGATGATAAGGTTTTTTCCCCAAGTGATTCATTAACAACAATAACTAATTTGATACAGAAAATTCAAGAATTTGGTATATTGACTGGTTACAAGATAAATGAGAACAAAACAAAAATGCTAACGAAAAACCTCACAAACAAATACTAGAATTACAGAATAGAACTAATTTTGAGGTGGTTCATGAGGTGAAATATTTAGGCATATATCTAATAAATAATAATAGCCACTTATTTCAAAATAATTATAATACATTGTGGACTGGAATAAAAGACAACTTACCAAAATGGAAACATCTCAACCTGTCACTAATGGGGAAAATAGCCCTAATAAAAATGAATATATTGCCAACATTTATATACTTATTTCAAAATTTGTCTTTAATTGAAACTCAAAAACCATTCAACAATTGGACTAAAGAATTATCCAAATTTATATGGAACGGCAGAAGACCGCGAATAAAATATATAAACATGATCGATGCCAAAGATAGAGGAGGCCTTATGCTACCTGACTTGCGAAGTTACCATGATGCTTGTGCATTAGTATGGTTAAGAGAATGGTTTACACTAGACAACCCTAGAGTTTTAGCCCTAGAAGGATATGGGATGCCACCAGGTTGGCACAACCAGTTTTGTCCTGATTCAACTAAGAAGACCAAAAGAGCAGTGGTCATAAAGTCGCACAGCATTAGAAAGGCTCTATTAAAAACATGGCAGAAATACCATAAACTTCTCTATAATAAAATACCTGGATGAGTATCCAGATACGAAATAACACAAGGCACAAGTGCAATAGAGCAGTATATCTGTTACAAAGGCATACTTCATAAGGAGCAATATGAATACAAACTGAAAAGTAGAGATTCAATAATGCTCAATGGCAAAATGTGCCAATGGTTTATTTATAATCAATTAGTAAGTTACTATGATAAGGATAAAGAAAACTGGGGGTTTGACCTGTCTGAAAGGGAGATAGATAAAATAATACTGAAGGAGCCTAAACAAATTAGTGAAGTCTATAAGCTGCTACTATAAATTAAAACGGAACACGAACAAATCAAAACCCCGATGATACATTGGGCCGAGAGTATAAGCCAATCTTATTAGAAAAATGGAGTACATATTGGCAAAATATATACAAATTTACACTGTCCACAGCAATTAGAGAAAGCATTATTAAAATGTTCTATCTCTGGTACTACACACAAATATTGGCCAAAATGTTTAAAAATTATCCACCTACCTGCTGGAAGTGTGGAGAAGGAGTAGGTTCTTATATACACACATGGTGGTCCTGCAAAAAGATGTAGAAATATTGGCACAAAATCCACAAGCAAATACAAAAGATTACAGAAACGAATTTTGAATTTAAGATGGAAACTTACCTGTTGAGTCTTGTGACTGGAGATACGACATTACCAACTAATGTACAAAGATTATTTTTTTATTTAGCAACAGCAGCGAGAATCCTAGTGGCGTCAAAATGGAAAACAGCTTCTCTTCCTACCTTAGACGAATGGGTCCACAATGTCCAGGAAATTAGAGCCGCAGATATTATATCACTTCATATAAAGATGACAAACCAACTTCAACTTCCAACCAAGAATCAAACAATTAATTGAAATACATGGGACAAATATATATTGACTAAATATAAATTGTAATAGAATGTAGATAATGGCAATTAGGTAATTTACAGAAGTCTCAATAATTAATTATATTTATTACAAGACATAGTAAAGTTGATTTCTCTGAAAATGTAAAAGGTATATGAAGCACTGTAATAACAAACAATGTGAGTAAATTTGGAATGGTTTGCCAGGCTATAGATTTAACATGAATCAGATTTTGGGAAGAATGGAGGAAAGTCACCCTCTCATGAGGGAGTGAACTGTCTGTCCCCCAAACAATGTCTCTTTCCCACTGTCCTTTCACATGCTGATATGATGGGAATGCGAGGGTGGGGGGATTATGGGTTGAGTCACACCGTAAGCTACAGGTATATACCAGGGGCCAGAGAGCCAAACGCCAGTTTCGGCTATCTGGCCGTTGGGCTGACACAGTTCCAATAAAGCTCTTGAACCTTCCTTGAGTCTTGTTGTTGACTGGGGAAACAGACCCTTACTCCTGGCCTTGGAGCTCAGCAGCTGGGAAGAGCTCTCAGACTGGACTCTTTCTACTGTCCTAGTTCACATGCAGGGGTGCGGATTTCTGCAACATATTATCAACAGTTTTGCCGCCCTTTCACCAGAATTGTCTTTTGCTGTCTTTCTCATCTTCAATAAAATCCTTGAACCATCAAGTGAGTTATTGTATGAACGGGGAAATTGACAGCTTCATGCTCCCATCACCGGCTGAAGTTGCGCACGTTTATCGACGATTATGGCCTTTCTTCAAGAACTCTCAGGCGTTCCTCGGCAGAGGGCTATGAACCCTACTTTTGTGGATATTGTTGCGTAGTATGTGGAGGAAGAACTAGAACAGTACAGGCTTTGAAGTCTTACACTGCTTCTGCAGCCCCCACTAACCAATGGCCTCTTGAAGTTTGAAGAAGTACGTTTGAACTGGCTAGAGGGGCAACTCTGGGTTTGCTGCGAGAGGAACCCCGCACTTCCAGATGGGAGCTATTGGATTATAAAAACACACAGTGGAACGATCCTGGTTACCTAGGCCATTTGTGGAGACATGATCTGAGTGACGGGAAAGTGTGGTGTGAGTCACTCGACCAGTGATCACTGTTGAGGAATCTGATTGCAAGTCTGATCCCTCGAGTGACACTTCAAGACCGATTGACCAGTGGGATCAGGAGAGGTGTGAATACCAGGCTGAGATTTGTAAACTGCACCAGGATATGGAGCTACTCCAGAAGTGGCTCGCAGTCCACCCACAGATGGTAACCAGCCTGGACCCACCACTGCTCAGCCTGACACCAACATTCAGGCCGGCACTCAGACTGGTAGACGGCTATTGCAGCAGGAACCTAGATGGGAGGAATGGTGCCCCTTCCACCATTGGGACACTCTAACCACTATACCACACTGCTTTTATTAATCCAAAGGTGGGGGCTTAGGTTAGTGTTGGGAGGGATTGTGTAGTTCTTGGAAGACAATTTACTACCCTTGGGGGGATTTCTGATCTTTGGGTCAGAAATGGGGGCTTTTCAGGCTTTCCCCCTACTTGGCTTCTAATATTGTGATCTAGAGGGTGGAGTTGGATGAGGGAAAGGGAGGGAGGGAGGAGAGGCTCATATATGTCTCATGCTTAGAAAATGTTTGGCGTCTGCTTCGGAACCAAGGCAGAATTTCAAGATGTTGATTGTATCCCACTGTTCCAAAAGATGTGATTGACTATGGATTTTCCTTAGGTGACATCATTCCTGGGATGAGTTACCGAGGAGGTGAATTGGTTTGTTTGTTGTTCAGCCCCCCAGATGCCTGAAAGCCTTTTAAATTCCAAATGGTATTGGAGTGATGAGATGACTCCTGGGGGCAGCACTGGACCAGGCAGAAGATTTATATTCCTTCAGCATGAACTACATCTAAGTGAGGAGATGTACCGATCTGTTTATAATCTGGAAATGCTGAGTGGCTGCTGGGCCTAGTTTCCTCTTGGCCGTTCCTTGGCAGAGTTCCAGTCATACAGAATGGGAAGGGAAGCCATAAAGGAAATGAATAGTGTTGGGGTTAATGATCTTTGTTTCAGCTGAGACTTGTGGAATCTCAGTATCTACAAGTCAATGGTGTTCACTGTGAGCCTTGTCCAAAAATCATTGATGGGAATGCTGGCTCATGGGCAATAGGGAAAAATGTCTGAAAGACCTGTGACACCTCTCCTGTTCTCCCTCCCTCCCCCTTGCCCCCCCTAAATCTGTGTCATTAGATCTCTTCTAGGCCAGATATTTAACTTTCAAACAGACACCTACTATTGAATACCCTACCCTCCAACGAAGGAAGAACAGCAATTTTAGTGAGAAATCTGGAAAGAGTGTAATTCAAGAATGTAAATTTAAAGGTATAATTTAAGTTTAGTGTGTTGGGGTTAGAAGTTAGCAAATATATTTGTGATGATTTTGAGGTCTTCAACGAACTTCTGACATATCATAAACTGTACCGAAGGATTATGCCTTTTAAATGCCCCCCAAAAGCCACAAGAAAAACAAGATAATTCCCCTACTAGCCAAGTGCTTCTGATAAGTTATTCGGACACTGTTTTTTAAAGGACTGGAGGGCGTTGAATCTATTTTTTGACATCTGACAAAACTGTATCTATGACTGTTAATATTTAAATTGCCTCACACCAGATTGTAGTGTATTAATTTTACAAGTTATGAAATGGTTGAATCTAGAAATAGCTTCCCAGCCATTCTTGCCTCCTTATTTTGACCTGGAACAGCAGGAGCAACAGCAGGAGCAACCCCTTCTTCAGCGGCTGAGGCAGAGAGCCTGTGCCTGGCCCAAGGTCACCCAGCCGGCTTCCATGGCACAAGGAACCACCCTGCAGGAGACACGAAGGGAGAAACTGGAATGCAGCTGGATGATACCAAGATGCAATTGAAGTAATATTGTGACCTAGAAGAAGTCCACAAATGTTAAATATGTTTTGGGTTACACACCTCTATTGCTCCTCAGCAGGAGGACCTCGTTAGAAAAATGTGTCTGGAATTGCTACCGTGTCTGACTGGATCACTCTGCTGAACTGTCAATGCCACTCCTGCAGGGTGGTTCCTTGGGCCACGGAGGCTGGCTGAGTGACCTTGGGCCAGGCACAGGCTCTCTGCCTCAGCCGCTGAACTGAGCTGCGGCTGCTGTGAGAATCACACTGGGGGGAGAACACTGAGCTCCTTGGAGGTAGGAGGGCTTAAATTTGAACTACATTTTAAAATCTGGGGACCATATTACCTCACCAATACCTTCTGAGGCATGAGAACAAAGAGGCAACGAGAGTGCCACCAACCTGTTCTATGAGGAGGTGTACCTCATTCTTGGTGGGGACTGGGGCATCCGGCCCCTGTGCATTGCCAGAAGCTACCGCCTGAGGGTTGAGGCTGAGCCATCCCTGTCCAACCAAGCAGTGGCCCCGACAGCAGCAGCAACAGCAGCAACAGAAGTAGAAGAAGAAGAGGAGGAGGAGGAGGAGGAGTTTGGATTCATACCCCACCTTTCTCTCCTGTAAGGAGACTCAAGGTGGCTTACAAGTTCCTCTCCCAACAGACACCTTGTGAGGTAGGTGGGGCTGAGAGAGTTCAGAGAGAACTGTGACTAGCCCAAGGTCACCCAGCAGGAATGTAGGAGTGCGGAAACACGTCTGGTTTACCTTATACAAATTCAATCACAGTCAATTTTGATTCAGTTCTTGTAAGAATTTCATTGGAAGACCAAGTTTCTTTTATATCTCGGCAGGTAGCCAAATTTTGTATGTTGGCACATAATCAGCACAGATCCATGTTAAGTCAGAGAGCCATACTACATGATGGTGATAGTAATAATGTTACAAGCTGATGATATTTTTGTGTATAGGTCTTGTACTGTGGATTTCTGTACATGTGTATAATTTGTTTTTGTTTTCTTTTTGCTGGCCTAATGGTTGTAATAAAACTGTCTGTCTGACGGTACTTAATGCGTGCATCTGGTTCACCAGATAAGAGTCTGCCACTCATGTGGAGAAGTGGGGAATCAAACCTGGTTCTCCAGCTCGTCACTCCAAATAACCAGGTTTCCAGCAGAGTTACCCACTACACCAGTGCCGAACACGCAGTCATCCAGGTTCTGCTGTACACCCCTCCCCAGCACGTGTTCTTTCAGATCCTGGATGAAAGTACAACTTTTTAAAAAACACGCACTGAACAAGGAACAGTGGGGAACCTTGGGGGTGAATTCGGATTTGAATTCGGATTTCGATTTGAATTTTGAACATTTCATTCCTTGTGCTTCCATCCCTACTGCTCAGAAACTGGCTCAATTGTTTGTCCAACATATCTACCGGTTGCATTCTGCCCCTGATAAGGTCATATCCAACAGGGGAAGTCAATTTATTTCTAAGTTTTGGAAAGCCTTTTGGCGATGATTGAATATTGATCAAGGCCTTTCCTCTCCGTACCATCCTCAATCAGATGGAGAGTCGGAGAGATCCAATCAAACATTGGAACAGTATTTATGTTGTTATGTAAACTACCAACAGAATAATTGGGTGGAATTGTTACCATTTGCTGAATATGCTTATAACAATGCGGTTCACAGTAGTACTGGCAAGACCCCATTTGAAATTGTGTCTGGTCGTTCAGCAAAACCCCCTTCCATTCTTGCCTCATGGAACGATAGTTCCTCCCGAACTTAAAGACTGGATCCAGGCATTAGCAGCTGGTTGGCTGTCCATTCAAAAAGCACTGCAGAAAGCTGAAATCGCTTACAAGCGACAGGCTGACAAACATAGACGTGAACTCCCCCTAGCGGTTGGTGACATGGTGTATCTCTCTACAAAAAATTCATAAACCGACCAAACTGGGACTTAGATACATTGGGCCTTACAAAGTTATTAAAATATTTTTTTATATTAAAGCTTTATTAATTTCATATAAATGTTAAAAATCAAGCAATACAGTGATCAACAATTACACATAATTACTGTCATCATCCAATCACACAAAAAGAAAGGAAATATGAATAAAGATAAAAGATGAGAAAAAATGAAGAACCATAATTTTAAGTGACTTCCACTTAGCTTCAATTGCTTTTGTCTTGATTTAGTTACAAATTCCCTTCTACATATAACTTATCTAAATTCTTAATCGTAATATTATATATTTATCAAATCATTATTTATATTATTCATTTATCTTAATTCTAATGTAAAGTAAATAATTTTTCTTACTTTCTTACTTATACCTCATTTCCATATAATCTTGTTTCAATTATTCTAACACTGCAAATAAAGATACAGTTTCTTAAATTCATCTTTATGTTTCAAAAAAATTACAAGTGGTTCCCAAATTCCCAAGAAAGTCTCTGTTGTCTTGTTCTTAAGTATATTTGATAATTTATCATATGTAGCATATTCGGTTAGTTGCGATATCCAATCTTCTATTGTAGGTGTTGAGTTTTCCTTCCATTTTTTCACGTACTGTGTCCTGGCTGCAACTATCATATACAATATCAAAATTTCAGTTTTCTTATTTATATTCATGTCAAATATATTAAGGAGAAACATTTCTGGTTTGTATGCAAAATCTATAGCTGTTATTTTCTTCATTATCTTATAAATACCTAACCAATATTTCTGAGCACATGTACATGACCACCAAACATGAATAAACATTAATGTTTGTGTTTTACACTTCCAGAACTTATCTGAATAACTTTTGTAAATTTTTGCCATTTTGCTAGGATATAAATACCAATGGTGGAACATTTTATTATAGTTTTCTTGTAATCTGACCGCTTTTGTGAATTGTATTCTGTTTCTCCATGTCTTTTCCCATACTTCTAGTTTAATTTCTCTTTTTAGATCGTATGCCCACTTCACCATGCAATGTTTTTCACCTGTTCATCTATTAACTCCATTTGGAGTACCTCTTTATATAATTTTTTGATTATTCCTTTTGATGACTCTTTAAAGATTTTTAATAATATTGATTGTGATAAATTGAACCCTTTTTTCCTATCTATTTTAAATTTTTCTTTCAATTGCTGATACTGAAACCAGTGACATTCCTGTTTGTTTACTTTGCTTTCCTGCCTTTCTTTTAGTGAATATTCTCCTCCTATAGCTTTTATTATATCATTATATCTTAGTGTACTAACAGGGTCATCCATTCTCATCCTTGTGGCTTCTAAGGGTGCTATCCATCCTGGAGTTGCATGTATATTATTTTTCTTGTATTCTTCCCAAATTTTAAATATGGATCTCCTTACCTGATGTTCCATAAATATTTTGTATTCCCTCCCTTGGGCATACCATATATAAAAATGTCATCCAAAGAATAGCCCACTTCCTTCTATATTAAGTAATTCCTTCTAATAAAACCCAATCTTTAAACCATAGTAACACTGATGCCTTATAATATAATTCTAAATTGGGAAGACCCAACCCTCCTCTTTTAACATAACCACACATAACTTTATAGCTGATTCTGGGTTTTCCTTTACCCCAGATGCATTTTAACAGATCTCTTCTACATTCTTAAAAAAAAATATTTATATTTCTATTGGGATCACTTGAAAGAGAAAATTCATTTTAGCCAATATATTCATTTTAATCAATGCTATTTTACATGACAGAGATAAGTTTAATTTATTCCAATTTTCTAGTTTTGTTTGAATATTTTTCCACATTAATTTATAATTATTTTCAAACAATTGGGTATTATTGGAGTGCTGTGTGGTTGCCGGGCTGTATGGCTGTGTTCTAGCAGCATTCTCTCCTGACGTTTCGCCTGCATCTGTGGCTGGCATCTTCAGAGGATCTGGCCTTTGTTCCCTTTGATTGCTATTATCTATAGTTGTCCTGTGTTTGTGTGGAGCTGATTAGTCACTGTCTTGATTCTAGTGTTTTTCAACACTGGCAGCCAAATTCTGTTCATTTTCATGGTTTCTTCCTTTCTGTTGAAATTGTCCATGTGCTTGTGGATTTCAATGGCTTCTCTGTGTAGTATGACATAGTGGTTTTCAGAGTGGTCAAGAATGTCTGTGTTTTCAAATAATATTCTGTGTCTAGGTTGGTTTATCACAGGGGCGTACCTAGGCAAACTGGTTCCCGGGGACAAAACCTGAGTTTACGCTCGGGCCTGACCTGGCGTGTCGGGCGGCCACCCTCCCCCACCATGACCAAACAATGATTTTTTGTACCAGCTCTGACAAAAAACACCTCCCACTCCCAGCAAAACATACATGGCTCTCTCCCCACCAACTCTTTTCCTAATTTCCTAATCACAACGACCCTATGAGGTAGGTTGTTAGCCTGAGAAACAACTCCAAGCCAGTGCAAGTGGGTATTAAGCATGTAAATATCTCACAAATCACCCCCAGCAAAACATTTACTAAACAAATGTCAGCATCATCTCTCACAAAACACCTCCAGTGGAATCCACCCCCAAACAGCAACACTTTCAATGGTGTTTAAACTAGGGAGCTCAGATTCTTCTTTTAAACCTACCTTAAAGGGAGAATCTGGGGTCCCCCGGTTAAAAACATAAATTGAAAGTGATGCTGTTTGGGGGTGGATTCTCCCCCACCCTGAAACAGCATCACTTTTTTGAGGGTTGGAGATTCCAGGAGTGAAACAAATAGCATGAATTTGAAACTGGAATCCTGGGCAAATTTGGGCACTTTTATAATATGGGACAAAAAATTGTCTGGTTATGTCCTGCCCAAATATGAACAAATGCGAATGGAAGGTATTTGGGGTTTTGGGGGGTATTTTTGGTGTTTTTTTGGCCTGCAGGGAGCGCATTTTTAAAGCTAATGGCACCATGATTTCAGGGCATCATCCAGAGACTGCCCTGATGACACCACCTGAGTTTGGCGATGTTTGGTTCAGGGGAAGCAAAGTTATGGACGCCCAAATGGAATGCCCCCATCCCCATTGTTTTCAATGGGAGCTAACCTGAGATGGGGGCTACCCATTTGAGGGACCATAACTTTGGTCCTCCTGAACCTAACTTCACAAAACTTGGGTGGCATCATAAGGAATAGTTAACAGATGATACCCCTGAAATTCTTTGGGTGTCACTAGCTTTAAAAAATACATCCCTTCCAGGCACCCCAAGAAATTTGCCCAAGATTGCTTTTGTTTTGCAGTGACTTTGCTCCATTGTAGCTAATGAGGGGAATTTCTGAGGCAGGCTGCACATTTTGAAGATAGAGGAGCCAGACTTTCAAAGGTGGCTCCAAGAGTGAATTGAGTAATAGCATCCAAGCTTGGTGAGCTTTGCTTCTGGAGTGGGGGGGGGGGGAGTTGAGAGAGAGTTCTAGGAGAGGACCTCAGCCCACGAGGCTTTCATGGCGTGCAGGAGCTGGAAACAAAAAATAAGCCTTTTAGGGGGCCCATAAAATTCAGAACCCCCAGAAGCAAAGGTCTCTCCCAAACCCTGGATGCCATTACCAGGAGGCCCTCCTGGAGCCACCCTGAGAAGTCCTGGTGCCTCTATCTTCAAAAAAAAATGTGCAGCCTGCCTACATACTCAGGAAATTCCCCATTGCTTGGCTACAATGGATAAGCCAAAGTCATTGCAAACAAACAAAGTTAATCTTGAGGCAAATTTCTTGGGGTGCCTGGAAAGGGTGTATTTTTAAAGTTAGTGACACCAAATTTTCAGGGTATCATCTGTTAACTATTCTTATGATGCCACCCAAGTTTTGTGAAGTTAGGTTTAGGGGGACCAAAGTTATGGTCCCTCCAATGGGTAGCCCCCATCTCAGGTTAGCTCCCATTGAAAACAATGGGGATGGGGGCACCCCCTTTGGGGGTCTATAACTTTGCTTCCCCTGAACCAAACATCACCATCAGGACAGTCTCTGGATGGTACCCTGAAATTTTGGTGCCGCTAGCGGCTAGCCTTAAAAATGCTTCCCCTGCAGGCCAGAACGTGAAAAACACTTAAAAACTTTAAAAACACACAAACGACCCTGAAATGTTGGCGCCCCCCATGTGACCAAATGGGGGGCGCCCGGGGACAGAGGGTACCCCCTGTCCCTAGGCAGGAACGCCACTGGTTTATCATGTGTTCTGCTATTGCTGATTTTTCTGGCTGAAATAGTCTGCAGTGCCGTTCATGTTCTTTGATTCGCGTTTGAGCGCTGTGTTTGGTGGTGCCTATGTAGACTTGTCCACAGCTACATGGTGTGCGGTAGACTCCTGCAGTAGCTAGAGGATCCCTCTTATCCTTTGCTGAATGTAGCATTTGTTGAATTTTCTTAGTGGGTCTGTAGATTGTTTGTAGGTTATGTTTCTTCATCAGTTTTCCTATGTGGTCAGTGGTTCCCTTGATGTATGGTAAGAACACTTTCCCTCTAGATGGCTCTTTATCTTTGTTCATGTGGCTTGTTCTTGGTCTTGCAGCTCTTCTGATGTTTGCGTCTACTCCTCCCTTGTATTTTCCAGTCCAATATAAAGTCTGATATTGATAGCAGAGCCAGAAGTGAAATTCCCCCACTTCTGGACTGTGTTCGAATTAAGGGTTAAAAGCTGTCTTGTTCTCTGTGTTAGCTAGGTAGTAACCAAATGTATTAGATAGGAAAAATAGGATTTGTAAGCTTCTTTGTATTTTGCGACTGTATGGAACCTCCTTGGCCCAAGGCAGAGAGCCATCTCCGCTCCACCTGGGCCCATCCTATTCACGTGCAGAGGTTCCACACACACGGACAAAGGGGGGACCTCAATTGGAGCGCCTCGCCCTGCCTAATCCCATCAGCCGGCAGATAAGGGGGTTGTCGTCACCATCTCTCCGTCTCTTGACTCCGGACATCTGGGAAAAACCTTTTGTGCTTTCCCGCCAGTGGACACGTCATCGCCTCGCCCTACTCTGGCGCGAAACTCAAGAAGAGGATGCCTATTAGTTTCTGATTGGTTCCTGCATCTTTCATAAAATGAATGATTGGTTGTTTGAGATTCTGTTAATGAATGGTGGTGGGCTGTCTTTCATGCTCCCGGGCTCCGGCGGAAAGTGTATAGGTGCGCCAGGCTGCTAGGCAGCAGGAGTTGTTCGTGGAAGCGGAGGTGCGTGACACTTAGGTCAGCATCTCATCACTTTATTTTATCCAAGCAGCCGGGTCTTGCTTGGGTTCGGCTGCAGCGGGATACTAGAGCAAGAATGTTACCTGAGCAGCGCAGTAACAGTTGGGGGGGCTCGTCGAGGATTCCCGCTGAACCTCTGGGGAACCAGTATTGCTCTCGAGGAACCCGACCCGACCGGTGCAGTTCGAAGGACTGCAGAGCTACAGTGGTTTGAGATCCCGGGGATCACCAGCTTGCTGGAGGTTGTGGATACCCTCTGCAGGACAGGTGAGGCAGGATCTTCGAAGGGGAAAGGGGCGGGAGATCCAGAGAGAGAGAGAGAGAGAGAGTGAGAGAGAGGGAGGGAGGGAGGAAAAGGGTGCCAGCAGCCACAAAGAAGGAGCGGAGGGCCTGGCGTTAGAGGTTAGTCCAGGAAGGACAAAAGCTTGGGCAGGTTTAAACCCAGCGTGTCCTTAGGCTCAGGAATCAGGAAATGGGTTTTGTCAGGGAGGACTGGAATGGAAGCCCAAGTCAGAGCGCAGTGCTTTGAATAGAGTTGTGCTCCAGTTTGCAAGGCGAAATGGGAGTCTGTGGATCTAGAATGGAAGTTCCCAGTCTCTGCCTGAATCTACCCCACTGGCTTGTGTCTTGTATAATTAGGACGAGCTCGGGCGCAAGCCCCTGTGTCAGGAAAAGTTTGAGTCTTGGTGCAGGAGAATGGGTCAATTATAATTTGTCGGCTGGTTCTTGGGTGGCAACAGGTTCCTTTGGATTGGCCCATCCTCAGAATCTTTATCAGGCTTTGAGAATTACCCAGGATTGAAGAAGCAGGCCAAAACATTAGATAGAACTTTTATGGAAATATATAGGAAATCCTAAAAAATTATGCCTGCATTCAAGGGGCTAAAGATTGTGTGGTAGTGGTGGAACCAGGAGTCCACAGAGAGTCCATAGTTTCAGGAGCCACCCTTGAAATATTCTGCCCCCTCTCCCCAGACAATTTGCTGGATTTTCCTGTCCCTGCGAGCATGGCCTCAGCCTCTACGGGCGGCCATGGTAACGAGATTCGTGGTTTCTGGCCACCGCCTCCTCCCCAGCATAGTCAGCAATGGAGGTTCCCAGGTGGTGCCGTCTGCCCCTCCTCCAGTGGAAGATGGACCCCTTCCCCGGTCCCAGCCGATGTGCACCCTGGTACTTCCTTACCTTTCCCCAAGGGGACTACATCTCCTCCCCAGCTAGGGAAGGAGGAACCCTCCCGAGAGTCTCCTCCTTTGACCCCAGGAAGCACACTTAACTCAGATGCTAGAGGATGTAGTCTCCGCGGGTAAGAACATGCAGTCTGCCTTAGGAGTTCCCCCAGCGTTGCAAACATTGCCCCACAGTTAGTGCTTCCCCCTCGATGGAATCAGTAGAGAACCCGTCTCTCCATCCACCCGTCTACCAGCTCGGAGAGCGGCGGCTACCCGTCCCCAAGGTACGCCCTCCCAGCCGCCTTCCAGGTCAGGAGTGAGCCTAATGCCGAGTAGTGCAGTGGGCATGTATCCCATCCTCCTCCAGATGGGAATGGCCCCAAATGGCGAACCCGCTCCCTGTCGTTCATGTCCCTTTTACTGCCTCAGATTTGTATGGTGAAGAGGTCCTTCCGTGTACAGCGATCCCTTGGCTATGACCCAGCTGAGTGGAGTCTGTCTTAGCTACTCACTTGCCCATATGCTGATATCCAGCAATTGCTGAGACTTCTTCTTCTGACTGGGAAAGGGCCCTAGTTATGCAAGCTAGAATAAAGCCACCCAATGCGTAGATGATCACCAGGAAGAGTGCAAACCCCGCCACGCTGGCCCAGGTGTTTCCCGATGTAGACCCAGGGTGGGATGTTAACTCAGAGAGGCAGACCTTGAGAGACAAAAGTTGGGGAACTATCGGTAACTGTAATCTCAGCCGAAATGGCTACGCCCATGCATGATCTGTCGAAGCTCCACCAGCTGGTTAGAACAAGGATGAGTCACCGCCTTTTATGTGAGCATACATCGTTCGAGTGCATAAATGGACGAGTGGATCCCACAGATCGGTCTTCATCTCTGCTTAATAGTGTGTTTTATTGGAGGAAGCTCCCCAGATATCAGGAAAAGAAGTTGAACAGGATCCCTGACAATACCCATAGGACAGATCTCCTTAAGACTGCCAATGTGTGCTTTGAGAGGAGGAAGTTAGCAGGATCGCGAGCAAAGAGAACATACACGCCAATTGGTGGGAGCCTTGCAGGCAGCTGTGAGCCTGTCGGGACCTGAGGTGAACCACATTAATAAAGGAATGTACCCAGGCAAAGCCCATATGTTCGATGGCACCAGCCTAGATCAGATTCAGAATTCTCTGCAGGAGGTTGTAGGAGCACTGAGAGCCACGTGGGTGGGAATCAGGATTTTGACAGAGCCACACCTGAGTTGCGAGGACTCCATGATCCACCCGGCCCGTAATGCCCTTTAGATAGGGACCAATGTAGCTATAAGCCACCAGCGCCATTAGGCGCCAAATTGTGCTGCTAGGTTATCAGAGGATCGCCAAGCCCGCAGCGAGAGCAACTGCCAGCAGGCTTCTGCCCTAGTTCTCTGGCCTCAATCTCCTAAATCCCAGCCGCAGTACTCCCCAAACCCCCGCTGGGATAGCCCGGGTCCCCTCTTCAGGCATGAGCCCCCCCGTTTTGGGTTGGGCACCCGGACCTGGAGACTGGAGCAACAGGCAGGCTCTGGGATCTTTGGGCTTGAATGAACTGCCGGCTCTCCCCTTCCGGTTGAGCGCCCGCGCGCTGTTGCGTTCCCCTACTAAGGACCAGCCTTGATAAGCAGTCTTGCCGCCTCCACTGGGTTTACCCAGCCCGGTGCTGGGGGTGCTCGCCAGCCCGTTCCCGAAGCTCCTGTCCTGACTCCTGGCGCCCCCACGGTGGTTGCCGGGGTCCTCCAGTCCACCCTAGTCCCGGAGGCTGCCCAAGCCTTCAGCGCACCACTCGTGCATCCGATGTGCCCCCCGCCAGTTCTGGAACTCCCTCCCGCGGCTGACGCCCTTCTGCAGGCTGCCCAGCCCTCCTCTGGTGCCCCGGAGCATGTGCAGAGTTCACCTCCTGCACCCGTTCTCCTTTCTGTTCCCCCGGATGGTCTTTCCACCCTGGTAGACCTGGCCACGGACTCGGCGCCTGTGTCAGAGTCGGTGGCGGAAGCCTCTACTGCCCATTTGTCGGAGGATGATTGCGCTGTGGTGGCCCCGGTCACCCCACTCTCCTTCTCTCCCTCTGACCCAATTATTCCTGTCTCGATAGGGGGCCTCTCTATCCCCATGTTGGTTGATACGGGGGCTTCCTACTCTGTTCTAAATTCCACCGTCCCGTTTCCACGGCTCGAGTGAGGAGGAATTAGCATGAGTAGGCGCCAAGTGGCGAGATGCAGCTTGTTCCCCGTCTGGCTCCGACCCCCGTTTCCGTCGGCCCTGTGGCGATCGAGCATTCCTTCCTCAACATGGAGGATTGCCCAGTCTCACTTTAGATCCCCTTGACCTGCTCTCGAAGTGAATGCCTCATTTCATTTTCCCCTCTGCAGCTGCTCGTTGGTTTTGGGACCTGGATTGGAGGACCCGTTCCTCGTGGCCCTGTTCTGGCGGCCCTGTCATGGACTCAGTTCTCAGACTGCAGACCGGCTCCTACTCGATGTGCCCCGGCTGGCGTCTGCATGTCTCAAGTGCCCACCCAGCGCGGCAGGACTGCGTTCCTGACTCGAAGCGGTGTGGCCAGGCTTGCAACCTGCCCTCGCTCACCCTTTGAGTTTGGGAATGATGTCATGTTCCTCCCCTTTTCGCACTCCGCTCCTTAGAATGCGCGGGGTGATGGTGGCCCACTGTATGCTTGCTACGTGTAGGATGGTGGCCTCTGAGCGTGTGTGGAATTCCCAGCCTGTTTTGATTTCAGTCCCGTCCCTCACGCTGCCTCCGAATGGCCCTGTTCCCCCGGCTACTGTTGCAAGAATCTCCGTCTCCATGCTTAGGGTCACGGGGGCTCCCTGCTCTGTCCTTTGTTCCCGAGTCCCATTTTTGGCTACAGAGAGCGCGGCAGGAATGGTGGATTGCTCAGCCTCCCTTTTGGGTTGTACCCCCCTTTCTGACTTGCATACCCCCGCTTCCGTTCTCTGTGGGCCCTTCCCTCCTCCTAGACCTGGAAATGGAAGGTGTTTTTGCATTACTGTCTTCCGCGCCTGCAGTCACGATCCCTGCATCAGGCCTCCGGGTGGTGGATTCTATCGTGTGGGATATTGCCACTGGTATTCGGGCCCCTACTGTTCCCCTTATGGAGGCACATTCGAGCCCTAATTTTCTGCCAGCCTGGCAGCAGCCCTTCTTTTTCTCCTTCACTGTTTGGGTCGACTTGCCGCTCTCCCTGGATCGGTGTGTGCCTGTGGGTGATGTACTATGACCTGCCTCTTTTTTTCTGTCCTCTAAGCCCCGCCATCCATTGCTCCCTTTATGTTCTTCGGATTTTTGGGTGTTTTGCAGTCCATGGTTCGGCTTGCCTGGGCCCTTGCGTTGTCTCTGAGATATTGCCTCCAGAGGGGGGGTAAGAGAATCCAGACCACATTTTAAAATGGATGCAATATCTCAGATCCAACCAGTCAATTTTTACTTCCTGCCTTTAATAGATACTACAGCCTCAGAGCATATGCAGAGTTTCAGTTTCGGAGCCTCAGCTAATTCTTTAGGCAAGGGGCCAGTGGCTGTGAGTCCCCTGATAGGCAGAAATCCCAAGGCTGACACGTGTTTGGATCTGTCAAAATCCGGTACCTCAGCCTCCAGCCTGAAAGTAGAGCCTCCCTTGTCCGGCGCAGTTAGGCTCAACAGATCTAAACAAAGCTCTGCATGTCCTCAATGCACTAGGACTATTGACACACCTGCTACCGAAAGCTGTCCAATGGGGACGGGAGGCTGGTTTCAGGGCGCCACTGGGAACAAAGGGGGGACAGAGCCCACTTTCATGGTACTTCTTATGTTTGGGTGTATGTTTTTGTTTGCAACATTTGGAAGGCTCATGTCAGCACTAGACCCATTTTGTCACCTGGGTGCTCCGGTTTTCTCGTTTTATTTTTGGCTATTATCTTTTGGCCAGGTCTTACAGACCCTGTTTTCAAACCGGACCCTCCCGGCAGTGAAAGCATTGCTTGTGGAACGGAGGGTGGGCAAGTGGGTTGGTGTGATCTGTCATTATGGCCCTACTTATTGTAATAGGTCTCCTGTTGCGGTCCCTAATGTCCCCCTTCTGTTAAAATCCATCCTCTGTGGAGGTGCTCCTCTGGGTTTTGATTCTGTCCTTTGCCAGCCCAGGTCGGTAGGCAGGTCCAGACACCGTGGAGCCTACTCACGCTATGTAGCTGAAGCTGCCTCACTATACGTTGGCTTGCCCTTTTGCCTTTAACTTCTGCTTTGATCTGACACCTCCTCCCCTTCTAGGTCTGCTGCCATTTTACCCTTGCTAGAAATGAATGTGTAAATTGTACGTTTCTGCCTGAAATGGATTCATCAAATGTTTAGTGTCTTCCTATGTGAGGGTCATTGAGCAGGTAGCAAAGGGGGGTCTCCAGGCACTTTACACCCCTCACAAATTAAGGACTTTGAAGTGACCCACGGTACTGGGACCGGTCTAGAAGTTTTGACAGCGATAGATCTGGACAAGCCTGGCGTTGTTGCGTTCATGCTCGGCTCGCTGGGATGATGTTTTCGAAGGTCGTGACGCAGGATCCGGTGCTGCTTACTCTGGTGATGAGAAGCCTGGTGAAAGATGCCATTGACCTATTCCATTGCCGAGATGTGAAGAGTGATGCCATGATCCTACCGGTCCGTCCTCCTGCTGAGCAGCCCGTATCGGAGTAACAAGGGGAGCTGCCTCGCGATGTTCGATCTCTGTACCATTCTGCTTACAGCTGTCCAGTAGCCTCAAGTCTAATATGCGCCGGCGGAGGTGCTAAGAAGTTACAGCGCCAAACCAGATTCCTTGGATTGAATAGATGCGCGTTAGATCTGGCTGTGTCTCGGAGCGGACACCTGTTTCCCTCTGATCGTGTCGAAACGCTCAGCTCTCTAGGTCCCCACCAGTTGCGGGAAGAACTCCCACTGCCCCCGCCTACTATTTGGAACATTTTGAAAAGTGCCTGGATTACCCCCTTCTGTTCCCTTGCCAGCCCCGCTTGCGTGTGTGTGTTTTCCCCTGATTTATTGTTGCATTTAAAGGACTGTTTAGACATGTGTAAAATGTTTTTCTGAGGTCCCATGTGTGCCCCGCTGTCTGCAAAGGCCTATCGTGCTCACCAGCACCACTGGATCACCCGGCATCAGGGGCTCCCTTCCGGTACTCACAGGTTAGAACATGCGGGCATTCACGCCATGATTGCCAATGGCGTGGCCCAGAAATGATAAGTGGTGAAGTGAAATTCCCCACTTCTGGACTGTGTGTTGAATTAAGGGTTAAGCTGTCTTGTTCTCTGTGTTAGCTAGGTTGGTAACCAAATGTATTAGATAGGAAAAAAATGGGATTTTGTAAGCTTCTTTGTATTTTTGGGCTGTATGGAATCCTTGGCCCAAGGCAGGAAGCCATCTCCATCCACCTGGGCCCCATCACTATTCCGCGTGCAGGGTTCCACACACGGACGAGGGACCTCAATTGGAGCGCCTCGCCCTGCCTAATCCCATCAGCCGGCAGATAAGGGGGTTGTCGTCACCATCTCTCCGTCTCTTGACTCCGGACATCTGGGGAAAAACCTTTTGTGCTTTCCCGCCAGTGGACACGTCATCGCCTCGCCCTACTCTGGCGCGAAACTCAAGAAGAGGATGCCTATTGGACTCTGATTGGTTCCTGCATCTCGCAAATGAATGATTGGTTGTTTTGAATTCTGTTAATGAATGGTGGTGGGCTGTCTTTCATGCTCCCGGGCTCCCGACGGGAGAAAGTGTACTTAAGGTGCTGTAAGGCTGCTAGGCAGCAGGAGTTGTTGCGTGGAGCGGAGGTGCTGACACTTAGGTCAGCATCTCAATAAATCACTGTTATTTTATCCAAGCCTTGTCGGGTCTTGCTTGGGTTCCTGGGCGCTGCCGAGAGCGGGATACTCTAGAGCAAGGAAAGTGTTACCCTGAGCAGCGCGGTAACAATATGGACATGCTGGCCATTAGTTTGGATAGTCCAGAAAACTGATTGTGGTGGGTTTTCTGGGCTGTGTGGCCGTGGTCTGGTGGATCTTGTTCCTAACGTTTCGCCTGCATCTGTGGCTGGCATCTTCAGAGGTGTATCACAGAGGGGAGTCTGTTACACACTGTAACATTAGAAACAAGATCCACCAGACCACGGCCACACAGCCTGGAAAACCCACCACAACCAGTCCTTTTAAAGTTATTCTTTAGCCTGAAATCTTTTAAAAATGTCCTCACTTGCTGTGTGATCCATTTACTGTTTCCCATGCCTCTGTGTCGTCACTGAGCCTTCTCCTCTGCACCATTTCAGCAAGCTCACTTGTTCACTTTAATCATTTCTGTGTGGACTTTTTTTTGGGGGGGGGGTGCATGCTAAAGAGAATTGAAGCAAGAAGCGCTGACTCAACAAATAACTCAAAAAAGGCGGGGGGGGGCACCTGGATGGTTTCGGTGGGGCCGTTGTGGCAAAGGGGCTTGGGGGCAGGGATTGAAAATGTTCTACAAATGTTTTCGGGGATTGGTGTGGAAAGGGACCCAGGGCTGGCGGGGATTGAAGGTTAATTCAACGAAAAACAAAGGGAAGGTGAAAAATGGTCTTTGGGGCGGCCGCGCCTTCGGACGTTTTTCCTCCATGGATCCAGCCAGGTTCAGCGGCGAGCTGGCTGCCCACGGTCACCGGGGGGGGGGGGGCGGGGGCGGGGGCGGGCTCCTGGGTCTGGGCGCCAGATTCGCCTGGTCAGCGTCCGTCTCAGCGGATTCGGACGGGTCAGCCCCGGGCCTGCCTGGGGAGAGGCGATGGGAGGAGGGGGGGGGGCT
Source organism: Sphaerodactylus townsendi (assembly GCF_021028975.2). Classification (NCBI taxonomy): domain Eukaryota; kingdom Metazoa; phylum Chordata; class Lepidosauria; order Squamata; family Sphaerodactylidae; genus Sphaerodactylus; species Sphaerodactylus townsendi. The sequence continues at coordinate 3,005,429 of NC_059433.1, read as the reverse complement.
CCTTTGCTGAGGCTGCCCCACCGCCTCGCCCTCGCCGTGCCCGGAGGGGGGCGGGGGGAGAATCAGGTCAGCAGCTGACTCGGCCCGGCCGAGAGGCTGGGGGGGCTCCTCGCCCCCCCCCCCGCTCCTGCCTTGGGGCCGTGGTGGGAGTGACGCGGGCGGGCGGGCGGGCGGCGCGGAGGGGGGAGGCGCCTGGTCGCCCTGGCAACGGCAGCCGCAGCAATCGGGCGGGCGGGCGGGGCGGCTGGCCATGGAGGGCGCGGGGGCGAGGTCGCTCCGTCCGGCCCACGCAGTCCCCCCGCCGCCCATCGAGCAGGTGAAGGAGCTGCAGGTGCGCCACGGGGCGGGGCGGGGGCGGGGCGGAGGGCGGCCGTCTCCTGACAAACTCTGCGCGCCCCGCCGGGCTTCTCGGCCAGGGACTCCCCGGGGTCCTCCTCGGCACAGCGAGGGTGGAAGGCGCTGTGGTTGCGCGCAGGCGTTCTGCACATGCTCCGTTCCACCTGCGTGGCAGACCATGGCTGGGCCTTATTTGTTATATTTAGGGACCTGCCCAGCTGTCCTGCTCCCTCAGGCTCCTCAAGCGCTAAGTGGGCCCCCGGAGGTTCCCCGTGGCTCTTACTGGCCAGTCCCCAGGGAGGAAGGAGACGGAGGCCCAGTGGGGGGGGGGGGGGGGGGGGGGGCTTTGAAATGCCCGCCCGTCGCAGCAGCCAGAGACGAAGCCGAGGGGGAAGCCCCCTTTCCCAGCCTGGTGCGCTCAAAGGGCGGCCCGGAGAGGCGCCTTCCAGCTCTCCCCAAGGGCAGGACCAGGTTTCTAGCCCCTCCTTCATGAGGTGAGGTGCGGGGGGCGGGGGGAGCGTCCTGGCCCGTGCAGCAGAACAGAGGCAGGGGCTCCTTTGGGAAGCAGCCCTCGTCTCCCGCTTTGCCTCAGGGACTGGGTGGCTTACAGTACATTAAGCACATCAACAATACAAAACCTTCAACAATACAAAGCACATCAAGTTTATGCTGTCAGTGAAACTTTGGACCAGTCTTTGCTGATGCTCACTGAACCGGCTTCACCTGCCCTCTTCCTGTCTTCCTCCCTCCAGCAACACGGCTGCTGTCTGGAGGTCCCATTCCTTTACGGCTAATGGAGGGACCTGCGGGTGCCCTTGCTTGCTTGCCCCAAATGCAGGCGTGGATGCTGGATTAGATTTTGATGATGGTGGAGTGAACAGTGTCAGCAGGGACATGAACAACTTGAGACATGGCACCCCCTGGCACCACCTCCCCAGCAGAAAACAGTGAAGAAATGAAAGGGGTCCTGATGGAAGTTGAAGCAGAACGTGCCAAAGCAGGACTGAGGCTGAACATCAAGCAGACCAAAGCAGTGACTACTGGGGAACTACTCAATGTTCAGGTTCAGGTCGAAGAAATTACAGTTGTTCGGGGTTTTCTGTTCCTGGGTTCCACCATCCACCCTGAGGGAGGCAGTGCAGACATCTAAAATCCGATGCCGAACGCAAGGTGAAGATCAAAGGGAAGCTGATTTGCCCTAACAGAAGACGATGGCTCTTTTGATAGACGGAAGCGGCTGCTGCCGCCTTGGTCCCTGGGTCTGTCTTGTGAGTGGTAAACAGGGGGGTGAACTGGCCCTCCCCACCATTTCTCCGGCAGTGTGTTCTGTGACTGGCATCACTCTTCTGCCAAGGGGCCTGGCATGTTCCTCGAGGTGGCAGGATGTTGTGGTTCACGTTTGTGGTTCGGCATTGTGCTGACCCAGACTGAGATCCCCATTCTGCAGCGGAGGTTTGTGGGTGCCCTTGGGCCAGTCAGCCTGCTCTACATCACAGGGGTGTTGTGGGGATAAAATGGAGGCTGGGAGAACAATGTCGTCAGCTGTTTTGGGTACCTGTTGGGAAGACAAGTATCTAATTTTTAAAAATAGCTCTGACAAAGAACTTGAAATCAAACTGGTGTGAAAACCATTTGGGTTCAAGAAACGCGTTCTCTTGTAAATTGAAAAACCCTTTTCAATTGTCCTGGGTCCAGAATCACTATTTGGAGACTGGAAATGGGCTCTGGTGGTTAAAATGATCAATCAGAGAGGGTAGAATACAAATGTGATGAAGAATCCTGTCTTCTGCAGAAATATCAGTGCCCTCCAAAGCAGAGCCATCCTTTTCTGAAGTCTGTTGAAGCCCATGGGCTGAGAAGGCTGGAACTCTGCTTATGAAGGGGCTGGAAATAGCCTCTTGGCCTGTTGGTGTGAGAGAATCCCTAACTTGAGTGAGCATTCTACCCCCCCCCCCCCCCCCGCCGCCTGCTTCGGAGGCCGCTTCTCCAATGAGATCTCAAGGCAGTAATTGACATGTCCGTATTCTCAGCCTCATCTGCAATTGGGGGTGGACTGGTGATGATTGGCTTCCTTTGCATGGAGAGTTGGTAGAAGGAACAGCTACACTTTGAAATGTGCAGATGAAACCACATTACTGGCAGAAAGTAATAATATGGCTCCTGCGAAGGCTTAAAGCAGAGAGTGCCAAAGCAGGATGACCGTTGCACAGCCAGAAGACAAAAGTAATTACTGAGGAATCACTCAAACTTAAGGGTGACAGTGAGGAAACTGACATTGCTGAAGACTTGCTGTTCCTTGGCTCCATCACCAACCAAAAGCCAGGAAATCAGGAGCAGATTGAGACTGGGAAGGGCAGCCATGAAAGAGCTAGAAAAGATTCTTAAGTATGAGGATGTATCACTGGCAACCAAGATCAAGATAATTTATACTGTAGTATTTCCCATTATTGTCGTGCTCAGGCAAACTCCAGTGCCGCAGCACATGACCTATAGCCAGAGGTGTACCGGGGGGAAATGGCGCCCGGAGATTCCCATTCTCTGGGTCCCCCCCCCCCGCTATGCTTGGGTTGGGGCCCACCCCTGAGCCTCGCCACACTCCTGACTGCTGGGGTGGGGCCATGCCCCTGAGGTTATAAAAGCAAAGGCCCCAGCATGGAGTCTTCCAGTTGCTTCTGTCCTCCCCGGAGCCATCAGCCAGGAGGGGCGCGAGGCGGGGGGGGGGGGGGTTCTCTGGCTTCCTTGGCCAGAAGACAACAAGGGCACCAGAAGAATACAAGGCAGCAGGAGTGGACTTCCTGCTGCCTTGCCATCTTTCTGGTCACATGGGGGACCGATTTTGCCCCCCCCCCACATGACCAGATCAGTGGCACCTGGGGACAGAGGGCCTTTGTCCCTAGGCAAATATGCCACTGTCTGTAGCTCAAACAACAGCAGTGGAGGAGCTACTGAGTCTGGCAGAACCTGACGCTATTTGCTCTTCCTGGGAACACAAAGCCATGCAAAAGGAAACACAGATTAGCAAACTAAACAGAGGACATGGCCACTAACCAGCATGAGTTCCACACACTCAGGGTCTGAGCTGGGATTCTCGGGTAGCTGTCCAGCCTCAACTGCAGGGACTGGTCTCCGGCACCTAAACAAGGAACAACTAAACAGAGGGAAAGGTTACAAGAACAAAGCACAGAGTAGCAAAGAGATCTCTGGCATGTCTGGCAGAAACAGTGGAATGCAACTGGAGCCCATGCTGGGTCTGGCAGCAAGCCCGGCTCTTATTTCCCTAACTGGCTGAGAATGACATGTATCAGTTAGCTGAGCTGATTCTTGCTAGCACTTCCCCGGGTGCTTCAGCGCCACTCCTGTGTTGTGAAGGCACTTTTGATCTTCATTGCCCCACTGGCCCAGGAGACCAGCCAGGCTTTCTGACTTCTACCTCTGCTCTTGTGACCCATGCCCCAAAAGCAACAAAGTCTTCATCCTTAGATGTCTCTTCCACTGGCTCAGAGTCCCATTCCAGCTGCTCAGGTGGGTGATCTAATGGTGCAGTGCTTCCATCATTATCAGAAGAGATGTCAGGCTGACTCAAGAAAGGGTGTGAAAGTTGGACCATAAAGAAAGCTGACTAAAAGAAAGCTAATTCTTTTGAAATGTGGTATTGGAGAGAGTGTTTCAGATGCCATGGACTGCGAAAAAGACAAATCAGTGGGGTCTAGATCAAATCAAGCCTGAATGGTTCCTAAAATGACCAAATGACCAAACTAAGGCTATTGTACTTTGACCACATTTTGAGAACACAAGACTCATTGGAAAAGACATTAATGCTAGAAAAAGTTGAAAGCAGCAGGAAAAGATGAACATGAAATGGGTTAACTCAGTCTGGGAAGCCCCGCCCCTCACTTTGCAAGACCCAAGCAAGGCTATCAGTGATGGGACATTTTGAAAGTCAGTAATTTATAGGGTCACCATAAGTTGGAAGCTACTTGACAGAACTTTTCTGCATACTTTTGCAAGGTGGTTCTAAGGATTAATGGTCTGTTTTGCTTATCTTGGGTGGTGGTGGGGGGAGGGGGAGGAAAATCACCTCTGTTAATAGATTTATGTAGGCAGCAATGAGATTTTGCATTCATGTCATAGATCAAGACAGACTGCTGGTCAAATGGGCATTATCTGTAATGCACTAAATAGTAAATACAGCCTCACTGCTTTTCTTACTGCCATGATCAGAAATTTTGATTGAATTAGATACATATTAAGGGTTAAGGATGATGAAGTCTGTTAACACTAAGATGCACTTCTGAAATGTGACATTGTAATCATCATGTATGAAGAGAAATTTAACACTGCTGTATTTGTTCTTGTCTCCACTCTTTTAATTTGAAAGTGAATATTGCTGTTATTTGGTAAGTGGGATCTATGGAGAAATATGAGTCATCTAGTCTTGACAATTTAACATGTTTTGTTCTTTCTTTCCTTTCCACTAAGAATGTTCTATGAAGTGTTTCACATGGGTTTGGGGTTATTTGTAGGTTGAACCTCTATGTTTGCCCCCCTCTCCAGCTTATGATGCTATGTGAACATTCAGTGTACTTAATGTTTTCATTGATTTGTGAAACAAATCCTTTTGAAAATAAGGATTGGTGAGATCAGGAATTTGGACACTTAAATGGCAAGTTGTATATTAGCGGCTCCCAGTCCAGACTTACTTGGCTTGGTACCAAGGTTCTATTATGCAAATGAACAAAGTCTGCAAATTGGGTTGAGTTGACCTCTGTTGATTCTGGAATGTGAAATACAAATCAGTTGCTAACTTAGATGAGTCTGGCTTTCTTTTACCTTATCAGAAACAGTGTATGTATCTGTGTATGTATCTGTGCTCGTGTAGTGAGTACTGAAGCATTTTTGAGCTTTTGAGACTGCAGAGGTATTTTAAGGCTGAGAACTCCAGCCCTAGGATTGGCAGGCAATATTCATTTTATCCCAGGAGCTCAGGGTGGTGCACACCACTCTCCATTTTATCCAGCAATGTTGTGAGCTAGACCAGTCTGAGAGGAAGCGATTGGCCCAGGATCACCCACGGAGCTGCCAGTGCAGAGTAGGCTGAGTTGGGAATTTGTGTTCCAGATCTTTGTCTGATGCTGCAATCTTCTGGGCTGAGATCTGGCATCAGTTTTTGGAGCCTGGCATTCAGCCTTGATGTGCTCCAGGAAAACAGGAGCCTGTTCTCTCTGCCGCCCTTCAGATTCTCCTTTCCAGCCACCAGGTCGAGATTGGGGAAGGATGGCTCTATTGCCCTGGTCTGACCATGCTCCTTAGTGGGGCTCGGTGGGGCCATCGGCACGAAGGTGGGTCTGCTTGGCGTTTGCTGTTTCAGGAGTGTTTGGAGCGTGTGCTGCTGCTCCTGAGGAAACCTCAACATCTGGGCAGTTTGTTACATATTACTGTCTCTGTCCCGCCAACACTTGCAATGGCAAGAGACAAGGGTTTGCTCTGGGACAAGTTGGTCGCCTTGTTTGAACAGTCCGAAGTGTTTTGTTTGGGGGGGGGGGGGAAGGGACCAGGACACAACCTTAATGCAAGAATCAGGCCTGGGAGTGCAGTTGAGTGGAAAGGGATTGATGGATTATTTGCTGAGCTTGCTTGGGAGGAGTGTGTCTTTAATGACATGATTATTAACAAACCAGGGTTGAAATTTTTGGGACTGCTGTTGTCTTTCAATCTGCACTTGTTACCTGGCTCTAGATTTTAACTTATTGGAGGTTTTTAACTTTATCTCTGTGCAGTGAGGCAGCATCACAGATTACAGGGCAGTATCAAATGATTTGTTATTGAAAGTTCTGGTTCTTTCTATATTCCTCAGAAATCATCTATCTCTCGCATGCTTCAGTTCTCAATAAAGTCTTACGTTTTTAAAAGAAAAACCACAGGTCACTTTATTTTGGGACTGCGGTCTCACACTTAGGGTGAGAGGCCAGAGGATTTTTCTCCCCTCTATGTCCTACTAATCCTTGGAATGGGACAGGGTGGGGGGTGGGGTAGCCCTATTTATATTTGGGATCTGCGTGTCGAAGGAGATTCAGAGAGTACCACAGATCATAATATTCACCCCCTAAGTGGATGCAGGGACGTAGGTATAGATTTTTTATGGGGGGGGGTTGAGATGGGGCATGGCCATGCCTCCCCAAGCCCCAGGGCATGGCCACGCCTCCCCACCCGCCCCAGGGCATGGCCACGCCTCCCTAAGCCCCGCCCCTGGTCTAGCACTTATAAAAGCAGCTCTCCGAGGTTGGGGATGGCAGACTCCCCTGCCCTGCCCTGCCCTGCCCTGCCCTGCCCCTCCCCTCTGGGCAGAGGCATAGAGGGAAAATGGAGCCTGGTGCAAAATCTGAGTTTTGCCCCCCCCCCCCCGGGCAGCCGCTGTGATGAAGGAATCCACCCCCAAACAGCGTCACTTTCAATGGTGTTTAAACTAGATCCACCTTAAAGGGAGAATCTGGGGTCCCTAGTTAAACAACATTGAAAGTGATGCTGTTTGAGGGTGGATTATCCCCCACCCTGAAACAGCATCACTTTCAATGTGGCGTAGTGGTTAAGAGCAGGTGCATTCTAATCTGGAGGTACCAGGTTTGATTCCCTGCTCTGCCACTTGAGCTGTGGAGGCTTATCTGGGGAATTCAGATTAGCCTGGGCACTCCCACACACGCCAGCTGGGTGACCTTGGTCTAGTCACAGCTTTTTGGAGCTCTCTCAGCCCCACCCACCTCACAGGGTGTTTGTTGTGAGGGAGCAAGGGCAAGGAGATTGTAAGCCCCTTTGAGTCTCCTACAGGAGAGAAAGGGGGGATATAAATCCAAACTCTTCTTCTTTTTCTAAACTGAGGACCTCAGATTCTCCCTTTAAATCCATGCCGAAGGAGAATCTGGGGAAATTTGGGGGGTGCTGTAAGGTTGTGGGGTGATATCTGTTTTCCGCTCCTCAGTCACGGCCTTGGTAACATTCCATGGTCTGGGCTTCGTGCCCGGGAGGACTGTTATTAGTAACCTTGATGTCTATGCTTATCATATGCGTGTGAAGTCTTACTTTCTGTTTGTGTGAGAACCGGGTTTGGAGTTTGGGGAAGGTTGTCTTATGGGCTGTGGGAGGGGGCAGAAACGCTCGTAAAAGCAGCGGTTTGGCGGGAAAAGGTCAGAGTCCGCATTCCGTGTATTGTGCATCATGGAAGTTTAAGAATAAAGAACTTTTCAAGTTACTTTGATTCTAGTCCTTTCAGGTTCCTTACAGGTGCCTGCTCTCAGGGGTGCAATGGTTAAGCTAGAAGCACCAAACTTTCAGGTTATCTTTAGGAGTCTCTCCTAATGATACGACCCAGGTTTGGTGAAGTTTGGTTCAGGGGGTCCAAAGTTATGGACCCTCAAAAGTGTAGCCCCATCTCCTAAGCTCCCATTGGAAACAATGGGGGATGGGGGCACCCCATTTGGGAGTCTATAGCTTTGGACTCCCTGGACCAAACTTCACAAAACCTAGGTGGTATCAATAAGAGACTCTCCTGATAATCTCCCGATAATCCCTCCCAGGTTTGGTGAAGTTTGGTTCAGGATGTCCAAAGTTATGGACCCTCAAAGATGTAGCCTTCATCTTCTATTAGCTCCCATTGAAAACAATGGAGGATGGGGCACTCCCTTTGGAAGTCCATAGCTTTGGACCCCCTGGACCAAACTTCACAAAATCTGGGTGGTATCAATAAGAGACTCTCCTGATAATGCACCCCAGGTTTGGTGAAGTTTGGTTCACGGGGTCCAAAGTTATGGACCCTCAAAGGTGTAGTCCCCATCTTCTATTAGTTCCCATTGGAAACAATGGAGGATGGGGCACCCCCTTTGGGAGTCCATAACTTTGGACCCCCAGAACCAAACCTCACCAAACCCGGGTAGTATCATCAGGAGAGTCCCCCCAAACAATCCCTGAAAGGTTGGTGCTGCTAGCCCAAACAATGCGCCCCCTGTGGGCCAAAAACCGAAAAAGCATTAAAACGTTTTAAAAACCCACAAACAGGTGGGCGGAGCTTCGGACATGAATGGGGGGGTTCAAACCCGAGAACCCCCCTTACCTACGTGCATGAGTGGATGCAATCTAAATGGCAGCAGTGGGAGAGATGGGCAAGAACACACTAGAGCAACTGTGGCTACATGTGTCTGGTTTCCACCAATGGTCTCCAACCTTACTGACCCTGTAACTGTTTATGGGATTTTGGGAGAGGGCCAGGTGGGACCTGGGGACCCCCTGGAATTACAGCTCATCCCCAGACTTTAGAGATCAGCTCTACTGGAGAAAATGGGTGCTTTGGTGGGTGGGCTCTCGGGCATTGTGCCCCACTGAGGGCCCTTTCCTCTCCACCCCCAGATCTCTAGGAGTTTCCCAACCTGGATCCGGTGACCCCACTCCCATCCCCCACTGGTGGCCTGGGGGGGACCTGGCAACTGTAGGCCAGTATATTTTTTAAAACTATGAAATAAGATGTTCAGGAAGAAATGAGGATTTCAGCTTTTAAGGGGCCAACAAACATTGCAAGTAATAGTGAAACTGAATTAAACTGTTGTGGGTGGTCTTTCTCCCATAATGGCCAGTGCTCCAGTTAAGGTCCCAAGCTTATGCTCTCTGCTCCCACTTGCAGAACGAGGGGACAGCCAGCCACCCAGAGACTGGGCTTTTTCAACTTTGCCTGGTGCCCAGTTGTGCCAGGTCTGAAACTTTCAGTTAGACTTTTAATGAAAGCTGTCAGCCTCCAGGTGGGTCCTGAAGGTCCCTGCCCACCCCCACCCCCCCGGCAACTCAGCCTGCCCAAAGCGTCTTCCTCCCAAATCTCCAGCAATTTTCCAGTCCAGAGCAGGCAAATGAAGCTTCTGTTTTAATTCTCTAATAGTTTCTTGCAGTGTTTCCATTTTTTTAATCGGGTCTTCTAAAAATATTACCAAATCATCAGCATATGCTCTGAGTTTGTATGTGTTTCTTTTAATTTTGACCCCTTCTGAATCCTTATTCAGTTTTATGTTTCATATTAGTTGTTGAATTACTATAATAAATAATAGTGGGGATAGAGGACATCCTTGTCTTGTACCACGGGTTATTTTAAACGGTTTTGTAAAGTCTCTATTTATTTTAATCTTGGCTTCCTGGTTTTCATATATACTGTTTACTGCATTCCAAAACCCTCCCTTAATACCTATTCGTAATAAAGTTGTTAACAAAAAAGTCCAATTCACTAAACGGAAAAGTATCAGGATTTAAAATAAATTATGAAAAATCGAACTTACTAACAATAAATCTTACAAAGAAGGAACAGGATATGTTAGTTCTAAAATCAGGGATAAAGATTTCAAAAAAAGTCAAATATTTAGGCATAATACAAGAAGACAGAAATGAACCACTGATAAAGAATAACTATGAACCAACATGGACAGAAATTAAAAAAGACATGTTGAAGTGGCAACACTTAAACTTATCTCTAATTGGTAGAATCAATGTATTTAAAATGTCAGCGCTCCCGAAAATGCTTTATCTATTCCAGAACATTCCATTAATCACCTCAGTAAAATATTTTGACACTTGGAGACAGGATGTTACAAAATTTATATGGGCCGGCAGGAAACCAAGAATAAAATATATGAACATGATCGACACAAAAAGCAGAGGAGGACTAGCAGTACCTGACTTGAGGCTTTACCACGATGCTGGAGCACTAACTTGGGTAAAAAATTGGATCCAATTGGAAGATAAAATACTCCTGAAATTAGAAGGCTGTAACATCCCTAAAGGCTGGCATTATTATTTATGGCCCACCACCTCCTCAAAAAAAGATGGAAACAAAATATTTAAAAACCATTACATTAGGAGATCGTTATATAAAATATGGAATAAGTATGTTAGGACTTGACAGTTGACAGTTAGATCACCAAAATCTACTTGACAGCTTGGCTGATGCAATACTCTACCTTTCACCTAGTTTCAGTGGGTGATGCAATCATGACTAAGCACATCATGTGTGATTGCATCACTGCTCCCTGATTGGTTGTATGTCTCTATGTATATGCACAGAACAGTTTGGTCTATGCGAGCTTTGGTTATCCAGTTGCTGCGCTGCACTCTGTCAGACTGTTTTGTGCTTTTGGAAACAAGGAATAAAACCCTTCTGTTCTTTGAAGTGAACAACACCTGGGTTCCTGTGTTTTCTTTTCCTCAACAGCTTCTGCTGTTACCACGACCGCTGCTGAGTGGATCCTTCTCAGGTTATGGGCCCAGCTCCTACGTGCTACTCGTGAGTAACAGTGAGTGTACTGCGTGCTGTGTGACTCAGCTATTGCCATGGCTTCCACTATGTCCGGCTTGCTGTTTGAGAGGCTGAATGAGCATAACTATGTGGCTTGGAGCCAGAAGATGCAGAGCTATCTCATTCAGTGAGGACCTGTGGAGTGTTATCTCTCCCGATGCAGCGGCCCCTACAGTTGCTGAAGCGGCGTGCAGATGAAAAAAAGCTTAGCGTCGTCTATTGTGCTAGCAGTGGAAAACTCACAGTTGGTTTTATCTGCGAGAAGCTGAGACTGCAGCCAAGGCGTGAAGCGGCTTTGAAAGGCATCTATCAGCGTGAGTCGGCTGGGGCAAAGGTCCTCCTCACAAGACAACTTTACAATCTCAAACTGAGGCCAGGAGATCTGTGTTTGAGCATCTGAAGCAGATGCGTGAACTGTTTGCACAGCTCGCTGATGGAGGTTTACAGTTTGAAGACTCCCACAAAGTTTATCTGTTGCTTTCGATCGTTGGATAGCAGCTGGGACCAGTTGGTATGCAGTTTCCAGAGCGTCGCGGAGTCTCGCTGACTTTGGATTACGTCACTGCCAAGCTGCTAGACCACCAGAAGCAGAGGGACTACCAGCTCGAGAACGCGGCTGAGAAATCATCGCAGAGGGATTTTCCTGCTGATTCTGCCGTCCTACTTCCTGTGCTGTGAAAAAATGTTTTCGCTGTGGGAATCCTGGCCATTTTGCCTGCGGGCCTGTACAAATGCAAAAGTGGCGCAGAGGAAGAACAAGCCACCTTGGAAGCGAGGGCTGACAGACAGGAATCACAAGCATCTACTTTCCTGGTAACAAGCAAGGAGAAGGACTCCAACTCACTATGGCTCATTGACTCTGCTTGTTCTGAGCATATAGTGAATAAGGAAAGTCTCCTTACTGACCACGTGCGCCAACCTGTTATTGACCACGTTTGTTTAGCTGATGGCACCGCAGCAAAGGTGCAACTACAAGGATCAACATTTGTTCCTGCTCTAAATGGCTCTCTGAGTAATGTATATTTTGTGCCTTCATTTTGAATTTTGTTTGTTAAGTGTTGTAAGATTGACAGCTGAGGGTTATGTGGTGGAATTTAGTGGGCAGACCTGTTCTATTAAGAAACAAAGGGAGAGTCTGTGCCACGGGTATACTGCAGAATAACCTTTATCAGCTAAATAACAATGTAGGACAAAGCATGGCTAATGCAGTTAACAAAACTATGCATGATGACTGTATTCATTATATGCACCGTGTGCTAGGACATGCCAGTTTCAAAGGGCTAGGAAACATGTCCAGGTTGTGTGGTTTGAAAGCCAAGTCCTGTCCTAATTATCTTGATTGTACTGTGTGCAGTAAGGCCAAAGTAAAGGCATTTCCTTCTACAAGGAAAAGCACCAGACAGTCAGATAGGCCATTTGGTTTAATTCATGCAGACCTTTCTGGACCATTTCAACCCAGTCAGGGGCATGCAAAGTACCACATGGTTTTGGTGGATGACTATAGCAGGTTCACCTATAGTCTTTTCCTGAAATCCAAAGCTGAGGCTTACCCAAGGTTTAAAGAGTGGGTGGCAATGGTGGAAAGACAGTTTTCACATAAAGTGGCTTGCCTCCAAACGGACAGAGGAGGTGAATTCCTGGGTTCTGGGTTCCATGTAAGGAATTCCATAGAAGCAGAAATAAAAGGCTTTTGGGGTGTAAAAGACCGTTTATTCAGACATCTTAGAAAGCTCATGTACACGCAGTGGCAGGAATAAGATCTCCCGCCAGAAACACAGGTTATAACTCTGTCCATCCCATCCCCCCCTCCCAGTTCTCCCATGAGGAGCGGAGGTCTCATCTCCTCGCAGAATGGGTCTCCCTCATGGCCCCATCGCCGGGCTGTGGAATGTAGTCAAGGCCAGGCGGCTGACCCGCTCATCAACACCATTGAATTCTTTACACTCTGCCTCCCTTAAAAAGACCTCCCCAGGTTTGTCTGAAGCTGGTGGAAAGCAGAAATGAGGTCGAAGCGTCAATATTTTGAGTCGGCCATTGATTATACCCAGAGGAATACCCACCCAAAGAGACTAAAATATTGTAAGCGTTTGCGATTAGAGTCAGGATGAGCGTCAATAATTTACGTAATGCATCGTAATAATGAGTGATTGGGGTCTCTCCGGTGGATCGTGCCAGGCATCGAGGAAAGCAGGAGCCTCTTGAGTAAACTGGAATGGAAGACAGGATGAATATTACTAAGAGAGTTAGGCAAATCAATCGAGACGACATCATTAATCACTTTAGTAATCTGAAAGGTCCCGCGAATCTTTGCCTAGTTTGAAAATTTATGCCGTCTCACAGAGGATTTTGGTAGACAAATACACCCAGGCACCCTGAGGAAATCCGGCGGTGCTTATCCGCTTGCAGCTTTTGGGAGTCTTTAGCCTGCTGTAAGGCAGTCTGGACCACTTTCCACCCCTTGGCCAGAGATGAAATCCACGGCTGAACCCCCGGAGGATCCAGTGCTTCCATGAGCAGTTCTTAGCGGGAAGGGCGACGGACACAATTTGAAGGGTTTTGTACTGCTATGAACCGCATTATTAAATTGTACTCTGCAAGCGAGATGCTTCGCGCAATTGTCTTGGTGGTAGTTGGTGTAGCGCCGTAGCGCCACAGAACTGGCCGGGCCAAATGCAGAGTTTTAGAAAGCTTCAAAATGTCCAGCCGAGTGGGCATGTGGCTTCCAGAACTGGTTGAGAAAAGAAAGGCATGCGTCACAGAAGACCAACCCCTTTCTCTCCTTTTTTGAAAAGCGAGGGGTTGCTGAGAGGAAATTTGGGGTTCTACATACTATAAAACAGTGTTTGCTGCTGGATGCCAACATGCCTGAACACATTTCTGGAGCTGAGGCTGTGAACACTGCCACATGCTGACCAACAGAGTATGGTCTTCTGAGTGTGAACCAGACTCCTTATTTTTTTGCTGTACCAAGAAAGATCCATCTGGATCATTTGCATATCTTTGGCAGTTATGCCAATGTGCTGGTACCCTGGCGCTTAAAGGCGGAAGGGGATCAGAAGGTGGGTGAGATTGAGGGTTTCTTGGTTATGAATCTGGGACAAAAAAGGTTTTACGTTTTGCACATTCCTATGGGAAGGTTGTGATCTCGAGAAGTTCAAACTTTGAAAAGCATGCAGGATGGGGAAACTATCCATTGCTAACTTACAGAGGTTTTGCTACCTTTCACTCCAGCATGAAGGGGTTAACAAGAACTGCCAGGCAGCAGCCTGCAGCAGCTCAAGGTCCAACCAACTGCTTCCAGTAGTGGCAAATGATCCAAGGAAGAAAGCTGAGGAAGGGAGGGCTGCAAGAACAGTGACACTAGCAGTGAGTGAAGAAGATGAGAAACAAATTAAAGTGCCTGCTCATTACCTCCTGATATAAGGTCTACAAAGGGATACCTCCTGAAGCAGGTATGGGTTTTCTCAAAGCGTCTATGTTTGTCAAGCACGAGGTATCAGAGCCAAGCTCCTATAAAAAAGAGATGTTAAATTTAAAGAAGCTACGCCAGCTGAAATAGAGCTCTGGCGTGAAGCTGCTTATGGCTGAGAAGTATAAAACCTTGAGTGCAACAACAGGTGTTTACCAAAGACTGTTTTGCCAGAAGGAGAGGAGGCAATTGGGTCAAAGTGGGTGTTTAGGAGGAAAGAGGGAAGTTGCCTTAAATGGTACTCCAAAGGTATAAAAGCAAGGGCTTGTAAGCCCAGGGGTTTTAATACAAAGACCGTTTGCTGAATTATGACCAGACCTATTTATTCTCCCGCGGCCACGACCTGAGTCTTTGAGAGCTATGCTTGCATTAGCTGGTAAGAAAGGTTTTTTTTTTTGGTGAAGCATTATGACTTCCAGGTGTGCTTTTAAAATGCTAGAATTGAAGGAAGCAATTTATCTGAAAACCTGCACCAGGGTATGAAGAAGCAGACCCAAATACTGTTTATCTTTTGCATCGTTCTTTGTATGGTTTAAAACAAGCTGGTGCTAACTGGTATGATGAACTGAACAGTACATTGCTTAAACTGGGGTTTAAGAAGTCTGTTGCTGATGCATGTTTATATATCAGGGGAACTAAAAAGAATCAAGAGGTCATTCTTCTTTATGTTGATGATATTGTGTGTGTGCAAGATCTACACAACAATTTGACAAATTGTACAAACAACTCAGTGACATGTATGTTCTAAAGGACTTAGGTTTTATCAAACATTACTTGGGTATTGATGTCATATCTACACCAAAGCCACAACACCAATGTCCCTAGACTTTCAGAAAGTTAATGAAAGTGAGGAGTTCATCAATCCTGAACTGTATAAATCTGTTGTAGGTAGTCTCCTACATATATCTAACTGGACTGCCTTAGATAGTATGGCGTTTGCTGTTAGTCGCTAAACAGAAAAGCTAGCAAACCCAGCAAAACATGATTGGGGAGGAGTGTTAAGCGTGTTAATGGTTAGGTACTTAAAAGGAACTGCTGATCATGGTTTTACTGATCCAGTCCATAAAAGCACAGAGTTGGAGTATGCTATTGCAGATAGTTCATTTGCAGACTGTGGTGACAGGAAGTCCTGTACTGGTTTTGTCATTCAGTATGGTGATGTAGCTATCACCTGGTGTTCTAGAAAACAGACCACAATCAGCCTGTCCACTTCTGAGGCTGAGTTCTGCGCATTGTCTGAAACATGTTCAGAACTACTTTGGGTTGAGACACTGCTAACTAAGTTAGGTGAATCCATAAAGAAGCCTATAATCGTGTTTGATGATTCACAGACCTGCATCGCATTAGCAGAGACTGCAAACATGAAGACAAGAACTAAGTACATAGGAGTAAAGTACCAGAATGTTAGAGAGCTAGTACAGAATGGAACTATTCAACTCACCTATGTTGAGACAGAGCGAAATGTTGCTGATGTGTTTACTAAAGCTGTGTCACAGAATAAGCATCAGAGAATGTTAGAACAGCTGAAAGTAATAAAGGTGCTGTCATAGTAGTTTTGGGAAGGGGTGTTAGGACTTGACAGTTGACAGTTAGATCACCAAAATCTACTTGACAGCTTGGCTGATGCAATACTCTACCTTTCACCTAGTTTCAGTGGGTGATGCAATCATGACTAAGTGTAAGGAATTCCATAGAAGCAGAAATAAAAGGCTTTTTGGTGTAAAAGACCGTTTATTCAGACATCCTAGAAAGCTCACGTACACGACGTGGCAGGAATAAAGTCTCCCGCCAGAAGCACAGGTTATAACTCTGTCCATCCCATCCCCCCTCCCGGATTCCCATGGGAATGGAGTTCTCATCTCTCTCGCAGAGATAAGGTCTCCGCCAGAGTCTCCGCCGCAGATGCTGGCCCATCGCCCGGGTTATGGAATTCAGTCAAGGCCAGGCGGCTGTCCTGAACATCAACACCATTGAATCCTTTACACTAAGCACATCATGTGTGATTGCATCACTGCTCCCTGATTGGTTGTATGTCTCTATGTATATGCACAGAACAGTTTGGTCTATGCGAGCTTTGGTTATCCAGTTGCTGCGCTGCACTCTGTCAGACTGTTTTGTGCTTTTGGAAACAAGGAATAAAACCCTTCTGTTCTTTGAAGTGAACAACGCCTGGGTTCCTGTGTTTTCTTTTCCTCAACTGCTTCTGCTGTTACTACGACCGCTGCTGAGTGGATCCTTCTCAAAGTATAACCAATTTTTTTATAGAGGATTGCCCCAATGGCTCTCGAGGGCGGAAGCGTTACAAATGAGGGATGAAATAAATAGAAATAATTGGTTAACATATAAAGAGATACTATTTTGGAAAGATAATAAACCAGAATTAAAACCTAAAACTTTGATTGTAAAAGATGGCAACCAAATACAATGGTTCTCTTACCTTCAATTAAAAGAAAGCTACTTGTATTATAAGGAACAATGGGGGTTTAAAAAAGAACCAAATACGCTAATCAGGGGTAGGGAACCTGCGGCTCTCCAGATGTTCAGGAACTACAATTCCCATCAACCTCTGTCAGCATGGCCAATTGGCCATGCTGGTAGGGGCTGATGGGAATTGTAGTTCCTGAACATCTGGAGAGCCGCAGGTTCCCTACCCCTGCGCTAGATGAAGGCATGAAATCGAATGAAAAGAAAGAATTAAGTAAACTGTACAATATTTTACTGACACAAGCAACGGAGAAGGAAATAGTTAAAGATGTAATGGTAAGATGGGCTGAGAATGTGGGGAAGACGATAACATTAATGCAATGGGATAAATATTGGGTTAACATATATAAATTAACACCAAATACAGATATTTGGGGAAATAATTTGAAAATGTTTTATAGAACATACATAACACCCATAAAATTAGCTAAAATACAAAAACGTTACTTATCGTTATGTTGGAAATGTAAAGGAGAAACAGGTACATTTTTTCATATGTGGTGGACCTGCAGAAAAATACAGAAATATTGGACAGATATACATAAACTAATTGAAAACATTTTAAAAATACAATTCAAGAAGACATCTTTGACCTACCTGCTGGACCCGACAATGGAAGAATCGAGGAAACTAAAAGAACACAAACATTTATTCTCATATATGGCTGTTGCAGCCCGCATTACACTGGCAAAGTATTGGAAAACTGACCAGATACCTACCATGGAAGAATGGGAAGAAAAAATGATATACTATTCAAGGATGGACAGACAGTCATATCAAGTTAAGAATATCACTTATGATCAATATTGTGAAAAATGGAAGTTGTGGTATCAATATATTACACGAAAATATGACAGGTTAACTATACCAGTTAGATTTTAACTAATCTTTAGTAACTAAACTACATATATATTTAAGGATGTTTGTAGAAAAGCAGAATAGTTAAAAGTACTGAAATACTAATACAGACTAATAATAATTAACTTTGTTTATCTTTTGCGATTTATTTTATGTTCCCCTACAGTGATGACGTAGCAACAACTGAAAGAAGAAAGAAAACTAATCACCTGTTTTTAAATAAAAATTAGTTATAGGGTTAAGGTTTAATAAATAGAACAGAATAAAGTTTGGAATTAATATATAACTAGTTGTTTTTATAAAGAAGGGGATAAGCTGATGGGGAAGTCATGGGGAGGGGGGGTTAGGTGCAGGGGGTAGAAGAGGGAAGAAGGGGGGAAGTTTTTTGTACACCCTGCAGTAAGTAAAATTTGTATTTTAAAAACCTATTTTGTTCTTATAGTAAGTTCCTCGACGACAATATTATAGGGGAGGGAACAGCATAGAAGGAAATAGTGGATAAAAAATTAGAAGTTATAACCGATAAGGATAATGTATTTTAATGTTTCAGTCCTGACTTACTGTATACCTCGCCTTTTGAAAAAGAGAGGGACCTTTGATAGTTTTTTCTATACTTCTTTTTTTCTTTTGTTTTATTATGGCTTTTGGGGGGGGGATATTTGATAATGTTGAACTCCTCTTCTATTTTCAATATCATGTAACCTATATTATATATGATTGTTTTATATAATGGTGTAAATCAATTTAAAAAAAAGAAGCTTCTGTTTTAAGATCTTCTGAGGTCTGCTTCTAGCCCAAGGGTGTTTCAATTCAAATAGCTTTTAATGAAAGTCTCTTATTATTTTGTCTAGAAGAAGCACACCTTTGGATTTCATTTCCCAAGGGAAACAAGAAATACCAAGTTTTGGGGGGAATGGTGTTTTGTGGACAGCTGCCAGACAGTGCAAATTGCAGGCGCTGCATTCTACCCTCCATGCTGTCAATACCTGTTGTTACCTGTTTGGTCTGGCCATGTCTCCAGGGGAAGCCAGGAGGTTGTGGCATCCTGTGACTGTTTCTGCTTATAGTGTGTGATATAATGCCTATGTTGGAGCTTTGCTATGTAGATTGCAGCACCTTTCCCAAGCAGGGTGCATCTGGCTGTTATCTGGGGAGAGGGTCTTCAGGGAAGAAGCAAGTTTGTGAATGAGGGAGGCGGGAGAGATGCTGCCCAGTGATGGGGCTGGGGTCACACTCGCGTGGGAGTCCATATTGGGACAGTTTGGCACAAAATGCTGTCGTCTTGGCAAGGATCTTGCAGTGTTTGAATTTGAATCAATAAAACCAATTTCAGTTGATCCATGGAACACGGCACATGCAAAACCAGTGGTGCAGATCCGTGGCCGTGATCCTGGTGGGTCATGTGCATGCTGGTAGCCCCTCCGTGTAGTCACAAGTCATGGCATGGG
The DNA here is from genome assembly GCF_021028975.2 of Sphaerodactylus townsendi. Lineage (NCBI taxonomy): Eukaryota > Metazoa > Chordata > Lepidosauria > Squamata > Sphaerodactylidae > Sphaerodactylus > Sphaerodactylus townsendi. Next base: position 2,986,516 of record NC_059433.1, on the reverse strand, counting down.
GGGGGGGGGCTTCTTAGGCCTTAATGCTTCAGGAAAATCCTGACTTCTGAGGAAGCGCTGGAAGTCCCTATGCAACTGGCCCATGCTTTGACTTCGTGGTATGTTGATGCTCCCCACCCCCGCCTCTGGGGCAAGTTCAGACACTTCTCACGCTTCCTGTCACGTTCTGCGATGGTCTGTCAGGCACCAGCTCTGTGTAAAAAGAGAATAAATGATCATGCCCTTCTCAACCTCTACCTTGAATTCTGGCTCTACACCAGCAGAATTAAAAACCCAACAAGGCCCTTAATAATTAATTGAAGTCAATGATTCATAAAGGAGGCAGAGGAAGGCTTTGTAATGCTTCCATTCCCTGAGGTGAATGATCTGTTACCTGATCAAATTTGCTCTTAGCAACCTGCATTTTGCACTCCTAAACTGGATGGGTGTCTGATTACCTGATGTGGGTGTTGCTGTGCTTGCTGCTGAGCCCTGTGGAATTGATTTACACGCTGCTAACCTGGATCCTCTTGCTGATTATTGACTTAAGAACATAAGAACTAGCCTGCTGGATCAGACCAGAGTCCATCTAGTCCAGCTCTCTGCTACTCGCAGTGGCCCACCAGGTGCCTTTGGGAGCTCACATGCAGGATGTGAAAGCAATGGCCTTCTGCTGCTGCTCCTGAGCACCTGGTCTGCTAAGGCATTTGCAATCTGAGATCAAAGAGGATCAAGATTGGTAGCCATAGATCGACTTCTCCTCCATAAATCTGTCCAAGCCCTTTTTAAAGCTATCCAGGTTAGTGGCCATCACCACCTCCTGTGGCAGCATATTCCAAACACCAATCACACGTTGCGTGAAGAAGTGTTTCCTTTATTAGTCCTAATTCTTCCCCCCAGCATTTTCAATGGATGCCCCCTGCTTCTAGTATTGTGAGAAAGAGAGAAAAATTTCTCTCTGTCAACATTTTCTACCCCATGCATAATTTTATAGACTTCAATCATATCCCCCCTCAGACGTCTCCTCTCCAAACTAAAGAGTCCCAAACGCTGCAGCCTCTCCTCATAAGGAAGGTGCTCCAATCTTTCAATCATTCTTGTTGCCCTTCTCTGCACTTTTTCTATCTCTTCGATATCCTTTTTGAGATGCTGCAACCAGAACTGAACACAGTACTCCAAGTGTGGTCGCACCACTGCTTTATATAAGGGCATGACAATCTTTGCAGTTTTATTATCAGTTCCTTTCCTAATCAATTCCTTCCTCTTTTCCTGCTGATGTCAACTTTTCTGAGCATTGGTGTCTTTTCCAGTGACTCTTGTCTTCTTATAATGTGACAAAAGTACACTTGTCTTAATTTAGTCATTTTAGCTTCTAGGGCAAAATACATGTGCTATCTAGGGCAAGATACATGTGCTATCTTGACCTTGGTTGCCATCGACACATCTTCTTTCTCCTCCATGGCTGCCCTTCTCAACCTCCATCTCCTTCTGATTTCTTGGTTCCAGTCTCCCTTTTGAGTGATGATGGAACCAAGTGAAAGAAAATCTTGAACCACTTCTTCAACAACTTCTGCCTTAACCTTCACCTGTAGGCGTTTCAAGTCTTTGCTATTTTCAGCAAGTAATGTAGTTTCACCTGCATATTTCAAATTATTAATGTCCTTCAACCAGTTTTCACCCAACATTCTCTAAATCTAAGCCAGCTTTTCTTATATGTTTTGCATATAGATCAAAGAGATAGAGAAGTGAAATAGATCCTATAAGCTATAAAGGGGGAGGGTGCACTGTGCACTGGGCGTGCGCTGGTGGAGGTGGAAAATCGCCCCTCTCCACCTCCTGCCCCCCTGTGTCCCCCCACCACTCCACTATTGCTCCCCCTGCAGGAGGTGGGGCTCGCAAGGTCTCCTGGGAAGTGTGGTTCCCACCAGGCTGCTTTTAAAGGCTGCTTTTAAACTAAGGTAAGTGGGGGGGCATGGGGGAAGCGGGGGGAAGGGGGAGGGGTGCAGGGTATCGGGAGCACAGGGAGTGGGGCCGGGTACTATTCCTGCCCACGCATCTGTCCTTGTCTAACACCTTAACAACTGGAAACAATTTTGTTTCTCCATATTTTGTTCTAACCATAGACTTGCCAATGTACAGGCTAAACATCAAAACAATCAGATGCTATGGCACACACATTTCTTTTCAAACCAACCATAGCTTTTCATGATTCACTCAGTCAAAAGTTGCTGTAATCCATGAAACATAAGCTGATTCTCTTCTGAAATTATCTTGTACGCTCCAGTAACCCATATAAATTTACAAAATGATCTCTAATGCCTCTTCCTTTTCTGACTTTCCCTTGAACATCTGGCATTTGGTATTCCATGATACGACAACAGTCTTTGGTATACAGTTTGGAGCATTACTTTAGTGACATAAGAAATAATGTGAGGGTCCTCATGATTTGTTTCTCGATCAACCCCATCCAAAGCCTGAAGCAGCTGGGGAAGGAACTGCTCCCACACTACCCCGTCTCCTCCAGAGGGCTCTCTGGCCACACAAGGAGGCTGGGAAAAGGGAAAAAAACCACCTTGCTCCTGGAAAGCCCTCTGGGTTGGGAAAGGGTTGATTGGTCTGCAGGCCCAGGTACTGCACTCCTTACCCTAAACCCAGGGTGGAAGCTGACTAATATAGAATCTACCCTTGGGAACATCCTGGCCAGCCCCCTCACATCCACTGTTGTCCGATTGGCCTTCTGGATTTTGCCAGCACAGAGCTGAGGGATGGTCAGATGCCTGCTCATTTTCTCCCTGCACCAGTGGGGCCGTCCTTTATGCAGCAGAAGGGGCAAACACACTGGTGTGAGGCTGCACCACTTCCTCAGGCTGTTTTGCCTCTCCACCAAGTGGGGCTGTCGATTGCTCTCAATGCAGCTTTAACTGCACTATTTAAATGGCAGGTGCCATTTGCTGGAATGCTGCGTTTAGGCTTTTACTTCTGCTTCTCATTTATCTTTTGCAAGTTTAACAGTTTTATCTGTCATCTTTTGAGGCTTTTCATTTCTTTTAGCTACAGAAATAGTCTTTGCACATTTTTCCTTGATAACATCTCTGGTTTCAATACAGTCCTTCTGGTTCACATTCACTTGAACTTAGTAATGCAATCTGCCTTTAAACGCTTCAGGAATGCCTAGATTGTACTTTGGCACTGTGAATGTTGCAGTGTTTTTCTTCAGCATTATTTCAATTTTTTATATGAACAAGTCTTGGTCTGTACCGCAGTCAGGTTCTGGTCTTGTTTGAGCAGACAGAATAGAGCTTCTCCATCTTCTACTTCCAGTTAGTCTATTTGATTTCTATATTGGCTATCTGGTGATGTTCACATATACAACCATCTGTGTGGTTGCCTAAAACATGTTTGCAATGAACAAGTTGTTTTCACAGACTTCTGTGATTTGTTCTCCTCCTTCATCGTAGCCCAAATCCTCCAACAATATTTGTTTCTGCTTTGTTTCTCACTTTCGTCTCCTAGTCACCTATGATTAATAATCACATCCTGTTTAGGTGTGTGTTCAGTTTCTTCCTGGACACTTACATAAAAACTTTCAGTTTCTTCCTCATCAGCATCTGTAGTTGAGGCATAAACTTGAATTATTATGTTGATAGGCTTTCCCTGAAATCTGATATTATTTGGTCAGATATTGTATCATAGCTCCTGACTGCCTGTCCTACATCTCACCTCACTTTGTAGCCTACTCCATTTCTTCTGTTGTTGTCATTTTCCGAGTAAAACACTTTGTAATTTTCTGACTGAAATCCAGACTGCTTTAGTTCACTTACTCCCAAAATTGCAATGTTTAAACCGGGGTAGCCAAATTTGCTTAACATAAGAGCCACAATAGAATAAACTTCAGATGTTTGAGAGCCACCTGATAAGAACAGATACTACACACATGTTTTGATTGCTACATGCACATTTTGTTACAAACTTTCATATAAATATTAAGAAATACACATGCATAATAATTGTCATTCATATATATAATCTTTATAAAATTAGACTGCCAAAAATAAAACCAAACTGTGTAAAAACTTTGGGTTTTTTTTACATTTTGATGTCATCCTACTTTACAAAAATTTCACAGTTAACAAAAATTTAAGTGTAAAGAAACAATAAGCTGGGTCCCTGGTTTCTGCTTTTCCAGCCCCTTCTGCCACTCATCTGTGCTGCTGCCATTTTGACATTTTGCAAAATTACTACAGGCACTTTTGTTGGCGACAAGCTGAATATTGTGGCCCATTTCACAAATCAGAGGGTGAAGGAGAGGGACTTCTACACAAAAGGTTTTGCTTCTGGAAAGGAGTCAGCCAAGCCCGGCACGGTCCCGTCTCTCATCTCTTTTGCAAACCTGAAGAGACCGAAAACGCAAATGTAACACTGCAAGAATCCCCCCTATTTCTTCCACTTTGGATTAATTGAAATCATCTATGCTGGGAAGCATTCAACTATTTCATTGGGGGTGGGGGTAAGAGTGGCTACTCCTGCAACCAAGTTTTCTCCCTTCCCAAATACAGGAAAACCTGTTTCAAAAATGTATCTGATGCAATTCAAGGATGAGCTGAATGCCCTTGCCCGTTCACTCTGTATGCATGAGCTGCTTGCAGCTATTTGGCAATGAGAAGTTCAGGGCCTTTCTTGTCCCTGGGTAGGCCCCAATCCAAACTAAGACCGGCACCCTCTCTCCATCTCCACACAATCCACATGATTGTCAGGCCTGCGCCATTCTCGGCCTGGCAGTTAGCACGTCCTCTCCAAGGCTCCAAGGCAGATGGCTGTTTCCATTATCATTGCCCTGGGCTAAGGAGGCCTCCCCTGCTGGTGCGAAACTAGTCAATAGTTTCATTCCAGTCCTGTTCATTCTGATCTGTCTTCTTTGAGGGAGTGAACTGCCTGTCCTAAACTATTCCCACCATCCTTTCAGATGCTGCTATTATGGGAATGCGAGGGTGGGGGGATTATGGGCTGAACATTTCTGTAACCTATGGGTATATACCGGGGTCAGAGAGCCAAACTTTAGTTTCAGCTATTTGAGCCTGGGAACGACATGGTTCCAAGAAAGTTCTTGAAATCTTCTTGAGTCTCATTTGATGACTGGAGTAACAAACCCTTACAATGATCTACCTTCATGCAAAAACAGAAATTTCAGGAAGGTCTCTTAAGACCATCAGCTTTTGAGCCTTTATCCCTGAGCCAGGATAAGTGCCCAAGGATGTGATCACAGGAAGGGACTCCTGTGATCCCTTCATCACCACCAGAAAGGACACAGGAAGACAGGAGGAGTAGGAGGAGTAGGAAAGGTTACTCTGGTTAAATTTAGGAGGTTGGCAACTGAATGTGGGACTCAGCGACAAGAGGAGCCCCCCCTCACTCCCCCAATGTTATACATTGTGAGGATTTTGCAGCCAGTTTCAAGTGTGGGGAGAGACCTGAGGGAAACCTGTCCAGGCTGAAAGAGGCCTGAGGAAGGCAACGCCAGGAGCAGAGAGAGAGAGACCGTCGCTGACCCTGTTGGCTTGCTGTCAAGAACACTGCTGAGAGGCTCTTTATGCCTTCCTCAAAGGGTTCATTAGCACTGTTCCCCACTCTCCACTGCCAAGAGTTGACTAAGGGGAGGTCATCTCCTCCACCCTTCCAGACTGGAGTGGCAGTGACTAGTGAGGTCGAGCAGAGTCAATCCTGACCCGCTGCCCACCAGTCCCTCAGTTGGGGCTGTTCCGTCACCTTCCCTTTGCGATCCCTTGTTTAAAGTTTATGCATTTTCTGGGCGTGCTTCTTGCACCTGGGGCTCTATGTCAAGGGGATTGTATCTAGTTGATGGAGATGCATTCCTATCTCAGTGTAATTGCTACAAAATATATGTAACCGGCCTGCTATATGTTATCACTGCCATTCCGAGACATTCTTGATCTTTGCTTTATGGCTTCACATGTCGAGTAGATGACTAGGCTTTCCCCTGACATTTTGGCCTCATGGGAAACAGGATTGTTTCTATTGTCCTGTGGGGGCAGGATGCCAAGGGGCTCTGCCTCTGACCTTGGGGGGGCCTCAGCTCCAAACGAACTCTTTCTCACGTTCCTTGGGAAATGGGAGGGTGGATTGACATTGGAATAAAATGGGTAGCAAAAGCCAGGTTTGCCAGAGCTGGCTTTGTCAAGCTGGGTGCTTCGATTCCTATCAATAAATGCTGCTGATCAACAATACAGAGTCCGTTTATTACTACAAGGTTCAAGATCCAACACTCTGCCACTTGAGAATTTTATCATATGATTGAAAACTGAACTAGCTGTCCTGTGTGCTGAAATAGTGTGTGCTTCTCTCAGACTTGGGTTTGGAATTTTGCTGTTTTGTATGGGTATTGTCTTGTTGCTTTTCAAGAGGCAACTTAAAATGTTAACATGAAAGTAAACATCATTACAAAATGGAATGCTGTGTTGCATTTATAGTTGTTGCCACTGGGTGGCACCATGACATCCCTTTTTGTATTTTGCGTGGTCCCAAGTCTCTTCTAGAGAGCATTGTAGGGGGGATCCAGTTAGGTGTGGGTTACAAAAGTCAGATTTACCTGCAAGTTTGGTGCCACAGTGAAACAAGCGACTTAATAAAATACCTAACCTTAAATACTGTTCGTTTCTTCTCTTCTGTGTTTGCAAAATAGTTCCCATATGATTCTCATGCAAAAGTTAGGGTTGGTGCATCATTTGCTGATTGGTGGACCTGCTGACAAAAGCTGCCCACGTTTGCCATGTGGCTCTTCTGCATACTTCCGGATGATTGTTTCTTGACATGTGAGATGATCTCAGCATGTTCTATTTTCTCCCCAACTTGTGCTTTTATACGCTCTGCTTCATGTCTGTTTATGTGGCCACTCAACTAAGTTTTTCTGTGGGACAGGATCTAGAGACTTTTGGATTGTTTGTAATGGATTTTAGCAGTGATCATATCAGAAGGAAACAGAAGTGGGAGCCACGGGCCAGTTAACTTGAAATTCAAGCAAGTGGGGCGAATGATGACAAATTTGATCAGTGCCTCTTATGCCTGGACTCCAACTTCACCAGCTCCAGCCTCTTGTAACTTTTACAATTTAAAGGGCCAAATCACATGTTATGGTGTATAGGGTTTGTATCTTGGGTCTCTACACTGTGGGATTTTAGCTACAGTTTCTCCTCAGTTCCCATTCATGCCATGTATGATTCTGGTTGGGACTTTGGCTGTCATAGATAAAGTCTTCAGCTTTTCCTCCTGTATTGTTATCCTGACCTAATAAGACCATGGGCAGGGGCACTTAATTGATATTAATTTGAGTGTAGTTTTTTAAGATGTGGTTCTTCTGTTAGTTACATTTATTGAAAAATTATGTTTTTTATAGCTCCTCCGGTGAGGTTTAAATAGGGAAACATGAAGGGGCTGTAAATGGCCATCAAACTGTTGCCAGTCGCCTGGCCTCTTTCTCCCTTTATTTATTTTGCTGGCCAGGAAAAGGCTGGATATTGGAGCCATCATTGGCCACATAGTTCTGTGCTTGTTTCTGGCCAATTAGATTTTGCAGGATAAAAATATAAAAATATAATAATAATAGCCATGCTAGAGATATACTACCGGAAAGGTCTCCCACACCAGACAGGTCTCAACCGATAAACCAGACTAAGAGTGTCCACCAACCCATACAATAGGGTGATAGAAATGAAAATAATTCCGTACTGCATCGGTCGTCACACGGGTTAACAAGGGCTGCATTGCATGCTGTCACTGGGCACGTGTCAACAAGTGGGCTACAAGTGGACTATTAGGGGGATGCTATCTAAGTGATCGAGATACATTCCTTTAATGATAGATTCTACAAAGTAATGTGTTTTGTTTTGCTGCTTTGAAGCACCACCAACCCTGCTCACCAGCAGCGCACTGGCACACAATGTCCTTATGCAGGTGTTCTGTGGGATTCCCTCTGAGTTTTCAGGAGGTCTTCACAACCATCAGGACTAGAATCTTGACTCAAAGCTGAGAATGGAAAACTGACATTCCAATAAATGGCGTAGTCATGCTGACTGAATGCTATGCTAGACACCGGGTTACTGTGTGTAGTGTGCCTAAATAAATACAAAAAGAAATCAAAGTGAAAAATGGTATCAGGTGTGACTTCTTGTCTGGCCAATAATAGTCTTTGTGCGACTTCACACTAAAATGCTTTCCTCAGATATAAGCAAACAAGCGACAAGAGAATGCATGTCAGAAAGCACCTGGGAAGACTGACGGTTGGACCTGTAGAGCAGTCTTGCCCACATTTCTTAAGTCAACGCTGCCATAACAACAGAAACAGTACACTGGTTTTATCTCCATGGCTCATACTCATGAGTTCTGGCTGTCTAGTTGACTGCTTTTGGCAGGTTGGGATCTGATCAGAGACCTTCTGGTTGGGAACCAACAGCCAAGGGCTCGTCAAGGAACATCAGGGTAACCTTCAAGGAGTAGGTGGTCCTTGGGTTCCAACGTTTTTTGACAGACGGTTTGGGGCAAACTGGTTCTTCTGGCTTACAATTAAGAGTTAGTTGCAGACTTCCAGACATTGGCTCTCCAGATGTTTAAGGCAGGAAGACGGCAACTGTGGAAACAAAGCGTTTCTAGAGTTTTGAAGGTAAGGGGCTTAAATGTGGGGTCACACTTAATTTGAAATCTGTATTCCCTCCTGTAATTGGAATCAGGAAGGACATAATGCTGCTTTTGCAATGTGTTTTTGTTTAAAGTACTAGGAACAATTGCTTAAGTGGGAACAATCTTGCCTTCCTTTGCAATCGTTTTTTGTGGCACTCGCTTGGATTCAGTTTATATTATTATTCAAGGTGTGGGTGTGTGTGGTGGGGTTTTCTCATACAAAGCTTTGTTAAAGATGCTGGTTTCTGCTGTGGAAGATTAATAGTTACTGCCTTCATGCATGTTGCTTACTGAATGATGAGATAAATATGTTTGTATGGAGTTGTATTTGACTCACAGGGTCCTTGCTCGGAACTTCAAAAGCAGCTGGGGTGATGTGGGTGGGGGGCATTTGAATTATGACAATTGTTAGGTTAACTCCTTGTTTTTTGGAGATCCTGTAGACATCCCATTATGTCTTTTTCCTCCCCTTCCACATGATGAGGTGCTGCCTGTTAGGAAAACATGGTAGGAAAAGGACGTAGATCCAGTTCTGCCCCCCTACTCACCCCCCAAGCTGGAAATCTGATGATGAATTTTAGGTGTCCTAAAAGTTTCATCCTTAATAGGGGTATTTTATATGAAATTCAAATATTTTAATGTGGATAAATTTGAGCTTTGTGTATTTCTATTATGCGTTGATTGCTGTTCCATACATGAGGGATGAGTTTTTATTTCAATAACTGTACTTATTGATTGTCTCCTCTTCCTTTCTCATTTGGACTGTTAGAAAAATGATTGGGAATCGATTCAGGAACCTTTGTCCTAGTTATGATATATAAATGGAACCTCCTTGTATAGAGGTTGTTTTATCTCTAAATACAAATGTTGGGGACAAACAACAGGGGAAGTTGGTTGTGTCCATGACTCCTTTATCAGCTTCCCAGGGACATCTTTCTGCTCTCTCCTGAGAATGTTGGGCCAGACACCTGGGACTCACTCCGTGACTCTGAGGTTGTCCTTGTAGGGAAAGGTATCCCTTCTTTAAGCCCTTTGATGTGAATGGGCTTAGAAAGGTGCGACTTTGCTTAGCATCGCACTGCAAATGTCTTCTTTTTCTCGTGGTTTATACAAAAGGCAGGAACCAGATTCACGGCTGCAAATGAGAAAAGGAGAATAGAAACTGCCAGGAGGTCATGTTTTGTTTTGCAATGCCTTGGGTTACCCGTTGCCTAGCAACTTTCCTGGCTGCTTTGATCAGGTGATTGGAAGCAATTGCTGCCCAGGCGAAATGAGATAGTTCAATCTTTCCTGTTGCTTTCCTAAATCACTGGACTTTTCTTGTTTTTTTAAATCCATGGTAAGAAGTCCTCAGAAAGGCAAGTGGCACATGTGGATTGAAAACGAAACATTTAAATGACATTCCTCTGTGCTGGACTGCTCCCCCCCACCCGCCCCCCGGATCATCTCCCAACTCCTGGTTTGGCTTTATCATTCTGGAACTGAGGGTCTGGTGAAATTAATTGCCTCAAGGGTTTGTATGTCAGGAGCTCATTTACTGAATGACCTTTTTGTTTCTACAGCAAAAGCTGAAGGAGGAGAAAGAGGCCAAACGGGCTCACCTGGATGGGAGGCATGATTACATCCTGTCAATTGTGGCTTCCTGTGTGGATCTGGAGAAGGCGGAAGTGGAGGATGCCGTCCTTGAAGGAACTTTGGTATGGGGGTGGCTTGTGCTCTCGAGGGTGGGAGCTGGTCCCTGCAGACCTGGCGGAATGCCCAGTGGATTGTCCTTACAGATAGAATGATGGTTGTGAACGTTTGGCCAGTTTGCATCTAAAGTCAGAAGGAGTGCTTGTTTCTTTGTGATACAACAAAATCGCTGCTCAGAAAACCATGACTCATCTGAATATTCACCTTCAGTGCTTATTTATTACTTTTTTTATCCTGCCCCTCATTATAGGAGGTCATGGGGGTGTTGATAGTTTCCCCTGCACAGCAACTCTGTGATAGAAAACATTTTATTCTCCAGGTTTTTATGGACATTTATGCTCTGGGTTTTTTTAAATATGAGAGTCATAACAGAGTGTGGACTTGAGCCCTGCTCTTTCCAGGCTCAGTCTAACTGCTATACAATACTGATCTAGATTTTAAAAAATAGTAGGGATCTACTTTGGTTCATGTGTTATGAGTGTATATATAATGCTGCCAAGTTACAGCCAACTGCCCATAGGGCAGGGGTCTTCAAACTATGGCCCTCCAGATGTTCATAGACTACAATTCCCATGAGCCCTACCATTTGCCCATGCTGGCAGGGGCTGATGGGAATTGTAGTCCATAACATCTGGAGTGCCAAAGGTTCGGCACCACGGCCATAGGGTTTTCAAGGCAAGAGACGGACAGAGCTGGCTTGCCATTGCCTACCTGCCTCTGCATAGCTTCCCATCCAAATACTAACCAGGGCCAAAACTGCTTTACTTCTGAGCTCTGACAAGATCAGGCTACCCTGGGCCATTCAGGTCAGGACTGTGGTCTATGGGAAACCCCAGACATCCTGTAGTACTTTCCAGCAAAGGCCAACTAAAATAGCATGACATGGTGTATATGTTGTTGAGTTATTCATCAGGCTGTTTGTTAAATGAAAAAAAGAGTGGGGAAAAAGTGTTCTAGGCCATGTTGTTAGAAGAATATCTGAATGCCGCTGATAAAGAGAGGAACCCTTTAAATTGAGGAAAAAGGAATTTTCCAGAAGTCACCTGAGGTGGACTTTCAGTTTGGTTCCCACTGACTCTTTGCCTAGCCCATCAGGTCAGTTCCCAGTATTGCTAATATCAGGACTATCATATATTTTCCTCATTTCTTAATCATTTAAGGGCCCTGTGGGTTCTGTTCGATTGTGGAGAAGATTTGATCAACTACTGGTTTTTATATTTTCTGTTCAATGGCTGTGGGCGCTTCTTCCCGGAAGACTAAGGTTATGTCCCAGTCTGACACCTTAGCAACTACGCTGCACTGACTCCCATTCTCAGTGTGATGCAGTGGCGAAAAAGGCTAACATGGTTTTGCATCAACAGCAGGGCTCGAGCGAGGAGGAACTGAGCCCAGGGCACATGTGTGCCCTGTGCCCCCGCCACGCCCCTGCCACGCCCCTTCACACCCCCGCCCCGGCGCTCGCCTGGTGTGTTGCATACCCCCTTGTCCCCTTGACTCTACGCCACTGATCAACAGAGGCATAACATCCCCATTACAAGATGTTACAGTTCTGCTGTACATTGGTCAGCCCACACTAGGAGGACAGTGTGAAAATCTGGAGACTTTGCTGTAAATAGATGTGGCCAGAATGGAGCAGGTACAGAAGAGAGCAGTGAGGACGATCGAGCCCTGCAAAGAAAGGCTGAGGGTCTTGGGAATGTTCAGTCAGAAGGACAGGATGTGTGTGTGTGTGGGGGGGGATATGATTGCTCTTTCTAAGTATTTGAAGGTCTGTCACTGAGAGGAGGGCAGGGAGCTGTTCCTGTGGTAGCAGAGGCTAAGACTTGCGATCTTAAAATACATAATTGGCTGAGGGTTCGAATGTCTGATGACGAATCCTTAGCCAATTACCATGCAGGAAGCACAAGGACCCAAGCCCTGTGTGCTGTGTGGGCCCAGCAAAGCCCTTAAACCTGCCCCATGCCCCAAGGAGCCAGACATAGGCCTGCACCCTCCCCCCGCACCCAAAAGATCCAGGCTGGGGTCCACAGAGCTGCTGCCCCATGGACCTGGCACCTTCCACTGCCCCAAGGAGCCAGGCTAGGGCTGCAGAGCTGCTGCTCTGGGGGCCCGGCAAAACCCTCAACCATCCAGCCACCCCAAGAAGCCAGCAAAGCCCTCCCGCCTCCCCCATCCCAACCAGCCAACTTACACTCTCCATCACTCTAACCCACATCTGCCAACCCTCCCCACCCCAATACTCACCTTGCCTCACCTTGTATATTCACATATACAATCATATAATAAAGAATAAAAAATAAGTGATAGCAGTTATATACAGTAAACAGTGATGCAATAATGAATAAATAGTAATTATCATAATAGTCTTAGCATAAATCATAAGGTACCCTATGCAATATTTGATAAATCCGATAGTGATGTTAAACAATATTATAAGATTATTACAGTAAAATAGAATAGATTTTAAAAGTTTGCAGTGGTTACCATTGTAAACTGCTTAAAAATACTTCCCGAATATTGAAAATTAAATTCACATGTTATTATCATGTATTCATAATCTATTTAAGTGTTTTCCTCCCTTTTGACATCTTTTCAATACAACACTTTAAGGGGATTTTTAATCATTCAGAAGCAAGCCTTTATTGGCATAGACAGCAGTGCAACATGTTAGGACGAAGGAAATCTACTGGCATTTAGTAATTTCCAGGAGAAAGTCTGCCACTATCATACAGAGAGAAGGATTAGGATTGTCCAACAAGTAGTGTAATCTAAATAAATCGGGGAGATGGGGTAAATGTAAAGGAGTGAGATTCACATACTTGGATCTGATTTCCTTGAATCTGAGACAGTGAAGTAATTGGTGGGCCAGAGATTCAACTGAGCCATTGTTGCATGGGCACAATCTTTTAGCCTTTTGGTGCCTTGACTTGCAGAAACAGTTTCCCCTGCTCTGAATGAGTGAGCCCCATGATTCTCTTTCAGAGCAATCTGTAAAAAACCTCAGAAAGGGAAGGAAGGGAGTTATATACCGCTGAAAATGTTCATGACAAGCACCCTTCCCTGCCTAGCCCTACCAACAAAAGTGTCAAGGAAGCCGTGAACCCATTTCAAAGCATTTCCATTGAATAGTTTTAAAGGAACATGGAATCCGCTTTCATCCTTGGGGGTTAGAACTACGAGCTCCCTCAGTCTAGGGCTGCTTAAGTTTACATCTGTGTCACAATCAGGCCTGACCTGAGTCATCCAGTACAACAAATCCCCCCCCCCCGATTCTTGAGGAAGTTCCTGAGCTCAGGTGACCTGAGGAGCCGACTAACTCCATGCCATGCCCTCCATGTTGCCCCTTTCTCCACTGGCAGAGCAGTTTATGCCAGTTGTGCCCTGTGCCTTTGATGCTGAGCCTTTGATGCTGAGCTGGCAAGATGCTGTGCTGGCATCTATCTGAGGTATGGCGGCCTGGCAGCCAGTATGCTCCCTGGGTATCCTTAGACTCCACTGCCAGAATCCTGAGTACATCCACCCTCCTCCAGGATTGTGCTATCTGCATCTTGGTTGAATGGTCTTCATGTGACCCTTCTACCCCATTTTCAGTTTTCTATTTGACTCCATTAGCCTTTGATAGCTGTCAGCACTCTCTGTATTTGGAGATTTCTGCATGTATTTCGCAAACCGCGGCTTCTCATGCTGGGATTGAGATCCATTCCAAAATCTTGATTGCACCAGTAGTTTCAATCCTCCAATCTAGTGGCACATAACTGTCGTTGTTTTCTGATCCATGCACTCACAGATGGAGCACTAGTTGAAATGTTAAACACTTCTCAGAACCTGATTGCCATGAATGCCAGCCGCAGGCTTCCGCAGGCCCCTCTGCTGTGGGGTGGATAGTCAGAGCAGGGCCTGAATTTTCACTGTCTGCATTCTGACGTGAGAGATTACTCCAGGCGGCAGGTCGGCATGTGGCTTCTGCCTATCAAGGCTACATATAATGACCCAACTTCACAGTTTATGATTTATTAACTTTGACTTTCAACAGATTGACCGTATTGATAAATTCTTTGTGGCTGGGGGCTTTCGCCATCTCATGTTCTACTATCAAGATGTAGAGGCATCTGAAGCAGGTAGGGAAATGCATGCCTAGAGCATCAGTAGAAATATTCCTTGTACATGAAGAACAGAAGATCGCTGTAGCTTTCCCCCTCCTTTGGCTGAACACTCCCTCATTCACTGTAGGGCAACGTGCAGTGGTGGGATTCAAATAATTTAACAACCGGTTGCTTTCAAACACCATTTTAACAACTTGTTCTGCTGAAGTGACAACATGCCACTGGCAATGTGCCTTCACTCCACACGTGGCAATGGGCCAGTGTGTGTCTGCACAGAGCAGTCCTCCCACCTCACTTGTCTCCTCTAAAGGATGCAGATTGGTTGCTTAGAGCAAGTAAAAGACTATGTGGAGTCATGTAGGAATCCCTCTTAACACGCATGGCTCTGTGAGCTGTAGGTGCCAGAAGCAGTGGACGGTGGCCATACTAAATGAAAAGTCAGACTTAAACATTCTGATACACCTATGGAATTTCTAGATTTTCCTTGTAGGGGGCTGTGAATCCTTCTCCTTTTTACAAAAGGAGGAGAGGCTGTTGTGTTATAGCCCCTTTTCTAAGGAGATATTCTGATTTTTTCCCCTCCTGAAATGTTACAGGACTTGGCCTGGCAGGAGCAACTTCTAAGAATAAAAAGGCTAAAGTATTCATAACAGAAGGAAAGGATGTTGCCTTGACTGGCATATGCGTTTTCTTCATTAGAGCTAACCCTTCCAAAGCCATCACGGCAGAAAATATCCATCATGTAAGTAATACAAAATGTGGCAGCGTAGAAATTCTGTCTCTTGATCATACTGAACATCCTCCCAGTCCAGTGGCGCAGTGCCCATGGGACAGGGGGGAGTGCAACGCCCGGGGCGCGGCTGGGGCATTCCAAAGGCGTTCGAGGGCTGGGGGTCAGCGGGGCACAGGGCGCGCGTATACCCCAGGCACAGTTTCCCCTCACTCAGTCCCCGTCCATCACACTTATAGAACAGCTAAAGGAATAACTGCATCCACTGTAATTCCTCTTCTCCTTGGTAGATGCTTTTCCATTTCAGGAGCAAACCAACTTTGAATGGTCTCACAGCCGGGGCTCCAATATGAGGCACCTTTTCCATTCATACCTTTTCCACCATTTTTACATTGAATGCTGCTATGTTTTTTATTTGTTTTATAGAACTGAATTATGAATTTTAATTTATTATGTATTGTTGTATTTATATTTACTGTACACCACCCAAAGCCCTTCGGGAGTGGGCGGTTTCCAAATCTAGCAAATAAATAAATAAATAAAATATGTGGCACAAGAAGTTGACTGATGGGTGCATAACTCACAGGCTTGAGAACATCTACATTGGCTGCTTGTTTTTCTCAAGCTTAATTCAAGTCCTGGTTATATTCTTTAAAGCCCGTCACAGCCTCGAATCCACAGGTCTGAAGGGCAGCCTCTCTTTGTATTTCCCTCTGTGCCGGCTGTCATGTGCTGGCCACCCTGTTGGCAGCGAAGGATTGTGCAGAGTCTCTATGCACCAAACACTCCAGTATTCCAGAGGGGCTGGGTGTAAGGAATTCCATAGAAGCAGAAATAAAAGGCTTTTTGGGAGTAAAAGTCCATTTATTAAGACATCTTAGAAAGCTCAAGTACAGCAGTGCTTAGGAATAAACACTTGCAAGCGGTTATAACACCCATTCACTATCCCTTGCTTTGGCAGGGCGGGAATTATAGGTCTATGAAGCTTCGCCCACCATGGAGCTGGCCGAATGCGCTCCGGTTACTTCCATCGGCATTGAATCGCTGGCGCTCTCCGCCGAGGGCCTCTTTGGTTTATCGGAAAGGCGTTGAAAGCGAAACGGAATTGGGGGCTTCAATATTTCGGAATAAACCCATTGATTATGCAGAGGAATATCCCACCCAAAGAGACTAAATATTGCAAAGCGTTTGCGATTAAAGCGAGAGTCCAGAATAAGCGTCAATTTAAGTAGTGCTTGTGACCATCAATAATAATAGTCGGTGGGGCCTCTCCAGCGAATTAGGTACCGAAGCATCAGGCGAGGCCTCCGCTGACAAGCTGGAATGGAAGACAGGATGAATGTTGCTGAGAGTTAAGGCCATGGAAATCTAAAGAAACGGTGACATCATTAATCCCTTTAGTAATCTGAAAAGGTCCACAAATCTTTTGCCAAGTTTGGAGTATTTATGCGTCTCTGAGATTTTTTTGTGAATAAAACACACCCAGGAGCCCCTGCGCGGAAAATCCGGCGGTGTTTATCAGCTTACCGGTTTATGCAGAAGTCCCTTTAGCACATTTGTAAAAGCGGTCTGGACCGTTTCCATCCCTAAACTGGGGATGAAATCACTGTTGAAACTCTAGGATTGGCTGCTCTCTTGAGTAGTTAACAGCGGTGGAAAACCAGACACAATTTCAAGGGGTTTTCTTTGTACCTACTATGAACTGCATTGTTGTAAGAGTACTCTGCAAAGCGGAATAAGCTCGCACCAATTGTCTTGGTGGTAGTTGGTGTAACAAGCGTAAATACTGCTCCAGGGTTCTGTTAGTTCTCTCCAGGTCACCATGTCACTTTGAGCGTGGTAAGAGGCGTGGCTGACGGCGACCCAAACAAAAGCAGCTTTCAGAACTTTGAGAGGATGAATTGGGGGCCTTTGGTCAGAGACCACCTTAATGGTGAATGGAGGCGGTAAATATGTTGAATAATGAACTAGCCGTGCCAACTTAGGGAGGATGGGCAGCACATGGAATAAAATGGGCTTGTTTAGAAAATAAGTCTACCACCACCCATAAAAGAGCAGTGTTGCCATGACTTTTCGAGGGCAAATCTGTAATAAAATCCATGGAAATGACTTCCCAAAGTGGGAGGCCACGGGAAGTTGCAACAGCCCATGGGGCTTTCAGGATAGTTTGGCTTCTCTTTCATGACAGCCCTTAATGTATGCCTCAATGTCTTCGCGTGCAGCGCCACTGAACTGCGGTGGGCTAAATGCAGAGTTTTTAAAAGCCAAAATGTCAGCGAGCGGGTATGCGTGGCAAGCTTCAAGGTACTGCTGGGAGGCAGTACCAACAGTCCCTCAGCCAAACTCTATTCTCCAAAGCGCGGGCAAGTCACTTTCTTCAGCTGAGGCTCGTGCAGCCCCGCCTCTTCCCGGTTCCCGCCAGGAGGAGGCGAGGAGCTAGGAATGGGGGGGGTGGAGGAGGAGGAGGAAGCGGCGTTTGAGATCGGTGACAGCTGGCTATAGGAGGAAAGAACAGTCGTGGGAGATGTCGTGGGCGGCTCCACCCACACTCGAGGTAGCGCGTCAGCCGGTATTAGTTTTCAGGGAAAAAAAATGGACTGTAAAGAGAAGCGAGAAATCGGCCCAGCGAAGTTGTTTTGCGAACATCTTGAGGGGGGTGGAAGAATGCCAAGTTTTTTATGATCGACCAAACCTGAAAGGGGTGTTTGTCCTCAACTGAGTAAGTGGAAGTGCCACTTTGATGGCCGCGATCTCTTTATCTCCCACAGTTGATTGAGTTCAGCGCAAGAGAATTTCTTAGACAAATAAGCTGCGGAACCAGCCTACCATCTTTTATTTTTTTTCTGCAACAGGGCTGCCCCAGAATTAGCTGTCGAGGGCATCCGTGAACCACAAGCGGGAGATCTGGGTCAGGGTGTTTTAGGATAGGTTGGTGGTAAAGCAGACTTTAAGAGCTGAAAGGCTGTTTGACGCCTCCCTCAGACCAGGAAAGGGGCCCCAGGCTTAGCGGACAGTGGATCTTTACCCTTAGTGCGTAAAGAGGTCTGTGAGAGGAGAGTCAGTTCAGCGAATTGGGGTATAAAGTCTGATAGAAATTAGCAAAACCAAGAAAGATTGGAGTTCTTTGCGGTTGGTGGGGCAGGCCATTGGAGGACTCGCGTCAATTTTAGCAGGATCATTTTTCAAGCCCTCGGGATCAAGAGTAGCTTAGTAAGTCAATGGAGGAGTCTGAGTGAAAGCACTGCATTTGGAAGTTTGGCGAAGGATTCAATAGAACTTAAGTTTCAATACCTCCGAACCAATGTCTCATGTAACTTTATGGTTTTGCGGTAGATAAAAGCGTCATCTAAAGTGCCTACAACTCCCTTGTACAATAAATCATGAAGAACCGTTGATAAAGGGCCATAAAATCCCACTTAACCAGCGAATGGCATTATTAAAGTATTCAAACTGTCCAAACTTTGTGTTAAACGCGATCAAAAGTGTTCATAGCCTTCAGCAATTTCTGAGCTCTGTAGTAAGCTTCTCTCAAAGTCAACAATTTAGTAAAATCGCCCTTTGCCGGTGCATCTAAAGAGGTCCATGATCCAAAGGCAAAAGGATATTTATTGGACAGGAGGCGCTGCTAGAACCTCGATAATCTGTGCAAAGCCGTAAGGACCCATCTTTCTCTTTACAAACAAAACGGAGCAGCGTGTGTGTGTTTGGTAAACCCGTGATGAACCCACATGAGCAAGGTTCTTGTCCAAGAGAGCCGCAGGAGTTCCTTCTCCTCATTGGGACTCATCGCGTTAAGATTCTACCTTTGGGTAGTTGCTGCTGGTTGTATAACAATTTTGCAGTCAGTGTCTCTGTGGGTGGCAACTGATGGCATTCTTGCTCCACAACTCTGGCTAGATCATGATATGCAGATGGGATGCCAATAAGATCGGGAGCAATAAGCTGAAGAAGCCAGGGAGGGTAATGTCAGGAGAAGTTGGGTTTTCCCCAGTTCATGTGTTCACCATGCAGGGAGGGTCAATGTAAATTCTAAAGATCCCGTTCTTCCAAATGAACTTTGGTTCATGTAACAGTAACCAAAGGCATGCCCAAAACTATGGAGTGTTTGGCCACTGAGTGCCAAGAGATAAAACCTAATTTTCTCCCAATGGTCGTGCGCAGCGGAGGAAGGCAACCATGTTTTGTACTAGGCGTTCGCTACGTTCTGAGGCACGTCCATTTGGAATTGAATGGAAGCTTAGCCAGGGAATTTGGTCCAGACCTAGCTCCTCTGCCACCTGAGGGCATTAAGCAGTGGAGCAGCCAGAATCCACTGTAGGCGAGGCTATGATGCGAGTGTGTTTAAGCGGGGCTGCCCAGAAATGCTTTGACAGTAATGGGAGCTGCCTTCACTCACCACGCCAGGAGTCGGGCCCATGTCCATGGGGAAGAAAGACAGCAGCTGCTTCCCCTCCTCTGGAGTGCGCTTCGATGACCGCTTTAGGCAGGGCCCGTCGGCGGCCCCTGACGCCTGTAGCGGTGGCTTGGCAGATGGGAGTGCGTAGCTGGGCGGTTGGTTCTTGTTTGTAGGACAGTTGGCGGCTAAGATGGCTGGCCTCCATAATCAAAGACACAATCCCAGTGTTTGGCAATGTTCGAGGTGGTTTTCGGTAAAGGGCAGCTGGGCGACGAGTGAACACAGTAGTGGGTTTTGGCGTGGGCGGCCACCGCCTGGCGTATTCCAGAGCGAGATGCCACCTGGGATCCCAACTGGATCCAATCTGCAATAGATACGAGGGACCGAATTAAAACACCGTTTCACGCGGCTTGCGTCCACAGCATCCGGTATTCGCATTTCATGCGGTCCGGGCCACTCAGGAGGAAGTCGGGCAGCCGCCGCCTGAAATTCACGGGCAAATTCTGCAACGGGCGGTTGCCTTGCTGGATAGTTTTGATGAGTGCGGATAGCTTCCATTCTACGGCCTGGATGCTTAGGCTAGCTCTTAAGGCTTGGAGGAATCACGGGCACCCGTCGCGAGAGTCTTCATCCTGCAAATCTAGAAGAGTCCGCGAACCAGTCGGCTGCTGCCCCATCAGAATGAGGAACCGATGTCCATTTTTTCGCTCAGACCGGTATAAAATCATCATAGTCTTCCAAGTGGGCATTGAGTTGCAAAATAAGTAGGGGAAGTTTAGGCGTCCCATCAAACGGGCTGGTATCGAAGGGCCGTCGTAGCCCCGTTCAACGGCTCTTGGTGCCTGCTGGGGGGTGGTGGTTGCGGGTTGGGCAGGTTGGGCAGGCAGCTGCTGTAATGCGGGGGCGGAATCGAGGGGTGGCGGTGCGCTGGCGTTTGGGTAGCCAGGACCAGATCATTGGCCCCCCCTGGCACCGCGATCAGTAACAGCATAGACTCCCAACCGGTTCCTGGTCTGCTGCCTCCTTAGCTCCCTCTCCAAGCGCAGCCAGCTCCCTCTCCTTGAGGTCATCGCATCCTGAAGATGCGCATGCAAAGCAGCTTTCTCCAATTTAGCCAGTTCGTCCCGTTTAAAGGGCTTCAGAGTAGAAGCTGCGTCGCATGAGACTTCTGAAACGCTTCGGCCGTTGTATAAATCCAGTCTGGAGTGTTCCAGGACTTTATCATGGACTGACAGATTCTGGGCATATTGTCGCTGGAGCGCATCTTTATGCACGGTCCAACTCGAGGTTGGACTTCTTTGCGTGCCGTTCCGGTCCCTCTGCAGGTTTTCAACGCTCTTTGCTGCAACTGTGCCCGCGTTCCTCTTCCCATAGCTGGCGTTCGCGGGTCCATGCTTCTTGGGCATCTACGCCTGGCGTCGCCCTACTTCCTCATCCCAGGTCTCGCCGGAAGGGAGAGGAACAGATCGGCTGGGAGTGCAGGCTTTCTTCCGGACTCTTCTTCACCATCTGGAAGCGGGAACATCGGAGACACCGTAACCGCCCGTAGCCACCGTGGCTCCCGAGGCACCACCTCAGGTGCGGTCGCTAGCCGGGATCAGGGGTCGATTGGGGCGATGCACGATACCCTCCCAATTCCAGGTTTAGTCCCGTGTCCTTTGGGCGGGCCCCAGTGCTGTGCCGGTGGTTCCTTGGGAGCATCCCGCAAAATCTGAGTCCAGGGGCGTTCAATGCAGTTCCTGGGTTGCGCATGAAAGGTGGTCAGGCCAAAATAACCATGACAGGTTGCATCTGAGGTTTGTAATCCCACGAGGCGGGTAGAGAATCCGATCCACGAAACCGATCCATAGACAGCCCCAAACGGCTCATGGAAGTCCCCATGGTGATGCGTCCACGCGTCCCTCGTTCCAACGGGAGTAAAGGAAGACTTCGTGCTGTCTGAGGGCGAGAAGAGCCACCAGACCCGTTCTCTGCTGGTGCCTCCAGATCCAGAAGGGAAGGTCGGAGCCTCTTTGGGGGCTACCGCTTTTATGAAAACATTCAACTCACCATGTCAAGACACCAGAGGTCCACTGCACTAGGAATATAGATGTATTAGGATTCCTGCCACAATGTAAGGAATTCCATAGAAGCATAGAGTAAAAGTCCATTTATTAAGACATCTTAGAAAGCTCAAGTACACGCAGTGGCAGGAATGACACTTCCCGCCAGAAGCACAGGTTATAACACCATTCACCCCATCCCCCCTTCCTGCTTCCCATGGGAACGGAGTCCTCATCTCCCGCGCAGAGATAAGGTCTCCGCCGAAGAAGCTGGCCCATCGCCCGGGCTGTGGAATGCACTCAAGGTTACTTCACCATCAACACCATTGAATCCTTTACACTGGGAAGGTTGACGGCTCAGAATCTCCTGTGTTCTTCTTCTGGTTTGGTCTGTTGCTGCCTTTGTTTACTCAGATTGCTGCTTGCTGGGAACTTCCTTCCAGCTGTTGTTTCTTCTTTCCTTCTTTGTGCTCTTTTTTCCTGTCCTTCATGAGAGCAACATGCACTCTCTGAATTGTTAGAAGTGAATGACTTTGCCTTAGACTCCAGAAAGGGACGAAAAAGAGTCAGAGAGAGAGCTAGGTCAGGATGCTGAGCATCCTTCCTTTCCAGCGCTCTTCTGCTATCTCTTTGATGTGTAAGAGGGCTGCTCTCAGGAAGTCTTCCTTCTGGCTGATACCTTCGCTATCTCTTCATTTTGTACCATGAGAATGAAACATTTTCCCTGTATCTCCATCCATCCCAGTTAGCTAGATTAGAACCCTTTCTCTGTCCTGCCTAGAATGGAGTTCCTTACATTGAAGGACTCATATTCATTTGCTAAGATTTATTAATTAGTTTATTATATTTATAGTCCACTTTTCTCAGAAACTCAGAGACACATAGTGAGCCTGTACAATCACAAAAATGGGACATTCAAATAGCAATGTGTTAGGATTTTAGAAGTCACATGACCAATTAAGCAGCACAGAAATTCCATAAATAGGATCCGATTTACAATAAGCGATACACAACAGAATAGACTAACAGAACCTAATCATCTATCCAAGCTAGCTTGTAAAACAATTTTGTGAAGTGCAACACTATTAAAGATAAAAATGTTCTCTGTGTAACTTTTTTTCCTCAATAGCAGCACACCCCCAGGTAATTCAAAAGTGCTTTGAACACCCTTCTAATCAAAATTCCATCACAAATCTCTCCCCATCTGGTTTATCTAGTTTGATAGCTATGATGCTGACAATTCCTTTCCTATCTCAGTATGGAATCCTTTGACCAATGTAAAGGATACATTTCTTTTCCCAAGCATCAAGCCTTGTGTGGACTTCTTCCCCGAAAACAGCCTCCCCCCCTTTGTGAGGGCACAGCCAGCTCCTGCTATCCTGTCTGCCCTCTCGGAATCACTCACTTGGCATTTGCTAGAGCCAGGCACTTTTTGACAGAGGTTCATGCTTTGTAAAACGGGCTTCCTGCCGAGGTAAAGGGGCATCAGGCTGTTTTATTTTTATAGCAAGATATGAGAGCTACACACACGCTATTTTTTACAGTGTGTTACAGTATAATGGAGAAAATTGTCAGCCACCTTGAACCCACAAGGGGCTCCATTGTAATATAACGAATGGAGGCGGGAGATGTTCAAAATAACCAGTATGTTTGTTGTTTTGTTCTCAGGAAGTGGCTTTCAATATGTTGGATGCGAGTCACAGTGGCTTACTGAATAGCGTGCAGCGCTTGCTGGCGGACATTTTTATTCCAGCTCTAAAGACAATGGACTCTGGCTGGGGAGAGCTTGGGGGTCCCCAGAAAGGGGCCAAAGTGAAGCAGGACTTCCTCACTTCTCTAGAGGGATTTGTCAGTGTCCTTTCAGGAGCTCAGCAGAGCCTGAAGGAGAAGGTAGGCCTGTGTGTACATGTGCTACATGATGGGTCCAGAGAGGTGAGACAAGATCACCAAACAAAAATGTTTTGCTAGGAGTTGCACTCTAGGAATCTAAAAATGCACAGGAACAGTTCTGAAAAATGTTGGCCATGTCATGGGACAAGTTTTTATGACCATCCGTTGAAACCGTAATGTGCAAGAGATTAAGTGTATTCAAAAATTATTATTGGTTACAAAATTCCAATCAATCCATCTATCAGTGTTT
Source organism: Sphaerodactylus townsendi (assembly GCF_021028975.2). Taxonomy (NCBI): domain Eukaryota; kingdom Metazoa; phylum Chordata; class Lepidosauria; order Squamata; family Sphaerodactylidae; genus Sphaerodactylus; species Sphaerodactylus townsendi. The sequence continues at coordinate 2,962,746 of NC_059433.1, read as the reverse complement.
TGAGATGTTTGAATTTGTTATTGATGGAAACATGGGGAGCTTTTTGTAAGCCTGCTGGTCATAGTCATGCTGGGAAGACCTCGGGGACATTAATTGATCCCAAGGGTAGAAGGAGGAAGAGGAAAGACAAATGAACTGGGTTAATTAATAAACCCATTGTGAAATTTGTGGGATGGATGACGCCACTGTACTGGTTCTCTCTCTATCTCTCTCAGTATCCTCTCATATATTGGAATTGGGTTAAGCCAGGAAAAAATATAAAATTATTAATTTTGACAGTTTAACACTGGTGTAGTATAATCTTTTCATTTATATATACCTTATGCACTTGTGTATATACTTTTTTAGCACATTTTTTGTGCTGAAAAACCCCACCTTGACTTATGCGCAAGTGAACGGGTGGCGAGCGGGTGGCGAGCAAAAAAAGGCTGGGAGCTGAGGGTGTTTTTCTGCACCTGCCTCCTGCTATGTGGACACAAAGGCAGCTCCCAGGTAAGCCTTGGGCTGTTGCTTCGCTGCACTACAGGGGGCCAGTAGCTTCATTCACAGTGAATATTCAGTGAACAGGTGTGAATATTAAATATTAAATTTATATGTTCAGGCCAGGAAGCTCCATGAATGCTAGGGAGCCATACTCATTGGGAAATTCGCACCATTGGAGCCCATGGTGGCAGGAATCCCCCCCCCCCACAGGGTGCCCTGGGGTGCAGCCACTGCCAGCACCTTTCTCGGCCCCCACCCAGTATTTTTTGGAAAGCAGGTGGGACTTCTGTCCAGCTGAGCTTGCAGACCTGCAAAAAAGACTTGCTTTGGGGCAGCGGCTGCCATCACCACGCAAGCATCTTCACTGTGTCATGATAAGCTATCCGTGTTGAAGGAGAACCTGTAGGGACTTTTTAAAAGGGGGATCTTGTTGAGCATCTTCCCTATGAAACTCTGAAGAGATACTGTCTGTGAGAGTTATATATTCCACTTCAGAACTTTTGAAGTTATTGTTGATACCATACTGTTTTTCTTTGAAATAAATATTTAAAAACATTTTTATTGGTATCTATTTTTTTTAATTTACCAGTAGCTGCTGCATTTCCCACCCTAGACTTCTACACGAGTCAACAAGTTTTCCCAGTTTTTTGTGGTAAAATTAGGTGCCTCAACTTATATGCGGGTCCACTTATACACGAGTATATAAGGTACTAACCACAACCCAGCTGAATCAGTGGGCTTAGAGTGAAGCTTCTCCATGTAGAATGGCACTAATAGACTTAGTTCTGACTGAGCTGGTAATGCTGGATCTGGACTGCATCACTCAAGACAGCTGGTGTAGACTGGGCTGTACAGCAATAAAAGAAATCCCTGCATAGGGTGAGCGAGCGAGTGGCTAGGAAGGCTGAGGCTTCTGTTTGTGGAGAACTGCTCAGTTCAACCACTACCTGCTATTTGCAGAGGCAGTAGATAGAGTGCATGCAAGGACATAGGTAAGGGGGGGGTTCCCGGGTTCAACCCCCCCCCCTTATATGTCCAAAGTTCCGCCCCATTTGTGTTTTTTGTATTTATTAGTATTTTTTCAGTTTTTGGCCTGCAGAAGGTGCAGCTTTTAGGCTAGCAGCACAAAAATTTCAGGAATTTGTTGGGAGACTCTCCTGATGATACCACCCAGGATTGGTAAGATTTGGTTTAGGGGGTCCAATGTTATTGACTCACAAAAGGGGTGCCCCACCCCCTATTGTTTCCAATGGGAGCTAATAAGAGACGGGGGCTACACATTTGAGGGTCCATAACTTTGTACCCCCTGAACCAAACTTCACTAAACCAAGGTGGTATCATCATAATAGTCTCATTCTGATACCACCCAGGTTTGGTAAAGTTTGGGTCAGGGGGTCTAAAGGTATGGACTCCCAAAGGAAGTGCCCCATCCCCCATTGTCTCTAGTGGGAGCTAATAGGAGATGGTGGCTACACTTTTGAGGGTCCATAACTTTGGACCCCCTCAATCAAACTTCACCAAATCTGGGTGGTATCATCAAGAGAGTCTCCTAAAGATACTCTGAAATGTTGGTGCTGCTAGCTTAACAATTGCACCCCTGACAGCAGGCACCCCCAAATTTCCCCAGATTCTCCTTTTAAATCCACCCCCTTCGGCATAGATTTAAAGGGAGAATCTGAGGTCCCCAGTTTAAAGATTGAAAGTGATGCTGTTTCAGGGTGGGGGAGAATCCACCCCAAAACAACATCACTTTCAATGTTGTTTTAACTGGGGACCCCAGATTCTCCCTTTAAGGTGGATTTAAAAGGAAAATCTGGGCTCCCTAGTTTAAACACCACTGAAAGTGATGCTGTTTGGGGGTGGATTCCAGCATCACAGTGGCTGCCCATGGAGGGGGCAGGGGTGCAAAACTCAGATTTTGCACCGGGCTCCATTTTTCCTAGCTACGCCTCTGCCTGGAGGGGAGAGCAGAAGGGACTGCCGGCTGCTGGCTGGGAACGCAGCCAGGGGGGATGGGGCGGGGAGGGCAGGGGAGTCTGCCTTCCCTGGCCTCGGAGAGCTGCTTTTATAAGCACTGAGGCTGTGGGTGGGGCTTGGGGAGGTGAGGCCACGCCCCTAGGGGCCCCCGAACCCACCCCATAAAAAATCTATACCTACGTCACTGAGTGCATGTCAGTGGATTCCTCAGGCCTCTGCCAATGGCTAAAGGTTTTTTTGGGTTGCCAGGAATTCTGGACAGATTTGGGCGCCTTGCAGATATTCTGTGTGAACTGAAAAAGCACTCTCTTGCAGTTGAACACTGTAGTGGAATGTAACTACTGGGGTCAAACTGCCTTTCAGGGAAGGTTGTCCACCATTTCTGATGTCTTGTCAAGGCGAAACTGGTAACCTTCCAAATTTCCACAGAATGCAGTTAGGTATTGATATATTCTTATGCAGATCAGTTAATTGATGTCCAAAAAAGGGCCACGCGAAGCCCAAAGTGTTTTGGCTGCAGGTCTCATAGGCAGTAACCACCTGGAGCTTTAAACTGGATGTTCCAGCTAGCCTATCCAAAGTGAATGATTTCCTGGGGACAAAAGGATCTTGCAAGCATATGCAGAACCATAATGGCTGAAAATTATTGTTTAGGTGAATCTGAAGAAGTGTGACGGCTGTGATTTGAAAGCCTTAAAAGGACCTGCGGACTACCTGGTTGCAGCCAACAGCATGGAGATTTTAGAACAAATGGAAACTTTCATGAAAATCTGGATTAAGCAAATAGAGCAGGTAGTGTTCGGAGGGGCCTTGTTTATGAATATGGAATGATAGGGACATAGAAGAAGAGTTGGATTTATATGCTCCCTTTCTCTCCTGTAAGGAGACTCAAAGGGGCTAACAAACTCCTTTCCCTTCCCCCTCCTCCACAACAAACATCCTGTGAGGTAGGTGGGGCTGAGAGAGGTCAGAAGAACTGTGACTAGCCCAAGGTCACCCAGCTGGTGTGTGTTGGAGTGCCCAGGCTAACTGAATTCCCCAGATCAGCTTCCGCAGCTCAAGTGGCAGAGCGGGGAATCAATCCTCCAGATTAGAGTACATCTGCTGTTAACTACTACGCCACTGCTGCTCTTAACCACTACACCATAGCAGGCATTCTTGTGGGTGAGCATCAGCACTGACCCTCAGCTTTGATGCCACTGACGGGAAACCAGCCATGAAACTGAAACTGAAGGTTGCGCTGCATTTTATTCTTTCACCACCCAGGCATGGAAGACCTAAGCTTCTCCCCACCTTCCAAATTGATTGAACCAGCGCTTCTTTTAATCTTCAGCAAGAGATGGTGTTGGGAAGGTGGATTATTTTTCCAATCATGGCTTTGCTGTGCTGATGAAATGTTCCAAGCAAAAGGTCATCCTCTTCTTTGGAAGAAGGAGAGATACAGACAGTTAGACTATGGGCATTTGTCATGAGCTACTGTGTGAAGGAGCGGGCATTAATTCATAGGGTCACCATGATTTGAAAGTGACTTGATGGTGCTTAACACACACTACACACACACACACACACACACACACACACACACACACACACACACACACACAGAGAATGTAAAGTGTCTTCTAGTATTTTGCACTGTCCTATTTTCCTGTGACAGAATGGAACTCTCTGGCCTCCCCCACCAAGCACCCCCTAATCTCCAGGAAATGCTGCTCATGAAAAATAGGGGGCCCAGAGGAATGGCATGATGGGGGAGGGGCCAAGGTAGGAAGAGGGAATCAATGGCATTAGGGTTGCCAAACTCCAGGTGGTGGCTGGAGATCTCCCACTATTACAGTTGATTTTCAGGTAACAGAGATCAGTCTCTCTGTGTTGAAAGGTGGACCCTGTGGCATCACACCCCACTGAGGTCTGTCCCCTCCCAAGACCCCCCTCCTTCTCAGGCTCCAGTCCCAAAATCTCTAGCCGTTTTCCCACCCAGAGCTGGCAGCCCTCGTGGCAATTGCCCGTTCAGTCTGGATCCAGTCTGTTGCTGGTTGGGGTGTTGAGAATAAGTGGGGTCACCAACCTCCGGAGGAAGGGCTGGAGGTCCCCCAGAATGGAAAGTAGTCTCCAGAGATGGCAGCTGTGGAGGGGAGGCGTTACGGCATCCTGATCCCCACTGAGCTTTCTCCCCATTCTGGACTCTTTCTACTCCAGACACCAACCCCAAATCTCTAGGAATTCCCCAGCCTGGCAGCCCTAAGAATGAGGCAGAACTACGTGCTGTCTTTTAGTTCTTCATCAGCTGTTTTTGAAGGCAGAATTTACACGGGGGCCTCAGCAAGTAAAAAAAACAAACCCCTGTGATTCAGGAACAGCCGCCAGGTTTATTATTTGCTTATTTAACCTGAAGGGTTTATTAAGGAGAAATCTTACCAAAATGATCTACTATTAATGCTGTCAGCCCAGGAACTGGTGCAGTGGCATGCGGCTGCACACTGTTGTGGTCATTTGGTTGCTTGCATGCAGGATTGACCATCTTCTGCATGAATTGCAGGTCATTGCTGAAAACGACCAGTTGCGGAAGGAAGCGGATGATCTTGGGCCACGAGCGGAGCTTGACCACTGGAAGAAGCGGCTCTCCAAGTTCAATTACCTTTTGGACCAGCTCAAGACCTCCGATGTGAAGGCTGTCCTGGGAGTGCTGACTGCTGCTAAATCGAAGCTCCTACAGGTATGCCGGGACTGGCTTCAGCATCATAAGACTGGGAACCACCCCAATGAATATGTAGCAGAAATACGCCAGGCCAACTTCAACAAAAAAACTGCATCAAATCTACAACTTTCCAGTGAAATACAAAACAGCAAAAAATAAAAAGGTCGTTAAAAAAAGCTGTAGTTTGCTTCACACAGTCCAGTAAGCAGCTTAACCCGCCAGGCCTGAGACAGTTTCTGGGTGAGTAGAAAAGATAACCTCAGCTCTTGCCGAACAGTTTTGCTGAAGGAAGTGTTCCTGCCAGTGAATCCTGACCTTCTCACCCTGCTTCACAAGTCCCCTAAGTCCATGGTGGCGAACCTTTGGCACTCCAGATGTTATGAACTACAATTTCCATCAGCCCCTGCCAGCATGGCCAATTGGCCATGCTGGCAGGGGCTGATGGGAATTGTAGTTCATAACATCTGGAGTGCCAAAGGTTCGCCACCACTGCCCTAAGTGCTGTTCCTGATGGGCAGCACACCTTGAAGGCTGACATGAGGGAAGAGGTGAAGGTCTGCAGTGGAAGGAGGTAATCAAAGAATTTGCCCCTCCCCTTCAAGTGAAATTGTCCAAGGGGTTTTACCCAAGATTAGTCCTATTCCTGTTTAGTGAGAGCATCCCCTAGTCTGATGTAAACATTTTGTGGCAATAACTTAATGACTAAACTGAGGTTACTGTACTTGGTCACATCATGAGAAGACAACACTCGCCGGAAAAGATAATATGCTAGGAAAAGTTGAAGACAGTAGGAAGAGGAAGACCCAACACAAGATGGATTGACTTAGTAAAGGAAGCCACAGCTGTCAATTCATGTCTGGAGCAAGACTGATAATGATAGTATGTTTTGGAGGTCACTAATTCATAGGGTCACTCTGTCAGAAGTGACTTGATGGCATAGAACAAACACAATGGAATGAGTTCCTTTGATTCTCTGAGGCAGAATTGTGTCTGTTATGTGTCAAAAGCTTTCAGAATACTCTGTAGCTACATACGCAAACTTCAGAGCAGCATGTGTCGCTTAAACAAATTTTTGTGCTTGCGTTTTAATTTTTGAAGAGCTGGCGAGAGCTGGATACTCGGATCACTGATGCCACAAACGAAGCCAAAGACAATGTAAAGTATCTGTACACCCTTGAGAAATGCTGTGATCCTCTCTACAATAGTGACCCTGTAAGTAGAAACTCTTTGCTCATTATAAAAGTATGCTTATCCCTTAGGTCACAAACAAATGATAGCCAGTAACATTTTCAGAGGTCCATAATCTTAAAACTAGTTTAAAAACTGATATAGAAATGGGTAACTCCTTTCAGTGGTTGTTTCCTGTTATGCGAAAGAAGTATTATTTTCGTGCGGATGGGGTGGTATGTCAAGTTTGAATGAATGAATGAATGAATGAATGAATGAATGAATGAATAAATAAATATTTTTAGTCTGAGTACTGTGGAATATAACTGCTTAAAGAAAAGGGCAAGCCAACATGACCTTTTCAGGGTGGGGTAAGGAGATACTTTAGAGAGCGGGACACAGGGTTAAGCTCGGTGGACTATTCCAGGAGAATTTCCCAGCATATTTTGGTTAATTTGAAGAGCGTCAGGCCTGAGCCTGATGGTTGGGGGTGGTTTGGCATTTGCAAGGGAACTGCAAGGCCTTCTTCTCTGCAGGTATCCGGGTATCTGTCTGTGTCCTTGGAGCCAGGAAGAGCAACCGCTTATCAAGTGTAAAATGTTCCCAGCTCTCTTATGCTTTGTTCTAGGGGCACAGTGAACTGTTTGGGTTACAGGGGGGCGGGGTGCTGTGGGGGAGATAGGCAAGTGATTTTCACGGGATTCTTCAGAATCGTCTTTGCTGATGTTTACCCTTTGATTGTAGAGCAAATCTACAGTTTCTATTCGTTTTGGACCCGGGCTCTGACAAAGAGTCAGATGTAGATTTATCTGCTTTATATGGTTAGCCTAAATCTGTTTGTTAAAGGAACTGTGTGAAAAACTGCAGCAGAGCTACTCTGCGGACTGACTGGTATATCTGTGTCTTAGTGACCTCAGGAGTACTAGCCGAATGGCACAGACTTTTGCTGCAAATTTGGTCAAGCGGTTTTCAGATATTGACACTGGAGTTGAAAAATGTGATGTGTTTAAGGGCACACTGAGGGCACTTCCAAGCTAGCCTGTGTGATTTAACAATGTTGTGTCTGTCTTGACTGTCAGCAGATAATGCAGGAGTTCATGAGTGGGTCTTAACTTTGTGGTGGATTTTGCCGGCCCCCTAACTCATGAAAGAGTTAGCTTGCTGTTTGTTTGTTTGTAACCAGATTAGTTAGATTACCTTGTAATGAATAGGGCCTTGAGTTTACAAGTTCTTACTAGAATGTAGAAACCTTTTCCATAACTAGTAAAGTACTTGTTTAATCATTGGGTATCAATCAATATGTGCCTTGGCTCACTACACAGAAAGGGGCGGGGGGAACTCTGGATAAAAGGCTAATTGCTCCTTGTTTCCCCAGTTTTCTTTCACTTCTGATCTCTCTTGTACTAGTCACTATGTGGTTAAGATAAAGCTTAGACAGTTAGAAAGTTGTTTATTATTTTCTATCCATGTATTTCCTTCCTATTAGTATTATTTAGTAAAGCATTGGTGCATTCCACACAACATAATGGTAACGGGTTTCATCCATTATTTGTTAATCTGGGTCCATTTTATTCCATTTTTGTCTTTCACCCGATTGCCTCTTTTCCGTGAAGGAACTGAGTTGAGGTTGGGGGCAGTGGTGGGATTCAAATAATTTAACAACCAGTTCCGGTGGTGGGATTCAAATAAGTTATCAACTGGTTGTTTACAAGCACCGTTTTAACAACCAGTTCTGCCAAAGTGGTGCAAACCTGCTGAATCCCACCACTGGTTGGGCGGGTGGGGGATACAATCTGTTTTCTTTGTTCCCCTCCACACAAACCTGCTATTTTTTTACAATGCCAACGCACAGGTGCAAACAGCCCATTTGTCCTGGATTTTGATTGGCTGTTCCATCACCACAGCCCCGCTTACACCTGTTCCTATCCTCTGCTGAGGGAATGCTTCCCATTGGTGGAGAATCTACAGCAACTCCAGGAGCCCAAAGCAGGACCTCCCCCTCCCCCCCCCCATTTCTCTAGTGTGGGTAAAAAGTTTAGGGCATTGAAACCACGACACATGTAAACATGAAGTGTGCAATTCCACCTCCCCGGTTCCTGTACACATTTGGGTGAAATGATGCTCATAATCGCTGCCATGGGGTGAAAATGTGGTTGGGGGCATTTCGGAAATGGTGGGCTATCACACCAGTGGCAGCTCAGTAGAAGTGAAACTGGCATAATGTAAGGTGGGAGAACGGGTGGTGGGTGGGAAAAATAAATGTTTAACAGTTTATTAATATTATTGTTTCATAATTCCTGCTGCACTAATATATTACTATATATTGAGAAAAGTGCAATACCAATCCAAATGCCTCTCTTCTTCTTCATCATCATCATCAAATTATCAGGGAGGAGATTTCAAGGTCTTTGGGGAATTGTCTCTCTGGGTAACTTGCACCAGAATTGGACCTTCCTCTGTCTTTTGTTGCTAAGGCCATGATAAGAAGTGCAGATGTACAGGGATTGGAATGGATCCCTTCACGAAGGGAGGTCCTGTGGTGGCATCAAATCACACTGGTCATCTTTTTGCCTTCCAGGTGGCCATGGTAGATGCTATTCCTGGTCTCATTCATGCTATTAAAATGATCCATAGTATTTCCTGCTATTATAACACCTCTGAGAGAATAACGTCCCTCTTTGTGAAGGTGAGTATGCTCCCAGTTCTTCTCCCCCAACAATTTGGAAATGCAATTTGACTATTATGAACAGTTTTAAAAGGTTCATGCTCTACCTCTTGTCATCTGCCTATGTTTTTCTAGGTAAAGAATATCTCTGAGTTTGATTTCCAGCTCCTGCAGACTTGGGGAAAGGGAGTCCTAAAAATTCTGAATAGGTGGAATAGGGCTGGTTTTTATACTTTACTGAGGCAAGACCTCTGGTATTTCTTGCAGGTCACAAATCAAATGATAACAGCCTGTAAAGCTTATATTACAAAGAATAATACCGCCACCATCTGGGATCAGCCACAAAATGAAGTTCTGGAAAGAATGCAAGCTGCTATAAGACTTAAGCAGGTAACTTAAACCTTCATGTAAGAACCAAATTTTGTGCCTTACTATTTAAGGAACCAAGGGGACAAGGGAAAGAGCAGCAGGTCAAAGAAAATGTCAAGAAAGAGAGGAAAATGCTTTTGAAGAAGCAACTTTGACATGCAAATAATAGCTCCATGCAAAAAGGAAATACCAGTCAAGGCTGCAGCATTACATAGTGCAGGTTCTCCCTGTTTGCATTCATTTGCTACTGTGCACATAGAGGCAAAGAGACTGGTGGCAGGGCTTTTTGGGGGGATTTTTTGTGCATGTTCCTCCATTGGCTGCCATTTCTTTGCCTTTTAATCCTGGGGAGCCATTGGAGGGACCTTTGAGGGTTTAAAAATGGTATTGTTATGGCACCAAAGCAGTAGTTCCCTTTTGAGTGTGGCCACCTTGGAATCCTGAAGTGGGGCAGCGGGCACAAGCACAGGAGTGGGCACAAGCAAACCCCGACATTTTCACAACTCACATAGTAAATCTTCAACACTTCAGGCAGAAGGAACAGGATGTGTTTCTTGCAGAGACGCAGCTGACCTTCAGTCACCCAGTGAAATTTGTCTTGTGGTGCAGCTGCTGCTGCCGCCGCCAAAGCAACCATTTTAAAGACCTGCATAGCCATTCTGATCTCCAACACTCAACCAGAAGCTTGTTTGGCTCCAGGAAAGGCGTCAACAGGCACAGTGGCCCCTGTGCTCAGTGACATAGGTATAGAATTTATGGGGGAGGGTTCGGGGGGGACTCCTCCCCAAACCCCGCCCCTATCCTCAGTGCTTATAAAAGCAGCTCTCTGAGGCCAGAGATGGCAGACTTCCCTGCCCTGCCCGCCCCGCCCCCACCGGCTGGGCTCCCAGCAAGCAGCCGGCAGTCCCTTCTGCCCTCCCCTCTAGGCAGAGGCGTAGCTAGGGAAAATGGAACCCGGTGCAGTTTTGTGCCCCCTCCATGGGTGGCCACTGTGATGCTGGAATCCACCTCCAAACAGCATCACTTTCATTGGTGTTTAAACTAGGGAGCCCAGATTCTGCTTTTAAATCCACCTTAAAGGGAGAATCTGGGGTCCCCAGTTTAAACAACATTGAAAGTGATGCTGTTTGGGGGTGGATTCTCCCCCACCCCGAAACAGCATCACTTTCAATCTTTAAACTGGGCTTCTCCCTTTAAATCCATGCCGAAGGGGGTGGATTTAAAAGGAGAATCTGGGGAAATTTAGGGAGTACCTGCTGTCAGGGGTGCAATTGTTAAGCTAGCAGCACCAAACTTTCAGGGTATCTTTAGAAGACTCTTCTGATGATACCACCCAGGTTTGGTGAAGTTTGGTTTTGGGGGGTCCAAAGTTATGGACCATCAAAGGTGTAGCCCCTATCTTCTATTAGCTCCCATTGGAAACAATGGGGGATGGGGCACCCTCTTTGGGAGTCCATAACTTTGGATCCCCTGAACCAAACCTCACCAAACCTGGGTGGTATCATCAGGAGAGTCTCCCAACAAATTCCTGAAATTTTGGTTCTGGTAGACGAAAAACCGCGCCTCCCTGCAGGCCAAAAACCAAAAAACATTTTAAAATACAAAAAAACACAAACGGCAGAGGATTGGATATGTAATGGGGGCGGGGGGGTTGAACCCAAGAACCCCCACCCATTACCGACATCCTTGCCTGTGCTAAAGCAATGACCAATGTAAAAAAGAACCCCTTTGGTGGCATAGTGGGGAAAATGGCAGTCATGAGGGGCTGATGGAAGGAAAATGGCACCAGTGTGGATGGGACCTTTGAAAATGCACACCTTCTTGTCTGCAGGGTGCAATAATAATCTTGGTTTATCCTTTTCCACAAAAGAAAAGAGAACAGGAATTTTGGAAAAGAGTTGGAAAAGGGTGATTGGAGCATGAGTAGACAGACACGTTCCCTGCCTCCCCCCACCCCGGCCCCAGCATTCCAGCTTGGTCGTGGGAGCAGTTCTCGTTAAGTATGAATGCTGGAAACGAGGGTGTGCTCTAGCTCTGTTTACTTTTTGTTTGTGTCTTGGCTCCTGCTCTTTCTTCTTCAGGAATACCAAAACTGTTTTCACAAGACCAAACGAAAACTGGAACAAAGTCCATCTGAACGACAGTTTGATTTTAGTGAAGTGTATATCTTCGGAAAATTCGAAACTTTTAATCGCCGACTGCTTAAGATCATGCACATCTTTGATACCATCACAACCTATTCCATCCTACAAGACTCCAAAATGGAAGGACTTGAAATTATGGCAACTAGATTGCAGGTAGGCAAAATGTATTTGATCATTAGTTGCTGTGGAAAGAAGTTGCAATCTAAGAGTTAATGAGAACATCTCATATGTATGGGATTGGGACCTACCAGTTGGATGAGTGGGGTATAGTGTTGTTTTTAGACCAGATATGGTGTCAGGCTCTCGAACGTGGAAATAACAGAGACCATAGGCAAGTCCTAAAGCAGTTTATTTCTACAACGCGTAGAGTAACAGAGAAAGCTGAATCTAAGCTTTCCCACATAGATCCAGCCATTATATCCTTCAATCCCCCCCATTTGATTCCCACCAAATGTGTTTCACAAAGTGTATAACATTTGCACTATAGAGCTTCAAGAAACCTGGGAACCGCTTCGGCAGACCTTCCTTCGTGAGAGGAGGGCTTTTGGGCTTGCCAGGAATTCGCTGTAAAAGGGGAGAGGGAAACAGGAAAGCATTTACAGGAAACATTTGCAATTCCCACACAGCAAGACATCTAAGCACTGACAGGCATGGACCTGACAATATGGCACAGTAAGGAGAAGGCATGGACCTGCATTTCTCTCCTGCAAGTTCTTTGCCATGCTCAAATGTGAGGAATTTGATGTGTTCAATTATACATAGAAACCTGTCAACATATAAGTGAAAGCATTAAGCCATTAGTTTGTTGTATCACTTTTTCTAACCAATTAGGACTTGCTTTGCAAGCAACAGGTAGCTAAAGTGGGTGTCTTACCCCTTCATTGTTCACAGAGGTTCTGTGAACAAGTCCTGTGAAGAGAATTTGTGATAGAAAGTGGCATCAAGGGACAGCTGACTTGTGGAGACTCCTTGTGGGGTTTTCAAGGCAAGGTGGTTTCTTGATGCCTCTTCATAGCAGCCCTGGACTTCTTGGTGGTCTCCCACCCAAGTACTGACCAGGAATGACTCTGCTTAGCTTCTGAGATCTGATGAGACTGGCTTAGTCTGGGCCATCCAGGTCAGGGCAAAAGGATTAGAATAGCAAATGTTATCGTTCTGCTCGGCAAATTGCATGCTATACGATCCTGACCTCATTCACTTTTTAATGAAGAAGGTTCCCATTTTACAGATGGGCTACAGAGATCATGTGCATGATCTTAGGTGCATAGTGCTGCACAACTGCTACAATCCATCATTCACTTGGCCCTGTTTATTTTTTTCCTCAGTTTAGCTAACTCTGCTGGGGTGATATGAAAGCTGCCTTAGTGGTACTTTTATCAGTGACTCCTCATTGATGCATGAGTATAATTTGATTTATTTATGAAAGAGGGATGAACGTACCCGGGTAAACTGTATCTGAGATTAGATGGCTTGCAATACTTCATTGGATGAGCTCAGAACTGAGACCTAGTTGTGTCGGAACCAGTACCACTTCACATTTCAGGTAGAGGCTTACAGTACAGTAACCTTTATTAGGCATCAATACAGCAGATAAATATAGGCAATATAAGAGAATTGGAATGAATGTCGAAAGTGTACAAACATAATATACAGAGGGGAAAGCCCAGAGGATTATTTCAGAGTATTAATGAGAAAATTGCCACCATTTCCAATAGCATGGGATCCTGATTATTCAGGAGATAATTCAGTTTGGAGTTAGGAGGGCAAGGGCCTGCCAAAATTGGAGCCTTAAGAAAAAACTATGTCTAAATTCCATAAATTTTGGGCAGACAAAAAAAATGTGCTCTATCGACCTTTCAGAGGTTTGACACAAACATGCTTCTGGTGTAGAGATGTCGTAATGTCAGAATCCCAAAGACTGAGACAAACTCTTGTGTAAAACAGCAGTTTAATCAACAGCTTGTGGATCTTCCCTGGACAAAGCCAAAGCTGATTTACGTGCGCAAAGATCCAGTAATTAAAACGGCTTGCACCCCCCATCCTGGGAAAGCGCTCCTAAAACAACGGCAAAGGAGATAACAGTGAAGATGCCCAGCCACTGACCTTGGGCAGCACCTGGGGAATGAAATCATTCTTAAGAAACAGAGCAGAGACAGGCAGTATTGAAATTAACCCATTCCACCCTCACCCCCATTATACAGAAAGCAGTAAGAGCAATCCCAATATGAGCAGGCCTCCTGACACGTAAATCTCTCTGAAAATAGTGTAAGAGGAAATGTGTTGGTTGTTGCTTTGGTAATCACCCATCTCAGCTTGGGGTCAAACAATATGTTTAAATAGCTGGTTATCCTACATTTCCCAGGTATAATATCAAAACAAGGGGGGAGACACAGACTCCTTGCTTTGCCAAGTAAAAATTGATATTCCTGGTCGAATAACCGCTCCTTAATGCGATGGAGGATCTTGTTGGAGAAGGGCTCTAGTCTGGCATTCTTTGTGAGTTTGATATGCAAGAAATCTTTGCATGGAGGAGTGTTCAGCAAGGAGTGTCCACTACATGTATTCTGAAGTGGTACAACAAAGGCTTGGGTTGACTATCTCAGTGACAACTAAGCCTGAGCAGGATGTGATTGGGACATATTCATGATGTGATTTTTGTGTAAAAGGAAGGGGCTGTGGATCAGTGGCAGAGTGTCTACTTTGCATGCGGGTCCTGAATTCAGTCCCAGCAGTGGCGTTCCTCCCATTGAGCAAAGTGGGTAGTTTCCCAGGGTGCCCCCTTGTGGCGGGCGCCAAAAATTCAGGTTCGTTTGTGGGATTTTTTTGTATTTTAAAATGTTTTTTTGTTTTTGGCCTGTAGGGGATGCGGTTTTTAGGCTAGCAGCACCAGTATTTCAGGGATTTTTCAGGAGACTCTCCTGATGATATCACCCAGGTTTGGTAAGGTTTGGTTCAGGGAGTCCAAAGTTATGGACTCCCAAAGGGTGTGCCCCCATCCCCCATTGTTTCCAATGGGAGCTAATAGGAGATGGGGGCTACACCTTTGAGGGTCCATAACTTTGGACCCCCCGAAACCAAACTTCCCCAAACCTGGGTGGTATCATCAGTAGGGTCTCACGAAGATACTCTGAATTTTTGGTGCTGCTATCTTAGTAATTGCACCCTGACAGCAGGCACTCCCTAAATTTCCCCAGATTCTCCTTTTAAATCTACCCCCTTCCTGCCAGTGCTTGTTTTCTTTCTTTCTTTCTTTCTTTCTTTCTTTCTTTCTTTCTTTCTTTCTTTCTTTCTTTCTTTCTTTCTTTCTTTCTTTCTTTCTTTCTTTCTTTCTTTCTTTCTTTCTTTCTTTCTTTCTTTCTCTCAATGCCTAATAAAGGTTATTATTATTATTATTATTATTAAAATCCAATCTGGCCATTCAGCATGGATTTGAAGTGAGAATGCGAGGTCCTGAAGCTCACAGTGATGCTGGTTTCAGGGTGGGGGAGACCCACTCAGGGAAGAGATTATTCAATGTTATTAAATGGAATCCTGATTCCTTCATAAGATTTAAATGAAGTAAATCTCAGTCTCAGCTTTAAACAATTCCATTGAAAGTGATGTTGTTTTCAGGGTGGGGAGACCATCTGGGGAAGATCATCTTTCAATGTTGTTTAAACTGGGGACCCTGTGATTCCTCCTTCAAGGTGGATTTCTACCGAAAATCTGGGCTCCTAGCTTTAAACAACATTGAAAGTGATGCTGTTTGGGGGTGGATTCCAGCATCACTTGTTTAAACTAGGGAGCCCAGATTCTCCTTTTAAATCCACCTTAAAGGGAGAATCTGGAGTCCCCAGTTTAAATAACATTGAAAGTGATGCTGTTTCCCCCAATTGGGGGGACTGGATACAACACCATAAAATGTTTTCATAGCAGTAATAAAACATTTGTAAAGCATTTTGAAAATGTTTTCAAAAAAACTTTCTGCTGGGGTGCTGTGTGGCTGGGTTCTAGCAGCATTCTCTCCGGACGTTTCGCCTGCATCTGTGGTTGGCATCTTCAGAGGATCTAATAGTTGGAAAGGAAAACAAGTGGAGTATATATACCTGTGAGTAAAGGTCAATAGGTGAGGGCATCTGAATAGGAGTGGCCTGGCAAGTGAGTAACAATGATGTATAGCATGTGAGTAACAAAAGAGATAGCAAGGTCAATAGGTGAGGCATCTGAATAGAAGTAGTCTGGCCTTTGTGCCCTTTGATTATCTGAAGTCATCCTGTACCTGTGTGGAGCTGATTAGTCACTGTCTTGACTCTAGTGTTTTTCAGCACTGGCAGCCAAATTCTGTTCATTTTCATGGTTTCTTCCTTTCTGTTGAAGTTGTCCATGTGCTTGTGGATTTCAATGGCTTCTCTGTGTAGTCTGACGTAGTGGTTGTCAGAGTGGTCCAGAATTTCTGTGTTTTCAAATAATATTCTGTGTCCAGGTTGGTTTATCATGCAGCCTCATGCTATGGCATCTTTTTCTTTGGCTGAAATAGTCTGCAGTGCCTTTCGTGTTCTTTGATTCGTGTCTGAGTGCTGCATTTGTTGGTTCTTATGTAGACTTGTCCACATCTATATGGTGTGCGGTAGACTCCTGCAGTAGCTAGAGGATCCCTCTTATCCTTTGCTGAATGTAGCATTTGTTGAATTTTCTTAGTGGGTCTGTAGATGGTTTGTAGGTTATGCTTCTTCATCAGTTTTCCTATGTGGTCAGCGGTTCCCTTGATGTATGGTAAGAACACTTTCCCTCTAGATGGCTCTTTATCTTTGTTCATGTGGCATGTTTTTGGTCTTGCAGCTCTTCTGATGTCTGTAGAAGAGTAAGTATTAGCCAGTAGAGCCCGTTTTAGGTGGTTCAGTTCATCTTGAAGGAGGTGGGGTTCACAGATTCTGTGAAAGCCCACCATATGGTTCCGTTATGTGGATGACACATTCACCATTTGGAGCCACGGAGAAGAAGAACTAAACAAGTTCCTAGTACATATCAACAAGATCCACTCAAACATCCAATTTACTATGGAAAAAGAAAATGAAGGAAAACTGCAATTTCTAGATGTCCTAGTCAGCCGCAAACCAAACCAACAATTGGGCCACACAGTATACAGAAAACCTACACACACAGATAGATATCTACACAAAAACTCCTATAATCCAGAACAAAAAAGGAGCAGCATAAAAACTTTGGTAGATAGCGCAAACAGAATCTGTGAGTCAGCTCGTCAGTGATGCGAAGACTTCTGAGACCCCAGAATGACACTGTCTGTCTAAACAGACAATACAGATCTGCATAGATCCGTGGCCTGAATACAACACAGACTCTGATCTGAACTGGAGCAAGAAAGCTTCATCAGTTATGAGATTCCATTTAGCTGCCTTGTCTGATAGTTTTAGATGGATCTCCGAAAACTCTATGGTAAAAACACAGTGTTTCTGGCTATCCCTAGAGCTACATGGCATCACTTCTAGGTTTCTGGCTATCCCTAGAGCTACATGGCATCACTTCTAGGTTTTTCCTGGCAATGATGTCACATCATCTGTGAGGCCAGTATTTTTTACAATGTTTATTTTCTACGGCTGCGAGGGTGAAGGCAGGCCGCCTGACAGATGCACATTCAGCCCCTATTAAAGGGGGAGGGCATTCTTGTCTCCAGGCCGTTGCCAACCCTAGTTTTGCAATCAGATGACCTCGAGGCCGGTCCCTGGTTTCTCCCACTAAAGGATCTCAGTTAACAGGAAAGGAGACAATACGAGGAAGGGGTCTGCAAATGGATGAGGTGGATTTATACGTTCCTACTGGTTGATCCTGGGCATTGTAGTCTGATGGGGTTGCTTAATATTCTAGCCCTTTTTGTAGTTACTGATGTAGTAAGCCATTTTAATTATACTTTTCATTTATACAGGCTGCAGCAGTACAGGAAAATTGGGAGGTAACATATGCTAGGGTTGTTAATGTGGTGACTTGTGGTTGTGAAATGGCTTATTGAATCCAATGGCTTCGCATGGAGACATTGTGATAAAAGAAAAAGATACTGTGATTCATTGAACTTACTTATTTCTGGTGCAGTGGTCAGTCAAGAAAACCGCCGCACCCGAGCACACGCTCACAAAGTGCTGCACAGCTTTGCATGTTTGAATGTTTATTTTATTTGGAAGCAATATTTTTAATAGGACTCACTGGGTGGAGAGCCTTACAGTGTACAGAATTGTGAGTGGCTGCAAAATGACGTTTGTGTTATAATTCCCCCACCTATGATTTGGTTTTATTACTTGAAAGATACATGCTGTGTTGGTGAGGAGTAAATGCTCATCTTCCTTAAGCAAGCCTTTCCTGATGATGAAGGCACCTTCGTTCCAGCTGTAATTGTGCTCCCAATTACATTTAGAGCATTGTGGCCACCCTGAAGAAAAAGCAGTACAACTTCTTAGATCAAAGGAAAACTGATTTTGACCAGGACTATGAAGAGTTCTGCAAGCAAACGAGTGACCTGCATGTAGGTTTGAAAGTATCCCCATTCCTATTTTGACACCGGAAAATCCGTTTGACACAGGAGTGAGTGGGTTTCTGTTACCAGGACTGATAGCAATCTGGCTGCTGTATTTGTTATGAATGAGAGGTGCCAAACTGACTACCAGTAGATCACAGGTGTCAAACTCGCGCCCCTCCAGATGTTATGGACTACAGTTCCCATCATCCCCTGCCAGCATGATGCAGGGGAATGGGAACCAGAATCATAACATCTGGAGGGCCCCAGCTCAAATTCTAGGCGTAGATGGCTGCATTTTTACCAAAGGAAATCTTTTGCAGTGCCATGTTCCTTGAGAAAGCCAGGCCCCTATGAATTCTGTAAGGAATTTACGTTAAGGCTCAGCATTTTATAGATGTTTCTGAACTGAGGGTACCTTTGGAAACATGACTTAAATGTGGTAGATACAGCCACGAAAGGGCTACCACTTTGGATAGTCAGTCTCCACTTCAGTTGGAAGAATTACCCGGAGACAGAGAATGAAGGGGGGGTCACTGTGATCATTAACCTATGCCAGTGGTGGCGAACCTTTGGCACTCCAGATGTTATGGAATACAATTCCCATCAGCCCCAATTGGCCATGCTGGCAGGGGCTGATGGGAATTGCAGTCCATAACATCTGGAGTGCCAAAGGTTCGCCACCACGGACCTATGCTTACCAGGATTGTCCTGTGTGAGAACTCTTAAATGATCAGGCAGTTGTTACTATTGAAATGGGTTTTATTAAGAATAAAAGGCAAATAGATGAATCATCAGCAAATGACATGTACACATAATGCACACAAGAACTAAGAGAAAAGGGAGGAGGCCAGATAGCATTTAGAGAAGGGTGGTGATGACCAATCCTGAAGGAGAAGCCCACCAAGGCTGCATGTGAGGAGGAAAGCTGTCTGTGCTTCTGGAAGCCAAGAGGGGGTGAGCGTACAGATCCAAGACACAAGTCTTTTCTGGAGTCGTGAGAGAGGCTGAATGGTTTGTTAGGTCCCAAGAGGATGCCTGAACCATTTACTTAAGCACTGATTGATTGACAGGATGGGTGCCAATAGTAATAGTCTGCTCAGAACACTGATTAAATCACCTGAAGATGACATAACGGGGTCTGTCTAGTCTCACTGTTAAGTCAGGCACACTTTTAGGCTGAAGGGACAGTGAGCTTCCTGCCCAGGCTTGGCACAAAATGGTTCTCAGTTCCCACCCTCTGAGGGGGAGCGGTGCCCTGGCCTGAGGCCAATCGTAGAGACCCCCTTGCCTCCATAAAATCCTTTAACAAAACTGGTAAAAACAGGAGGTGGGGACAACCACAAAATGGCTGCCACAGGAGGCCAAGCCAACCATAAAAAGTCAGAGAAAATGTTATGCA
Source organism: Sphaerodactylus townsendi (assembly GCF_021028975.2). Classification (NCBI taxonomy): domain Eukaryota; kingdom Metazoa; phylum Chordata; class Lepidosauria; order Squamata; family Sphaerodactylidae; genus Sphaerodactylus; species Sphaerodactylus townsendi. The sequence continues at coordinate 2,943,339 of NC_059433.1, read as the reverse complement.
TAACTACAATTATATCTGTTCAGCATTTCAGGTGTTTACCATCATGCTTTTTAGAATGAACATGTAGTGAAAGAATTTCACACATGCACACAAGTGTACTGAATATATTGAGCTACCTAAAATACACTAATCTGGCAGTATTTGTCAGATCTCCAATGGCCAATCAAAAGATCTGGGCAAAAGCCCCCCCCCCCCCCCAGTTTATAAAAGCACTTGATGAGCACTAAAAAAGGTGAAAGGAGCCAAGATGAGGACCCCTCCTACAGACTATATCACACTGAGATCCTGCTTATGGGGTAATACCAGAGTTGACGCATTTCTGTGAAAAAGATGCTTCAAAACCTTTGTAGAGCTTAACTGTGAAATCATAGTTACCCATAGTTACTCATTCAGAGACCTGTGCTGATGGCACATGTGTGGAGAGTTCTGAACATGATTTGGCAGAGCATCTTAGCATTTGTATTATCATTCTCTGGTTGATGCATTGTGTCATTTGGCACTTTTGACTTGCCAGTTTTTTTGTAGATCAGAGAAACACATTCTGACCTTGATTTTCATTCATTTTTGTACCCCATCCCTCCTCCCCTTGGTGATCTGCCTCATGAGGCACAAAATCAGAATATAAATCTTCATAGGCTAACTTTGCCTCATTACACGTGTAACGTGGTACAGATTGAACTGATATGTAAATAGCATAGTTCCACTGGAAAAAAAGCAACAGTTAGCTAAAGGCCTGCTCAGACAGCTCAGGTGTATTGGGCCAGCTTGTGTACTGGAAGAAACTCTTCAGGTTCCTCAGTGCCTCTGCACATAGGTATGTTGCACCCCTTTCAGAATCTCTGTTGGTGACGGCTGTGTTCCCTAGTGTCAGTAGGAGAGGATCACTTTTGCTTCATCCGCCACAGTGGGGTAAAGTACAGCCATCCCCACCCCCCCATAGGAATTAACGGCAACCAATTCATTTCTTTGGGACGAAGTAAAGGGGACATGACTGAAGTAGAAGTTAAACATTTTATCCCTTCCCAACCACTGAGAAACACATGAACCCCCACTGTCCAAGCCCTCCCTGGATTGGATCTCTCAGACACACTCTGGAGTATGTTGGAGGGTGGGGACTGGCATTGCTCATGTGAAGAAGTTGGATCACATAACAGACACGCCCTCTCCATCACCCTGTTTCCTCCTGCAGCACCAATTGCAGACCTTTATGGATGTCACCTTTGAAAAGATTGCGAACACGGAAAGAGCACTCAACATGCTGAAGAAATTTGAAAGGTAAAACATTGTTAGCTTTAATCTTGGAAACTGGGAAGTGGCAGTAGATTTGTATCCCCCCCATTTTAATAAAATGCTGCATGTGTAATGGTAGGGACAGTTAATTAAAAGGCATAGACCATTATCAACTCGGGAGAACATCTAACCAATAACAAGACATTTTGTTACAAATCTCTGCTTGCTGGTAACAAAGGTTTGTTTAGTGCAAAACAGATTCTCAGTACTGGTGGCATGGTTCCATTTGTTTATTCCCAAACAGAATAGCATTGATTGCAAATTGAATGATTTCTTCTTGATAGAGGTTAAGATGGCAGCCGGCTGGCAGATGCACAACTCCGGTAGGGCATTTTAATTTTAAATGGTATTAACATTTCATTGATTTAAATAAGGCTTGATAACCCGTTGTACTTCATTGGACTCCCATCTTTTTGGAATACTGTTTTACTTACATTCCTTTATATCTCTCACCTGGCTGCTTCACAATAGAAGGCAGTGGGGTTAAAAAAACTCCTTGATTGCTAGAGAGATAAGACTTACCAAACACAGGTAACTTTGGGTTTCTTCTGCTGCCTTGACCAATGGGGAAAAAAGGAAGCGAAACAGAGACTCTTTAAAACACTGCTCTCCCCCCCAATTCCAAAGAAGACCAAGTAACCTCATATTGATGAGTTACTAACTCCAAGGAATGCAGTTAAACAGATAATAAAATACCAACAGAAGAAGTCTGGATATTAAAAGTCATAGAATACTTGGAAATGGCAAAATCGACATCTTTAGTAAGAGACAGAGAAGTTTATAGAAAACTTTTATGGACCATCTATTGAAAACACGTGGCAGAAGAGAAATAAATGCAGGATTTAAGATCTAAAGGAAAACAGCAGAATGATTTCAAATATTAGTAATACAAATACACAGAGTGTATTTGATAAATGGTTTTATTTTAAATACATGAATGAACCTAGAATGGATTACAATTCAACAATGAGATAGCTGGAAGGGTGTATGGTGTTTAGTTTAGTTAGTTATAATTGGATGTTTTGATATTATCACATTTGTATTTTATTATTTCCTGTGGTTTTTGTTTTCTTTATTTCTGGGGTGTATAGTGGTATATGTATTTTTGTTTTTTTCCTTTCGTCCTTTTTTGTATTGGGGAAATTAAAAAATGTTAATGTAGGAATGCAGTTGATATTCAGACTCAAATCTGTGTAAGAGCCCTTTCTTAGAGCTTGTTGGGAATCTTGGTCTTCTCACTGGGGATACTCTAGTGATCCTCCTGTAACAATTTAACTGCAGTACAGACCAGCTGCATAAACTGTCCAAAGATTTAGTGACAAAGGCACAGAAGGACATTCAACCAGTTCCATATACATAGAGTAATACCCTAAACCAAAGGGGGAAAACCTCTTTAGCAGGGGCGTACCTAGGCAAACTGGTGCCCGGGGACAAAACCTGAGTTTGGCGCCCCCCCCCCCCGGCCCGGCGTATGGGTGGCCACCCTCCCCCACCATGACCAAACAATGATTTTTTGCACCAGCTCACAAAACACCTCCTACTCCCATCAAAACATACATGGCTCTCTCCCCACCAACTCTTTTCCTAATTTCCTTGTACTCACTGGTGTGCAGGATTTGCTCTCTGTTAGAATGTGGTGTAACTCCTGCCTATAGAGTCCTACCTGCCTATTTTCCCATCTAGCACCCCTGCAGTTATGATGTCCTTTATGTCAGCACAGCTAAACATCCTTCTGAGAGCAACCCTCTGGGGCAGATGTATGAACATTCTTTGCTGCAGAAGACACTGCCCCTATTCACAATAGTGTCTTGAAACAGTCGCATGTGGTTTGCTGCATTGTGATTTTTATACACCCCTGTGGAAAATTTGTATCAAACTGTTACTGATGAACAGTAAGGATCTCCAATAAGAAATCAGTGACTTAACTTTAAGCCACCCAGCATCCTCCAACAGTGGTGGCCGGAGCCCACGTGCCCATAAACGGCTATGAGGATGCCCAGCACAAGACGACAACTGCCAGCACTAATGCAGAGAAAGTAATGTACTGTGACTGATATTTTTGTTGATACATTTAATATCAATAAAAGTTTGTTTGATTGATAGATTTTCTCTTCATACAGCATGTGGCCAATTTATCTTCCTTCACCCTTCAATGGCATGTCTAGAAATCTATACACATGAATGGCTGAGGCTAGTGATGTAATGTTTAATAACCAGTTCTACTTGCAGCAGTTCTGATTGCCAATCTGAATATGCAGTTTATAAGATTTAATGTTAATAATAATGCATAAGATGATGATGATGATAACAACACAAGCCTTTATTGGCATATAGGATGATGATGATGATGATGATGATGATGATGATGATGATGATGATGATGATGATGATGATGATAGAAGACACTAAATACCATGTTTTGAAAATCGAGCTTCAGTGACTATGGCACAAACCAGCTGAGGTAGTCCCAGTAGAAATCAGCACCCGGGGCACCATTCCGAAAACACTGGTGCAGCACTTGAAACATCTTCAAATCAACAAAATAAAAATCTGTCAGATTCAGAAGGCAGCCCTGCTGGGATCCACATGATTACTACACCGATACATTACAACTTCCTAGGTCTCTGGATGAGACTGAAATTGTAATGAAAGGTCAACAACCAGCTAAAGAACTGGCAGCTGTGAAACCAACCATGATCGTTGTTACTATTTAGTTGTACAGTAACAGCAATACATAACATGGCTTTCATAGAGGCTTCCATAGCTTTACAGAATACCTTTGCATGCAAAGAACTTTAAAGTTTCAAATATTGGTTCAAATTCTACGTATCTTTGAGAGGTGGCAAAGATAAGATTTGAGTCTTTGCCTGGTGGTTGACTGAAAGTACTAAAGGATCAATTTGCATAACCATACTGATAAAGATGTAGGTAAAAAATCTTAGATCTGGCTCACTGACGTCTGGCTCATCTTCATGACGCGCCAATTTAGTTGTGTGAATTGGTTGAACAATCCAGCAAGATACACTGAGCTGAGCTGATGCTTTGGATTCTGTCATTTAAAACATGCTCTGACAGTGGTCTCCTCCTTTGTAGGTTAGGAATTCCTAATCTTGGTATCGAGGACAAATGCCAGGTAATCTTTCAGAACTATGGCTATGACATCGAGATGGTCTCTAAGCTGTATACCAAGCAAAAAAATGACCCCCCGATGGCTCGTAACCTTCCTCCTGTGGCTGGTAAGATCTTGTGGGCACGTCAACTTTTCCACAGAATCCAAGAGCCCATGAACCACTTTCAGCAGCGTCCCACAGTTCTCCAGACGGCCGAGGCAAAGTCCATAATCCGCAACTATAACAGGGTGGCAAAAGTTCTCTTGGAGTTTGAGGTTGTCTACCACCAGGGATGGCTTCAGCAGGTAATGTGGCATGCTGGGTGTTTTTAACCATGGAGCATTTTTATAGTAGAGTACATGTGCCACAGTCTCATAATTCATGCCAGCCAGCTACAATAGCTATAACTGTGGTTTTTACTACCTCTTGGCATCACAGTAACTGGGCTGGATCCGGCAGAGTCATTGGGGGAGGGCATGCAGCTCACTGCTGAGTTCCTTCGGCCGAGTTCCTTCGGCCTTGGAAATCCTGGTCCCTAAGGTCATGGGACACACATGAAGGTCAGGGAGCCGCAGTGAGGAGGGACAAAATCACCCCCTTCTCTCTCCTTGTTAAAAGGTTATTCCCCCCCTTCCTCCTCCTGCCTTTTTACCCCTCGTATCTGCTTGGCCTGTGGCAAAGGAGACTGAGCGACATGCAGACACCAGGTGCCATCCATCTTGGATTTATAGCAATTGTGGAGAAATGGCTGCTTCCCCCCTCCCTTTCCTTTTTCTTTTGCCTCCTCCCCTTCTCCAACCAGGTACCAGAGATTTGGAGGACTTAGAAATCCCAGAGAAACATCAGGAAATGCTACCGGACCTAGGGGGAAATGATATCTTGACCCAGCCTCATTTGGTCAAAGGAGGGTGGGGTCTGGGATCTGATAAGTTGAGGGGAAGAGAGAGGCAAGGTCTCCTTTGCTCAGGTCTCTGGAGGAGAGCAGAGCTCTTGCCTGAACTGGGAAGGCGGCAGCCATTTTCTGGGCCATGTGTTCAGCCAGGTAATGTGAGATCTTTGCAAATTGCAACTTTTTAAGCTTTAAGGACCTACCCTGCTTTCTGCCATCTTTTAGCCAGGGTATGAATTAGTGATAGGGGAAGGGGATTTGCATTTATATCGCCTTTGTTTTGTAAATCCTTGCTAAATCTGGTTCTGTGCTAAAACATATGGTAATCACTTTCTTTTTAATAAATACTTTTAAAATCTTGGATGTGGAGGACAGTTCTCTGTACCATGTATGCCCCGCAGTCTTGGACACGCTATTTAAACAGGAGGTAGAGGAAGGCTGAGCAGCTTTTCCTCCAGGATCTCCAGTCTACCCTGTGGAACCCAGGAGAGGAGAACCAAGGGGAAACTGAGGCAGGGGCCTCACGCAGTTGGAAAGGAAGCTGGGAAATCCTGATCTTCCCCAGCGGGCAGTCCTCAAATGATCAGGTGGTGGCAGCATACCCAGAGAGAAAGTTAGCCCTCCCCAGGAAAAGTCGGTAACTCCTGGGGGTGTGCAGAGTGCGAAATAGGGCCTGCCAGCCAAAAGCAAGCCCGTTTCACCACAGCAATACTTTGGAAAAGTCTAGTCTGAGCTACTTCTTGTGGTCTAATGTCTGGGATGTTGTGTGCCTCCAGGTTGAACTAACAAAAGAAGGATTTAAGGCATCATTGTTGGTAAAAGCTCCAGAGACGGAAGAAATATTTGTGAATTTTGACCCAGATATCTTCACTTTGATAAGGGAAACGGAGTGCATGACACGCATGGAACTGGAAATTCCACCGTTTGCTGCTGCTCTCCAGCAAAAACGCAACTCCTACAAAGAGAACTTCAATAAATTGCAGGTATTTGTTCACCATTTAGATAACCCCATTGGTCCCCACGGGAAAGTCCAGCCGTTTGTGAGTTCCTTGGCCATTTCAAATTAAATGTGTGTGGGGAGGGAGATAGCCTGCTATCTCGCTGCTTTAAAAGGGAACCCACAGTGCCATTCTGAGTGGAACAGTTTACCTGGGGCTTCAACAGCTGTGCCTGTTTCTATTGCATTTGAGATAGTCAAGGATTGGTAAACCCGAGTCCATGGTTGATGGGCTTTATGCAGCTTTGTGGGAATACAGTTTGTAGTTTATGTGGAGAGAGCATTACTTTGGGCTTGGGCTGTGTGAGTGTTTGAAGGATTTGTCTGGCCTCATTTCAGATGATGCTGGCAGAGTACAAGAGAGTGAAGTCAAAGATCCAAGCTCCCCTTCATACGTTAATGACTCTTCATCTGGCAAAAGTGGATGATGCCATACAACCTGGTTTAACCACACTGAGCTGGACATCCCTGAACATTGAGAAATATTTGCAGAATGTTTTTGATAAACTTGGTAGGTCTTCCATTGGCAAGAACCTTCCCCATTGAAGTGGAAGCTGTCCTCTTATTGAAATGCAGTGCCTCCGATGTTGCATCCAGAATGTTAGGATCCAGAATGAAGGGAACACAAATTGTAGAACTTTTGCAGACCTTTTGATCTGTCCGCCTGTGATTTGTTCAGTTGGTTTTAAATATATTGAAGGTGTGTGAAACATCATGAGAAGGGAAAAGCCAAAGAGGAGACTGTGGCCAAACTCCCCTTTTTGTTTTTTTCAGTGCCATTGTGGGATAGAGCTTCAGGAAAGGAGGGTGCTTCTTGAGTGATGTCAGATACAACCCTCATATTAGTATCTTCATAACATAAACTTTCACCTGCCAAAACTTGCTGGAAGACACATTTCAGTCTTACTGTGTGCAGATAATGCAGCAATTCTTTCAAAAAGAATTGGCCTTAAAAGAACACTGAAAGCACTGACATTGTAAGGAGGACAAACCAGAACTTAATTACCAGAAAACCAAAATTATGATATTTGCCAAAAGATCCAAGGACCACACATGGAGCACTAATAGTCATAAGACTGAGCCCGCTCTCTGCTTCAAATCTGCGGGCAGTCCTCCATTCCTCTGCTACCAGAAAGGTTAATAGAAACTATGCTATTGAAAATGCACAGAGAAGCTCAACCACCATCCTGAAATTCCTGAAGACGAAAGGCGGCTGTTCTATTCTTGTAGCACTTAAATTGTTTGAAGCCAAGTCAATTCCACAGCTCCTGTATGGTGCCCAGTTAGGCCCCAATTTCAGTTTTGCACCCTTAGAACTGGTGGTGAGGCCAAAGGAAGGGTCTTTACTCTGGCTTTAAAAAGTAACATCATCCCTTACATTTAAACATATTGACATCTAAGTGAATGAAAAAAATGGACTCCGAGTGCTTGGCCTGTTAATGGACCTCATTGTTCCCTTCATCCTTCCAGCTGATCTTGAACTGTTGCTTGATCGTGTGAATGACTTGATAGAGTTCCGCATTAATGCTGTTCTTCAAGAAATGAGCAGCGTGCCCCTCTGCAGCCTGCCTGAAGAAGATCCACTTACCTGTGAGGAATTCCTTAATGTGACAAAGGTACATTCACACAGACTTAGTTCTCAAAGGGGTGACAGACCCATTTCTGCCTTATATTGATTAAGACTTCAAGTAGAGGTTCATATGATTTCATGATGCTCCATACAATAATAATGTTCCTGTACATAAAAGTCCAGCTTCTCAGGGAGGAAACCAGACGGGAAACCTTTCTCATGCCATCTTCCTTGTTTTCCTTACCAAAGTACTGTGTATTGTCGAAGGCTTCTAAATGTCTGGAATCACTGGTGCTGTGTGGTTTCCTGGTTGGGAATGGTCAGAGCTCAGTAGCATTTCCTGACGCCCGCCTCTGAAGATGCCAGCCACAGATGCAGGCGAAACGTCAGGAGAGAATGCTGCTAGAACACGGCCGTACAGCCTGGAAACTACACAGCACCCAAAAGTACTGTGTTTTGCTTGGAGGAACATTCAGTAAGCCAAAGAATGTAATGGTAAAGTCCTTCTCCATTAGCTCCACAATGTACCATACGACCAATTTGGAGCAGGGATGAAGAGCTGTTGGGGAGCAATCTCACTGATGGCTTCAGAGAAATGGTTATGACAGTTATCCCTCAGCACATACAATCAATTGCCAGGGGGTATCAGATCCTGCAGAGCAGTCTGGAAACCAACTGGATCCAGACGTCCATATGCATAGATCTACTTGCTGCCTATGCAAGGAGGGATTGGATCTCCCAGACTGGCCTTCAGGGCAAAATTGTCTGACCATGGCACTTTATCCAGAGATTGGTCTTATGTCCGCTCCTGCTACGAAGATCCAATCTAGTGTGTAGCCTGCTTGATGTGTGGGACCTGATACAACCTGGAAGAGTCCCAGTGCTGCCATGGAAGACACTAGGTCTGTTGCTGGAAATGAAGAGGTAGCATCCACATGAACATTGAAGTCACCTAAAACTGTCAGTCAGGAAAACCTCAAGGCCCAGTCAGCCACCACCCTTTCTAGCTCTGGTAAGATACCTGCTAATGTGCTGGGCTCAGCAGAATAGCCGTACTCTCCTCAGTGTCCCACACTGGCCAACACAAAGAGTGCCAGATATCTCCAGTGAATGAATTGCCCTGAAGGAGAAAAGCTCCCAAATGAGTGTTAGTTTGGGTCTGATGGAGGTCCATAAATCCCTGGGGAATCAACTCTTTCAGGACAACTGTCTCAGCCTCTCTCACCCAGGTGTCACCACACAGGCCAGGTCCACTTCACGTACTGTGAGTCACATCATGCCATGTCACGCCACATCACGCAATGTGACCATCTTATTATTTATGGACTGGGAATTGCACAACATCAGAATCAAAGAAGAGTTATATGTCCTAACCCCACCACTGTTGGTTGTTGTGGGTTTTCCGGGCTGTGTGGCCGTGGTCTGGTAGATCTTGTTCCTAACGTTTCACCTGCATCTGTGGCTGGCATCTTCAGAGGTGCATCACTGAGAGAAATACACACTTCTCTCTGTGATATACCTCTGAAGATGCCAGCCACAGTTGCAGGTAAAATGTTAGGAACAAGATCTACCAGACCACGGCTACACAGCCCAGAAAACCCACAACAACCAGTTGAATCCAGCCGTGAAAGCCTTCGACAACCCACCACTGTTGTTTCTTTGGATGGGCCAGTTGGAAGGAGACCCAAGTATTTCCATATCTCCATCTCCTTCCCATGTAATATCTCCTCTAACCATCATACCTCCTGTAGCCCCCACCACTGGGATCTCTGTAAGGTTGTGGGTTGATTCTTGTTTTCTGTTCATCAGCCTGGCCTTGGCAACAGTCCTCGGACTGGGCTGTGTGCCCAGGATTTCGGTTATCATAACCTTGCTGCCTATCTGTGCTTACTATATGCGTGTGAAGTCTTACTTTCTGTCCGCGTGAGAATCTACGTTTCAGGGGGGGATCTGCTGGGTGCTGTGGGCGGGGGCCAGAGAGCTCGTAAAAGCAGCGTTCTGGTGGGGAAAGGTCAGAGTCTGCATTCCGTGTATTGTGCATCATGGAAGTTTAAGAAATAAAAAACTGCTGAAGTTACTTTGATTCTAGTCCTTTCAGGTTCCTTACAATCTCTGGCCTAATGCTGGCCTCCCCAAGAACACTAAGCCTAAATCCATTCTCACAGGACACTATTGTTAATCACATACAATTGGTTTCCTGATAGGCACCTTGGTAGTTCACACAACACTCAATACTTCAGGAATCGACACTATAATGGATAATACACAATATTTCCTGTGCTTGCAGACTCACCCCCTTGTTTCCCTATCCTACCCCTCCCTACCGTAAACCCACCCCTTACACAATAATTATATGTTTTGATCATTCTTTTTTTGATTATTGCAATTGTGATCCTTCCCCACCCCCCCACCCCCGGCTTTGTCAGTAAACCAGAGTTGAACCCAAGCAATGAAATGTAGTGTGAAATACAGATACCTTGTTTTGCAGGAACTTTGTATTAGTGGAGCCCGCATTTTGCACCTGAAAAGCTCGTTGGTAGAGGAAGCAGCCAATGAGCTGATCAATGTGTTATTAGACGTGGAAGTACAAACCGAAGGAGATGCTGATAAGTCTCAGAGTGGAAGCAGAACTGAGGAGATTAATGGAGGTAAGTGTCGTGACCCTCTAACATCTTAGCTAGGGTCCTGCCATATTTCTTTCTACAGAGTGCTTATACTGAACCAGCCTTAAGAATTGTTTTGCCTTTTATTTCTCCGTATACTGCCCTTATCTTGCTACTGCAGCTGTAGTGTGTGTGTGTGGAGTGGGGGGGAGTTGGGACTGAGTGTTTTCATTCCAGGTTCTCACCGCCTGAGGAATGTGTGTGCATGTGAATGTGTGACAGTACTTTCTTGCCACAGGGAACCGGGGGGGGGGGGGGGTTGTGGGTCCGAGCTGTCTATGATGGGGGATATAATGCTTTTCCTATTCTAATGTACTCATTTCTGACAATATATATCAAAAGCTTTTCTATGCTTGCAATCAGTAAGTAAGAATTCTGCTTTCAAAGTACTGATTCATTTATTGGACCAATCTGGGGCTGTGACAGTAAGAAATATTCAAATACTAGCTTGTGCATAGCATGGTATGCAGTGTAACCCTCTGCCTTGAAAGAAATTGAATTTAAACAAGAAAACATTATAGAACTTGTATATATGAAGCAAATTATGGAAATATTTTCTTTAGCATGATTCATTCTAATTTTGTTAAAGCAGGGGTCAAGAAGCCATGCAGATTTCTGAAATTCTACTCAGAAGACTGTTACTTATGAACCTGCCCTATACTTAGTCAGGTCATTTGCAGACTACCAAGATGGTTAAGGGGCTGGAGCATCTTTACTAGGAGGAAGGACTAAGGAGTCTAGAACTTTCCAGTTTTGTGGGAAAATGACAAAGGAAGGGACATAATAGTGATTTTATAAAATTATACATGGGATGGAGATACATTTTTCTCCTTGTTCCATAATACTAGAATTTTGAGCACCCAGTTAAGTTGATGAACAATAGATTCAGGACAGACAAAAGGAAGAACTACTTCCATGATCAAGAAATTAGATTGTAGAATTAACTACCAGGGAACATACTGGTGGCCACAAATGTAGTTGGCTTTAAAAGATTAGACAGATTCATGGAGGTGAGATCCTTCGTTGGCTATTAAAGGAAACTATCACATTTGAAGTAATAAACATCTGAATGTCAGTACTAAGAGGCAACATCAAGGGAAAATTTTTCCCTCTGTCCTATTTATTGGCCCTCTAGGGCAACTGATTGGCCAGTCTGTATAACACGATTCTGGACTCAGGTCTGATCCAGCAGGGGTCTTCTTATGGTCTTATGCTTATTGGTCTGTCAAAAGTATGCAAACTTCAGCCAGGAACTTTGCCACTGTGAGACAACAGTTGAAATCATTACAGTTTAAATGCATATTTACTTTGTCTAGCTCTGGATGGGTTTTCATAGGGTCAATAACCTGTGATAATAAGCTGGATCTTAGATTCTGGTAAAATGGGCAGTGCAGGAGAATGTGCGGAATGGAATCCAGCTGCCCTGGACTGCAGGGGCAAAGCCTCTTATCACTCGGAAGACCCTTGAGTCTTCCTCTATGGAGCAGGGATGGCTTAATGTTAAATCTAGCCAGCATGTAGACTCCCCTATGTATAGGGTTGGTAAGCGCTGCAATATAGCAGGCTGGGTTTCCCTGCACAAATGGAATTGCCACATTCGTTGGTGAACAGGATTTATTGGCCAAGCTCTGCAATTGTTGGTAATCCATTGCTAGTAGCCGCTCTTTGATGAGGGCGGATGCCTCAGTGAAGGTTAGCATGTTCAAGGAGTCACTATCATAACCCAGTTCCCCAATCTTTGCTGAGACTGTTGTACACCATTTAGAGTGATGGAGTTCTATCAGGGTGAGTTGGGTCAATGAGTTTTCGGAGCTTTGGTAATGGATATGCAGCCAAAATTTTATGATGTTTAACCAGATAGTGACCTCTATGGAGTATTGGCCACATTCTAAACATAGAACTGCATACGGGACACAGTTTGGCACGCCAAATAATTTATGCAGAAATTTAGAATGGAATGATCTAATGGCACTGTTGCTGGGTGTTAACCAAATGGGAGCTCCGTAAAGCAGTTGTGCTCTCACCCTTGCTTTGAAAACTTGCAGGGTGTAACGAACTAGCAAAGTCCAGGGCTCAAAGTAAACTGCTTCAGTTCGTTTATTGTGCTGGCAGTCATAGTCAGATACAGGCAATGCGAGGTCTGAGAGCCTCAGACCTCTGATAGTAGATTTTACACAGTGGCATTTCACGTTCCCACCAATACAGAATAAACAAAGCCAATACTCAAAGCAATACAGAATAAACAAAGCATAGTTTCCCTCAGGCAAGTAGAGAGATAACTTGGCACAAGCAAAAAAAAATCCCTCATCCCAGGCAGAAAGCCGGTAGAAGCAGTCAAGCGCCACCTCCCAAGGACAGATCACACACTAATCACATCCTGACACAGGACTGGGGGAATAAATTGGTTGCCCCTGGAAAGATAGAACCTTCTGGTGGCATTAGCATTTGATTGGGCCCGAGCCAATATATATTTTTGATGAGTGAACCATGACAAGTTATTGCTAAACCAGAGTTCTATGCCTATTAAAGGTTAATAAAGATAAAGAAGCTAAACCAGAGTCCTAGGTATTTAAAAATTTTAACTTGCTCAATATAGTGGCCCTTTATCTTCCAGACTTGTTTTTTTTACTGCTTTTTCCAAAAACCAGAATCTTAGTTTTGTCGTAGTTCACCTGCAGATCATTTGTCTCACAAAAGTCAACAAATCTATGCAGGAGCCTTGTTAGACCCACGCAAGAAAGGGATAGTAGGACTGCATTGTCCGCAAAAACAGGAGATGGACATGCTTTGGGCCGATCTTAGGGCTATGCCCATCTACCCGGGCCAGGGCTATGGGGAGGTCATGCAAGAAGATGTTAAATAATAAGGGGGCTAGTACACAGCCTTGTTTGACTCCCTTTTTAACCTGGACCAGGTTCGACAAAAATCCCCTGTGGTCTTTCACCTGGCATGAGTTTTGGGTGTGCAGTTGTTTTATCAGAAAAAGAAGTCTTGGATCGATATTAAGGGCAGCAAGTTTTCCCCAGAGCTTTTCTCTGTTCACAGAGTCAAATGCCCCCTTAAGATCCAAAAAAGCCACACTTAATTTAGTAGAACTGTTCTTAGAGTATTTGTTTGCTAATGGGCCAGGACGTGGACCTGATCTAGTGTTGATTTCTCCTTGGAAAAGCCCACTTGTTTGGGACCAATAATGTTGTTTTGCTTGACCCATGCCTCTAATCTGATTAGGAGAAGTTTGGCATAAATCTTCCCAATGATTGAGAGCAGACTAATGGGTCGATAATTTGCTGGTTCAGTCTGGTCACCTTTTTTGAATATTGGGACCAGCACGGAGGAAGTCCATGCCTTCGCCATTATCCCCTTTTCATTGTTCCTTGTAAAAAGATTAGCTGGTAAGTTTGCCCACCATAGTGGGTTTGCTTTCAGAATTTCGGGGATGATGGCATCGCTGCCTGGGGCCTTATTTGACTTCAGGTTTTGTACCAAGGGGATGATCTCTTGGAAAGTAACCGGATCCCAGCTTGGTCCCGCTGGGATTTTGCTATCACCATTTGCTTGAGTGGGGTTAGTTTCAGCAAACTTTCGAGAAGTACTCGCCCCATCTCCCTAAGGTGCTATCTGCCCTGGATGGTCCCTGGGGGTAGTTTCTGTCAAGGGTGTGCTTGTCTATTCTGACTGGCAGTGGCTGTTCAGTACCTCAAGCAAAGGTCTTGCGCATGATCAGCTGCTTGATCCTTTCAACTGGAGCTGTCATGATTGAGCGTGGGACACCCAGCATGCAAAGGACCGGGTGTCTTTTTCAGCCTCCTGCCTGTCTTCTGCTATGTCAGTGAAAAAAGTCAAGCTTAGAAGTGGAGCAGCGTCTTGGCCTTAGCTATGCTAGGAGATCCTGAGGAGCAATTAGGCGCTGGCATCACATCCTGTCCTCAGCAACCAGCAGAGGCACCAGAGGAAGGTGTGACAGTCCGTGCAGGACCAGACTTAGAGCTGCAGCCAAGCACAAACCTAGAAGACCCGCAGCCCCCAGCACCAGACCAGACACAGGAGACCCCACAGTGACAGCCCCCCCCCCATTTCTCCTGAGCCCCTCAAATGATGCTGGAGAAAGCTGTACTGCAACTTGCAGGAGGTCTCAGTTATGATGGGGAGTGCTTGCCGGCACCTTTCTACATTTGAAGTGTTGTTAGCAGAGTGCAGAAAACTGGCATGCTGCAGGCAGTGCTAAGGTTGTAGAACTCCCCGCTTGCTCTAAAAGCTGCCAGTAGAGGGCGTGGCTCAGTGGTAGAACATTGACTTTGCATATAGAAAGCTCCAGGTTCAATCCCTGGCATTTCCAGCTGAAGAGGGTCAGGCAGTGCGAAAGACCCCCTCCTGGTCCCCTGGAGAGTCAATGCTGAGCTTCACAGAACAGAGGTCTAACGCAGTAGAAGGCAGCTTCACGTGTTCAATGGGGTCCTGCCATGGGTGTCACCTTGGATTCAGGGTTAGGACCTATGTACTTGCTTTGGGGCAGAGGGATGTCTTTTCTGAGGAAATGGTTTTGGCCCCACAAGTTGCATCTTTCAGGCCCCAGCATTGTTGTTCTATGAGGGTTTTGAAATACTTTTTTTTTTTTTGCTAATTTAGATCTGTTAACTGAACCTGTTATGTTTGGCTCCTTTTACTGGATTTAAAGTTAGTTTTAACTGATTATATGTATGATTTTTTCCTGTTGTATATATTGCTTTGAAAACTGATAGTGGAAGGCAGAATATATAGCTGATTGATGAATATACACCTGCTGAAACTGCAGCATAGTCAGAGAGAACTGTCTCAGCAGTTCTGTTCTCCTGCACACCCCCCCCCCCCCAAGTCAGCCAGTGGCTCTTTCTCAGCCAAATTCAAGTTAGAAGAGGGTCACTTGTAACTTCCTTGGTCACACTTGTTTTAGCCACCATGCGTGTCGTGTGAAGTTGGCCACGGTCAGCTTCCTGAGAAGTCCCCCTCCACTGTGAATTATTATATCCACAAGGTACTATGAGAAAGTTCCTTGAATAAACAACACATCTGTTGCCGTGTTCTGTTTTGTTTGGCTGGTCAGAAGTCTGCCTGTCTAACTCTTCTAATGATCATTCCCAGTGGATGAAGAGGAGGGGCAGGTGGAGACCTTTGCATCCTCACACACCACGAGCCAGATGTCTAGATTGTCTTCCCCTTTGACCAAGAGGAAAAAGAAGGAAATGGAAATGCTGGAGGAAGAAGCCCAAGAACTGCTGTCCCATTTCAACCATCGCAATGTGGACGCTCTTCTGAAAGTCACTCGGAACACCCTGGAAGCCATTCGCAAGCGCATCCAGGCCTCTTCTGCAGTCAGCTACTCCGGTAGTAACCTCTTTCTTTTAAACTGGGAAGAAGCAGCTGGACAGAATATTTCTAACAAAAAGTAGAACATAGTTACCATTTCCATTGCTTTCAGATTTGTTTCTATAAACCTACAAGGGATCCTCCAAGTTTGCTGAAAAATCTTCCTAAGATGTACAAAGCTCCAACCCACAGATTTAAGTTTCTGCAGATGGGGCCATGTTGTTACCTGAAATCGTAGAGTCTGTCCTGTTTTAGGATGGGAAATTAGCATGAGACAGACCTAGCAATGTGAAAGGTTGAGCTTGTGAGATCTCCCATCAAAGTTTACAGGGATCTTTCTCCTTAAAAAAACACAGGAGACAAGAATTAAATGTTTTAACAGTTTTATTGGAAAGTAAAATAAGAAATGTCATACATGCAAATGTCAAATCACATACACACAGAGGGTTTTGAAGAGACCTCGGATTTAGCAAGAGGTGAAGGATAGATTTGGAATAGAGTAGGTTGTTGCAGAAGGGTGGTCCTGTTATCTGTCTGGAACAGGATGAGGTCCAAAGAGACAGAGTTCAATGCCTGTGCTTAAGTCTAAGAGGAGGGGAAGACAATGTGCTGGGCATAGTGCAACTGAACTAGAATTTAGTCCAGATGACACTGGACATACAGTGCAACCAAACCAGAGGCCCTGGGTGAGGACTGCTGTTTGGGCAGGCTAGATATAGGACAGGAGTCTGCAACCTGTGGCTCTCCACATGTTCATGGACTACAAATCCCATCAGCCCCTGACAGCACGACCAATTGGCCATGCTGGCAGGGGCTGATGGGAATTGTAGTCCATGAACATCTGGAGAGCCGCAGGTTGCAGACCCCTGATATAGGATGTTTTGACCCTCCAGCGATATTACAAGTGCTAATCTTCCTTCTTGGAAAGGAACAATGCAGTGGACATAAGATTGTGTGGTTCCTGACAGTGGGGCACGAAGGGTGTGACAGGGTTAAGTAAGGTAAGAACAGAATGTAGGAACACTAATTGCATTAGACGGATTGGCATTTAACTAACTGAAATTGATGCTATTCTAGAGGAATATACTAAATAACCTTTTAAAAATAGAGTCATGTTTACATTGACAATATTTTTGCAGGCTGGGCAGGGCTAGTGTGCTGCCACCGCAACACACAGTGAAAAAATTTGTACCAACCAGGCTACGATAATTATACTTCAAAAATTGTGTCTCCCACTGGAGTAGCAATTTACTTATAAGTAACCAAAATAATTTTACAACACAATGACCAAATATTTTGGAAAAATTATTACATCTCTCCCACTGGAGTAATGAAAAAAGCAAATTGTATACAGTTTAGAACGGCATAGCAGCCTAATCTTAACACAAAAATAACAGCTAGCCGGATTCTAGATAGGTAATACTCGTAATACTTCAAGGCTGTTAAAAGCAAGTCAACGTTTTTCAAAAGTTACAATAGTGCTTATAATCAAAGAGGACAGCGGTCTGCAATTAGTTTTTCTTATGCTTCTCGCAACATCCTTCCGTGAGACTCCAGAGCAATGTCCATCAGACCAGTTGTCAAAAGCCAAGGAAGAACACAGCAATAAGGAGAAGCCAAGAATTACGATCAAGAAGCTAGAGGAGTTGACCTCCACTGATCCTGGCTATTCATCATAACTTTGCAACCACAACTGCAGTTCCTGCAGTTCCTCACAGCTACTTGCCTGGGACTGCTTCTGCAAAGACTCTGGGGAATGCCTAGCCTGTAGTCTTGTTGAGCAGTGCCTCTCCTTTAAGGCCAGTCTCAATCTTTGTCTGCAGTTCTGATTTATATCTGGAGACCCAGAGCTACTGGCATCTTCCTTAGTCCTGTTAATTAGCTCTGAGCCAGAAGCCTGTGCTGGTTCAGGCTCTACTGATTCAGCTGGTGTCTCTCTGCGAGGCTCAGTTAACTCTTCCTCAGATGAGCTGTCAGCTGCAGCAGGAAGGGCCATGACAATATTGCTGCAGAGAAATCATATGGGATACAGGAATTTAGCACTTTTACTGCATGCCGCCCTCGCCAGCTCTGTCTGTAATGTGGAGAAACAGAAACTGGGTGTCAGGCATGGTATAGATACTGGCAGTCTAGTGTGCATCCTGTGAATATGTTTGGGTAAAAACATAGCCTAGAACAGTGGTGGCAAACCTTTGGCACTCCAATTGGCCATGCTGGCAGGTGCTGATGGGAATTGTAGTCCATAACATCTGGAGTGCCAAAGGTTCGCCACCATGGGCCTAGAAGAAGAAGAATTGGATCTTGCCCTGCTTTTCTCTACTATAAGGTGTCTCAAAGCAGCTTTTAACCACCTTCTACCCTCCCTACACACACAACAGGAACCTTGTGAATTAGGTGGAGCTGAGAGAACAGCGACCCTCTCAAGGTCACCCAGCCGGCTTCATATGGAGAACCGGGGAATTGAACCCAGTTCTTCATATTATAGTATGTTGCTGTTAACCACTACCCCACGCTGGCTCTCCTGCACAAAACAAGGCACAGTAGCTTTTGTGGGAGTTGAACTTGTGCCATTTTTTAAAGGCAGAGGAAGTCAGGGAGCTGTTCCTGTAAGCAGCAGAGGACAGGACTCACAATAATAGTAGGTTTAAATTGCAGGGGAAAAGTTCCATTGGATGGTATGAAAAAATTGTAGTGAGAGTTGTGCAACAGGGGAATCAACTGGGAGCAGTGGTGTAGCTACCACGGGACAGGGTGGGGACAAATGCCCCAGGCGGGTCCCCGCTTGGTCATGTGAGGGGTGGGAAATCACCCCCACATCCCTCCTCCTTCCCCCCTCAACCGGGCCTGGCCCCACCAGGCCGCTCCTTCAGCTGGTGGAGGCTGAAGGAGCAGCCTAGTGGGGTCACTGCAGGGCACCCCCTGGCCTTGCCCCACCAGGCCCTCTCACTACAGTCCTGCTCACCCATTGGTGGAGGGTTCATCATTATGACATTCAATTCCTTAGTCCTTTATTGTTTAGGATAGAGTTCGAAAAGGGCCATATGGGCCATCTAGTCCAACCTCCTGCTCAATGTTGGATCAATCTATCTAGAGCATCCCAGAAAAGTGTTTGTTCAGCTGCTGCTTAAAGACTGCCATAGAGTGGGAGCTCCTCACCTCCCTAAACAGCTGATTCCAGTCTTGCTCAACTCTTACTGCAAATTTTTCCCTAAAATCCAGTCAGAACCTTTCTCCTTGTAATTTATACCCATTATTATGAGTCTTACCCTCTGATGCCTGCAGGAACAGCTCTCTGCCCTCCTCTAAGCGACCATCTTTCAAATACCTCAAGAGAGCCATCATGTGACCTCCTCCCCCCCCCCCCAAAAAAAATCTCCTCTTCTCTAGACTAAACAATCCTGGTCCCTCAGCCTTTCTTCCTGGGGGTTGGTCTCCAAGGCCCTGAGCATTTTTGTTGTGCTCTCTGCACCCACTCAACATATACAGATAAGGATTGTTCTTTGCATTTCCGTTTAGATCCTGAGAGCGCCTCTGAGCAGAAGCTGAGTGCTCAGCCTATCTTTAAGGTTAGCATTTTCCTCTCCATTCCGAATTTTGCTGTGGGGCCATCCCTTGATGAAGTACAGCAAACACTCAACAAAGCCGTGGATAGTATCGTCAGCATCATGAAAGGGGTTGGCCAATGGAGTAAAGAGAGGCTATCAAAGGTGTGTATTTTGTGTTATGCCTATTGCCTTATTTTTAAAGTTGATTGAGCAATTATGAGAATTTAAGTTAGTTAAAGAATTAACTGATCAAAATGTTCAGCAAATAGCAGACTGTCTTGATATTCAGGCAATGTGTTGATGGCACAACAGGCCTCATAGAAGGTGTGTGGTACCTTCTGAATGCAACGGGGGGCAATATGATTTGTAAGACTGAAATTGTCTGCAAATTTGCTAAAACTTCATTTTAAAAAAATAGAATTTTCTGATTGGTTAATTGTAGGTGACTTTTGAGCAGATTAAATGAGGTTTTTTTCTTTACCTCTTCACTGACTGATAAATCAGTTCAATGCAAAGAATGTCCTAAACAGAATCAGCCCACTGGTTTGTCAAAGTCAATGTTTGTCTCCTCTGAGCAGGGGCAGCCACGTTGGGTCTTCAGGGCAGCTCTTTCACAAGGCCTCCTACTTTTTCTTTTAATTGGAGATGGTGGGGCCTTCGGTGTACAGACACTCTTCCAATAACTCATTGATTCACCCACTGAAATATCACAGCCCTAGGTTCTATTTGCTGACTTATATTCAAACTAAGATATAAAATGTTTATTTATTGTACAGAAAAAGATGCTGGAAAGAAAAATAGCAGCTTTATGGAGTGATGGAGATAGTGATTCTGAGAATGAAATGAAAGAAACTGAAGTTGGGAACGTCCATGGTAATGCTTTGAAGCTTCAGTATTTAAAAGCACTGCCTGTTTTAGGATGTAAATAGTGAGTCATGCTACTGCTATATACCTTGTTAATGTGATGATCACCAGACCCCAGACATATACACTGCATCATGCTATGCTTAATGCAGCTACATTGGAATGTGGGAAAGATAACATTTCATCCCACTGCAAAATCTTTACATTACCTAGTATGCAAGTTCACAGTGGCTCAAATATATGTACTGAGCAAAGAAAGGAAGAAAAGAGGGTGAAGTCAGGAACTAGGGAAAGAAACAAAAGGGTGTAGGTATGTTACTTAGTTCTATCACAGGAAATTCTCAATGTAAGAGGCCTTAGGGCTGTTTATCCCACACAAAATTCTGTGACAGTTACACTGGCAGTCAGGTGTAAAACCAATACACTTAAAAAAACCATTTATCCTAATGAGATAATTTTTTGCCCATTTTGGACGGTACGCTTGTGGCGTTCCCCCCCCCCTCGCCTGGGCCCTTTGGGCGGTGTGTCCTTCCCTCCTCCCTAACTTGGGGGTTGGTCTCCCCAGATGATGACTTTCCCAATTGGCCCAAGGGCCAAGAAACCACCGCGCCCACAAAGCACTGGGTGTGCAAGGGCAGCTCCTCTGCCCACGCTTCACCCCTCCCTCCTAGTAGGGTCTCCCTGCCCCCCTGCCCCGTCTGGCTTGCGAGTTCACATCCTCCCTCTCTCTCTCCCTTGTTGCTTCACAGGGAGAGGAGTTTCCAGGGCTCTGTCTCTCCCCTGTGGCCTCACAGGGAGAGGTGTTTACAGCTTGTGAATGACTCCCACCCTGTTACTGCACAGGGTGGGGGGACCCAGCTTCTAACTGGGGTTCTAGGGTTCCTGCAAAGGGGGTCTGGGGCTTCAGGGTCCCTCTCTCTTCCTCCTTCCCACTTCCCACCCACCTCGAGAGCTGTCCTCCTTTTCCCCCTTGTCTCTCTCTTCACAATAACCACCACCCACACATTCCCCTGGGCTGCTGTGGCAGCTCCAGACTCGCCCTTTCCCACTTCCTTATATCCCTTCTGCCCTCTCCTTCCTCTTCCTCGTCCCAGCTGCTTCCCCAGCCCATCTCCCACATTCGCCTCAGCTGTGGGCTTGCTGGGCCTCAGCCTCCTCTCTTCCCTGCCTTCCCCTTTGAACAAGGCTTCTCAGGCCTCCAAGGACTTCACTCTCCCTGCAAGAGGCTCCTCTGCAGCCTTTCCATCTCCCGCAGTGCCAGCTGGTGCGGGACTCAGTGGGGTAAGTCTGGGTGCTGCAGCCGAGCCCGGACAACGTTGTCTACGAAACAAGTTGTAGACAAATGGTCTTCAACCATTCTAGACTCCGTGAGCATGAGGGATGTAGCAGATGTTAAGAACATAAGAATAAGCCTGCTGGATCAGACCAATGTCCATCTAGTCCAGCACTCTGCTACTCGCAGTGGCCCACCAGGTGCCTTTGGGAGCTCACGTGCAGGATGTGAAAGCAATGGCCTTCTGCTGCTGTTGCTCCTGAGTACCTGGTCTGCTAAGGCATTTGCAATCTCAGATCAAGGAGGATCCTCCATAAATCTGTCCAAGCCCTTTTTAAAGCTATCCAGATTAGCGGCCATCACCATCTCCTGTGGCAACATATTCCAAACACCAATCACGCATTGCATGAAGAAATGTTTACTTTAATTTGTCCTAATTCTTCCCCCCAGCATTTTCAATGGATGCCCCCTGGTTTTAGTACTGTGAGAAAGAGAGAAAAATTTCTCTCTGTCAACATTTTCTACCCCATGCATAATTGTATAGACTGCAATCATATCCCCCCTCAGACGCCTCCTCTCCAAACTAAAGAGTCCCAAATGCTGCAGCCTCTCCTCATAAGGAAGATGCTCCAATCCTTCAATCATCCTCGTTGCCCTTCTCTGCACTTTTTCTATGTTGTCATAGGCAGATCTGTTGGGCAAATATGCTGCTGGACAGTGGGCCAAGGACTTACCTGGATCTACCTGCCGCATTGTGGTCTGCCTTGGGGAACTGCCAGGTGGTTGTGTGGCTGCACAGAGGCTGGGTGGAGATTCATCTTCACCTTCTTCTTGGCCTCCCCAATGTTTATCCTCATTGGCAGTGGAGAAACAAAAATGCTGATGGCATAAGGAGTGTATGTGTCCCACATTTTAGGCCTTCACTGTAACATGTGAAGCTACCCATAGCTTGATACAAAGCATAGCTTACTATTACCTCAAGACATTTGAAGTTCTTGCAGTGAAGGCATGTCCTAGAAGCCTTCATTTGATTTAATATCAACTCATGGCATAAGTTACAGCATGAAGCTGTAGGTTCAAGTAACCCCTCGGGTGAAGATCAAGATTGGATTTATCTCTGCATGTTTTTCTAATCGCTAAAAATACAGCTACTGGGAGAAAGGGCAACAGATACCAGGGAAGGGTATAGAGTGGAACATTCACCTCCTTTCCCCAGGACTGTGACACTGACCTGGATTGCCCCAACCCCTCAGATGCTATTGCTAAAAATGCAAAGCAAATGGAGATCTGATCACAGTGTCTTGTTTACCTGCAAGCGACTTTAGGCTATATTTGTGTTGTTCAATTAGATTAACTGTTTGACAACCTGTAACACACCTTAAGATGACTTAACATCTGCCCCTCATGTTCTCCTTATCAATGTTTCTTTTCTTTTTAGATGCTGCTTCAGATACAACCTCGTTGATCTTTCCTTCTCCTGTCCAAAGCAAAAACTACTACAAAAGTGTTTCGGAAAACAAGGAAATCATTAAACTGATGTCTGTTCTCAGTTCCACCATAAATTCCACTAAAAGGGTAAAAGCAAGAAGATCTCATTTGGTGCACCTGCAGGAATTGATTTGGGGAGAAAAAGGAATTCATGGCTATACCTTGATCATGATGGGGGGCATAGTTTTCCCATCATTCCTTGCAATCTGAATGTGTGTCCAAGAATACACTGGGTGGAGAGACTGGCAGGAGGCAATGCCTCTTGGAGCTCCTTGTCTACCCTCACCAGTTTTCTAAGTTAGCCAGTCAGCTGCAGAGGAACCCCGGGGTTCTCTGGAACACATTCCAAAATCTGTGAGCTGAGTGGTGACCAACCTCCACTTGTAGATAATACCTCAGTTAACACTTGTGATCACTGGTGCACTTGAGATTGCTTCCCGTGATCAAAATCTAAAATTTTGATTGTTTTATATGGGTTTTGTTGTCATAATAGCTTGTTTCTGGGTTAAAAGGATATGGTGAAGAGTCCCCTGTGAATTATTTGTGCTTATCACCCATTTCTTATGGAAGTGTACAGAAAAGGATTTTTGTCACTGAACAGGAACGCCACAATAAGCAGATCTTGTGTGCTCGGAGGTGCTGCTCAAAGAAATGCTCTGAGTGGTGGCAGCAGACATGGAAACAGAAGCAGCCAGCCCGGGGGGGGGGAGGGGGCTGCAGGGGCTGAGAAGTCCCCTACTTGGGGGAGGGAGTGGCTGCTGGCCCGTTTCACAGCCACGCAGTGTGTCTGCATCTGCCGCTACATGCACCAGTGTTACCTGGGTGCCAGGCAGAGGTGGGATCCAACCAGTTCTCACCACTTCTCTAGAAGTGGTTACTAATTTTTTTTGAGTGCCGAGAAGGCGTTACTAAAGCAACCTCCCTGCCCAATAGGGACTGGAGGTGCGTGTGTGCAACGACGCCACTGTTTGAATCCCACCACCATTGGAACTTGTTATTAAAATTTTTGGATCCCACCACTGGTGCCAGGATATGTCCCAGGCTTCCTACTGTGTGGGCTGCGTCATGATAGCTTCCACACAGGGAAGAAGAGATTTTGTGGTTTCCCCATTGTTGGTGTGGTTGAAGATAAAGTGCAGCAGCAATGGGGCTTCTCCATAACAGCTTCCCCTGCCCCATCTGCCAGCCAGCTCCTTCCACCCTTGGCACCAGGGCTTCTACAATATTATTTTTAAAATGACACTAAAATATCATCACATTAATATTCTGTGGTCGCCAAAGGTGTACCTGGTTTTCTGAATCAGCAGCTTTTTAAAAAAAAACCAGTAGCCTCTTTCCTTGCAAGGATAGCCTTTCCCCTTATATCTCCATAAAGAAAGGAGCTGGAGATTTACTCCTTTTTAAAATGGAAGCTGAGAATTCAGAAAACTTGTTGCACTTGTGTCACAAAGTCATAACAATATTCTAGTGCCCATTTTTGTAAAACCTGTGGTTGATGGGGGAAGAAATGACTGCCACGAGGGCCAGAAAATACAAATTTCCCCACCTGAACAGCAGCCATCTGGGTTTTACTGTGATCTTTCCCAAAACTTTGGAGCAAAGCAGCAGGTTTGAGAATGATTGGAGAAAAGCCATGGAAACCCCTTCCTGTAGGTCCAGGAAAGCTGTAAGGAAGATAACCCATCAGAGAGTGGCTGTAATTTCCGCAGCTTCTCTCAGAACAGTTCTTACTTCTGTTTCGGGCCAGACAAGACATTTTAAAATTCTCATTTGGCTCAGTCAGGCTGGTCACCCACGGCCACCTTTACCCCACCCTTACCCACTCTGGTGCAAAAGTTGTGCCAGAAGTGCTCTTGCTTTCTGTGGGGAAAGTGAGAAGTGCAAGCAGGGCAAGATATTTTGCGCTTCCTCTCTCAGTGCACCACAGGGAGGTACCGCATCAGGACAAGATTTCTTGTTAGTGTCTGTCTCAATCCTGACAAGAAGGGGTTAACTGTGCATGTTAATTAGCTAGCGAGGTCATTGTTTTACAACCAGTTCATTGATTAGTCATTGGGCAGTTAGTCCGACATTGTTTATGTGAGACAGAGCATGTAGGTCAGAGGTTATAAAGTTAACTGTGTTTCTTTGTCTCACAGCACACAAGGTTTTTCTTTTCTACCTGTAACATGGATTCACCTTAAAGAGGTGAATGCCTCGGCCACACGTGGGCTCACATGTGCCTAAGTCCTGTAACTAAGTTTGTACTAGAATAGTAAGGATTTATTGTTTTTATTCCAAGTATACCCTACCCTGATTTAGTTAAATAAAGTTTTCTTTCTTTTTATATAATCACAGCAAAAGTCTCTTGGTCTCTTATTCACTCTGCTTATTATTCAAACAGGGAATAAACTAAATGCTACCAAATCCCCTGGCCCAGATTGCATTCATCCAAGAGTTCTTAAAGAACTCAAGCATGAAATTGCTGATGTTCTCACATTAATATGCAACTTATCCCTGAAATCAGGCTCCATCCCAGAAGACTGGAAGATGGCCAATGTCACACCAATCTTTAAGAAAGGGTCTAGGGGGGACCCAGGAAATTACAGGCCAGTCAGTTTGACATCTGTTCCTGGTAAATTAGTAGAATCTATCATTAAAGATAAAATTATTAAACATGTAGAAAAGCAAGACCTGCTGAGGAAGAGTCAGCATGGCTTTTGTAGAGGCAAGTCCTGTCTTACAAACTTACTAGAGTTCTTTGAGGGTGTAAACCGACATGTGGATAAGGGGGAACCAGTGGACACTGTCTACTTGGATTTCCAAAAGGCTTTTGACAAAGTTCCTCACCAGAGACTGTTGAGAAAACTCAGCAATGAAGGAATAAGAGGGGAAGTCCTCCTATGGATTAAAAACTGGTTGAGGAACAGGAAACAAAGGGTGGGTATAAATGGGAAGTTCTCACAATGGAGAGATGTAAGGAGTGGTGTCCCCCAAGGATCCGTATTGGGACCAGTGCTCTTTAACTTATTCATAAATGACCTGGAAGTAGGGGTGGGTAGTGTGGTGGCCAAGTTTGCAGATGATACCAAATTATGTAGGGTGGTGAGAACCACAAAGGATTGCGAAGAGCTCCAAGTGGACCTTGATAAATTAGGTGAGTGGGCTAAGAAATGGCAAATGCAGTTCAATGTAGCAAAATGTAAAGTGATGCACATAGGGGCAAAAAATCCAAACTTCACATACACGCTACAGGGGTCAGTGCTATCAGTCACAGACCAGGAAAGGAATTTGGGCGTCTTAGTTGATAGTTCCATGGGAATGTCAACTCAATGCATGGCAGCTGTGAAAAAGGCAAACTCTATGCTGGGGATAATTAGGAAAGGAGTTGATAATAAAACTGCAAGGATTGTCATGCCCTTATATAAAGCAGTGGTGTGACCGCACTTGGAGTACTGTGTTCAGTTCTGGTCGCCACATCTCAAAAAGGATATCGAAGAGATAGAAAAAGTGCAGAGAAGGGCAACGAGGATGATTGAAGGATTGGAGCACCTTCCTATGAGGAGAGGCTGCAGCTTTGGGACTCCTTTAGTTTGGAGAGGAGACGCCTGAGGGGGGATAAGGATTGAAGTCTATAAAATTATGCATGGGTAGAAAATGCTGACAGAGAGAAATGTTTCAATGGATCTCACAATAATATAACCAGGGGGAATTCATTGAAAAAGCTGTGGGGAAGAATTAGGACTAATAAAAGGAAACACTTCTTCACGCAACGTGTGATTGGTGTTTGGAATATGCTGCCACAGGAGGTGGTGATGGCCACTAACCTGGATAGCTTTAAAAAGGGCTTGGACAGATTTATGGAGGAGAAGTCAATCTATGGCTACCAATCTTGATCCTCCTTGATCTCAGATTGCAAATGCCTTAGCAGACCAGGTGCTCAGGAGCAGCAGCAGCAGCAGAAGGCCATTGCTTTCACATCCTGCATGTGAGCTCCCAAAGGCACCTGGTGGGCCACTGCGAGTAGCAGAATGCTGGACTAGATGGACTCTGGTCTGATCCAGCAGGCTAGTTCTTATGTTCTTATGGAAACAATTTCCCCAACACAACCTGCTCCAGTTGCCAGTGTGTGGCAGTTACCCTGTGGGTAATCGGCCTCAGATGGCAGTACTGGGAACTACTGGGGCTGCAGAATGGGGGACAGAGCAATGGCTTCTGCCTTTGCCCACACACCATTTTCCAAATGAGAAATGGCCCCAGATTGTCTGTGCATGGCATATTCAGCATACATGTGGCCCTCAAGTGGGGCAAATAACAGCTGGGGGCATTTGAAGCCAGCCAAATGGTGAGGGTGGGGGCTGTCAAAGTATTCACTATGGTCCTGTACAGGTTTCCGGAAATGTAATTTTCAGCAGCTGATCTCTGTCTGAGCTAAATGAAAATTTGGTCTAGGAAACCCCAACCCCCTTGTTCAAAATATGTCTAGTTTGATCCTTAAAAATTTAAGTATTTATAGAATTTTGAGGATCTTAGCTCTGCCTAAACTTTTCTGCAAGGAGGCACCGGGGCAAAACTGTGTAATGAGTCTGGTCATAGACAAGGCCAGCTGCCTAAATTTGTGACTTCATAATGTTTCAGGGAGTTCTATTGGCCTTGGAGCGGTTCAAATGTTATCATCACATCTGGCAGAGGGAGAAAGAGGAAACTATTGAAAACTTCATCAAAGGAAACCCTTTGCTGCCTGAGTTTGAATCCCAGATCCTTTATTACAGAGACTTGGAACTAGAAATTAATTCAGAGCCTGAATATATATGCGTGGGAACTATTGCTCTGTATACTGGTATGGTTATTTTAATTTTCAGCTGTCTGTGCAATCTCTTTTTGTTGTTTTTAATGGTAAAGCTGTGCTAACACAGGGTCATTACTGACCCATGGGGTGATGTCCCATTGCAACATTTTCTAGGCAGACTTCGGAAGGATGGGAGGTGGAGTCAACCGTGACCTGGCTACTTGAAACCGACTTCTGTCAGGATTGAAATCAGGTTGTGAGCAGAGCTCTGACGTCAGACTGCTCACCACTGTGTGCCATGAGGTGGTCTTAGAACATTGCTTACAACAACATAAAATTTCTTCTTACTATATACTTGTTTATCCTGACAAAGTATATTATGCATTATAGAGCCATTTTTGTTCAGTCTTTATCAGACTCTTGCAGTAGGAAAAAGGGAGTGTATGGATAAAGGAAGGGAGGAGGCCCCGTTGTCTCCTGGTAACTGGCTTCCCTTTTCTCAGCGGATCTAAAGCTGGCCCTGACCACAGAAACCAAAGCTTGGATGATTGCATTTGGACAGCACTGCAACAAGAAGTACAGGTCGGAGATGGAGAATATCTTCACCTTTGTAGAGGAAATCAACAAGAAATTGAACCGTCCGATCAAAGACTTGGATGACATCAGGATGGCCATGGCGGCATTACAAGACATTCGAGAGCAACAGATCCCCATTGATTTCCAAGTGGGACCCATTGAGGTAATTTGGAAGGGTGTTCCAGCCCTTGTTTCTTGCTCTGAGCCCTCCTCCCTGGGTTGTCAAATTCTAGGCTAGGCCTTGAGATCCCACCTGGATGCCAATCTCCAGGAGTGCTTGGAGTTCCTCCTTGGGTGTCAATCTCCTGGCCAGGCCTAGAGATCACACTAGATGCCAACATCCAGAGGGCCCCAGAAAACCCTCCCTTTTACTAACCTCCAGGTCACTCCTGGAGATCCTGCTCCCCACACCCAATGGGAAAGTCCCATTGAGACAGACTGGCTGGGAGGCCCATTAAAGGTCTTCAGTGTGTTGTCCCAACCCCCCCCCCCCATTGGGGCTCCCTCTTTGAGAGGACCCAGCCTGGTGTTTGGAAACCACCTATTGGCTGCATCCCAGAAGACCCCCATTGGCTGACGCAGCCTCACTCAGGGCTCATCCAGACTTTTCTTGCCTCACGAAGGCCTTGCCTCGGCAGTGCCCTCTCCTCCGTCTGGCCTCCTTGGAGCTCAGCTAGGCACCACCGTTTGCCTTGCCTCACCTTGTCCAGCCCAGCCCTTAGGCCAGTGTTTGCCTTGCTTCGTGAGGGGCCAGCTATTCTCTTGCCTCCTGTGTGGAGCTGCATCCGGCTGTAATGTGTCTCCCCTGCGGCACCTCAAGCTAGCTGAGCATCACCTCTCCTGTCTTGTGTGAGGCTCTGGGCTGGTCCAGCCAAATTGGGGCAGAGGCTGAGAGGCCAGTCTACCCCGGCCTGTGAGGCAAGTTTGGCTTAGAATGTGTAACTGCCCTGGGTTCACCCAGAGATTTTCTATGGCAGAATGAGATCTGACGTCCTTCTTTGAAACTCTGCCTTTTGTGAGGTGGATGTAGATCTGGTGCCAAAACAACTGCTCATCCCCCGCTACTCCCCACCCCAGTGATATAGCTGCCATGGTGACATCCAGGGAGAAATGCCCTGGGCGCCCCCAAGGGGAGTCATCTGGGGTCCCCTCAAAAAATTGTCCCCACACTTCTGGGAAGGAGAGAGGCGTGGCTAGGCTTTGGCATGACGTGGGGCCAAGGTCCAGCAAAACCCCTCCTAATTTCCAGGGCATGACCAGGGGATTCCTTCCCCCTTCCCCCTTGGCCCACCAGGCCCAGCTTCCAGACAAGGTAAATGGGGCAGGCAGATGAGACATAGCCAGTGGTGGGATTCAGCCGGTAGCTAACTGGCTGAATCCCACTAGGGCGGGCGAGTGAGGGGCCTTTCCGAGCCCTGTCGCGCTCTATGTCTGGGAAGGGCCCATCACCGTTCTCTGCTGCAAGAGCAGAACAAGCTCTCCCAGCCCCCCTTCCCCAGCAAGCTTGCTCGGCCCACGGATCACAGGATCTATGGGCAGAACAAGCTCTCCCAGCTGCACCCCGGCCCCACCAAGCTTGCTTTGCCCATGGATCACAGCATCTATGGGCAGAACAAGCTCTCCCATGAGAACATAAGAGCAAGCCTGCTGGATCAGACCAGAGTCCATCTAGTCCAGCTCTCTGCTACTCGCAGTGGCCCACCAGGTGCCTTTGGGAGCTCACATGCAGGATGTGAAAGCAATGGCCTTCTGCTGCTGCTGCTCCCGAGCACCTGGTCCGCTAAGGCATTTGCAATCTGAGATCGGGGGGGATCAAGATTGGTAGCCATAGATCGACTTCTTCTCCCAGCCCCTCCAATCCCCAACAAGCTTGCTCTGCCCATGGATCACAGGATCTATGGACAGAACAAACATTCCCAGCCCCGCCTCCCGGCCCCAGCAAGCTTGCTCTGCCTATGGATCACAGGATCTCCCAGGGCCCTCCCCAATTCCCAGCAAGCTTGCTCTTCCCATGGATCATAGGAACATTGTTGTGTTCAGATGGGATGGTGACTTTGAAATCACCTGGTACAAAAAATTGTTGTTTGTTTGTGGTGGGGGAGGGTGGTTGCCTGCAGGGGGATGTGTGTGTATGCACAAAACTAAGATTTTGCCCCAGCCCCCGTTTTTCCCAGCTATGCCTCTGCTCCACCCCCACCCCCCACCCCCGACCAGACCTGGAGCAGCAGCCTGAATCGGGCAGTGGCAGCTTCACATCCTTGGTGGGAAACTTCCTCAGGACAAAACCGTGGTTTCTTCTTCACTTGTCAACTGTCTGTTGATAGCACATAAAAGCATTTATGTGCCCTGAATACTTGGGGGGTATCAGACAGAAGAACTTGGGACATTGCGATGTGTTGTGGGAATTGTTCTAAGGCTAGTATTGGGGTTGTATTCATTTGAGGTCCCTGCATGGAGGACCACCTTTAGGTATTGGCTGAAAATATTGTTTGCCAATGAGGGATATTTATCCCTTTTATGAGAAGAACCTTCTTTGATCTCTTGGAGGGAGTTAGTGAAATCAAGACTCTTACCATTAGATTATCCGCCTACAGATTTAACAGCCTTAGTATGGGCCTCTGGAAATTCTGTAATCGCAAAACAACTTTTTGAATTAGATCTATTTAGCTCATGTACATGAGCTTGAATAGCATATTCTCCTATTTTTGTACCCTAAAGGCACTCCTTCCCATATATACTTTTTAATTGTCCTATACTATAGAAAAGCTTTTATGTTATCTCAGCTAAATGCAATTCCATCTCAGTGGATACAGTAATAGGCAGTATTCAGATTTATTGTGGTCTTAGACCAACAGAAAACATGTAAGTTTTACAAAGCACGAAATAAGCTCTTTAGGCCATATTCTGATGGGACATGCTTTTGAAACTCTATTAAACTGAGTGGCAGTATCTAAATATTTCAAAAGTTATAGACACCTAGCCAATTAGTAAAGGTGCCTATAATTTTTGAAAAATTTAGATACTGCCACTCAGTTTAATAGAGTGTGAACACGTTCTTGGTACCCTCCACTTAGATTCACACTCTTCCTTGTTTCTCGTTTACATGCTTTTGAAAACCATGGCAGGTAGACACATTGGAGCGCTGCCTTTTAGAATGAAACCTACTCACATATAGAAGGAAGAAATGTATTTTTCCTGGTCTGCAAAGAAGCCTGTTTACCCAACACAAGACAAGTTGAAGTTTTTGTCTCCCTGATCGGATCTTTTATTAATTGCAAAAGCGAGGGCGGAAAGAAAAAAGAAAGGGAATCCAGAATAGAGACGGAGTGACAATAATTATTAACTTTATCTCAGGGGATTTTGTTGTGATTTAACTCATGGCCTTTAGACTAATAAGCTGTCTCATTTAGGTATTTTAAAAAGAAGAGCATGACTTGTACAACTGGAAATTCATGTTGTTCTCGGTCTTTAGCTATATTTCATGTAAGCCTGTCTCTGTTCACCTTCATCAAGGCATCCTCATGATATTTTCGTCTCAAGTTCCAAAAGAAGGTCCCATTTGGTGCTTGTGTATGTGAGATGGGATGCTGATAGGTACAAATGCTTGTCCTGGCAGGAATCGTATGCAATGTTAAACAAATATGAATTGCTGGTGGCCAAGGAAGAGATGGAAAAAGTGGACACGCTGCGTTACACCTGGGAGAAACTGCTGGTCCGAGCTAATGAAGTACAGAATGAACTGGTTGCATTGCAGCCCAAATTCAGGAGAGAGCTAATAAGCGCAGTGAAAATATTTGTTGAAGACTGTGATCACTATTACTTGGATTATGACAAGGTATTACATACAGTGCTGGAAAAATAGAATTTTTGTCCTGGTAGGTATCTTCCTTTTGCCATCACCTGAAAAGCTTTTGTTGAAAAGCTTCCTGGCAAGTTTCAAGTTCTGTATATATTTTATTAAGGTAGTTAGAAACTACTCGTCTGTCATGAATAATTAGCTGAGGTTGTTTTTGAATTTAAAGCAGGGCATGAGTGAAGGCAGTCAAGTATGGCTGCCGAGATAGCTCCGTGGGTCCCAGGCAGCACTGGGGATTCCTAATCCCTGAAGAGCCCTTCGGGGGTGGGCGGTTTAGAAATTTGAAAAACAAACAAACAAACAAACAAATAAATAAATAACTGTTCTGACCAGAAAAAAATATGGCTGGGGCAGAGGGAGAGCTGACGGGAAGGTGGGGCTTCCTCCTGCTGGTTAAAAGGTGGGTCAGAACCAAAGGGAGGGGAAGTGAAGAAGAAATGGCTATCTTTGCAAATAGTATGCAAGTGCATTTGGATTTATTGACCATAAAAAAGTATATTTTGACACCAAGATGAGCATCCCACACAAATTTTATGTGTCAAAATAACCATATTCACCATCTTAGAAAATGGCAACTACAGAGCAAAACAAACTGGAATGTGTTCCCAAGAAAAAATTAAAGCAATAGTGACCTGAAACACACACGAACAGTGTGGGTGTGTATTTGTGGGGCTTTTGTGGGCCCTATGACTACCTCAGGCAGAGGATGTCAGCAGGCGTGACTGAGAGAAAGAGTGGATGGGAAAGTGTGAGGGCCCGTGGGGTGGTGGTGGGGGTGGTGGTTGCTGTTGTTGTTGTTATCTCTTTTCTCTCCCCCTTCCAGAATGGCCCCATGGTGGCCGGTATTGAGCCTCAGGAGGCGAGTGACAGGCTTGCCATGTTCCAGGTATTCTTCCCGTTCTTCTGCACTGTTAGTGGAAAGCTGCTGGGAACAGCCAATGGCTGGCTTAATAGGGTGTCACAGCCGGGCTCCTAGTGGAATGATGCTCTCTGCTGCCCCTTCTCTTCTGGCTCTCAACCTTGGCATTGGTAGAAACCTGAGTGTCAGACGTTTTAGTGTCAGACTTCAGTCCAAAATAAAGAAACCATAGATATTAGCTGTCGTTTTTATTGGGAAACCAAAGATCAGAACAGGCAAAGACTATTCTAAAGAATCACACAACTTAAATCCCCTCTTCCCCCTCTCCTACGACCAAAAGGCGCAAACCCCGTTCCCACAGAAGCAGAGAGAGATCATACACAGGAAATCGAAACTACAAAGCAAGATGGCATTTCACACTGATAGTGGTTTGAGCCATACCAGACCCTCACAAACAAATGGCCGAAACACCTGGGTGAGAGCAAGCATCCATCCTCCCCCTCCTCACTGACAGAATGGGGCCTTTCTGACATTTAGGCTTCTCATTTATTGTCAATAATAATACTAGCATGTTTGTATCTGAAGATGCATTTGGTGCCTCACACTCCACATTCATGTATGCTTGTTGGAGTATCACTGGTGCTGACGCAGTTGATTGTACTGGGAAGCAGATGGCAGAGTCAAAAGCTGCACTTAGAGATAAATGAGATAAACGAGACTTGCTTATACATTTAAGGATCCCTCCTAAAGTAGCAAGGATCTTCCTTGCTGCATAGTTTTTTCAATATGTGTATGACAGACAGTTGTCAAGATGGTGTCTTTCCTGTCACCTGTATTGACTCCGTTTTTAGATTAGTTTTAAGTGCACATCAGAGTGGGAATTCAGAGATCTCTAGGAAAGGAAAACTTGTGGCAAAGGCCACTTCTTGATTCTTGCTCTTTTAACTCTTGTTTTTGTAGTCTACTGAAAACATGGGTCATTAGTGGGCCAAATCTGATTAGTATCCTCTGAGTTGGTTTTGTGCTATTCCTTGCAATTTTATGCACCTTGATCATGCTCACATTTCATTTTTAAATTCTAGAATCGGTTTGACAACCTTTATCGAAAATACATCACCTACACGGGGGGTGAAGAGCTTTTTGGTTTGCCTGTGACTTCGTATCCCCAGATCCTTGAGATAAAGAAGCAGCTGAACTTGTTACAGAAACTTTATGGCTTATACAATAATGTCATTGATACAGTGAATGGCTACCATGACATCCTCTGGTCAGAACTGAACATTGAGAAAATTAACAATGAACTTCTGGATTTTCAGAACAGGTGTGAAAATATGGGGAGATCCAATCTGTATTTAACAAGAGTTTCTTCAAATGATGGGGGGGATGGGAGCATGCATTGGCTCTTTCAAGCACATCTTTGAAAGAGCAACAGAAGGAGGATTTGACCTCAGTTAATTGTGTGTTCAGTTACCTTTATTTCAGTGTTGCCAGGCAGTTTATTTCATTTGTTTCACTTTTTGTGATTCCAACACATCTAATAATTCCAAAGTATTGTGACTCTTCCTTTACTGACAAGTAGATAAAACATGTATGGTGGGACTCCTTTTAAAAAGATTTAGCGAACCATACATTGTTGTTTCCATCAGAGGTTGCTCCCCCGTGTCCTCTGCATCCCTGATCTTGGCTGGCTCATTGGTATACTGAGGAGCTGCTCCAAATGAAATGGGAACTCTGACATCTGGAGCATGTGTGGAGGAAGTTTCAAGACGAGGCTACGTGAACACCTTATAGGGCGCTTATGAAAGCCTAGCAGGGGGCGATGAAGAGAGCGAAAAGAGAGTACTTTTCGTCTTCTCTCGCAACCGCTAACACAACTATTCTGTATTATTCGGTCCCTATCCTCCTAGACCGAGGGTTCTAAAAGTAATGAATTGGCTCATAGCTGTGAGGCCTTTATGAGCTTTTTTGCGGATAAGATCTCATCACTCTGCCTCGACCTTCCTACCACCTTTGAGACACTAAGTGAACTGGAAGCTTTGTTGCCGTCTTTGGGTCCTACTTTGGACCAGTTTTCCTGGCTTACTGAAGCTGATGTTGACAGAGTCCTGGCTGTCCTCTGGATTCGTGCCCTTCCTGGTTAGTTCGAGCTTGCCAGGAGGAGCTACGACTCCATCTGTTGAATATCATCAACTGCTCCCTTGAGCAAGGGGTGTTTTCGGATGGGTTGAAAGAGACTGTGGTCCGCCCACTCTTAAAAAGACCAACTTTAGATCTTAGAGAATTACTGCCCTGTTTCAAATATTTTGTTTCTGGGGAAGGTAATTGAGAGAGTGGTGTTGGAGCAGCTTTAGGGCTTCCTGGAGGATGCATTGGCTTTTGATCCCTTCCAATCCAGCTTCCATGCTGGGCATGGGACAGAGGCTGTCCTAACCACCGTCACAGATACACTCTGGATGCAGCTTGACCGGGGCGGATCAGCGCTGCTGGTATGGCTAGATCAGGGGTAGGGAACCTGCGGCTCTCCAGATGTTCAGGAACTACAATTCCCATCAGCCCCTACCAGCATGGCCAATTGACCATGCTGACAGAGGCTGATGGGAATTGTAGTTCCTGAACATCTGGAGAGCCGCAGGTTCCCTACCCCTGGGCTAGATCTTACCTCAGCATTTGATATGGTCGATTACGATTTTTTTGACTCACTGCTTAGCCTTTTCTGGGGTCTGGGGCATGGCCTTACAATGCCCGGGGCCAGTACCAGCAAGTGAGGGCTGGAGAGAGGGCTTCCCAACGTAGCTCCCTTTTCAGTGCGGTGTGCCACAGGGGTCCCTAATATACCCACTGTTATTTAACATCTATATACAACCCCTTGCTCAGCTGGTACAGAGGTTTGGGCTGATCTGTCATCAGTATGCTGATGACACTCAGCTCATTCTGTTGATGGAGGGAGGGCCAGCCGCTGCCCCTGTGGCTCTGCAGCACTGTTTGGAGGCTGTGGCTGGGTGGTTGAAGCATAGCAGGTTAAAACTGAATCCGGCTAAGTCCTGTGGGTAGGCCGAAATGGGAGGGAGGGGTTTCAGCTGCTGTTGCTTGAGGAGGTCTCCTTGCCGGTGGCCTCCTCAGCTCGCAGCCTGGGGGTCCACCTGAATTCATCTCTATCTATGGAGACCCAGGTGGCCCATATAACCCAGGTTGCGTTTTTCATCTGGACCAGGCATGGCGGTTGGCCCCTTACCTCGCCTACAGTGACCTGGCCACCGTGATCCATGCTACGGTCACATCCAGAAGCAAAAGCAGCCTCAGCCCTGCAGGGAGGACCTTGAAGGAATGCCAAGGTGGCAGGCAATGGAGGCAGGCAATGGCAAACCACCTCTGAATGATGCCTTGAAAAACCTACAGGGTGGCTTCATGACAAAGAAATGCTGTTTCATGCACTTTCGGAGTGCTTTCTGAATTAACCGTATTTTTACACTATTAAAAAAACTATTGGGGGATTTATGTGTACCTTTAGGTGCCGGAAGCTGCCACGAGCTTTGAAGGAGTGGCAAGCATTTCTGGATCTAAAGAAGACGATTGATGACTTCAGTGAATGTTGCCCTTTGCTTGAGCTGATGTCCAATAAAGCCATGATGGCTCGTCATTGGAAACACATTACCACTCTCACAGGCCATAACTTTGATGTTGAAAGTGAGACATTCAGACTCAGAAACATTATGGAAGCCCCACTGTTGAGATTCAAAGAAGAGATAGAGGTATTTATTCTGGCAGGACTTTACCATGTTTCCCTGAACTTGTTAAGGGCTGCCTTGCCTGTGGGAGGCCTCAGTGTGATGGGTCTTCTCTGAGGATAGTTTTGTTTTGGGTGGTGTTCCGATATGCTTGGCATGGACTTGTTAAGGGAGGCCTTGTCTGTGGGAGACCTCAGTGTCTTGGGTCTTCCCTGAGGATAGTTCTGTTGCTTTGTGTGGTGTTCTGATATGCTTGGCATGGACTTGCTAAGGGAGGCTTTGTCTGTGGGAGGCCTCAGTGTCATGGGTCTTCTTTGAGGATAGTTCTGTTGCTTTTGGTGGTGGGGGGATGTTCTGATATCCTTGGCATGAACTTGTTAAGGCCTGTGACTCTCTAATCTGTGGTTGATTGGTTAGGATATCTGTATCAGTGCCATGAAGGAGAGGGACATTGAGCAGAAGCTGAAACAAGTGATTGCTGAGTGGGACAACAAAATATTCACCTTCACAAACTTCAAAGCCCGTGGAGAGCTGCTTTTGAGGGGAGACAGCACTTCTGAGATCATTGCAAGCATGGAGGACAGCCTGATGGTACTGAGCTCCCTCATGAGCAACAGGTAACAAGAATATCATTTTCTTCATCTAACCTTTTTGGATGACTGTGGCTAAATCCATGCATTTATTTTAGGTACAACACACCATTTAAGGCTCAGATACAAAAGTGGGTACAATATCTCTCTAACACGACTGATATAATTGAGAACTGGATGACTGTGCAGAATTTGTGGATATACTTGGAGGCTGTCTTCGTCGGTGGAGACATAGCAAAACAGCTGCCAAAGGTATGTTGAATCTGCTGACAGGGTAGGGCAGTGGTGGCGAACCTTTGGCACTCCAGATGTGATAGACTATAATTCCCATCAGCCCCTGCCAACGTGGCCAATTGGGTAGGGTAATATCTCTTGTTAAGCTGATATGACCAATGGTTTTAATGTCCTCCAAAACATACAACAAAAGTTTGCCTTAATTAGTTAGAACAAGAACCTGAAGAAATCATCCACTGAAGGTCATCTTGTCCTCTTGTTACCCTGATGGTTGTCTATTTTGTCTCTTGAAACAGGAAGCCAAGCGCTTCTCTAACATTGACAAATCCTGGGTGAAGATTATGACCCGAGCTCATGAAATACCAAATGTGGTCCAGGGGTGTGTTGGAGATGAAACAATGGGACAGCTGTTGCCTCATTTGTTGGATCAGTTGGAAATCTGTCAAAAGTCTCTTACCGGGTAAGACATTTTGTAGAGAAACCCTTTGGGTTGTGGGTGCTCCATGTGAGGTCTGATTAGATGATACGTTAAAGACAGGTTGGAATCCCAGCTCAACTCCTGTTTAGTCTGCAACCTGACATTGACCTTTAATGTGTATGTGTGGTGCTAGCAGAAGTGTGCAAGGTGGAAGTGAGGAAATTATGTCACTCCTCCTGCCTTTGTGCATGCTCAGGGGCTAGTTTGCTTCCCTCCGTACTAATTTGAACATCAGGTCACCAGTTGAGTTGGAGTTTTCCCCAACCGAATTCACATTTAACATATTGTCTAATCAGACCCTTAGTACCTAGGAGCAGATTGTTGCTTGTGTTCTACGAGTGTACTTTTGAGGAGTGTCCAGAAGCTGCAGTTAGACTGCTACTCAGAGTGAGCTACCTGGTGGATGTGGCCCTGATACTACAGCAATTACACTGGCTACACATCTGCTCCCCAGCCCAGTTCAGGGTGTTGGTTTTGTCTTTTAAAGCCCTATATGGCTTGGGACCATGGTGTCTATGAACCCTCTTCTCCCATATGTTCCTACTTGAGAATTAATATCACAGAGAGAAGCACTCATGACTGTCCCACCAATAAAAGACATTCATCTGGTGGACACATTAGAGAGAGCCTTTTTTGGTGGTAGCCCCACAATTATGGAACGACCGCCCCAGGGAGGTCCACCCCCTTCCCCCGGTCAATCTTAACGTTCTTTTTATTTAGGACTTCATTTGATTAAATTATTTTTTATTTAATTCTATTTAATTTTTATCTATTTTTTTAAATTAGAGTTTTATTTAATTAGAGTTTTTGAATTGGGACCTTTAGAGAGAGATGGTGTGTTTAACATACTTGTTATTTTGTCCATATTGTTACTGTGTTTTTATATTTTGTTTATATTGTAAGCCACCTTGAGTTCTGCAAGAGAGAAAGGCAGCTAATAAAAGTTTTAAATGAATACATAAAATAATAGCTAGATGCCTTAGATTCCAGCTCTCATAAGTAAAGGAAAAAAATTCCAAGCATTCATTTGCTGATATTATTGTCCCTAGAGCTGGAACCTAAGCAACTGAACCAGGATTGAGGGTGACTTTCCTGTGTGGTGATCTGTCAAATAAGTCAACAACATGGCTGCCTTCTTGGTCTGAGGCCTGCAGCTTATTCAAATCCCCTCTTAAAACTAAAAATCATCTAGGTATCTTCTTCCTGGGGCTGTTGCCAGCCAGAGAAGATAGTAACTAGATAGGTGGGCTAATGGGCTAACTTGGTATATGTTTGTCTTTTAAGCTTTATAATTGGCCTCCCACATTCATTTGGAATAGCAGGAGAGTTAGTTTGGGGCTGAAAAAGCCTTCAGTAGTAAATTTTGTAACATCTTGTAGGGAAAATTCTGACCAGTGGTTCCAAACTTTGTCAGAGTGCCACCCCCTAGGCTCCCAGACTATATCCCGAGTGCGAGAGCGCTGCTTTTCCCTTAAAAAACCATCTTGCCTTGCAAAGCAGCAGTGATGGGGCTTTTTGCCTAGCCCCCCCCCCCACTCCCAGCTGCCCAGTGAGGAGAGTGCTGCTGCTTTTCCTTTTTAAAAGACCTTGCTTCACAGAGCAGTTGTGATGGGTCCCTTTGCATTGCAAAGCAGCCAGCCCGCCCACCCTGACCCTGCAGCTGCATTGCCCATCCTCTCCTTCAACTACACACACGGGCCCACAGGCCCCCCAGGCTACACAGTGCTGCTGCTTTTCCTTTAAAACTCACCAATCACCCCATGGCAAGGACGGAAGGACAAGATCCTTTTTCTTACCAGCTGGCCCAGGAATCTCTGCGCCACCCCCCCCCGCCTCAAAATTCCTCACCGCCCCCCCTTGATGTTTCCACTGCCCCAGAGGAGTGGTACCGCCCACTTAAGGAATCCCTAATGTAGACTATATTTCTATAAACCATTTAGCACAAGAATGCCAGTCAGTTGAATTCCTTGTCTTCTCAAAACATTCCTTTGCATGAAACTTCAATGCTAGATTCTTTCATAATTGAGTGAAAGCAGGAATTTACTGGAGGAATCCTACTTTAAGCTCCTACAATGAGTATCATAGCAAAGATGCTGTCTTATTCTTGCTACTTTCTTATGAGTTCATTTAGGTGCGCCTTCATTAGTCTTACCCATAATAAACCCTAAGGGATGGAATGTCCCAATGACAAATCCTCCACCAATGGGGGAACAGGACTCACAAAGTGAGTCCTGCTTCCCCATTGGTGGGAGACATTCCATCCCCTCTGCAGAACTGTGATGCCTTGGTGCCACTGCTCTTGGGCCACAAAAGCCCTTCCGCCTCCCCCCCCCACCCCCAGCAACCCCCACGGCCCACAGATCAGGTGACCCATGGGCCACAGGAGCCCTCATGTCTTTCCCCTCACCCCCAGCAACCACCGTCTGATCCATGGGCTGCAGACGCCTTCCCACCTCCACCCAATGCACAGCAACCACTTGGACCTGTGAATCAGATGACCCATGGGCTGCACAAACCCAACCCACCTCTCCCCATAGCAACCACCGTGGCTCATGGATGAACTGGTATGTGGGCCACCCACCCCCCAACCCCCAGGCTGGGCCCAGGAAGTAGCTGCTCCACAGGCTGGCAGCAGGATGGGGCATGCCTCCACCCCTACCTCCCTTCCCGAGGCCCACAAACCTTGGGAAGGGAGGTGTGGGCCCCCATCCCAAGCATCCCCATTCCACCCTCCCCCACCCCAAAGACACCATCCAACCCTCCCCACATCCCAAGCCACGTCTTCCAAACCTCCCCTCACCCCAACTCTTTCCATTCAACATTCCCCACCCCAAGCATCGACTTGCCATTTCAGCTCCCCTCCCCAAGCTTCAGCTTTTCCCCTCCAAGCGTCACCTTCCAACTCTGCCCCACCCCAAACTTCACCTTCCAACCTCCCTCCACTCAAACCTCACATTTCCATCCTCCCCTCCACTCAAACCTCACTTCCATCTATTCTGCCGCACCAAGCCTCACCTTGCCACCCTCCACCACCCCAAGCCACTCCTCTCCACCCTCCCCCTATCCCAGTGATGGCGAACCTATGGCACGGGTGCCAGAGATGGCACTCAGAGCCCTTTCTGCGGGCACGCATGCACAGAGTTTATCATGTGTGGTTGGGATGGAAAATCACCCCTCCCCCACACAGACACATATCTAGGCTAGCCTGGGCACGATCCTTTACCTGGGAGTAAGCTCGGTTGCTGGTAATGGGGCTTGCTTCTGAGTAAACCCTCCTAGGATCGTGATTCACCCATTCGAAGTGTTGCATGGTTGCTTCACCAAGCTTACTCCCAAGTAATGTGCGCCTTGGAGCCAACCGTTTTTTCTAAATTAAAACCTCAGTATTCAGGTTAAATTAGCGTATTGGCCCTTTGCGATAAATAAGTGGGTTTTGGGTTGCAATTTGGGCACTCGGTCTCAAAAAGGTTCGCCATCACTGCCCTATCCTCACCTTCCATCCTACCCCAAACCACTCCTCTCTAACCTCTCCCACCCCCAAGTCACAGACCCACAACTACATAAGTAGTGAGTGTCACGCTGAGGGCAAGGGGGGGGGGCGCTACAACCCCAATAAAGCCCATGGCAGGGGGAGGTGCTTCCTCTTCCACCCTTTGCTGGGTGCCATCGGGTATCTGTTGGCTCAGGTTTGCTGAATTGTTTGATCTCTGCCATATGGGGTTCTGGTGGGTTGTTCCTGGCCCATTAAGATCGTACGGGCTTTGCTGCTCGTTTACATAATAAAAAGCTTGCAGTACCTGCCAAGATCATCAGAGCTGTATTGTTGAAGGCTTTCATGGCTGGAATCAACCGACTGTTGTGGGTTTCCTGGGCCATGTGGCTGTGGGCTGGCAAAAACAACCATGGTGGAAGATGCCTTAACATGCAGTGTGATACAAACTCCTCCAACCCTTTGTTGTTCTTCTTCCATTCCAGGTATTTGGAGAAGAAGCGGCTTTTGTTCCCCCGTTTCTTCTTTGTGTCAGACCCGGCTCTGCTGGAGATTCTGGGCCAAGCTTCAGATTCACACACAATCCAAGCTCACTTGCTAAATGTATTTGATAACATCAAAACTGTAAAATTCCATGACAAGGTTTGTGCAGCTGTAATAAAGGGAAGCAAATGATCCGTGGAAATTGTAGGCACCTGCCAATAATCCCTCCTCCAACCTACCCTAATGTCAGCAGGCCCAAGCACCGAAAATTGCTTTAGCAGTAGGGATGCCACAAATTTCACACTGAACACGTTCAGCAGTCACGGTTACTGAGTTCAGCTGTGATGATGAGATGTGAGCGGATCACTGGATGTGTTCTGGTCAATTCTAACACTGAGCGGAGCAGAGGATTCAGTGGGCCTGTGTGGGAACCTGCATGCACAAGTGCCAGTTGTCCTGTTAGGGATGAATGGGGTGAAGCAGCCAGTTGTCTGGCCATGAACTCGCCAAAGAACAAATAGTCCAGGGGTAGGGAACCTGCGGCTCTCCAGATGTTCAGGAACTACAATTCCCATCAGCCTCTGTCAGCATGGCCAATTGGCCATGCTGGTAGGGGCTGCTGGGAATTGTAGTTCCTGAACATCTGGAGAGCCGCAGGTTCCCTACCCCTGAAATAGCAGAGAAAGGGTTCTCTGCTTGCAACAGGACAACAGCTGAACCTGAAGAAGGAAAATACTGCATAAATAAATTTGTTTAGTCAAAAGAGCTGCACAAAAGCACTTGCAAAATATGAAAGGCAGACCTTTTGAT
This sequence comes from Sphaerodactylus townsendi, assembly GCF_021028975.2. NCBI lineage: Eukaryota > Metazoa > Chordata > Lepidosauria > Squamata > Sphaerodactylidae > Sphaerodactylus > Sphaerodactylus townsendi. The sequence goes on along the minus strand of NC_059433.1, from coordinate 2,900,438 downwards.
GCAAAATTGACACCCTTCATATGGCTTTCAGGTTTATGATCGGATCCTTTCAATTTCCTCACGAGAGGGTGAGACAATCGAGTTGGAAAAGCCTGTCATGGCAGAAGGAAATGTGGAAGTTTGGCTCAATTCTCTCTTGAAGGAGTCCCAAGGTTCATTGCATCTGGTGATTCGACAGGCAGCTTCAAGCATCCATGAGGCAGACTTTCAACTGGTAGAGTTTCTTTGTTCTTACCCAGCTCAGGCAAGTTTCCTACTTAAAGTTTCCTACTTAAAGTAACTTTGGGATGAAGGTCTTGATATTTAACGGGGAACGTTTCCTGTAAAACCATCCATGCTACATACAGTCTGTCTTGCACTAAAGGGTGCCCTGACCTTCAGGAACAGACTTCTTATCGTGAGATGGACTGCGGAAGAAGGAGGGAAGCAGTATAAGGTCCGCTCTGCCCATGACACCAGGACCCATGAACAGCTGGTAGTTCAGGTGTTCCTTATTTTGCCAGAAAACAGTTTCTCATTCTTAATTTGGTCTGCACAAAAGCTGAAGATTTAAAAACATCTTTTTTAAAAAAGGAAGTCTGCTTTTAACAGTATTTGTTCAGAACTGTGGTAGATGGTGATAGCAGTGGTTATTAAAACAATGGGACCTAGAGACTTTCAACATTATTCCTCCATTCTCAGTTTTACCTTACAATAACTGCTCTGTGAGATGGGAATAGGATAGGTTGAGCTTCCAGAGCAGAGTGGGGATTTGCAATTAGATCTCCCAGATTCTAGTCTGACCCTATGTTGGTTAAGGCTATTAGGATTAGGGCAGGGGTTCAGATATTCTTTCTCCCCAATCCCTTTGCCTATTCTCTTCCCATATGCCTTTGCTGTGCATAAATCTTATGTTTCTAGTGGCTTTAACCACAGTTGACACAAACTAGAGTTTGTTATTAATCAGAGTTTGAAAACAGCTTCAACCCCTGGTTTGCCTTTGATAGTGGCTAGAGCTCGGAGAGGAAAATGCATCCTTGAAAGCCATTCTGAACTCCTGAATCTTAATCAAGGGATCAGAACGATAACCCATGTAAGAGCCTTTGTGCATGGCGCACCACATAATACCTACGGTTCACTTAAATGTCAGAATAGACACAACTTGTGGATTAGTAGATACCAAAAGAGCCTTTTCATGGAAATGTACTTCTGTTTTTAAAACACAGTGAATGCATCAGTAGATAAGCCAGAATGTTTTTTAAAGAGCTGAACTACTTTAGAAAAAACACAGTACATAAAAGCAAAATTATTTCTTCAGGTTGGCTTGCTGGGAATTCAAATGATTTGGACACGAGATGCTGAAGAAGCTCTGACAAATGCAAAATATGATAAGAAAATAATGCAGAATACAAACCAGTCTTTCTTGGTTCTCCTGAACACGCTGATCGACATGACTACAAAGGATCTGAGTCCGGTGGAGCGAATTAAATATGAGACACTGATTACAATTCATGTGCACCAAAGGGATATATTTGATGACCTGGTAAAGTTGCTTATTATTAGTCATAAACTACTCTGAGGGAAAGACAGAAATATTTTGAAATAATGTGTTGATTGAGTGTATCCAACGTTAAAGTGTAAGGTCTACAGTTGCATTCTCTGGAGCCCTATATTTTCTAACCAGTAGCTGGTGGTATCAGTGATTCTCTGTGTGGTATCCATGAACTCTATGGCACCATTAGTGTGTTTGCTTTTTTCCTGAAGTGTCTCCTTCCTCAAGTAAAGGCCAGTCAAGTAAAGGTTTCATGCAGGAGAATAGGCTTGAGTTCCAATGCCTCGACTACTCGGGAATGAATCAGACAGTGGGAGCAGCTGGTATCAACAAGAGCTTGTACATAATATATCTTTATATTTATCCCAGATTTTTATAAGGTGTCGTCTCACAAAATGGTTATTAAACAGTTTATATTTTTTGTTTGGGTTAGGCCATAATCTGTCGTGCCAGCCCATCTGCATATCAAATCCTTCTAGTTGTAGTAGTTCCGTATCCTGTAAAGTAATCCATTCTCTTATCCAGACACAGGCACTAGAAACCAAATATAAATATAAATTGGGTAACGACCATCCTCCTCTTTCTTTATTCATGGTCATGATTTTATATTTGACCCTTGGTTTTTTCCCTTCCCATATAAATTTAGAGATAACTGTTTCCCATTTTTGAAAGTTTTTTATCGAATTGACGAAGGGGATGTTTTGGAAGAGATAGATGAATTTAGGCAGAACGGACATCTTAATTAGTGCAATTCTGCAAATCCCTGCCTTCCTCCCGCTGAGCCGTTTGGCGGGCGCCCCCTTTGGCCGGTTTGGCAACTGGTGTCGAAGTAGCTGGGGTGGTTGGGCGCTTCACAGGACAGGCGGCTGCCATTTGCCCCTCGCCCCCACAATACAGGCATAGAACAAGCCGTCAGCAATGGGCGTTCTCATCTGCTGAGAGTTGACATTTGGGCGGAGTGGGGCGAGTGGACATGGAACTGGCTAGGGTCCCGGGACGGGGGTGGGAAAGTGGAGAGTGACTGGACGCCGTTCCCAGAGTAGCTGCCTCATGCATACAGGCATCCGCCATCCCAGCAAGCACGATCCACTCCATCAGGGTGTGGGGACTGTCCCGGGCCAAAGCCCAATTAAGTAGATCAGGATGTAGGGCTTTCTTGAAGGCAAAGATTTTGACAGGATCATCACAATTTTGCTGGCTACTGTGCGGAATTTTTCCACGAATTCCACATAAAGCATCTTGCCCTGTTGCATCTCCAAACGATACATTGCCAGCTAGGGGTGCAGTGGCCCACAAAGCACTATCAGAGTCCGGGGGTTGCAAGTCCCTCTGGCCTTGGCCCTGGCAACGGCGTATAGTCACTCCCTGTGAGCCGTCTAACGGGGCAGTCATGAACGGGTTTATAGAGTCCAAGAGGCCACCTGCGGCTGAGGCACCTCCACCAAGTGGTGGACGGTCTCCTTCAGGTGGGTCAGAAGCTGGATCCGACATTCCTGTTAAGCCCGCAAGAATAGGGTGCCCATAGTCTGCGGCAGCAGACGCACCCTCCAGATGTTCCCCCACAGAGAACATAGTTGTAAAAATAGCCCAATTCTAACAGGCCTCCTGACAGGGAGACAGTATTCAAACAGATAGGAGTTCAAGAAATGATAGTAATAGTAATCATAGAATCATAGAGTTGGAAGAGACCACAAGGCATCAAGTCCAATACCCTGCAATGCAGGAACACACAATCAAAGCACTCCCGACATATGTTCATTCAGCCTCTGTTTAAAAACCTCCAAAGAAGGAGACTCCACAACTTTCCGAGGCAGTGAATTCCACTGTTGAACAGTCCTGACAGTCAGGAAGTTCTTCCTAATGTTTAGGTGGAATCTCTTTTTCTGCATCTTGAATCCATTACTTCGTGTCCTAGTCTCTGAGGCAGCAGAAAACAAGCTTTCTCCCTCTTCGTCATGGCATCCCTGCAAATATTTAAACACAGCTATCATGTCCCCCACTTCTCCAAACTAAAAATCCCCAGCTCCCTAAGCCTCTCTTTGTAGGGCGTGGACTCCAGACCTTCTACTATGTTGGTTGCCCTCTTCTGGACCCGCTCCAGCTTGTCAATATCCCTCCTGAACTGCGGTGCCTAGAACTATACACAACATTCCAGGTGAGGTCTAACCAACGCAGAATAGAGAGGAACAATTACACCCCTCGATCTTGACACTATACTCCTATTGATACAGCCCAAAATTGCATTGCCTTTCTTGGCTGCCGCATCACACTGCTCACTCATGTTCAGTTTGTGGTCTACTAAGGCTCCCAGATCTCTTTCACAGGTAGTGTTGTCAAGCCAGGTGTCACCCATCCTGTATCTGTGCATTTCATTTTTTCTGCCTAAGTGTATGCTCCAATCATGAGACTCATTCCACCAGGTTTCAGTGATGCCTGTAATATCATATTTGTTTTGCTGTATTAAGAGTTCGAGTTCATCTTGTTTATTTCCCATACTTCACTGATGTAGAGACATTGAAGGCCATGGTGCACTTCCTCTGGCTGCTTCTTTTAAGATTTTTTCCCTCCCATTGTTGCCTTCTTGACCTATTTGCTTAGTGTTCTCTATAACCTTTGGACTAATTCAAAATGACCTAGACAGATTTGACAGCTGGGTCAAAACAAACAAAATGAGTTTCAACAGAGATAAAGGGAAGATACTACACTTAGGCAGAAAAAATGAAATGCACAGATACAGGAAGGGTGACACCTGGCTTGACAACACTACATGCAAAAGCGATCTGGGAGTCTTAACTAAACGAGAGTCAGCGGTGTGATGCGGCAGCCAAGAAAGGCTATGCGATTTTGGGCTGTATCAATAGGAGTATAGTGTCAAGATCAAGGGGTGTAATTGTTCCTCTCTATTCTGCATTGGTTAGACCTCACCTGGAATGTTGTGTATAGTTCTGGGCACCGCAGTTCAGGAGGGATATTGACAAGCTGGAGTGGGTCCAGAGGAGGGCAACCAACGGTAAAAAGTCTGGAGTCCATGCCTTACAAAGAGAGGCTTAGGGAGCTGGGGATTTTTAGTTTAGAGAAGCGTAGGTTAAGGGGGGACATGATAGGCATTTTTAAATATTTGAAGGGATGCCATGTCGAAGAGGGAGCAAGCTTGTTTTCTGCTGCCTCAAAGACTAGGACACGGAGTAATGGATTCAAGATGCAGGACAAGAGATTCCACCTAAACATTAGGAAGAACTTCCTGACTGTCAGGACTGTTCAACAGTGGAATTCACTGCCTTGGAGAGTGGTGGAGTCTCCTTCTTTGGAGATTTTTAAACAGAGGCTGAATGAACATATGTCGGGAGTGCTTTGATTGTGTGTTCACGCATTGCAGGGTATTGGACTTGATGCCTTGTGGTCTCTTCCAACTCTATAATTCTATGATTCTAGGTATGGAACGCTTCCCTCAGGACTCTTCTCTTCGTCATGGGCTTCAATTGGACTTTGCATTCATTTCTCTGTTTATATGTGAGTTGGGACTCCCTCCTGGGTGTGCAGTTTTTCTGTAGAGAACTCTGCCGGCCTAGTTCCCTTAACTCTGCTCATAAACTTATTCTTATAGGCACAGATCTTAAATGGACTTATTCTTTCAACTGTACTTTTACAGATATTGCTATTCCAAAAATAATCCCCGCTCCAATGAAAGAGCAAAGCAATTCCCTGGACCACTCATTGCCAAAAAAGACATTGTGCTATAGCAAATATTCACCCACCCCCTGTCCCACTTCCTGCTGCTAGTGCTGGAGGACAGAGAGGCTTATTTCCAAGCACTCTGTCTTCTTACCATGTCGATATCTTGATATATCAATAGAACACAGAGGTCAGTGTGTTTTGGCTAAGCCTGTGTAAGTGAGCTTCTTGTCTTTCACTTGAAGGACCCAGCAACATGGAAGGGGGGTGAGGGAGAAACCGTGGATGGGAGTGGGAGGGAGTGGGAAGGGAAGATGTTTGGAGCAAAGCTATGTTCACTGCCAAATTTGCCTGCTCTGGTGGTGAAGCTAAAAGAAAATCACCCTAAAAGTGGTCTCGTTTGCCATGGAGAGAATGAAAAAGGGCTTGAAGAAATATGTCCTTACAAGAGATATTTCTGTGAGGGACATTTGCCCCCCACCTCACAGCAAACGGGTGCAAAATTGGCCCATGACACAATTTTTTTAAAAAATACTTTAAATGTAAAATATTTTGTTGTGACATGTTTCGTGTTGTTCTTGTATTCTATAATACCTTCCTTGACAACAGTGTGGTTTTGGGTGTTGGGATTTTTCCATGAGTTTACAAGTAACTGTTCCCAGTGGAGATTTTAATGCATTTCTATGTTTAAATATTTGAGGGGTCTGTGATTGCCTCTGTCCTTCTCTCTAGTGCCGGATGCACATTAAAAGTCCCTCTGATTTTGAGTGGCTGAAACAATGCAGATTTTATTTCAGTGAAGATGCAGACAAGATGTTGATTAACATCACAGATGTGCCCTTCATCTACCAGAATGAGTTCTTGGGCTGTACTGACAGGCTTGTCATAACCCCTCTGACAGACAGGTGAGCCACAATTGTTGTCGAAATAGGAAGGGTTATTTCATTGATGTGGCTGTATCATGCTGGAGTTCAATATGTGCAAGTCTCACTCTGTCTATATTTTTAAGTGTTATTTTCAGACCAGGCAATCTTGGGAATGCAGGGCAGAAAAGAGATTCCCTCTGTGTGTGCCGGTTGAGTTGTCACAACTCAAGTTCTGGGGGTTGGAAGATGGAAGTTTCCAGGGGGAGAGAAGGGTTAGGGTTTAACAAGTGGTTGAATTAACAATCTGTGGAGATCCCTGGGTTAAGTTCCCCTGTCTGGCTGAAGTCAAAACTACATGTTATATGTAACTTATGATCTCCATGACTACTGGCAGCAAGAAACCAGCTCTGAGTTCCCTGAACATAATATGAGAATTACTCAAGACATGTATAAAGAAAAATTAAGCGAACAGAAATTGTCTGTTCATTCACTGCAACTTGTGAACAGACCAATACCCTTTTCCACAGAAAGAAGAAGAGAGGTTGTGCGTTGTTCAGTGATAGTTAAATGTGCATGCCCCCGCATGTGAAAAAGGTCCCGATTCTCCTTTATGATGAGAGAATTATATTTAAATGCCAGCTTCGTCAAAACCATTATCCCTTGCAAAGTTAAAGATAGCACTTTGATAAAAGAGCATTTATAGTGCTCCAGACAGCTATCAGTAACACTTTTGATACAGTTGCCCCACACAACTGTAAGACAATGAAAGTATTGCTGATAGCTGCCTGGAGGATCAGAAATGCTCTTTTATCAAAGTGCTATCTTTAACATTGCAAGGGAGAATGGTTTTGACGAAGCTGCCATTTGAGTATAATTCTCTCATCGTAAAAGAGAATTGGAAGGGGGGGGGGCAGGCACTCGTGCCCTGGTGGAGCATCCCTCCACAAAGAAGGTCCAGGAAGAGGTGGCCTATTAATTCACACATCTCCTGCAATCTTTCTATGGAAAAAGGTATAGTACGCAATTGTGATAGAGTAGTTACAGTATTGGGTTTAAAGACTTGTGACTTGCCTCCTCATGAAAATGTCTGACAAAGTGCTGTACAAATGTTTTAAATAAATGAACCAAGGAAGGAGACCAAGGTTCACATCCCTGTAAGTCTTAAAACTCTCTAACAGACAGTCGCAGGTAAGAATGCACCACCTGGAGACACAGGAGTCCATTGGAACAGGATTCCTATTCAGCCAACGAGCGCTCGCGCTCTCTCTCTAGTGCATTTGCTTGAGGCGGCAGCGTAATAAAAACTCATCCTGAACATAAAATGAGTCTCATAAATGATGGGAATTGCAGTCCATAACATCTGGAGTGCCAAACGTTTGCCACCACGGGTCTAGGGGGTGGTCTGATGTGCCGTGTCTTCCAACTGCACTCTCTGGAGTTCTACCTGTTGCCGCCCACTTTGCTGTGCTTTCCAGAGGGAGGGGTGCAGCAGGAACTGTGGCCTTGGCATCCATGTGGATGGTAACTTCACTGGCAGGTTGAAATATACTGCAAGACCTTGACTAAGATATTTTGAGACACCATGAAGATATCGAGGAAAGAAAAGTAGTTAGCCTGAATGCTATTTGCTGTTTCCTGGATAGCTTTGGCTATCTAGAGGTGTTTTCCCTTGTGTTGAGCCACCTCCTGGCATTCCGGAAGCTTTGGGCATGGGGCAAGGGAGTCACAGAATATCCCGAGTGCTGCTACATCAGAGTTCATGGCAGGATGTGATGTGATCCATCGTACAGCAACATTTCTGTCCCCGTTTCTGTTCTTGGCCTGGAGACAAGGGGGCTTTCCCCACTTACCATTTGCTGCGCGCTACTCCGGGAAAGTAGCGCGGGGTCCAGCGACGCTCCCCACTTGCAAGGGCGGCAACCACGCAGCCGCCCCGACGCCGCCGCTCTCCCGCCCCTTCAGCACGCGTCATTTTTGGCGCTGAAGAAACGGCACCCTCTGCGTGGGGCAGTGGGAAACACAACCCCGCGGCAGAAATCACTCGTGCCGGGAGCGCGTTGGGAGTAGTGCGCCGCAAATGGTAAGTGGGGAAAGCCCCAAGCACAGATGGGAGAATTCCTGCCAGAACCACACAAAGGGCATGCCTCTTAACCCACCCTTTTTTGTGATTGGCACTGCTCTGATGAATGGAAATATTGCTATACACTCCTTTTTCTCCAGGTTTAAATGTGGCCTCAAATCTTAGAGAGAATGCTGTCCAACTTCTTTTCATTCTCATTTGGTGTCTGCCTTTCTAAACTACAGTATATTAGAAAGCTTTGTATTCAATAGCTGTATTGTGCAAAGCTAGCTATAAGGCTGAGCCCCTGACTCCTTCCCATGGCTGGGATTTAAAGCCTGGGTGTGACCAGAGAATGTTGGGTCCTTGATTCTCAAGTCCTCGGCTTCATAGCTGCCAGACCAAACCAGAATTCTCTATCTACCTTTTTCCCTCTGTTTGTTTGTTTGTACTGTCCAGGAATACGGCTGCCTCCCAGCACCCTGCAGCCTAATCTACTATCCCCCCTTATCATAAATGCCTGCCCAGGGAACCCTGGAGCACCCCGTGACTAACAGCCCTGCCCCTGGACTTTCCACAAGGAGCAGGGACCTCCAGGAAGGCAGCAGCAAGAAAGAACAGTAGATAAATGGCAGCAGAGCCTGAGCAGCAAACCTCAGCCACTCAAGAGAACAGGGTGGAAGCAGCATAGCTGTGGCCAAGCTGCCATCAGCAGTCTTCAGCAGCCGTAGAGAGTGCTGTGGTGCTGGCACAGCCCCAGCCAGGCTGTAATCAAGGAGGTGGGCCAGGAAGGCTGAAGAGCCAGTCTCAGGTTGGCAGGGCAAGACAGCTTGTCAGCTCCCAGGGGGCTGGAGCAGAGAGCTCCCGGGGGGAGGGAACCTCTAGAGGGGGGTTAAAGGGAAGCAGGGCAACAGGGGAGAGGTTGGTGTGATGCAGAAGCTCAAGCTTGCAAGAGTGCTGTGAGGTACCTGACACAATTAAAGAGCTTGCGAACTGAAGCCAGAATCTTGTCCTGTTTGGTCCAAAAGGGTGATCGAGCTCCTATGAGGCCAAGGTGGCCTACTCTGCAGGGATGGCCAGCAGGGAGAGCTCACATATACGATATTTCATATATTTTAAATGTTTAAGCTGTTTTGATTCACCATTGTGGAGAAAAGTGGAATCAGAAATAACTCTAAATAAATGTTCAAAAGTTTTCCTGGACCTGCTTTGTTTTTTTGGAACCCTGACTTTAAACTCTGCTTAATCATTTTGTCAGAGCTGATGGGCGTTTGAATGTCTCCCTTTGTAGGTGTTACATCACTTTGGCCCAGGCCTTAGGCATGAGCATGGGTGGAGCCCCAGCCGGCCCAGCAGGAACAGGAAAAACAGAAACAACCAAGGACATGGGCAGGTGTCTTGGAAAATACGTGGTGGTCTTCAATTGTTCGGATCAGATGGATTTTAGAGGACTGGGGAGAATCTTTAAAGGTCAACCTGTCTTCTGCTTTATAAACTGTGACTTTTGATAAAAGGCAGAGTTTTAGATGCATTATAATTCAAGGCTGTGTGTGAGTGGAAAATGAGAGATGTAAAGGAGAAGATGGATTTGAATGTGTAACTTCACCTAAGCAGGCAACCAAATGCTGTCGCCAACTGGAGCTTTTGTCTCCAGGGACAGAAAATTCTCATCTCACCTAACAAAATAGCAGTTTGCTACCTCAAAAATGCTTGTGGGGGAACTCATAAGATCTTAACAGTGTGGACAGAATATTGTTTGAACAGTTAAAACATAATGTCTCAAACATCCCTACCATACAAAGCTTGTTGTGAGTAGAATTTATGTTCTGAGTTTCCAAACTGATAGCCAAGTTGGCCAAGTCTGGGGATGCATTAATCCAGTGGCTGGAGCTTGGTTCTGCCAGCAAAATGTAGGGGAGGGGAGGGGCCTTTCCAGGCTTATTCTGGCCTTTGAGGGAGGGCTCCCGGGGGCCAGGCCTCACTGGGATTGCCCCCCTCCAGGTTGGGAAATTCCTGGAGATTTTGTGCTGGAGTTTATACTGGTCTATGACTGTGATAAAGTTTGACTTGAGGACGGAAGAGGCTTCAGCTGGATGCAGGGCCAGAGGTTCTACCCTCAAAAACCGCTGGAGATCTCATGGAATTGCAACTAATCTCCAGATGACAGAAATCAGCTCCCCTGGAGAAAAAAAGGCTGCTTTCCATCTTACTGGGAAAGCTCACTGGTTATTCGGGCCAGTCACCAGCTTCCAGTTTAACTTACTCCGCTGAACGACTGCTTTGAACTTTGAAAGAGGACTCATTGGGGCCTGGCCTGGCCAGAACACACCAGGCAAATTGGTACCACATGACTTGCTTGGCTCACTTAGGTATGGCTGCTTGCCATTGTTCAAAACAGCCACTTCATGAAAACCAGTGTGGAGTAGTGGATAGAGTTTCAAACTACAACTTTGAATCCCTACTCTGCTGCAGAAAGTCCCTGAGTGATCCTGGGCCAGTTCCACATTCTCAGCCTACTGTGCCCTCACTGATGGGTGGATTGGCCAACAAGAGTACCAGGACACCTTCCTGTGGGCTCATGGCCTTCCACCCACACCTGCCTTGCCAGCCCTCTGGCAGAAGGACTCGCCCCAATTCACCTAAGCCTGGCTCAGGGTGGGAGAGGTGGTGGCCCCCAACCAGTCTGAGGCAAGGGAGAGGAGAGCCAGGTCTCCTGGTGCCCCACACCAGAGGTGAAACTGGGGAGGGGACAGTGCCAAGTTTGACTTATTTGAGGCAAAGCAGATACTGGCACCCAAGCAGAGCAATCCCCAGGTGAAGTGAGGCAGATGCTGCCATGCAGCTCAGCCAGACCCACATAAGACCAAGCAGGCAGCGGCACCCAGGCCAAGCACCGCATGAGACAAGGCAGATGGCATCATTGTTACCCAAAAGAGACCCACAAGGAGAAGCATAGAGTGATACCTGGCCCAATCAAGCCCCACACAAGGCAGGGCAGAAAGGGTGTCTGACCTGGCCAAAGCCATACATGAGGTGGGGCAGAGGGTGGCACCCTGGCAGGGGCATACCACTAGCTGGCTGAACTGTTCACTGCAGTCGCCATCTGAGCTGTTTGCCGTGCTCGCTGGCTGAGGTGTTCGCCGCAGCCACAGGCTGGCTCCTGCCCCCTCAGGGAGGCCGCGGAGGGCAGGAGCCAGCCAGCAGCCACGGTGCCTGTCTGGGCGGGCCGCCGATCCTCACCCCCGGCCTCCTTCAGGCTCCCATAAGTTAGGTGGGGGGCGGGGAGCTGGGGAGGGGAGCGGGTATGGGGATCCAGTCATGCCACCTGGTCTGTTCAAGGCCTGCCTGACGTGAGAAAAGTGGCACCTGGCCAGCTGGGTGGACTGACTGCCTTTTCCTTTTTTTTTTTAAAAAAATAATTTTTATTACCGTGTTGCCCTGAAGATAAGACAGTGTCTTATATTAATTTTTGCTCCCAAAGATGCGCTATGTCTTATTTTCAGGGGATGTCTTATTTTTCTGTGTTCTGTTCGTTGGGCTGCTTCCAAACAAAAACTTTGCTACGTCTTACTTTCGGGGGATGCCTTATATTTTGCACTTCAGCAAAACCTCTACTATGTCTTATTTTCAGGGGATGTCTTATATTCGGGGAAACAGGGTAATTGTGTTATCGCCTCTTCCAATTGATCGCTTTCCTCTTGAGACAGGACTTTGTTCTGTTTTTCGTCTACATTCCCATTCTGTACTTGTTTAAAAAGTCTTTGATAAAATTCTTCAAATTTCTGCCTAATCCCTTTTATTATCTGTTATTCTTTTATTATTATAATCTCTAAGTGCTTGTACCCTTTGTTTTTCCTTTCTTTTCTTTAAGTAATTGGCTTAATGTTTCATTGAATTTATGTTTGTTCTTCGAAATTGATTTTAACCCATATCTCCTTTTTCCACATCTCTGTCCTATCTAGATCATCTTGCTGTGCTTTTAAACTATTTAATTCATTTTTATCTTTTATAGTGTATCTAGCCTGAAGTTCATCTCTACTCACTTTAATTTTTCCACTAATGCATTCCTTTCTCTATTCATAACTCTTTTCCATCTTGCTTGGATATCCATACAATATTCCCTTACCACTGCTTTCATTGCATCCCAAAGAGTCTCTCCTGTTACTGTGCCTTTATGTTTTTAAATTGTATTTTATCTTCAATCCCCTTTTTTCTTTTTCATTCTTCATTATTATATTATTGTATCTCCATCTAAATTGTTTCACCTCACTTTCTAATCTGAACTTAGCAACCATTGGAGCATGGTCTGAAATTGACTCTGTGTTTGTATTTCAATACTCTTTAAAGCATCCCATTTTTTGTTAATATATAATCTATATATGTATTTTTTATGTCTATTCGAGAAATAGGATGGTTGTTGGGGTATATTAAGCTCTTCATACCTGTTTACAACATTCCATTTCTTTAACCCCTCATCATTTCTTAAATCCATATTATAATCACCAATCATCAATGTTTCTCCCTGACATTCTTTCTGAATCCTTCTAAACTGTTTTTGTATAAAACTCTTCTGTCTCCTGTTGAGGGCATACACATTCATCACTGTTACTTGAACATCATTGATTCTGTCCTTTACTATCTACCATTCTGATCTGTTAACAGATCCTCTAGCGAAATATTTAAATCATCTTTCACCAATACTGCAACCCCGTGTTTTTTTGTATGTGCCCTGGATTCTCCTATGATCTTCCAGCCTTGTACTTTTATCAGAGGTTTAATATCAAGCATTTTAATGGATGTCTGTCCATTTTAATGGATGTAATGGATGAAGGCATATATCCATGTGTTCTTTCCTTATAAATCTGGCTAATTTGTATCTCTAGGGCCCTTTCCACACGGGCCATATACAGCGTCCCAGGGATGGCAAAAATGCCGTCCCTGGGAGACCGTTCGCACAGGACGTGTTGCTGTTTCACAGCAGCACCGTCCTGGCTTTCCCCGGGCGGTGTGAAGCTGTCCCTGAAAACCTCGCTCAATGAGTGAGGTTTTAAAAAAACAGCATGTTCCCACTGGCGCGGTACGAACCGCACCGCCGGGAAGACACTGTTTTCCCCATTGGCTCCACTCACCATCTTGTGCAGTGTCCCTCTGGAGCAGAGGGACCCGCCCACGCTGCTCTCTGACCTCTGCAGTCCTCCAGAGCGACACTGGATGGGACGGTGTGTGGATGGGGGCGACCGGAGGTGGTTCTGTATGGATCCGCCTCTCCGGCTGAGGGGGAAGTGCCGGCCGCTCGCACGCTAGTGTGCGAATGGCCCCCGAGCCTCTGCCGGCATAAATTATGCCGGTGGAGACTCGGCTTCACGCATGTGCAGAAAGGGCCTTGGAGTCTGAGTTTAAACCATTTATATTTACAGATACAATTTTATGTAATTTCCTGCCATGTAGCTTCATTCTTTTCCCTTTCCCCCAGTCCTGCTGTCTTTATGTTTATTTCCCCCCTATTTATTCCACCCCTTCTCCAATCATTTGAAGAGTGGATTCCTCTCCCCCCCCCCCATATCTTGGAATTGTTTTGGCTTTCCACACCACCCCATCCCCCGACATTATTTTCCTTACTTTTTTCTCTTAACAATTCCAGCATAGAACACATTTTTCTCTCCTTTTGTGTTAAAACACTTTCCCTTCTTGGCCCATCCACCTCTTATCAATTTACTGTGGTATTTCCGGGCTTCGAGCCAGTAGCTCGATACCTAGACAAAATAATAGCTGTTACAGATGAATGTTGTTAAAACATTTCTAAACTCTACAAAACACTGTTAATGTATTAATTATTTTTAATGTTATGTTAAAAGCTATTTGTTTTAAGGGTGAATTATTAATGTCTATACGTTGAAAAAATTGTTAACTTAGAAGAAGCCTTTTTCTGGAAAGTATATGTTCTCTTGTGCTGCCTCTTGGACTGTTTGGGCTTTTGAGATGCTTCTCCTTCCATTTGAGTTTCTTCTTCTTCTGACATGCTTTGCTCGTCTTGATTTTCTTGATGTGACATGGAGACTCCCACTGTCGTTAGGAGCTTTTTAGCTTGATCTGTTGTTCTAGCAATATGCTTTACTCCATCAGAGAAGTGCAGGATTCCCATTGGTAAAACCCAGGTGAATCTTTTTCCTGCTTTATATAAAACATTTGCATATGGTAGAAGATACCTTTTAATCTCCAACGATTCTGGCGACAAATCATTTCTTGCAATAATTATCTTCTCTTTAAACAACAATGGTTCAAGAGCTTTTAATTTCCCAAAAAGAGCTTCTTTCACTTTCTCACAACTTATCATGATGTCTGTAGGTCTGTTCTCTCTCGCAAATACTCTGTGCATGCCCTTTCAATCCAATCTGGCATTGCCAGATGTTAATAGAATGTTAATAGAATGTTAATAGAATTAATGTTAATGTTAATAGAATTTCACAATTTAATTAGCTCATTAACCATATCTGATTCAGTATCCAGCTTTGGCATTCTGACTAAATGTAAATATATTCTACGTTGTCTGTCTGCCATTTCCGCCACTTTCATTTTTAACTGGGTAATCTCCTTGGAGTTTCCCTCCACTTGTTGTTCAGTTTTTTTTATTTTCGCAGTGCTCTCATATAGTTTCTCTGAGACATCCTTAATACCTTTGCCCATTGCTTTTAAGTTCTCTTGCACAGTCTTGGAGAAATCATTAAAAGATTCTTTTACTTGTGACATGAAATCGATCATGTCTTGTTTTGAAGCTGGAACTTCTTTTGGAGACATGCCAGCTTTCTTACTTTAGCCTTTTTAATGAGTTTAAATGCACTCACTGCTTATTATCTTGTCTTCACAACTGTCCAGAGTGTTTCTTTTTTTAATGTTAAAGTCGTTTCAACATAGTTATTTTCACATTCTATGCTTATTTTTCAAGTTATTTGCTAGGAGAATCCAAGGCCGCAACTTATCTTCTTCCGCGCATGCGTGAAAAGCCTCCTGACGGCCTTTTCCTCCTTCCTTCCACCTCCCACTTTGGAAGGGAGGAGCAGGGTTCAACAGGGTTAGTCTTTTCTTCTCTGTCTCCCACTGTTGGAGGCAGGGCCAGGCCAGGAGAGTGGCCCTTTCCCAGGGCTTTTTGTCCACCCCTGTTCTCAGGATAAAATGGAGGGGAGGAGAATGGAGGAAGGTGCTTTGAGTCCCCATGGGGGAGAAAAGTGCTATAAATGAAGTAAGCAAATAAATCAATATAGCTGAATGTGAAGGAGCAGGTAAACGGTTGAAGGGTGGGTAGGAAAGAGAGAAGACATCAGGGAAGGATGAGGATATGAGGGCTTTCAGGTAGTGAGAAGGAAGAAATAGTGTGAGGAAGCTGAAACAGGAAGATATGTGCCCTTCTCAAGGCTTTGCAACTGCCCTCGCAACCAGCACCATGCAGGTGGGATAGAGTTTTCCTGGGTAGAAGGTGCCAGGGCAGGGTAGGGCAGACAAGTGAAGGTGGAGAGAAGGTAAAGGTCAGCTGTCTGGTGAGTGGGGAGCAGAGGCCATGGGGGCTTTCAAGAAAGGGAAAGTGGAAACAATGGGAGGGAGAGATGAGCTGCACATGTCCTTGCAGGTTCCTGCTTGAATGTACTGTAAATAAATTTTGATACACCCTGGTTAAATGGGTCTATTTTGGGGGTTGGGTTTTTTTGGTAACATGGTCAAGGTGTGCTTTTCTGCTTCCCAAGCAATAAGACAGAACAATTAAGTAGTAAATGAATGCTTTCAAGGAGTAACATTTTCAAAAATGTAGCTGACCATGTATCAAGAATTGAAGTTGATAGATTTTTTTCTTGAATCATGTTCTTCATGTTGCCTGACCAACATTCTTCATGAACCAAAATTTCAGTATGATTGCAGAAGTTGATAATAGATTGGTTTTTTCAGTGATTTTTGACTGAATCACTTCAAGATTCCTATTAATCCTAATAACCTTATTAAATATAACCGATGCAGACACTGTTAACGCCCATGACAAACAAAAGGTGATTCTGCAGAGTATGGTTTATAGTTTAAATTTTTGATGGTGTTTCATTCCCCCTCAGCTGATGTTAACAACCTAGTGAACCCTGCTGGCTTCCTGGAACAGCTCAGGCTCAAACTAGATGCTACATGTAATGTGATCACCACAGGGACTGTGAGGGCAGGGGTAGATCAGAGCTCATTCTATCCCTATGCCAATGGTGGCGAACCTACGGCATGTCTGCCAAAGGGGACACCTAGAGCCCTCTCTGTGGGCACGTCCACCGTCTCCCCAGCACAGAGTTCACCAGAGAGCCATGGGGCCAGGCTGCTCCCCTTCCCCTCTCCACGTGCACCTAAGGACATTTCTCACATCACCCACCCCTCTGTCCAGCAGCCCAATGGGAGCATTTTCTCCCTCCCCTGGCTGGGGTAAGGCGGGCAGCTCACATACGGCGTTAGGGTGTGGCGCAGACGGTAGTCTGTTAAGTCTGTGGCAAAGGTGGTTCCTGTGATGGGGTTGGAGGGGAGCATATATCACAGCATGGCATAGCTGCAGGGGAGCTGAGTGCTTGGGCCACAGCGTGGCCTTTGGGGTACCAGCCCTGCATGTGCATCTGGCCCTGACTTGTTTCCTGCTGGTGGCTTATCTGTAAGAACATCACACAACACTTGTACAGAGGAGGTGAACCAAAGGTAGGAAATGCAATCAGATGCCATTTTCAGAGCAGGCCAAAAGCTGGTGGTTAGTGGAACATTGTCCCCTTGCACTGGTGGTCAGCAAATTCAAAAGGAACTCCAGTTGAGAATCACTGCCGTAGGTTGTTGATTCAGGGAATATCCATTTATTTAGTGTTAACTAATAATGTTAGCTATTTTTGGTATAGGGATAGATTTGTATTGGCTGCTTCAAAAGCATGCCAAGTGCAAACTTTTACCTTTCAATAAAAAGTTGTTTGTATCATTTGAAAGCTCTGTTATTGTGTTTTTCTTTTAAGACAAAAGATATTAATGCATGAGTTGTTTTTCTAAACTAAAACCTCAGTATTCAGGTTAAATTGCCGTGTTGGCCCTTTGCAATAAATAAGTGAGTTTTCGGTTGCAGTTTGGGCACTTGGTCTCTAAAAAGTTTGCCATCACTGCCCTATGCCATAAGGCCAGCCCATACTGGACTGCTCCAGCACTTAAGGACTGAATTTCCACAGGGAACTCAGAGCTGGTTTCCTGCCACCAGTAGCCAAGGTCATTATGGGCTACATATAAAATGTAGCTCCTACATGGCCTTCTGTGCAATCCCAGCCATGGTAGAAGATTTGTCAGCCTTCCAGATTCTTCTAGAACTCGCTGAGTGTTCCCTCCCCCTCCCTCCTGCATCCCGCTGGAAAATCTCCTGCTCAGGAGCAAGGGAGGAGGGGGCACTCCCCCCAGTTCTCTGTCAGCTGCTGTGGTTTGAGGACATATAGTCAGCTTGTGTGTGAGTTTTCAGTATTTTCTGAGGTAAACTATTTGGTTTGTTTTCTGTTGATGGAGTGAAAAGAGGCACTCTTTGAGAAATGTTCAAAATGTGATGGTGAAAAACGATGGCCATGCCAGTTTCCTCCTTTGTGTGGGGAGGGGCAAATCCAGGAGTATCTCTTGCTCCTTTTGGAATCCCTGATTGGGCGGGAGATTTTCCCACCTAATGCAGGAGGGAGGAGCAGGGAGCACTCAGAGAGTTCTAGAAGGATTTGCTGAAGCTGACAAATTTGCTACCATGGGTACCTGCACAGAAGACCACCCTATAAACAACAGTTACAGGTAAATACAATGTTGTTCTTCAGAGGCGTAGCTCCAAGGGGGCAGGGGCACACACCCCTGTGGGGGTGTGGGAGGGGCATTCTGGGGTGGGGCAGGTGCGTTCTGGGTCAGGACAGGGCGGAGGACGCACTGGTGCACCGGGCGCTTTCCCCCCTTGCTACGCCTCTGTTGTTCTTTTGACCTCAGCCAGACAGGAAACTTAATCCAAGATGTCCAGAGATTTTTAATTTAACTTCCTGTTAAATTAGGCCTTCTTTCCTATCCTTTAACCCTCCAAACGTGATTTCTAACATCTTCTTCCAGCTACATCTTGACTTCCAGTAAGTAGCTCCTACTGGTTGAATTGGAATACTATTCCAATTGACTCCTGTGTACGCTAGTGTTCTGTACCTTATTTATTTATATATTCGGTTTACCTGCCACTGTCTTTCAAAGAGTTTCAAGACTCAGTAAAGATTCGAACTTTGGTCTCCTTCCTTTGTTCATTTATTGAAAGCATTTCTACATTAATTTTTCAGATATTTCCACGAGGAGGCAAGTTGCAGCCATTAAAACCAATATTGTAACTACTCTATCACAATGTCATACTAGCTCTGTTCACAAGTTGCAATGAATGAATGTACAATCCATGTTCACTTGATTTTTCTTTATACATGTATTGAGTAATTCTGATATGATGTTCAACTCATATAAAGCTTAACTTTCAATTTAAAACCCCAAATTTATCCAGATGCTGGTCACAAGTTTCATTTGTAAAGAGAACATGTCTTCCAAACAGACAAAATGCAAGATTGTACATGCACTCACCAGCATGCGAATGTGACAGAGGCAGGCATTAAGCATCTGCCCTGAGTCCCAAAGCTGACTTGCTCCGAGTTATTTTTGAGATGCCTGGGAGTGCTGCCATTGGGGTGTCAGGACATGTCCTCATGTAAACAGAGCCTCTTTGTGTTACCTCCTAGAATGTAAGCTCTGACTTTGTTTCATGCTTCAGGTCTTGCACAGTCTGGATCCTGGGGCTGCTTTGATGAGTTTAATCGCATTGATTTACCAGTGTTATCTGTTGCGGCGCAGCAGATTGCAATTGTCCTGACCTGTAAGAAGGAGCGTAAGAAGAACTTCATTTTTACTGATGGTGATAATGTGGAATTGAATCCTGAATTTGGGCTCTTTTTGACAATGGTAAGCACTTTGATGACATCAATAAGCAATATTTGCCACTCTGCTCCCTTTGCTACCTGTGTGGCTGAAATGTGTGTGCCAGGGTTGAATATTGCCTGGAAGATAAACTCTCTAGGCAAGCAGCCCTATCCTTTTTCTTGAAGCAGTTTAGGAGATCTTTGAAACACACAGAGATAAAAACAGCCAGGAAGCTGATTAAAAACAACCAAATAGCATTATTATATCAGGCTGTTAAATCGTAAACCAAGAGAAACACAGCAGCAACGAAACAAAACCAAATCAAAGTCTAAATGGATGATCAAGTCAAGTCTTGTTTCATCTGCACTGGCTTCCAATTCACTTTAAGGTATTCATCTTAAATCTATCTATATATATAAAAAGCTAACAGTGTTTTTGTTGATGACAGTATACCTCAGTAACTGCTGGGCCAATTCTTCTGAAAATTCCCAGCCACTATAGTCAGCCAGGCGAGAGTGTTTTTAGATGTTCACATACCTGAAATTTCATACCTGGCCCAGGTAAAACACCTTTTTCCTGGCGCTCCCTGGTGAAGGACATGCAGCTGCCTGTGTGTAACTGTCACTTTTAGAATGTTTGTGCTGCTTAGAATGTTCACTCAGATGGCCAAATATGAGCAGAGAAAACAGTACTTAGGCAGAAACTCGAGTGGAAGTGAAACACATACACACACATACACACGAGGGAGAGGGAAGGGAGGGACAGGGAGGGGTGGCATGCAAGGGAAGAGAGGGAGGGAGAGGAAAGGGATGGAGTGGGAGCCATGCAAGGGAAGAGAAGTGAGAGAGGGGAGACAGTGAGGGGTGGCATGCAAGGGAGGAGAGGCAGGGGGCCCAGCATCTTGATATGACCCACCCACCCTAGCGGAAGGAAAGGGAAGGGAAGGAGGGGTGGCATGCAAGGGAACAGAAGTGAGGGAGGGAAGAGAGTGAGGGGCGACATGCAAGGGACGGGAGGGAGGGGCCAGGCACCCTAGATTCCCTGAATACTGCGATTACAGTTAAGAAAACCAGGCACGCATTACTCAGGAGTAAGCTTGGTACAGCAACTGTGACATACTTTGAATGGCTGTATCCGCCCCTCAGAAGGTTTCCTCAGAAGCGACACCCATTGCCACCAACCAAACTTACTCCCAGGTAAAGGATCATGACCAGCCAGCCTAGATGTGTGGGAGGGGTGCCTTTCCATTCCCCCCCAAGGAATGCGGGCACACACATCAATGACATCGCACAGTATCAGGCTGCGTGTTTGCATGAGCACGTACTGCTGGCCTCTGCAATTGATTTGCTGCTACTGTTCCTTTTCCATTTCACCATATTAAGCCACAGCAACGCGTGGCTGGGCCCTGCTAGTATATATAAAAATCTATCAGTGCGTTTTTCTGCTGACAGGGAATCTCCCAAACTACTGGACCGATTGCTTTGAAATTTTCACACAACGTCACATTCGCGTGTGGCCAGGTTTCCATACTGTTTCCACATCTCCTGTTGTGTACATGTCACAACTGTGCCAGTTATTGTATACATGCCACACCTGTGACAGTTGGAACCACAGTTCTGTTCCGCAACAGCGCCATCTGCTGGCCGTCAAAGCAATACCCTCTGATACAAGGGAAACAACCATGCCTTCCTTGAAAACCACTGCCATCTGGAGTGAAAGGGATGGGGCGGGCCATCTGCACATGGCCCACCCACCCTAGTAGAGGAAGGGGAAGGTGAGGGAGGGTCCGGCCGGGTTGCCATGCAAGGGAACGGGAGAGAGGGAGGGGAGCAAGGGGCCCCTTGCCCCTCCCATCCCTTGCAAACACTGTGCAATGACACATGTTCGAACCGTTCGCTTCCCCTTTTCTTTCTTTTCCACTTCACCAGATTCAGCCACAGCAACGCGTGGCCGGGCCCGCTAGTACAGTAAAAGAAGTTAAAAGCATATAGTATTCTATATAACTTGAAGCCAACATACTTGAAGAATTTCTTTCTCCCATATAAACCTACCCATGTAGTCTGATTCTCTTCGAGGCCCTGCTTTGGCTTCCCCCACTATCTGAGGCTAGATGAGTGAGAAAGCAACCTGTTGTCAAACCTTGGATCTGGAAATCACAGAAACTGTAGGTTTATTCTAAAGCCTTTAATTCAGAGTGTAGGCAACATCGTAAAAGAAGAATCTGGCGATTCCTGCGCCAACCCCTTATCTGTATCCCATTGTCCCCTCCCATCGAGCCAAATGGCTTCTACTCTCCTCTACAAACTACAAAGCATTCATTACAAAGCATTGCGAGCCTGGGAACAGTTCACACCTTCCTTTGATAAGATCTGTGTCCGGGATACCCTGGGGCTCCGAGGGGAAGATGCCGGGCTTTCGGCCCACATCAGAGGATGGTACACCACCTCCCACTGCCCGACCTGCCATTTGGCACTGACAGGATCAGTCCTGACACCCGAGAAAGATCCTTTCCAGTTGTGGCACCAAAACTTGGAGACTCCCTCCATAGGAAGATTCATCTGTCTCCCTTGATCAGTGGCTTCTGCCAGTGGATGAAGAGTTTTGTTTCGTTTGGTGTACCCCAGTAAGTTTTAGTAGCCCTATTTCCTGGTTGTGTTGTTATATGTGCATGCCTTTCTGTATGTTTTAATTGCTCTGACCTCGATGGCCTAGGATGGCCAATCTCATCCCATCTTGGATGCAGTTTGGTTACTACTTGGTTGGGAGATCATCAAGGAAGTCTAAAGCTGAAGAAGAAGAGTGTGAATTTATACCCCACCCTTCTCTCCTGTAAGGAAAGACAAGGTGGCTTACAAGCTCCTTTCCCTTCCTCACCCCACAACAGACACCTTGTGAGGTAGGTGGGGCTGAGAGAGTTCTGAAGAACTGTGACTAGCCCAAGGTCACCCAGCAGGCTTCATGTGGGGGAACAGGGAAATAAATCCAGTTCATTAGATGAGGCTCTGCTGCTCATGTGGAGGAGTGGGGAATCAAACCCAGTTCTCCAGATTAGAGTCCACCTGCTCTTAACCACTACACCACGCTGGCTCAAGGAGGGGATTCAAGCCTGGGTTTCCTAGATCCTAGTCTGACTCCTTAACTACTACACCATTTTGGCTCTCCATGCAAAGGAAGACAATGGTTGTTCACTTCATTTGATATCAGTTCTTGTCAGACTTGAAATTAGAGTATAATATTTTAAACTTGATCAGCATCTTTAACTGATCCGAAGAAGGTAATTTACCAAAAGGAACAAATTAGATTGGAATCTACTAAGTCATGATGAGCATCCAGTCTATTCAGTTTATCCAGCTCATTAGAACACATCGTTACAGAGAAGTTCTGACACTTCTGGATGGAAAAAGGCATTGCTAAATCAAGGGGAAGACTCCTGATTAAACGTTGTGCTTGAGAAAAACAGAGTTTTCCAGATGAATCAATATTCTTTGTTGGTTTAAATGAGAAGCTCACTGTTTTACCAGCTTCCAGAAATCTCTAGAAAGAATAGTGTTGGCTGAGCACGTTCGCTGCTGTGACCGAAATTTTTAAACTAAATAAATAAAAATAAAAATAGGCTGTTAACAGAAAGAAAAGGTAAATTGTAATGGAAACCAAAGCATATGAAGCATGGCACTATTCTCATTTTATGGAAGGAGAGAGAAAACTATTGCATCTGCTCCATTGTTGTGTTTTTTCTACCTGGTCTTCAAATGCAGTTGAAGAGTTTTTCTGAGGATATGCACAATTTGAGATTCAAACCAGTTTCTGATTTAGTTAATTTATGAAGGAGTGTTCTCCTGCTTACCTAGAGAGTCCCCCACATAGAAACCCATCCCTTGTCTGTGGATGTCTTCAAATGGAATGGCTGGATGTTAAACAGTCAGGGTTCGGTAGCATATTGCAGACCAATAAGATCTTAGGGGTAGAACCAGGGGGCATTCATTGAAAATGCTGGGAGGAAGAATTAGGACTAATAAAAGGAAACACTTCTTCACGCAACGTGTGATTGGTGTTTGGAATATGCTGCCACAGGAGGTGGTGATGGCCACTCACCTGGATAGCTTTAAAAGGGGCTTGGACAGATTGATGGAGGAGAAGTCGATTTATGGCTACCAATCTTGATCCTCCTTGATCTGAGATTGCAAATGCCTTAACAGTCCAGGTGCTCGGGAGCAACAGCCGCAGAAGGCCATTGCTTTCACATCCTGCACGTGAGCTCCCAAAGGCACCTGGTGGGCCACTGCGAGTAGCAGAGAGCTGGACTAGATGGACTCTGGTCTGATCCAGCAGGCTTGTTCTTATGTTCTTATGTTCTTAAATTTCAGTACAGTGAAGGACTGATGGATACCTGGTTCAGGGCAGGGCATTTAACTTGAACTGATTGCCAGTCAGTGTCCTCAAGTAGGTTTGTGGCGTAATGCTTGAGGCACTGTAATGTTAGACCAGGCACAGTGTATTAGAGGAAATAAAGCTCTTTGTTGCAGATGATGTGCTTTTTGAGTCTGGAATAGGACCTCCCTTGGCCCTTTGTATACAGTGCTAAATAAGCTTGCCAATGATGAGACCCATATGAATGAGAGCCCAACTGATCATTCTCTCCCATCAGAACCCCGGGTATGCTGGCCGCCAAGAGCTGCCTGAAAACTTGAAGATCAACTTCCGCTCAGTGGCAATGATGGTTCCAGATCGGCAAATCATCATCCGTGTCAAATTGGCCAGCTGCGGCTTCATTGAGAATATTGTGCTTGCAAGGAAATTTTTCACTTTGTACAAGCTCTGTGAAGAGCAGCTGTCCAAGCAGGTAAGGGTGGCTCAGTTGTGTTTGATGAAGAGATTCACAATGCATTTCTCAGCAGAACGACATCCCTCTCGGCCAGCTTGACTTCTGCTGCCTCAGAAAGGTGCAGCTTTGCTTAGCATTAACTGTTTGTCAATCAGTTGAAGAACCAGAAGTCTTCCTAAAAGCTGCCATCAGCATCGCAAATGAGGCTGGTACTATTGGCAGTACTATTTAACACGTGCTATTTAACATAGCAGTACTATTTAACATGTGGTCTCTTTCTTGGTTATTTTGATGTGTAAGGAACAGGGTGCTTGATTGATTCTTGAGCTGGTAGTGGAGCTGTTTATAGGCAAAGTTAAGCAATTCATAGGGTGGTATTCCTCATTGTTATGTATAGAGGTAAAAGTTGGACAGTGAAGAAAGATGATAGGAAGAAAATTCTAGATCTAGAGCAGGGGTCTGCAACCTGCAGCTCTCCAAATGTTCATGGACTACCATTCCCATCAGCCCCTGCCAGCATGGCCAATTGACCAGGCTGACAGGGGCTGATGGGATTTGTAGTCCATGAACATCTGGAGAGCTGAAGGTTGCAGATCCCTGATCTAGAAGAAAGTTTTAGATCAAATTAAGCCAAAATGCTCCCTGGAAACTAGAATGACCAAACTCAGACTATCTTACTTTGGTCACATCATGGGAATACAAGACTCACCGAAAAAGACACTAATGCCAGGAAAAGTTGAAGGCAATTGGAAAAGAGGAAAACTCAACAAGAGATAGATTCAAATAATACAAAGACAAGAAAAATATAGCAATACAACTTTTGCTCACAATAATAACTCCCACTTAGTGAAATTAACAACAAAATGGCCACCTAACAAGACCAGCCTTGCATTTCTTTTGGAAAGCAGACAAGAGGGGTCTCTGTGCACTTCCTGGGGGAGGATGTTCTGTAACACTGGAGCTGTCACTGGAGCACGGCAGATCTGTACTGGAACTGAACAAAAACCTTGAAGGGGGAAGACTTGACTAGGAGGCAGCTCTGGAAAGATCAGGACTGGCAAACATGCTCATCATATGCAGAAAATTAGCACTTCAGGAATGGTAACTTTATTTATATACGTGTATTTATGAAAAGACAATAATGCTCAGGAAATTTGAAGGCAGCAGAGTAAGAGGAAGACCCCGTGTGATAAGCGAGTGAGTTCAGGCTTCCATTCAGTGAGATTGTGGAGCCTGATCTGTCTGCCAGCTTCTTAGCATTCAGTCTTAATCTAGAGATGGACAACAACTTTTCTAGACAGGGTTGCCTACTCTGGTTTTGGAGAACTCCTGGAGATTTGGGGATTGGGGTCTGGAGAAAGTAGTGTTTGGGTTTGTCCTCTGAAAAAACTGTTTCTTCCTGGGGAAATGGTCTCTGTCGGCTGGAGATCAGTTGTGATTCCAGGAAAACTCCAAGCCCCTGTTTCCAAAGAATCAAAGCTCTTGTGACAGAACCACAGTTGCTTAAGGAACATGCACAGCTTTTCCCCTCTGTCCTTCTGATCTTGGGGCAAACTCCTGTTGGGGGTTTCAGTGTCAGTACTGGTCAGTTTAGGTAGAGGATCAATTATTTTTACTGCCTGTTCTTTTATAAAGGCAGAACCAGATGCAACAAAAAAAACTTGTTGTAAATGGTAATCTTGAGTCAATTTCCTGGCCTGCTCTTCTGAATCACATAGTATTAGAAATACATCCTTTTCCTACACCCATATCCTTCAAGATGGGAGTTATGAAAACACCAGGATTACTTTTTGCTATTCTTGACATAAAATGTGCATTCTTGTATTGTCCTGCCTAAAAATCTTTGACTCTCTTGTTAGGTGCACTATGATTTCGGGCTCAGAAATATATTATCTGTGTTACGGACCTTGGGAGCAGCCAAAAGATCAAACCCGGAGGATACGGAATCCACTATTGTAATGCGTGTCTTGAGAGACATGAATCTTTCTAAGCTGGTAAGCCTTGCAGAAATGATTAGAATGAAAATGTCAGTTTCTTCTAGGCAGTTTCCTTTGACTGAACTTCTGCTTCCCAAATGAATTTTGTGGTGCATCCTTGCTAATTATTTTATTTGCTTGAAATGTGGGAGCGGTCTTTGTTGATTCCCTTCTTTATCTGTTGTATCCATGTTCTGTTGATCATCTGGAGTTATGTCTGAGACTCTTAGGCTTGTCTTCGCTAGAACCCCTTCAGTTGGCACCTTCAGTGTGTTCTCATCTCCATCCCTCTTGGCTGTCTGAATGCCACCTTGTTCCTCCTACTTTTGACTTCCTACCCAGTTATACCTTCTATCCCCGTGGTGGCGAACCTTTGGCACTCCAGATGTTATGGACCACAATTCCCATCAGCCCCTGCCAGCACGGCCAATTGTTCTATCCTAACCAGTCCTGAAAATTAGTTTTTACCTATGAATGTCTCATCTGTATGCACATGTTGGTGTCTTTTTGCTGATGGAAGTTATAGAATCTCTTCTCAACAGTACGTAGGTAATGGGTCTGCTGTGGGGCCCCAGGAAAAGATTTATCTCATCTCTTAGTTGCTGGGGTGGGGGGGACATCTGGCCCAGCTTCTCAGGGTCTCCATCATCCTCAGAGTGTTGTACCTGCAGTTCTCACCATTGTAGCTTTAGATGAGTGGTATTTACTTTGTGGCTTGAAGGGAGCTGCATTTGCAGTTTGCAGTTATCATTGACCAAAAGAGTCACA
The DNA here is from genome assembly GCF_021028975.2 of Sphaerodactylus townsendi. NCBI lineage: Eukaryota > Metazoa > Chordata > Lepidosauria > Squamata > Sphaerodactylidae > Sphaerodactylus > Sphaerodactylus townsendi. Next base: position 2,873,797 of record NC_059433.1, on the reverse strand, counting down.
TTTACCTGGCATGATGCCTGCACCTCAGGGGGTCAGGCAGCTCACCCATTCCTCTGATGGTGACTGTTTCAAGGTGGGAACCACCTGTCAATAACAAGCCCTGCAGGGCAAGGCCCTTGCCCACTTTTCTGAAACATGGGGTGGGTGCTATATAGGGGATTAGTACTCAGGCGGCTACGTCAAAGAGCCCTGTAGCTGACCTAGATCAACCTTACCTGCATTATCCTCTTAAACATTTTTCAAGCATTATCAGTGTAACAGAACTTCTTTGTCACAAGCTTCATTAGCACTTCCAAATCCTCTCACTTCTGTGCAATCCATCGTGTCAGGCCTGCTTTTGGTGGGCGGGGTTGTTTCGCTCTGTGTGAATTCCTGCTTTTGCTAGCTCACAGCCTGCCAACAACCAGGTACATTATCCAGCTATGCCCTGGCCCTGGCCTCTTGAAGGCCACATTCTCATAACTGCTTCTCTGCTTCTTTGGCTGGATGGGAGGGGGAAGGAGAAACTGCTTATATGAGTGACAGCTCTGCTAAATTGGCAGAGCTGTCTTGCAACTGTTCTTGACCTGTCTTCTGCCTGCAATAAAGAAACCTTTGTGCTCCACAAGTGTCTTCATGGTCTGGTCAAGGGGGTCTTGACACATCACCGTGTTCCTTTCTCTGGATGCCTTGGCTGCGTGTTTCTTGTTTCGTCCTCTTCTCTTTCCTATCAGTATTCTTACCTCTCCAGGCTCCTAGGAAGGGAAGCTGGGCTCTGCCTTTGCCAGCACTGCTGTGGAAAATGTGTGTGTTTCAGTGAGTTGAGGCTCTTCTCTAAAGTCTAAAGTGGTGCTAAATTTCAACAATGCAGCATGACCAGGAATACTGTTGCAAATAAGCATTATAGAATTACAGAAAACAAGTGTTTCATTTTGGTTTTCGTTGTTGTTGCTAGATTGATGAAGACGAGCCCTTATTCTTGAGTCTAATTGAAGACTTGTTCCCCAGCATGCAGCTTGACAAAGCAGCCTATCCAGAACTTGAGGCTGCCATTAGCAAGCAGGTAATGCAAATACCCGTATATACTCGTGTATAAGTCGACCCGCATATAAGTCGAGGCACCTAATTTTACCACCAAAAACTGGGAAAACTTATTGACTCGCGTATAAGTCGAGGGTGGGAAATGCAGCAGCTACTGGTAAATTTCAAAAATAAAAATGGATACCAATAAAATTACATTAATTGAGGCATCAGTATGTTAAATGTTTTTGAATATTTATTTCAAAGAAAAACAGTAAACTAGCTCTGTAAGTGGAAAAGAGGATCAACAAGAACAATATGGTCTCAACAATACCTTTAAAAGTACAAAAACCTTAACTCAATCAGCAACCAAGCTAAAACACAAGAGTTAAAATCCTTCAAAACTGGATTTTTGGTCAGGGGAGGAATGTTTATGTTAGCAGGACCAACATTTCAGAGTATCTTTAGGAAACCCTCCTGATTATACCACCCAGGTTTGGTGGAATTTGGTTCAGGGGGTCCAAAGTTATGGACCCTCAAAAGGGTAGCCCCATCTACTATTAGCTCCCATTGGAAACAATGGGGGATGGGGCACTCCCTTTGGGGGTCCATAACTTTGGACCCCCTGAACCAAACTTCACCAAACTTGGGTGGTATCATCAGGAGAGTCTCCTGAAAAATACCTGAAATGTTGGTGCTGCTAGCCTAAAAACTGCGCCCCCTGGTGGCCGACAAAATAAAAACCCTAAAAAATTTTTTAAAATACATCTCACTTGCATATAAGGAGGGCTTTTCAGCACAAAAAATGTGCTGAAAATTTTGACTTATATGCGAGTATATATGGTACATATTTTGAAAGGGGCTGTTGCTGCAACTCAAAAAAGGCACTTGCTGCGGAAAAAAACACAGTTAAAGAAAGAACAAAATTATTAGAGGTACTAGAGCATTTTTTGCTTTGGTTTGCAAATGGATATGCCTAATGGGTTATATTTACACACACACACACACACACACACACACACACACACACACACACACACACACACACACACACACACACACACACACACACACACACACACACACACACACACAAAGAGTAAAGTTTAAAACATTCATGCTAGGACAGGAAAAGGTAACCTGAAACTATGGTTGTGGCACTTCTATTTCTTTTTCCACTTAGGTGGTTGAGAAGATTGATCATAAATTTTTTTTGTTATGGTTGGGTTGTGGAGTTTGTTTCAATGTCTGTCCAAACTGTGGGTCCTCGCCAGTAACTGCTTGTTCTGTTGAAGCCTGTGACATCCTTCAGTTTGGTTGCTCACAACTAGAATATAACCCTTAAAGCAGTGGTGGTGAACCTATGGCATGGGTGCCAGAGGTGGCACTCAGATTCCTCTCTGTGGGCACACGCAAACAGACTGTCCCCCCCCCCCGCCCCCACACACACACATCTAGGCTGGCCTGGGCCACTGGGCTTGATTATTAGCATTAAACCTAAGACCTAGTTTTGGGGAAGCAGTGTAGGTAACCCTGTTAAGAGCTGTTAAACCCCACTGATTTTCATGCGAAGAACTAAAGTGCGATCCTTTACCTGGGAGTAAGCTCGGTTGCTGGCAATGAGGCTTGCTTCTGAGCAAACCCTCCTAGGGTCGTGATTCACTCGTTGGAAGAGTTGCACGGTTGCTTCAAAGCAAACCCACCGACTACCAGCAAGCTTACTTCCGAGTAACACATGCCTCAGAGCCAACCGTTTTTTTCTAAACGTAAATCTCAGTATTCAGATTAAATTGCCGTGTTGGCACTTTGCGATAAATAAGTGGGTTTTGGGTTTCAGTTTGGACACTCGGTCTCGAAAAGGTTCGCCACCACTGCCTTAAAGCAATGACCGCAGTAATGCTAAATCATGAAAGACCACTTTATAAAATAGCAAAAAACAACTATGATACAATTGTAGCTGATGATCATCACTTACCGTAAAGTGGTCCTATTTGAAATGTGACTATTTTAACCTGTGACCATAAACCTTCTTGATACAGTGCAGCTTCCAATGGTAAGTGGAGGACTGTGAGTGGAGAGTTTGGTCAGAAAGCTAGCAGAACATGATAGAGACCTAGGTGAGAGCTATTCTCCTTGATGTACTACCTGTCTAAATTCAGGGACATTTTAAAACAGGAGGTCAAATTTAAACATATAATCTCTTTCCCCTCATTTTGAAGTAGTCCTGTACCAATACTGGTGCACTACACCATCATTTTGATTTTGTAGGTAAGACCTGAGTTAAGGGAGACCACCAGCATAAGCCAAGGGGGTCCTACCTCCCACCATACGTAGCTTCCTGTGGATCACTGTTTTGCAGCATTTTCCTCAAAGCATAAATCCTGTGGTCAGTGCAGGCTGGAGGAGTGGTAGCAAAAACTTGGCTGTTCTTTTAGGATGGGCAGACAATCTAAGGAAATGTGGTGCAGAAGAACTTGGGTAGATGCCCACTACACCCTCCTCCTTTCTTGAGCAGACGCCAACACTGTTTCAGCAAAGTGGACAACATCTCTCCCCAACCCTCAGTCCACCCTCTCACAAGCTCAAGTGTGGCTGGGCTAGTCCTGGAGTTGTGCCTAATAATGGCCTTTCGTGGAGGCTGGGCCCCCATGGCCTCTGCCAGCGCCTTCTCATTATGAGCCAGTGGGCCTCCCTCTGTGCTTTCCTCCATTATCAGCCCTGCCCAACCTGAGACTTCAAATTGCCATCTTTCTGGCTACTGCTGCTCTCAAGGGGTCGCCATGCCCAGGCTCTGCCTCTCTCCAGACCCCTTGGGGAGTGAGGGAGGGGTGGGAGTGAGGGGTGGCATTCAAGGCAAAGAGAGGGAGGGGAACCGGCACCTGGACATGGCCCACCCACCCGAGGGGAGAGGGGGGAGGGGTGACATGCAAGGGAAGGGAAGTCAGGGAGAGGGAGGGGAGGGAGGGGTAGCATGCAAGGAAGGGAGGGGGAGGGGGCTCAGCACCTGGACATGGCCCACCCACCCTAGTGGAGGGAGAGGGAGGGTGAGGAGTGCCATGCAAGGGAAGGGGGATGAGGGAGGGGAGTGAGTGAGGGGTGGCATGCAAGGGAGGGGGCCCAGCTTCTGGACATGACCCAGAGGGGGAGGGGAGGAGTGCCATGCAAGGGAAGGGGTGTGAGGGACGGGAGAGAGTGAGGGGTAGCATGCAAGGGAGGGGAAAGGGAGGGGTTCCAGCATCTGGACATAGCCCACCCTCCCTAGTGGAGGGAGAGGGAGGGAGGGGAAGGGGTGCCATGCAAGGGAAGGGGAGGGAGGGAGGGGTGGCATGCAAGGGACTGTATCACCCTGGCCAGCTGTCCTCCTCCCACTCCTGGCAAGGGAGTCTGCCTGGTTTTCCCACCTGCTTTCCCTGCTGGGCTGGTGTCAGAACTCTCCGGCGCTGTTCTGCTAAACCAGGTGGAGGTGGGGAGGGTTTTTCTTGCTTTGTGATCATGGTTGCCACTGCCTGGCCTGGTCCTAGTGTTAATGGTGGGTGTTGGGGGCGGGGACTTCTCCAGTCCTGATGTCATGTGGCCTCTCGGCCAGCCCCCAGCCCTGCAGGTAAGTGTGGGGCTCACTTTGGCAGCCCCGGACATAATGATTAACTGTGTCTACCAAGGAATACATGTGATTTAATAGCCACTTGCCCAATAAAATTGAAAGGACTCCTGTGGCACCTTATAGAGTGACTAACAGCTTTCTTTTGATGTCCAGAGTCCATTTCATCAGCTATACAGTCGCCTTCCTGGGCAGATGAATGTCAACAAGTATTGTCTGCATCTGTACGTGAGCATAGAGGGGGGGAATTAGTCAACAGAGGGGCTGAAAGGCAAGAAAATGCAAGAAGCAGACCCTGATGTTTCAGTGCAGGGCTCTGATGTACGCAAGATGGGTAGAGTGACAATATAGTATCAGGAATAGGCAATAGCACAACCTTTCTATACTAACTAACCTATGTCAGAATAAGGCAGATTCTTTTCCCCTCATTCATACAGTGTGTTGGACTCTCATCCATGAAATTTGTAATACTTCTGGAATTATCCTAAAATTGTTGAGTTTGTTAAATTGGTCAACAACACTTGTCAACAAAGCCTGATGATGAAATTAGAAGTGATGTGATTCTTGGTGGCAATTGTTACAGGTGGAAGGGGCTGGCTTAATTAACCATCCTTCCTGGAGACTGAAAGTTGTTCAGCTGTTTGAAACACAACGTGTGAGGCACGGCATGATGGCGCTGGGGCCGAGTGGAGCAGGAAAGACAACGTGCATCCACACATTAATGAAATCCATGACAGGTATGGATAACATACAGGAACAACAAAATAACATTTTTTAACTTTCAAAGTGGCTCAAAATAGTGGGTAATCGGCCTGAGAATAACTAGTCTTGCGTCCAAAAGATTTATTTTGTATTATCAGGAGTTGTATCATCAGGAGTTTCTCTCTCTGGCATGATAAATCTTAGGGAACTTTTTGACTGTCTAGTCTTTTATATGCAAAGCTTCTGAAAGATTGTTTAATACAAGTTCCTCTAATCGTGGTGGGGATAAGAACAGTGGGTCCACATGGAATGTGCATTAGTCATGTTCAGTATTGTGCTCTGCACTGAACAGCAATTGGGATTTACAAAGAGATGCTTTTTAACCAGGTATGCCAGACATCTAGTGGCCAATGGCCAAAGCAGCACTAGTGGATCTTCATCTCTTGTTGGTGCAGTACTTTTGCAGTTGCTGGTTAAGAAAAAGTAAGAAAGTTCATCAAAAGGGGAAGTGTGTGTGTGACATTTACATATATGCGTTGCTTTAAAACAGATGCTTAAAATAGTGAAGAGTTTTATCTGAAGGCGCCATCTTGGGCTTAAGAGTCTGATTTGATTATGGAGAAATCTCAGGAAAAAGGCACATTTTGAACAAATAATTAACTTGTCTTTCATAGCCTTCCTTTGTCTAGTTTTCTTTAATATGTGCATTATAAGTAATTTAACAGTTCTAAGCACAGTCCATTCAAAATAATGGGACTGAAAAACGTGAATGTTGATGAATGAAACAGTAGTACAACATCACATTGTAGTGCCTGAAATAATAACAACATGCTTTTAAAAATCATGATTTCTGCAGACTGTGGGCAGCCCCACCGTGAAATGAGAATGAATCCCAAAGCCATCACAGCGCCTCAGATGTTTGGACGTCTTGATGTCGCAACAAATGACTGGACAGATGGAATTTTCTCCACACTTTGGAGGAAAACTTTGAGAGCTAAAAAAGGTGCTCAAAATGAATCTTTCCTATGTGAATATTTGTACCAAAAGAAAACTCAAACAGAGAATGTGTTTGCTTTAAGGTGCCTCAAAGCCCCCTGAAGTCTAGGGTTTTTGTTTTCATGGCCGGATTCAACTGATTCTGGTGGGTTTTCCGGGCTGTGTGGCCATAGTCTGGTGGATCTTGTTCCTAAGGATGTTTCACCTGCATCTGTGGCTGGCATCTTCAAAGGTGTATCACGGAGGGAAGCCTGTTACACACTGTGTCCAGTGAGAAGGGAATGTTTTAGTGGAGTATAAATTGTCATGTCCCCAGGTGGGGAACCAATCAGTAAGTGTTTGGGTGGAACTTGCTATGCAAGGGTGTGGTTGATAGTATAGTATTGCATGTGGGGGTTTTCCGTCCAGGGAGTGATTTGCATTTGTATTCCCTGCAGCAGCAGCAGTATTGGTGAATACAAATCCTGTGTTTGGGTGGAGTCCATTGTCCATGAACTTAGCATGCCCTTGGGATTTGCTTTTGGTGTTTTTAAGTACTGGTAGCCAAGCTTTGTTAACTCTCAGAGTCTCTTCTTTCCTGTTGAAGTTGTCTTGGTGTTTGTGAATTTCAATGGCCTCCCTGTGCAGTCTGACATAGTAACCTTCTGAATTGTCCAGAATCTCAGTGTTTTCAAATAAAATGTTATGTCCAGTTTTGTTTAGGATATGTTCTGCAATTGCAGATTTTTCAGGATGGTTAAGCCAACAGTGTCTTTCATGCTTCTTAATACGAGTCTGGATGCTGCGTTTTGTGGTTCCTATGTAGACCTTTCCACAGCTGCAAAGTATGTGATAGATTCCTGCAGAAGTGAGGGGGTCTCTCTTGTCCTTTGCTGAGCATAGCATCTGCTGTATTTTCCTGGTACATTTGAAGATCGTTTGTAGGTTATGTTTCTTCATCAGTTTCCCTATTTGATCAGTGATTCCTTTGATGTATGGTAGAAATATTTTTCCTGTGTGGGGCTGTTTCTCCTCAGTCCTCTGGGTTTCTCGTGGTCTTAAAGCTCTTCTGATTTCTGTTGTGGAGTAGCCATTAGCCTGAAGAGCCCAGTCTAGATGATTGATTTCATTAGGGAGGAGGTGAGGTTCACAGATTTGTTTTGCACGATATGTCAGAGTTTTGATTATGCCCCTTTTCTGTTGTGGATGGTGGTTGGAGTTTTTATATCAATGCCGGTCTGTGTGTGTTGGTTTTCTGTATACTGTGTGGCCCAGTTGATGGTTGGGTCTGCGAAAGACATCCTGGGTTTTTATCCATTTCTCCTGGATTCTTAAAAACCAGGATCCAATAATCTCCTCGTGGGCAAGGTAACTCTTGGAGCTTGGTAGGGAAGGAATGACAGGAATTTCCTTTGAGCAGAACCACAAATTATGGAATTTCTACCCTTTCCTTGTTGCTGTGGCTTATTTGGCTGATGTTTGTGATGGACTTATGAGCACAATGCTGGTTACTAGGTTTGTTTATAGAATGCTTCTTTGACCAACTGATGCTCTTTTAGGTGCCAATAATAGACTGCCTGTGATGACAATTTGGAAGGCACCTGAACCCATTCCTGCTTGATGGAAATGGGAAGAAGGAACAGCTTGCGTGTCTAGAATCTGACCAGAGGAAGAGGTTTTCTGAGTTCCCTCTGGGAGAAGCAGTTTCATTAGCCACTGCTTCTGCGGACTGACCTGCCTATCTCATGCATTTCTCACCTGCCCTTTCTCCAAAAAGCTCAAGGCTGTGAATGTGGGTCTTTCCCCCTATCCTATCCTCACAACAACCCAGCAAGGTTGGTTAGGATGAATGTGTGTGTGTAATTGTTCAAGGTCATCTAGCAAGTTTCATGCTATATTGGAACTAAGAGGAACTCTCTTCAGACCTGTTTGCTTTCCATTGGTTCAATTTGTGCATTTGTACATAAAAACATATTACAGAACTTGGCTAATTCCCTCCTACAAAAAAAGGACACTTAAAAACCATTCTGAAACTACTTCAGGGAAACCCTGGAGTACAAAACAATATATTGAACCTGCTGTTACAGGTTCAATATTTTAAACAGTATTTTAAACAGGGGGTTTCTCTTTTTTTCTCCTTGTCCTAGGGCTGCTGATTGGTGGAAGCTGCTGAAGGGTGGGGCTTCTCACATTTGTAAATCTTTTCAGTTAGTGCTGAAGGGGTGGGGCTTCTCACATTTTTAAATCTTTTCAGTTAGTCTCTGGAACCAGCAGAGAGGAGCAGTGGAGGACAGCAGTGGGCCAGAAAGGGCTGAGGCTTGACAGAGGCTTTTTCTCAAAGCCACATCTTTTAAACAGTGTATTTTAAACAGGGGTTTCTCTTTTTTCTCTCCTTGTCCTAGGGCTGCTGATTGGGTAGAGCTGCCGGTGAAGGTGGGAGCTTCTCACATTTGTAAATCTTTTCAGTTAGTGCTGAAGGGGTGGGGCTTCTCACATTTTTAAATCTTTTCAGTTAGTCTCTGGAACCAGCAGAGAAGAGGAGCAGTGGAGGACAGCAGTGGGCCAGAAAGGGCTGAGGAGCTTGACAGAGGGCTTTCTCAAAGCCACATCTTTTAAACAGTGTATTTTAAACAGGGGTTTCTCTTTCTCCTTGTCCTAGGGCTGCCTGGATTGGTGGAAGCTGCTGAAGGTGGGAGCTTCTCCACATTTGTGTAAATCTTTTCAGTTAGTGCTGAAGGGGTGGGGCTTCTCACATTTTAAATCTTTTTCAGTTAATCTCCTGGAACCAGCAGAGAGAGGAGCAGTGGAGGAGGGACAAGCAGTGGGCCAGAAAGGGCTGAGGAGCTTGACAGGAGAAACTTTATCTCAAAAGTCCACATCTTTTTTAAACAGTGTATTTTAAACAGGGGTTTTCTCTTTTCTCCTTGTCCTAGGGCTGCTGATTGGTGGAAGCTGCTGAAGGGTAGAGACTCTCACATTTGTAAATCTTTTTCAGTTAGTGCTGAAGAGGGTGGGGCTTCTCACATTTTAAATCTTCCAGTTAGTCTCTGGAACCAGCAGAGAGAGGAGCAGTGGAGAGGGACAGCAGTGGGCCAGAAAGGGCTGAGGAGCTTGACAGAGGGCTTCTCTCAAAGCCACATCTTTTAAACAGTGTATTTTAAACAGGGGGTTCTCTTTTTTCCTCCCTTGTCCTAGGGCTGCTGATTGGTGGGAAGCTTGCCTGAAGGGTAGAGCTTCTCACATTTATGGAAATCTTTTCAGTTAGTGCTGAAGGGGTGGGAGCTTCTCACATTTTTTAAATCTTTTTCCAGTTGGTCTCTGGAACCAGCAGAGAAGAGGAGCAGTGGAGGACAGCAGTGGGCCAGAAAGGGCTGAGGAGCTTGACAGAGTGGCTTTTTTCTCCAAAGCCACATCTTTTAAACAAGTGTATTCTTTAAACAGGGGGGTTTCTCTTTTTTTTTTCTCTCCCTTGTCCTAGGGCTGCTGATTGGTAGAGAGAGCTTTCGCTGAAGGGTGGGAGAAACACCTCACATTTATAAATCTTTTTTCAGTTAGTGCTGAAGGGGGTAGGGCTTCTCACATTTTAAATCTTTCAGTTAGTCTCTGGAAGTTCAGCGCTAACGGCCTTGAGCCTTGAGTGTTACTAAATAAAAACATATTTTAAAGGGATAGTAGAAGGTATAGAAGCCTTAAGAGGGGAGGCACCTTAATTAAAATTAGTATTTGAATATCTAAACAAAATTCAGATAGCCATGAAGACAGGAAACCAGCAGGGGATGGGGGGCTTTCCAGTGTTTTGCACTGAGTGTCGTGATGTATGACCTTTATCTGCCACTAGGGCATGAAGTCGTGGAGTGTGCCCTTCGCTGCAATGAGTTCCTGGCACTCAAAGGGAACGTAATGCGTTCTCTTGAAGGCGAGGTGGGCAGACCTGGAGAGAAGCTGAGAGAGAGGCAGAGAGGGCAACAAGCGAGGCACTCGAGGACCTAGCAGCCAGGTCCCACTTCCCAAAAGGTGACATCTCTTCAGATGTCATGGAGAATGTGAGAGTCTGGGTATTGGAGGGTGCCAGTCTGAGAATTAGTGGAAGGTCTCCCTTAGATGGGACCCCTTCCTTAGCTGGTGGTCAGATATCCTCGCACTGAAAGTGGATACCCTGAGGAGGTAGGGCTCCTTGTAGTGGGGTGATCTGGATCATTAGGAATATAGAGAAGTTGGGTTTGTGACAGGAGTGATGACCGCGATGGTAACACTTACCTAGTCAAGCGAAAGGTTACTTGGATGTCAACCGGGCTTCTAGATAGGCCAAGTTAGACAGTGCTGGGGTGGAGTCAGCAGTTGTAGTCCACATTGGTACCAATGACATTGGGAAATGTGGCAGAAGGAGGGGTTCTCAGAGGCGAAATCTTAGGCTGCTAGGAAAAAAGGTTAAAAATCCAGGACCCCCCAAGGTGGCATTCTCCGAAATGCTGCACCTGTTCCACGTCTGCAGGAGAGCTAGGCAAAGCCCGAGGAATACAGGGTCTCAATGCGTGGATGAGAAAGGTAGTGTAATAGGGAGCAGAGGGTTTCAGCTTTGTCAGGAACTGGGGAACCTTTTGGGATAAGGCAGGCCTGTACAAAGGGGCGGGCTTCATCTTAACCAAAGAGGGAACCAGGCTGCTGAAGCTCAGCGTTAAAGGTGGCAGAACAGCACTAAACTGATCCTTGGGGAAAGCCGACCAGGAGCTGAGGTGACTTACAGTTCGAATAATACAGAGTCCATGGGGATGCAGACACAGAGAGAGGTTTTTCTAAATCAACCACATACAAGCGAGGAGCATAGCAATGTGATAAGTGATAGTGTCTACAAAAGGCTAGAGGGCAAAACACATAAATCCCAGGTTAAGCGACAGAGACAGAGTATACAAGTGTCTCTATGCTAATAGTAGAAACATTAGGCCTAAAATGGGAGAGCTGGAGTACAGAGTTTTGAGAAGTGAGGACATTGATATAGTGGGCATCACGGAGACTGTGGTGGAATGAGGAGAACCAGTGGGATACTGTTATCTTCCCAGGTTACAGGCTCTTACAGGAGGAAGGATAGGACAGGAAGTATTGGGGGACAGGAGTGGCCCTCTACATCAAAGAGAGCATAGTGTCACATAAAATAGACAATAATGCAGGGGAGCTTGATTCCTCTACAGAAGCACACTGTGGATATCAATACCAGGGTGAAACAAAGTTTGCTTTTATTAGGAATATATTATCGTCCCCTGACCCAAAGTGCACAAGAGGATTCTTCTGAGATGGAAAAAGAAATTAGAGAGGCCAACAAAGAAAGCAAAAGTGTCGTGGTAATGGAAGCTTTGACTTTTAACTATCCCCACATAAACTGGAAAAAATGCATGTTCAGGTCATAGTAAGGAGAGAACATTCCTGGATATGCTAAATGATCTGTAGCTTAGGCAGATGGTTGTAGAACCAACCAGGGGAGATGTGATCCTAGATCTAATTCTATGTGGGACTCCAGGACCTGAATGCGGGGAAGTCAGTGTTGTTGAGCGATGAGGAACAGCAAACCACAATGCTGTCAGATTCAGTATCTCTGCATGCGAACAAGTGACAACTACTAATGTAGTTACATTTGCCTTCAGAAGGGGAAATTTCCTACTCAAGAAGATGAGGGGGGGATAGTGCTTGAGGAAGCTGAAAGGGAGAAAATCAAGAGGTAAAAAATGTCCAAAGGTGCTTGGAGGTTGTTATTTAAAAACACAGTCTTAAAAGCTCAGCTGTGGAATGTGTTCCTGCAGAGTTAGGAAAGGCAGCCCAGTCCAAAAGAAAGCCAACACCATGGTTGTAACAAGGGAGGTTGAGGTGAGTATTAGGAAAAAAAAGATGTCTTTTTTAGAAAATACCGGGACTTAACTGATGAAGAATACCAGAAGAGAACACAAATAGGTAGCAAAAGAGAAGCAAGAAGTTAATAGCTGGTAAGGGAGGCAAAAAAAAAGGATTATGAGGAACGCATGGCTGCGGCGAACATCAAGACTAACCAACAAACAGTTCTTCAAGTACATCAAAGCAGGGAAGCCAGCTATAGGGAAGCGGTAGGTCCGTTAGGCGATATGAAGGAACAAAAGGTGTGCCTAAGGTGACAGGGAGATTGCAGAGAAGCTGAATGAATTCTTTGCATCTGTCTTCACCCAAGAGTGAGGAAAATTCCTGCACCTAGACCAAGCTTCTTAGGAGGTGAATCAGGAACTAGCGAAGTTGAAAGTGGTAGACAAAAGGGAAGAAGTTCTGGCAGCCATTGATAAACTAAAATGCTACCAAATCCTGGCCCAGATTGCATTCATCCAAAGAGTTCTTAAAGAGCTCAAACATGAAATTACTTTGATGTTCTCACATTAATATGCAACTTATCCTGAAATCAGGCTCCATCCTGAAGACTGGAAGGTAGTCAATGTCCCACCATTCTTTAAGAAAGGGTCTAGGGGGGGACCGAGGAAATTACAAGGCCAGTCAGTTTGTATCTGTTCATTAGTCAGAAATTATTTGAGATCTATCATTTAAAGATAAAATTATTAAACATGCTTAGAGAAAAGCAAGATCTGCTGAGGGAAAGAGTCAGCATGGCTTTTGTAGAGCAAGTCCTGTCTTACAAAACTTACTAGAGTTCTTTGAGGGTGTAAACAGACATGTGGATAAGGGAACCAGTGGACATTGTCTACTTGGATTTCCAAAAGGCTTTGACAAAGTTCCTCACCAGAACCTATTGAAAACTCAGCAATGAGAATAAGAGGGAAGTCCTCCTATGGATTAAAAACTGGTTGAGGAGCAGGAAACAAAGTGGGTGTAAATGGGAAGTTCTCACAATGGAGAGAGATGTAGGGAGTGGTGTCCCAAGGATCCGTTTGGGACCAGTGCTTGCTTATTCATAAATGACCGTAGGGGTAGGTAGTGTGGTAGCCAAGTTTGCAGATGATACCAAATTATGTAGGAGTGAGTGAGAACCACAAAGGATTCTTGAAGAGCTCAAAGCGGACCTTGATAAATTAGGTGAGTGGGCTAGAAATGGCAAATGCAGTTCAATGTAGCGAAATGTAAAGTGATGCACATAGGGCAAAAAAATCCAAACTTCACATGCATGCAGGGTCGAAGTGCTATGATCTGAATAGGAAGAAGGGATTTAGGCGTCTTAGTTGATAGTTCCATGGGAATGTCAACTCAATGCATGGCAGCTGTGAAAAAAAAGGCAAACTCTATGCTGGGGATAATTAGGAAAGAAATTGAGAATAAAACTGCAAAGATTGTCATGCCCTTATATAAAGCCGTGGTGCGACCGCTTGGAGTACTGTGTTCAGTTCTGAGTAATACACATCTCAAGGATATCGAAGATAGAAAAGTGCAGAGAAGAACATGAGGATGATTGAAGAGTTGGAGCACCTTCCTTATGAGGAAGAGGCTGCAGCGTTTGGGACTCTTTAGTTTGGAGAGAGCGTCTGAGGGGATATGATTGGGGAATCTATAAAATTATGCATGGGGTAGAAATGTTGACAGAGAATTTTCTCTCTTTCTCTGTCTACTAGAACCAGGGGCATTCATTAGCGAAATGCTGGGGAAGAATTAGGACTAATAAAAGGAAACACTTCTTCATAGCGTGTGATTGGTGTTTGGAATATGCTGCCACAGGAGGTGGTGATGGCCACTAACCTGGATAGCTTTAAAAAGGGCTTGGACAGATTTATGGAGGAGAAGTCAATCTATGGCTACCAATCTTGATCCTCCTTGATCTCAGATTGCTAATGCCTTAGCAGACCAGGTGCTCAGGAGCAGCAGCAGCAGAAGGCCATTGCTTTCACATCCTGCATGTGAGCTCCCAAAGGCACCTGGTGGGCCACTGCGAGTAGCAGAATGCTGGACTAGATGGACTCTGGTCTGATCCAGCAGGCTAGTTCTTATGTTCTTATGTTCTAATGCAGTTTCTAGAGAAGATTCTGCCTTATTTTGTTTGTATTGAGAACTTCACTCACATGCTAAAATTAGGTCTGTTTTGCTCGTCTATTCCTGTTTGCTCTGACAAAGGTAATAGTTCTGCCACCATTCAGAGAGAACGTTTGTTTTGAGCTTATGGGAACTAATAATTAGAAACGAAAGTAAGGTGTGTGATCATCTTGTGTCCAGGACATTCTGATTTGGGTTTTGTATCTCATCTCCTTCTGTATGTGATTCAGTTTCACAGCCACCTCATGAGGTCAGTTAGACTTGAAAGATAAAGGGCTTGAGTTTCGTGGAGGTTCTTTCCGGCAGGGGAAGGAGAATTTCTCTTAGGCAAGATGATAAAAAAAATCTTGGTCAAACCTGGAGACTTGTGGGAGGCCTCTCACTGAACTTCCAGTCTGCAGATTTTAACTTGAGTTTTCTTTAGTTGAGGCCAAGACTTATCTCTAGGCCACACGATGACTCTGCCTCATCATGTTTAACTCTGTACAAAGATGTGAACATTGCAGGTGATGGGGCAGCTTTGAAATGTTTTAAAATTTCTTTAAATGAAATGTGTCTTTCCCATGACTGGGTTATAGGAGAACACATATGGATAGTCCTTGATGGTCCTGTGGACGCCATTTGGATTGAGAACCTTAATTCAGTGCTTGATGATAACAAGACATTAACACTAGCAAATGGCGATCGAATCCCTATGGCGCCAAATTGCAAAATTGTCTTTGAACCTCATAACATTGACAATGCCTCCCCTGCTACCGTGTCGAGGAACGGAATGGTGTTCATGAGCTCCTCAGTTCTCAACTGGAGTCCTATTCTTGAGGTAAAAATACTTCCATTTCATACCCTGTCTGCTCACAGAATCCAAGTACTTCAACTGTTCAGTTGCTTTTTGGCCTTTGAACTCTTTTGAATTCATCTATAGAATAGTCTGCAATACACACCAGGTTGACAGATATGAATGAGCAAATGTGTGGAAATATTTCATCCACTACTTATTACACCAGGAGTCCCCAATGGGATGCCCGCCAACACATTTTATGAACCCTGTCCAAGTGTTTTTAGACAGTGGATGTACCCACTGGAGGCTTATGATTAATATTGGGGATTCTTATTGGCTGTGCAATTAAAATAACACTGTTTCAGCTCAAGTGGTCCCCATACTGTTTCTTATTTTCTCCCTTTCCTTTTCTGCTTCATTTTTTTTAAAGTCACTCTTCTTATCCCCTGCATTTGGGCTTCCTGCAGAGGCCCTTCTGAGGTTGACTCCCAGGGTTCCCAAAGGTTCAAAAAAGATTGCTCCTCCCCCCCCCCCGCCCCGCCTGCATATGGTAGGTCTTTGTTGGATTGTAAACTTGAATATATTAGCAGAGTAGCATAAAAGAGACCAGTACACAGTTGCTGGTTTATATAAATGAATTTTACTATCTATTTAGGGAGGGTTACATGGAGAAGAAAATAAGAAAACCTTTCAATGCTACGGTAGTACTATACTTGGTTACAAGCTTGCACCTTGTAGTCTCACATGGTGCCCATTTGCTCAAACAAAGAAACATACTTTACTTTATAACTTTCTGTCAACGTGAACAATGGCATGTAATCAATGCCAGCCAAAACTGACCAATAGCTTAATCAATAGATTGACCATTAACTGTGACCTCAGTAACTAATTAACATGCACACAGTTAACCCTTTCATGTCTGAAGTGTGACAGACTCTTGCAAAATACCAACAGTCTTGCCTGCTAGATTCAGAAATGCTGAAATGTCTGGAGTTAGGGAAACAAAGCAGGCACAGTTGTAGTTCTTGGCAAGCTTCTCTGATTTGTATAATTACATCTATAATCCTAAATTCCTCCGAAGAAGGCAGCTGACATATGTTGGGTTATTTCATTTTATTCAAGTGATGCAGCTTATACATGACGAGTTTGACCTTCATAGTTGATCATGAAGTTGGTCTGTGGGTTTCCTCACACCTAAGTCCAATTCTCTGTGGAAGAATCAGTTGTCTGAGTAATATTTAAATTAGAGTTACTCTAAAATTGTTCAGTTTTATTGGGGTGCTGATACCTGTTTTTGCTGTTTGTCTGTTCTGTACTACTTACAGAAATATTCATCTATTGATTTCCATTGCCCTCACTTACTTTTGGTGGCCTTCAATAACATTATCATGTGGCCAGATTTGATTGCCTGTACAGTGTTGTAATGCCATCCCATTCATTATGTGATTATTTACCGGGCGGTAAACCCATCTAAAGTAGTGCTTGGGGTGCTAAAAAGGTTCCAAAGAATGTAGTTTGACAGGTAAGTAGTTTCATGTGGATGAATGGCGTACCTTGTTATCAACATCACTTATTGAGGTAAAAAAATAGAGAATATTCGCTACATCTCTAACTTAAATTGCATTACATAGTTTTGAAAGTTTCTGTGGTGGTTCTGTCCTTGTCTGTCACAGGGGTTCTTGAAAAAGCGATCTCCACAGGAGGCAGAGATTCTGCGCCAGCTGTATACCGCATCCTTCCCAGAACTGTATCGCTTCAGCATCCAGTCCCTGGAATACAAGATGGAGATGCTGGAGGCCTTTGTGATAAGGCAGAGCATCAGTATGCTCCAGGGCCTCATCCCTTATAAGGTGAAACGATTTATGCTTCTTAAAATAATCTAATTTCCTTTCAGAAAACCTATTGCAAGTCATATCACCCTTGCCTGCGTGGCTGTGTCAAGGGAAAATATACAGATCCTTTATTTGAACAGACTCCCAGAAATGTGATTGTGAACTGGCTCTGAATAAACCCTGCTTTACTAGGAATGCCATGTGTGAAATTATGGAGTCAGGATAGCAGTGTTTGTTTCATTTTTATGAAACATTTCTCCTTTCTGTTTCAAAATAATGTTCCTTAAGATGGATATTTATCTTCTGAGTTTACTTGGTAGTAGCACTTTGGGTACAGAATAGTGAAATGTTATTCCTTGGCGAAAATTTTGATTAAACAATTGATGGAGGTATCAGTTGGATAAGAATAATAAATTATAATCAGAATTGCCATTAATGTTTTTATCCTCTGTGGTATGGCACTGGGCAACCTCCTTTAACCTCCTGCAATTATAAGGAAACGTTACAACTGGCACCTGTGTTTCTTCTGTGTTCCAAAACAAACTCTATCTTTGAAGGCAGAAGATAACACAAAAAATACCAAACATTCTGTTTTCTAGTTAAGTAAAACTTGCTTAATTATCTAATTCTTTTTACAATTGTAACTGTGGCTGACAACGTCTCTTGCTTTTACTAACAGAAATAACTGGTCAAGCACAAAGGCTTCTGGGTTCTTAATATCTATTTGATTATGAATATTGAGAGTCTAAAAATTCGACAAACTAGGCCCGGCACTACACAATCACAGTCTTTCAGCTTAATCTACCTCACAGGGGTGGTGTTGAAAGGATGACATGCAGGAGGTTATAAGTCAGTTTAGATCCCCAGTGGGTACAAAACCAGAATGTAAATAAGTGAATAAATACTAGCTGTATGTAAGTGAAAAAATAGTTAAGTTGGCTTTTGCCATTTCCGCATGGCCACGCAGCGGGGGTGCATTGGCATAAACGATGCTGACACACACCCCGGGACCATTCGCATGGACGGTCACAGTAGGGGTGGGGAAGTCGGCTCAGCCTGTGCAGAGGCTGCTCTGTCCCCTGAATGCCTTACCGTCCCTTCCAGCCTTCCGGCACTTCGCACAGGCCAAGGGACACGCTCCCCTGCCCTGTGTGACAGCTCTGGAATCGCAGGGCAGGGGGGCATGTCCCCTGGCCTGTTCGATGTGCCAGAAGGCTGGAGGGGACTGTAAGGCATTCGGGAAAGGGGGGAAATGGCGCCTTCCAGCTGCTGCCATTTGCGCGGCAGCAGTTAGAAGACACTGCTTCCAAAAAGCAGCATCTTCATACCACTTGGGGGTTGCGGGGGCGGTGCTGCTGCAATGCAGCAGCGGTGGCCATGTGAACCCCTCCCCAGGGATGCTGTTTTTAGCATCCCTGGGACGCTCTTTACCGCCCATGTGGAAAGGGCCAAAGTCTCAGTTGGTACTAAGTTCTCAAACGTATTGCTGGGTCTTTGGATGCCAAATGCAGATAGCAACTACTAAGATATGGGGAATTTTTTCTGAGCATGTACACAGCTAGGGAATGCTCTCCAGCAAAATTCACAGAGGAGATACATTTTTGGAAAGAATATCCAGATTAGCCCACAGAATAGAGAACAGACACCCCCATTAAAATAGAAGTCAAGAACGTCATTGTAGATTGAAAGTGAGGAAAAGTGCCAGGGCCAGTTGGATTTGGGGCAGAATTTTATATTGCATGAAACTTAGCAAAGGATTCAACAATTGAATAATTGGGCAGAAGTTTGTATTACTGTCATTCCGAAACCCATATCAGTCTTGAGTCTTGACCATGAGATTCTAGCTTCTGTGCTTGGCAAATGGTTGAACAAATTTCTAAGCCAAATATATAACCTGCGATCAGACTGACTTTGCAAAGGGTAGGCAGTTAGTCTGGAATAGTCACCTTGTGATCAGAATAATAAACAAAATAGGAGTACCCAAACATTCTACTGTTTTGAAAAAGCCTTTGACAAGGTCAACTGGCAATTCCAATGGGTTGTTCTGAAAAAGCTTGGAATAGGCTTGCATTCTCAAGATGACTTGATATCCTTTATATGTTTGCTGAAGTACAAGTCCTAACAAATATTTATTTGTCCTCACATAGAGCTAAGTAGAGGAGTATGGCAAGGATTCCTGGTATCTTCACTACTGTATAATATTGAAAGTGTTCAGCCCAAGAACGAGGCAAAACTAGTCCTTAAAAGGAATGAAATAAAAAAATGAGATGGAGGTCTTGTTATACATCAATGACATTCTGTTTGTGATTCAGGAAATTTGGGAATCTATGTTAGCCCTGACTGGTATTATAGAAGCTTTCGGCAATGTCTCTGATTATAATATATATGGAACAAAGTCAGTATTGGTGCACAACTAAAGCTGGAAATACTACAGATAACAGGATGAAATTGGGCATCTAAAGATATTAAATATTTGGGTTTAAATGTGATAAATATCAGGGAATGATTCGAATATAATTCTAATTGTATTAGCTGGCTCATACAAAAATAGAGGAAGATCCAAAATGCTGGTCTCAGATGAATATTTCTTGGCTAGGAAGAATAGTGGTTCTTAAAATAAAAGTTCTTCCAAGATCACTCTTTTAAAAAAAAGTAATTTAGAGAATGTTTAAGAAACATATTTGGTGTCAAAAAAAGTCCAAGAAGTCATTGTGGTGTTTTATGTAAGTTACAACAAAATATCATTTCACAACATTGTTAATTATCATCCTGTATCTATGTTAATCCATCTTAGAATGGGCTAGGAAAGATGAGAATGTGAACGTATGGTATATCAAAAGCATCAGCTTAGACACATAGCTGTAACCTCTTGGCTGTGGTTGAATAAGAGAGGAAAAGGTTGAATGGAGATGTAATTTTGATGGCAACAAGTCAGGTTTAGGATCAGTGGAGTAAATTAGTGGATAACTTTACAGTATTGTTAGGCAGTAAAAGGTTTGGCCCAGCTGGCATTCAAGGTGATTTTTCAAAATGGGAAAAGGATGGACTAGCAAGATTAATGGACAGTTATGAACATGGGAAAATATGGTTGTGGGGAGACTCTGTGGTTGCACAAGACTGCAATACTGACATATTTAAAAAATTATCGACAAAGCAGCAAGAGCAGAAGACCCAAATAAGCCATTAACCACAATGCAGAAATTATTAAATGGAAGTGGTTAGTTGAAGATTCCAGACATAACTATTGAAAAAATTGAGCAGTAGCTGATCCCCAAGATGTGGCTCAACATCTTTAGAAACATTTCCTGGATTCTGGAGAGTATTAAGATCAGAGAAAACAAATTGACCCTGTTGGACTATAATGTGGAAACCAACCTCTTTTTCTTACCAAAGGGATGTATTCAGCCTTCTAAGATTTTGGGGATTTAGGTTTATTTCGAACTATTAACCACCTCCTCAGTTTCCAGATATTCTACAAGTAGTGGGTGCACAGGCTTTGGGTTCAGTGCTGTCAGGTAAGATGTGTAGTTCACAAGGAGATTTCAGAGATCAATGAGGCTGGAGAGATCGTAAACAACTAAAAAAACATTTATTGACAGGCTGGTTTTAAGGAACAAACCAACAGCACTGGTCTCTAGGTAGACAAAATAGAAGCCTGGCCAAGTCACATCAATTTGAAACAAGTTATGGCTTAAGTAAGCAATTAAAATGGTCTTTAATGCTTTCAGGCACAAACCGGCATTTAGCTTGTTAGGTTGAATTTCCCCACCAGGATCCCCACCAGCCTGGCCTTTCCCCAGAGTCAGACTAAGTGGCACCAGGTCTGTTCAACCCCAGAGACAGACCTGCCAATCAAGCCCTCTTCTTCTCTCCCAGAGATGCAGCTCAACCGCTCGGCCCCACTGCCAGGCCGAGCTGCCCTTCCCTCAGTCTGCTCTTTTTCCTGAGCCAGGCTGGAGCTCTCCCTGCGAGGCAGAACTCAACTCCTGCTTTCCCTCTGGCATCTCATCCCCCCCCCCCAAGAGCAGCACTCCTGTGGGCAGCGGTGTAACTTTAAAAAATGGCGCCTGGAGGTTACCCTGGGCACTGATCCCACATCCAGCCCCCAGTTGAACCCCCCCCAGTTGAACTTCCCCCACCCCCCACAAACTGAGTTAAATTGCAGTAGCAAACTCACTGAAGGGGGCTTGGAGGGCTCCTGTCTCTGCTGCAGGGATGCCACTTGGCAGCTGTGGATGCCAGCAAGGAGAAGGCAGGTGGGAGGGAAGGGAAGTCTGCTGCCAGCCCTGGGCTCCCTCTTGGCAAGCTGCGCAAACCTCTGTCGGGCCATAGGCACTGCCCTGCTGCTGAGAATGGGGTGGGCTGGGGGAGCTCAGCCAGGGGGAGGCCTTACTTACTTACTGAGTTAAATTGCAATGGTGTGCACGCTGAGGGGGGCTGGGAGGACTCACTTGTTGTGGCTGCAGAGCTCCCACTTGGCTCATGCGGAAGCCAGCAAGGCAGGCGGGCAGGCAGGCAGGCAGGCTGGTGGGAGAAAAGCCTTCCCTGGCACACCCATCGCTGGCCCTGGACTCCTGTCAGGATGCCGTTTCTACGGGGGGGAGGGAAGCCATGGGGACAAGCTTTGCTTTTTGCTTTGCAGGTGTTTATCTAATTCTTGCCCTTGAAGCTCTGTGGTTGAAACAGGCTCATGGCTATACTCTTACTGTTGCTTTGGTTCAAATGGGGGTGGGGGGGGGGGAATTGCTGCAACATATTATCAACAGTTTTGGCGCCTTCTCACCAGAACTGTCTTTCACCGTTACTCTCATGTCTTCAATAAAATCCTTGAACCCATCAAGCGAGCTATTGTCTGAACGTGGAGTTTATTTTATTTTATTATTCAACTTATATTCCACCCTCCCCCGAAGGGCTCAGGGTGGTTCACAACAAACAAACAACATCAAATAAATAATAAACAAAGACCGTACATTCAGTACTGGTGTACATTAAAACAGCATTTGACATTAAGACAGTTCTGCATTGTATCATGGTCTACTTCATGCTTCCATCACCAGCTGAAGTTGCGCATGTTCTGTTGGCAGTTATGGCTTTATGTCCAAGGGCTGGCTGGTGCCCCTCGTACGAGGGATATGAGCCCCGCTCTTGAAGAAATGGTTGCAAAGTTTGTAGAGGGAGACCTGGACTTAGACTCTGAGACTTTGAAGTCTGATATTGCCTTGACAGCTCCCGCTACCTAGCACAGCCCTTGAGCCTAGGAGGAGTACGTTTGGTCTAGCCAGAGGGGCCTCTCTGGGAACATTGCGAGAGGATTACCGGGCACCAGGACAAGACCCAGTGGAGTGATATGGGTGGAGGAGTGCAACCTTGGCTTTGGACTGAGACAAGAACCGACCAGCATGAAAGTGCGGTGTGGCTCACTCAACCATGGTTGAGGAGTCAGGCTCAGAATCCGAAGACCCAGTCACTAAACTTGCAGGCAAGAATGCCTAAGGACCCCCCTCCCCCGCTCATGTCTGGCACATACTGAGGAAACAGCATTTAATATGTACAATAGCACACCTGGGAGAAAGCAGTTGTTTTGTTTGCCTCTCTTAATCTACTCAAGATCTTCCTCTGACTCATCCTCCTTGTGACCATCTATTTCACAGGTGTCAAACTCACGGCCCTCCAGATGTTCATGAACTACAATTCCCATCAGCCCTTGCCAGTATAGCCAATGCTCACATTGGGAGGGACTGATGGGAATTGTAGTTCATGAACATCTGGAGGGCCGTGAGTTTGACACCCCTGATTATGTTGTAATGCCCATTAAGCATTACAAGTCAATACCTGTATTGTCCAACAGCTGGCAAAACCTTTTCCTTTTAAGGGCAGGATGACCTCTTGTCTGTCGCAGTACCCAAAAAACTGCAGTCTACAATTTCACTTTCCGGTAGCAGCAAAATGATGATAGCAAAGTGCTGTAAGCAGACGACCAAATTATGATATTTGGTTGAAGAAAAATGTGGTTTGTTTTGATCATCTCCAAAACTACAGTGTTAAAACAAGATAGTAAGGAAAATAATGATCAAGAATTACTTGTACAGTCCTCGGCTATGTTTATTGATTTCTGGAACAATTTTTTAAAATGAAGTTGGCAAAGAAGTTCTAAATATGGTACTATGTTTGGATTGGTAACATTTGGAAATAGAAAAAGAAATAAAAATGGGATAACATGTAAGAATAATTTTGTTTTGAATTATGTATTAAAGTAAACATTTTGTAAAATTAGCAATGCAAATTTAATGTATTTTGTAGTAACAAGTAGCTTGTATATATTTAGATTGCATATATCTATAATTAAGACATTCACAGAAGAGATCTTCTTAAATTAAACTGTGTTAAGAATTTCAATATGTAGCTTCCTATGGACACCTATGGAACTCTTGTTGTGTGTCTGGGAAATTAACAGTTAGGCAACTAAACATCATGGTGTTTTGCTCCCCAGGAGCAGGGAGGTGAAATAATAGGAGAGTACTTGGGGAGGCTGTACGTCTTCTCCCTAATGTGGAGTATTGGAGCTCTGCTGGAATTAGAGGACCGACACAAGATGGAGAACTGGCTCCGTGGTCATGAAACTATCAAGCTGGACCTTCCTGATATCCCAGAGGGAAGTGAAGATACCATGTTTGACTACTATGTTGCTGGTGATGGTTAGTGAATCTGCACCATTTGCTATGTATCAGTAACAGTCATATTCAGAATGACTGAGTATAATTAAGCAGTTTCTGACTTATGCGCTTTGCCAGAGATCCAGACTGGTTATTGGAGATTTCTAGCTGCATTTGGCTCCAATGATAATTTGCCTTGAGGTAGGATCAGTATTTAAAACATCTGTGAAGCTCTGACCTTGCTTTTCCCCTGCTCTGATTGAATCCATCCAAGAGTTTCTGTTGGGGTGACCACAAAACTAACCTTTCCCGTGGCTCTACCCTGCTCGTGTCTGAGCCGTGGACATGCCTTTCAT
The DNA here is from genome assembly GCF_021028975.2 of Sphaerodactylus townsendi. NCBI lineage: Eukaryota > Metazoa > Chordata > Lepidosauria > Squamata > Sphaerodactylidae > Sphaerodactylus > Sphaerodactylus townsendi. The sequence continues at coordinate 2,849,918 of NC_059433.1, read as the reverse complement.
CCTCCTGGCTTGTGAATGTCCCTCACACAAAAAGGGGTGCATAAAAAGACAGCTTAGCCATGCTTTGAATGGTCTATGGCTCATATTAAAGATCTCTCCTACTCCTCTGATTTTGTTTATGCAAATGGGAAAAAGCACTCAGAAATTTCTGTCTAGTTTTCCTACAGTGCCTACAAACTACTTGAAGTAGAAGGCTTTTGGAGGAGAAATCACTGTGTTCTGTTTTGGCCAGGCAAATGGATGCATTGGAACACCTGCATGGAAGAGTATGTGTATCCTACTGACAGCACCCCAGAGTATGGGTCCATCCTAGTGCCCAATGTTGACAACGTGAGAACTGACTTCCTTATCCACACAATTGCAAAGCAAGGCAAGGTAATACAGTGTGGCATTTTCTATTGGCTCATAGGCTTCAAGTAGGCTTCAAGCAGGGCGTTTTAAATTATATTACATTAAATTTTTATCCTGCCTTATTCCCACAGGGCTCAGGGTGGGTCACAACAAAAAATTGCAGTTGTTAAAAATATTATAAAATCTAAAATACCAATACAAACATTAGAACAACACTACTTTAACGCCAAACTATTAAATATCCACCCCCCCCCCCCTCTGGAAGCAAAAAAAAAAAGGATGATTTTTCTTCATTTCGATCTGGCTGGCTAGATGGAAAAGGCCTGGTGCAAGAGCCACATTTTACAAACCCTGCGGAATTGCCATAACTCCCACAGGGCCATGACATCACTTGGTAGCTTGTTCTACCAGGCCAGAGCCAGGGCTGTAAAAACTCCCTGAGGCCACCTGGATATCTCTCGGGCTGGGGACCGCCAAAAAGTTCCCCTCCAATGAACGGAGGGGCCTTTGAGGGCAATATGGGAAGATGGGGTCTCGAAGATATGTAGGTCCAACACTACTTACGGCCTTAAAGGTTAACGCTAATACTTTGAAAATGACCCAGAACTTGACTGGCAGCCAGTGCCGTTCTTTAAGGACTGGTGTTGTGTGGTCTTGACTGGCTGCCCCAGTAAGCAGCCTAGCAGCTGCATTCTGGACAAGTTTCAGTTTCTGGATCAAAGACAAAGGTAGACCAGCATAGAGCGAGTTACATCTTGTCAAGGACTGGCAGCTGGAAATCCATGGGTCTCGCCCCACAACCAAGCCACAGAACCTCCGTCTTCTTTGGATTCAACCTCCGTCTGCTCGTTCTCAACCTCGCAATCTGGGAAAAAATGGAGAGTAAAATTGAATTTTGTGAAGAAGTCCACCCACCATAGTTTTGCAGAGAGTTTACCCGGGGTGTGGAGCGTGGTCAAATTTTTGTGATCACTCCAAACGTCAAACGGGGTGGGGGTGGGGGTCCACCTCCTCCAGGCAGTGGCACCAGTCTCTTACCATCCAATTTACTTCTGATCCCGTAAATTTTCTGGAAAGGTAGGCACACGGGTGCAATTTATCATTGGGCCCCTTTTGCAAGAGCGCCACTCTCATGGCATGATCCGAGGCATCGACATGTACTACAAAAGGCTTAGAGGGGTCACCATGATGCAAAGCGGGCTCTGAAGTGAAAGCCTCCTTCAATTTTATGAAAGCCCACTCTATGAGAGTCCACTCTAAGACCCCCTGGGTCTGATAGCCCCAGCTCCTTTATTTTTAGTTCTCAATAGGTTGGTGAGAGGTAAAGCTACCTCAGCAAACTGAGGAATAAAATCCCGATAAAAGTTGGCAAATCCTAAAAATGACTGCAATTGCTTATGAGTCCAGGGAGCTTGCCAGTTTAACACTCGATAGCCCCAAAAGTCCAATTTATTCTGGTGGAACTCACATTTGGACAGTTTCACATGTAGTTCATTTTTCAGGAGTCTCTGCAGCACCTCTTGGACCAATTTAATACGTTCCTCCATGGTTTCAGAGTAAATCAGCACATCATCCAGATAAACCACCACACCTTTGAACAGAAGGTCATGTAACACCTCATTGATTAAGTTCATAAAGACCCCCAGGGCCCCACTTAAACCGAAGGGCACGGTTCTGTATTCAAACTGACCATAGCGGGTATTGAAAGCTGTCGTGCCCTCCATCCCTTTAGCAATCTGCACTCTATAGTAATCTTCCCTCAAGTCCAACTTCGTGAACACTTGCCCCTACCCCGGTCTGGCTAACAAGTCTTTGATCAGAGGCAGGAGGTATTTATTACACATCAAGACTGCATTGAGACCCCTATAGTCCATGCACAATCATGGAGTGCCATCCTTCTTTTTCTGGCACTGGAGTAGCCCATTGACTGGTGGTCGGTCTAATGAATTTGTGAGCCAAATTCTTATCCAGGAATTCTCTAAAGGCCACCGCTTTGCTGGGGCTCATGGGGTAAAGGTGTCCTTTGGACATTTTTTCCCTGGGGATGAGTTCGATTTCGATGGGATGGCAATTTATTGCATCCCCCCTCCTCAAACACTCGTTTTAAGTCCTGCTAGGGAGGGAGAATGGTTGCCATCTGCTAACCTTCTCCCACCATTACATCCACTGGTTTGGGGTCCTCCACATCTGTTAGTTCAATGGGGGGACCTCTGTGAGTCCCGCAAGGGGGTTCAGGGCCCCCACCCCTGGCCTCTGAGCTTTTAAAAGCATGTCCCTAGAGACCGGCTTGGCTCCTGCTCTCTCCAGGCTCCAGGGAGGGCAGAAGCTGGGCTGCAGGTGGGAAGGGGGGCAGAGCACCACCCCCTGTGCATCCCCGGAGACTGGCTTCTGCTCTCCCCAGGACCTGGGGAGGGCAGAAGCCAGCCGGCAGGGAGGCCAGGTAGGGGGCTGGGCACTGTGGTGGGAGAGGTGCATGCCATTTTGTCATGTTGGGGGGGCGTTCGGCGCCCCCTCACATGACCAAAAAGCATGCACCCAGTATGCCCCTGCCTTGGTCCACATTCTTTGCCCATTCTGTTTACCAGGACTTTTTCCTCCCTTGCTTCTGAGGCCTTTACCTCTGTGTTCTTGACCATTCCCAGTCATTTTTGACATGACCTCACTGTTCCTTTCACTTGCTGCCTTCTCAGCCCCAGATTTCTTTCCCCCTCAAACACAATTTCTTCTTCCTACTTATGTAGACAATTGAGAGTAGTGTTGACAATAAAGAAGTAAAGAAAACTGGTTTGACCCTACTCTTGACTTTAAGATGGATAATCTAGTCACTTCCAGAAACCATTCCCATCACCCAATCTTTGATAAAAAGTGCCATTAAGTTTTAATTGAATTATGGCGACCCCTCGTGGGGTTTTCAAGGTGAGAGATGGTGAGACGGTGGGGTTTTCAAGGTGAGAAACAGGCTTCTCTGTTTCTTCAAATGAGTAATTTGTTTAAAAATAGAACCTTTGCCAGCATTCTTGTCTTGCCTATCCTCAGACTCATTTGAATTCCCTTCCCTTCTCCAGGCAGTGTTGCTAATTGGTGAACAAGGGACTGCGAAGACTGTCATCATCAAAGGCTACATGTCAAAATATAATCCTGAAAGCCACATGGCCAAGAGTCTGAACTTCTCATCGGCAACTACACCTTTCATGTTTCAGGTATTTAGGATTTTTCATCTCTCAAGTGAGAATAAAGCTTGCCTTTTAGTACTCTGAGAATATGCCAGAGCTTATTAGAAAACTGTTAGCAAAATATTATATTTTGTACCATATTTTCATCGCCTACTATCTTGCTCCTGGTATTTCAAAGAAAAACAACAACATATAAGTAACTAAATAAATAAGTTTATTGTTACCGTATTAACACAAAAGGAAGGCGGCCATGAATGTAGGGTAACCCCCACCCCTCTTAGAAAATGTTATACACCAAAATGGTGTACTGAACATAATTAACTTATATGACTCACACATGTTTTACTTGACTTTGACCCGCAAGCCAAATTTATGAACTGTTAAAGCTGAAAAGTATTTCAGTCAACCCCGGATGAGGAAATATTCAGTAACTGCTGCGTCACACAACAAAACCGTCTCCTTCTCTCACTTTCTCTCTGAAGCTGCTGTGGCGGGCAGCTGGAGGAAAGACGTGTATCAGTACACAAGTAAAATACTGTAAGGGTTGGAGCACATGTGTATAAGTTCAGGATCTCTGCAACACCCAATATACATTTGGACAACTATTTTGTTTAAAAAATAGAACAGAGTTTTTGGTGTCTGCAGCCATTTTATTAAACCTAATATACCTGTCCAGAGATTATGGTAATGCCAGCAACTTAAAAGAGATTTAAGGTGTTATGCATAGGCTGAAAGTCAGTGACGGAGGTATAGATTTTTTATGGAGTAGGTTCGGGGGGTGGGGACATGCTCCACCCGCCCCTGGGGGCATGACCACACCTACCCAAGCCCCACCCTGGCCTCAGTACTTAAGAAAGCAGCTCTCCAATGCCGGGGATGGCAGACTCCCCTGCCCCCCCCCCACACCTCACTGGCTGGGCTCCCAGCTGGCAGCTGGCAGTCCCTTCTGCCCTCCCTCTGGGCGGAAGCGTAGCTAGGGAAAATGGAGCCCGGTGTAAAATCTGAGTTTTGCAGCCCCCCCCCCCGCCCACATGGGCAGCTGCTGTGATGCTGGAATCCACCCCCAAACAGTATCACTTTCAATGTTGTTTTAACTGGGGACCCCAGATTCTCCCTTTAAGGTGGATTTAAAAGGAGAATCTGGGCTCCCTTGTTTGAACACCATTGAAAGTGATGCTGTTTGGGGGTGGATTCCAGCATCACAATCAGTTTTCGGGTGAATCCTCCCCCACCCTGAAACAGCATCACTTTCAGTGTTTAAACTGGGGACCCCAGATTCTCCTTTTAAATCCATGCCAAAGCGGGTGGATTTAAAAGGAGAATCTGGGGAAATTTGGGGGGTGCCAGCTGTCAGGGGTACAATTGTTAAGCTAGCAGCACCAAAATTTCAGGGTATCTTTAGGAGACTCTTCTGATGATATCACCCAAGTTTGGTTCAGGGGGTCCAAAGTTATGGACTCTCAAAGGTGTAGCCCCCATGTCCATTAGCTCCCATTGGAAACAATGGGGGATAGGTGCAACCCTTTTGGGAGTCCATAACTTTGGACCCTCTGAGCCAAACCTCACCAAACCTGGGTGGTATCATCAGGAGAGTCTTCTGAAAAATCTCTGAAATTCTGGTGCAGCTAGCCTAAAAACTGCGCCCCCTGCAGGCCAAAAACTGAAAAACACTAAAAATACAAAAACCAAACAAACCTGAATGTTTTTTTGCGCCCCCACGTGACCAGATGGGGGGTGCCTGGGGACATTTGACTCCCCATGGCAGATATGCCCCTGATGCCTGGAGAAAGTGACAGTTTAAAATAAATAAAAGTAACCAGGCCCAGCTCTTCCCCAATTGTTTGGCAGCGCTCTGCAGACCAAAGTGATCATTCTGCACCCTGCTCACAGGTATGCAGAAAAGACACAGGAACATCTTAAGGACACCAGAGTGAAGCCTTGATGAAGTGTGCAATCTGAAGGAGGGGAAAGGAACCCGGAAAGAAAAGCCACCTTGAGTATATTCAGCCGTCTGACAGTGGAATGCACTCCGATCTGCACCCCTGCAGGCCAAAACCTGAAAAAACACTGAAAATTACAACCCCCCCACAAACAGGTGGCAGAGCTTCGGACATTTAATGGGGGGGGGGTTTGAACCCGGGAATCCCCCCCAACCTACGTCCTTGCTGAAAGTGTGCTCCTCTTAAAGTGGGGAAGAGTTTTGATTTATACCACCCCTCTTTCTCTGCTATGCGGAGACTCAAGGTGCCTTAAGTTCCTTTCCCTTCCTCTCCCCAAAACCGACACCTTGTGAGGTAGATGTGGCTGAGAGGGTTCTGAAGAACTGTGACTAGTCCATGGTCACCCAGCAGGAATGCAGGGGTGTAGAAACAAATCTGGTTCACCAGATAAGGCTCCGCTGCTCATGTTGAGGAGCAGGGAATCAAATCCGATTCCCCAGATTAGCGTCAACCTGCTCTTAACGACTACACCACGCCGGCATTTCACAAGGGTTCTTCTCTCCAATGGACCCTAAAGCATCCTTTCTCCCTTCCTCTGTAACAGCTCTGTGAAGTATGTTAGGCTGAGAGAGGGTGACTTGCCCAAGATCATCCAGTAGATCTCCATGGTAGGGTAGATGGTTAAATTTGGTTCCCGCGCTGGTTCTCTTTAGCTAATGCATTAAATGCCTCCAGTATGGTGAGCTGGCATTTCACTGAGTTTGGTATTGGTCCAGATCCAGTATTGGTCCAGATCCGGGGCCTGACATTCTGGACAGCTGTTCTGTTGGTCTTTGTTTACTAATGTGCTTGGCTATTAAGTTCCCATTGTACACAGTGCAAGAACTCTCTTAATACTATGTTATTACAAAGAGAGCAGACGTGTTTACATCTATTATGTGCATTATAAATATAGGCTGCTTCACACTTAAAATACTTTAGTGGTATGTGTGAATTTGTATGCATATATACACATCTATACAGATGGTGTGACCAGCAAGTGTAAATTTGCAAGCTTGAATATCAGCTACTACTTAGGGAAGTAGAACAAACTGTGGGTTCCTGTTGAATGCCCATTTGGAGCCTAGACCGGATTTATACCCTTATATGCAAAAAGACCCTGTGCAGGAACTGAGCAATCCATTGTTAAGTGATAGTAATACTTGACTATGCTGAATGGTTGGGCCTAATGAAATGTGTCAGAAAGAAGTCACACATAGAACTGGAGTTCTTCCTAAAGGGGACCTTTAAATAAGAGGTTGAACTGTGGGGTTCATATATGGTCCCCTACATGAGACAGACCTTGGCCGAATCCCCACTGCCAATTAATTTCGGGATATTCACCCCAAAATATCCAGGTTTCCCGAACCTGCTTGAATGTGAACCTTTTAAAAAACCCGTCTCCAATCCAGATCGGTGGGGAGGTTCGGGGGTCTAATGTGGTTTCAAATTTCACGCCGTAGAGAGTGACGCAAATGCCTTCCAGCCAATCAGAATGCGGCGGGCTGTGTGCAATGCGCATGCAGCCTTTTTTTGGTTTGCGATGTCTGAGTCTATCATTGTAACATGTGCACAAGAGAACATTACTCGCTTAAACGTGTGCACAAAAGAACTATAGTCGCTTCAACGTTAGCATGGTTTTTTCATGCAAAACCCCCAAGTTCCCACCCCAACACAGCGCAACAGCCAATCAGGGTGAGAAAGGAAGAGCCACTGAGCAGATTGCACGCTAGATCACAAGGTAGTGGGGATTGCTGCACTGTTTGAAAGCGTGATTGAGATGGATGTCCTCATCACACACACGCCGTGGTGGGGAGGGTGAAACCTCGATGAAAAGGTGCTGTTTCTTTTGAAACCTGGTTGTATCTGTAGTTAATTTTCAGTGGGGATTCGGCCCTGTTTTCTCCTTTTAACAGCAGAAATGTGAGTCGGGTGAGGCTGAGAGAGTACGGCTGCACAAAAGGTCACCCAGGAAGGGAGTTTTTGAACTCACCAGTCATTGTCCAACACTCTAACCCAGGGGTGGGCAATTATTTTTTCCACGGGGCCGCATAAGAAACAGAAAATATTGTGGAGGGCCGGGCCAAAACGCAGGGGGGCGAGGCGCTTTTGAAAGCCCCGCAGAAGCCGGCAGCCAAGGCAACCAGCTTCTGTGGGGCTTTCAAAGACGCCTCGCCTACAGCAGGCAGGTGCGAGTGCCCGCCAGAAGCCGCAGGTTGCAACCAGCTTCATGGGCTTTCAAAGGCGCCTCACTCCCCAGCAGAGGTGTATCTATGCAAACTGGAGCCCGGGGACAAAACCTGGATTTGGCGCCCCCTCCCCCGGTATGGGCGGCCACCCTTCCCCACCACGACCAAACAATGATTTTTTGCACCACTGCACAAAACACCCCCCACCCCCAGCAAAACATACATGGCTCTCTCCCCACCAACTCTCTTTCCTAATTTTGTCCTTACACCAACCCTGTGAGGTAGGTTAGCCTGAGAAACAGCTCCAAGCCAGTGCAAGGGGAAATTAACTTTTAAGCATGTAAATCTCTCACAAATCACCCCCATCTGAAGATCTACCAAACAAATGCCAGCATCATCATCAGTCCTGTTGCTGCTGGGATCCAGCTCAGCTTCCCTTCTCCTGTGCCTATCGGAGCCAGTCTGCCGAGAAGACTTGTGAGTAAGGGAGAATAAGGCACACTGGGTCAGAGGGAGGGGAGGCGGAGCGCCCCAGTCCTGCTCCTGGGAGCACAGTGGGATTTCTCCCCCGCCCCCTGGACACTCCAGGCCACCGTACAGAGTGGGTGGGGCTACAACAGGCACTGGCAACAGTCCCTGCCTCTTGCTAAGGCCTACTGAATCAGCTTGTGTGCAGGGACGTTTTGGCGCCCCCCCCCCACGTGACCACAATGGATGCGCCCGGGGACAAGAGGTGCTGTCCCTAGGCAAAAACGCCTGTGCTCCCCAGCAAGGCAGAGGGGCCGGTCAGGGTCATCCGTATAATGCCCAGGTCTGCTCTAACCTCTATCCTTCTCTGGTTCCCCAAATTTCTTGGAATTGAAAATGCGCTTTGTGCTTATTTATCAGTGCTTGTGTTTTCAGTTTTAGTCCTGATTGAGACATTCAGATTTTTGTGAAATACACATCTATTATATTTGAAGCCATGACTGAATTTACAGTAAATGGTGACTGCACTGTGACTGCAACAGCAAATGTGTGTCAGATTTTATGTTTTGCTCAACTATATGTTTATCCTACAGCGAACAATAGAAAGTTATGTGGACAAGCGCATGGGCACAACCTACGGCCCTCCTGCAGGAAAGAAGATGACCATATTTGTTGACGATGTGAACATGCCTATAATCAACGAGTGGGGAGACCAGGTCAGCTGACAGGCAACGGGTCTTTGATCTTGCTCGCTGCAGCGCTGTTGCAAGAGACCTCCTGAGCACTGCTTGCCTTTGCTCACGGTGACTTCCTTGGAGTCTGACCTACTATTTAAGTGTCACCCCTTTTGGGTGGGGTTGCACTCTCCTTGAAGAAGAGACTCCACCCAGTGGCCAATCTAGGGGAGTCAGAGGGATTCAAAGCCTCAGGTGCCACTTCCGGGGGGGGGGGGGATTTTGTGGCCATTCTACATCCCCTCCAACTTTACCCTGGTTGGGAACTCCCTGTTCAGAAGCACAGTGGAAGGCCAGCAAGAGGGGTTTGCCCCGTTTGCAGCCTCCACGTTCCCAGTCTTGTCCTGCCCCATCTCCAGTGGAGGTCAGCTGAGCCAAACCCAATCTCCATGTGCAGATGGGAGCAGCAAGAGCCAATGTGAGCCCAGCTGAAGACAGGCTTCGACCTGGCTCTAAGCTGAAGCCTGTAGCTTAAAGCTAGATCCAGACCTGACCTCAGCCCTGAAGCGGGCTGCTCTAAATCCCTCCACTGCCAACAGTGTGACGCTAGAGGCTCCAGAGCAGCCAGCCTTCGTTTGAGCGTGGCTGGGGCCTGCAGCTTAGAGCTGAATCCAAACCTGGCCCCAGCCAGGCTCGTATCTAGCCCCTCTGCTCCACCCTCCACGTGGAGGTTGGACATGGGGCTAGCCCTGCATCCAACCTCCATGTGGAGAGCAGGGGTTGCCCGACTCCTCCCGTTTGCTCTGCCTGCCCTCCATATGGAAGTCAGGAGTGTGAACAGCCCCACACCCAACCTCCAGGGGGGGGCTCAGTGAGCCAGCTCACATTGATCGTAATTTCCTATATCTGACCATATAGACAAGGAGGCAGAGTGAGCCAGCTCATCCCATTCGCTCAACCCCCCCCCCTCCATATGGAAGTCAGGTGTGGGGACAGCCCCATACCCAACTTCCATGTAGATGGGAGGCAGAGCCCCTGGTGGGGGTGGGGCGGGCTCAGCTGTTGCGGGGGATGGTGCCTGGGCTTTCCCTGGCCACCATTTTAAGTAGATAGGCCACTGACTCCATCATATATATATATATATTTATTTATTTATTTATTTTTAAGCTTATATTAATTTTTTATTATTAATAATTATAATTGACAAACTTTTTATTAGTATTATAAAATGTGAAAACCCAAAACCCCTCAGTATGTTGAACCATGGGCATGCCAGGTTTGTCTAAGGCAGTGTTTTTCTTTGCCATTACTGTTCAGAAAAGAAAATGGTGGTTTGGTTCAGACGGGTGTGTTCATCGAGCTTGGCTTGCTTGTGTAACCGCAAGCATTTGGCTTCACTTTCTCACTTCAAACACTGAAGTTCAATCAGTTCACAAATTCAACTGCCACTCATTGATTCATGTGGACCTGAGTGATGGGCAAGTGTTGAAGTGATAGGATGAAGGGTGAGCCAGTCTCGTCCATGGGGTCCTCATCGTATCAATACCCCATCGTATCAAGACTCTGTTCACTCACTTTCTCCCTCTCAAAAGAGGTCTTCACCTCATGGAGGCCCACAAGTGTCCTTTTATTGCTGACTGCTCAGTGAATGTATGAATCCAGTGGTTCCTGGATGAGAAATCCAGAAATGTGTATGTATGAAATGGCCCTCAGGAATATTCCATCTCTCTGTTATCTGTCTTGTCACATATGCCTTTTTCGTTTTCAAGACCTTCTGTTCAGGTTCTCAACCTAAAGGATTTCTGTCAATAGGTCACAAATGAAATAGTGAGGCAGCTGATGGAGCAAAATGGTTTCTACAACCTGGAGAAGCCTGGGGAGTTCACCAGCATTGTGGACATCCAGTTCTTAGCTGCCATGATCCACCCTGGAGGAGGGCGCAACGATATTCCCCAGAGGCTGAAGAGGCAATTCTCTGTATTTAACTGCACTCTGCCTTCTAATTCATCAATTGACAAAATTTTTGGTAATGTCCCTCATTTGGATTTATTTTCCTCTGATGAAGAATTAAGTTGCTGACAATTCAGACTTGACCAGTCTTGTCCATTTGATCAGGGAATCTGTGAATATTGTTACCATCTCCATCTTTTTTTCTTTTCTTGTAATATTACAATGTTGCTACTGGCTAGGTCACCTGAAAGTGTTTGCTTTCCAGAGTACACAATCCTTGTGATGCATTGTTGTCTGGATTGCATAGCTGAACGGGAGGGGGCAGGGCTGTTCTCCATTCTCAATACTTGTTCAATGATCAAACTTCGCTTCCACAGGTGTGATTGGTGAGGGACATTATTGTACTCAGAGAGGCTTTTCAGAAGAGGTGACAGCAACTGTTTCCAAACTGGTTCCATTGACCCGCCAGCTGTGGCAAATGACCAAGGTCAAGATGCTGCCAACACCAGCCAAATTCCACTACATCTTCAACCTCCGGGACCTCTCTAGGATTTGGCAAGGGATGCTGAATACTATTTCTGAAGTGATTGGTGAATCTAATGTAAGTAGCGCAACCTGTGCCCTCAGAGCCCTTTGTCATCTTCAATATACCATATGGATTTTTTAAACTGTCAGCAATAAGGTGACATTTCCTCTGTTCTATCAGAAAGGCACTGCACAGTAGAGACCAGAGTAAAGGCAACCACAAGGATCAGGGAGACAGATATTCATCTGTCATTTTCTCTCACGGTCTAAACTGGTTCCATTGTGGTTTTTTGTCTGGTGTTTCCTCAGTCACCTCTCCTTCCTGCCTGGACTGCTGGGTCTATGTTTTTATATATGCATTTTACTTTTGGTTTTGTTGGCTTTTAGATTTTTTTTTTATACTGCTGTGCTTTTAATAATTTGCTGCTTAGGCAGAATAGCAGGATATAAATTTTATAAATAAAAATAGTTGGACATCACTCTTAAGATTCACAAACATTTAATACAATTACATACATTACACCTGTTTCATTTTGCTTACTGTATTGAATATACTATTATTGAATATACTATTATTGAGGAGCAGCAGTTGCGTAGTGGCTAAGAGCAGTGGCTAAGAGCAGGTGCACTCTGATCGGGAGGAACCAGGTTTGATTCCCAGCTCTGCCGCTTGAGTTGTAGAGGCTTATCTGGGGAATTCAGATTAGCCTGTACACTCCCACACATGCCAGCTGGGTGACCTTGGGCTAGTCACAGCTTCTCGGAGCTCTCTCAGCCCCACCTACCTCACAGGGTGTTTGTTGTGAGGGGGGAAGGGCAAGGAGATTGTCAGCCCCTTTGAGTCTCCTGCAGGAGAGAAAGGGGGGATATAAATCCAAACTCTTCTTCTTCTTCTTCTTCTACTCAGAAATTGTTGGTGAGCTAATGGTAGAGATTGTCCAACTGCACTACTTTTCTCTGCCCTATTTGGATCTAGAACATTTGTGGGGATTTAAAAAAAACCCTGGGAAAGCCAGACAACAACCAGCCTGAGTGTTGTATTCGGGGAGCAAAGAAGGAAACCCCCAAGATTTTGTGTGAGAGGGAAAACTGCCCCCCCCCCCCGATAATTGTTTGTACTTGTGACGGATGTCAGGGGAAAATTCTATCTTTTCGTTGGGGTAACTTTGACCTCTTCTGCCTCTGTAAGATTTGGAGGAGTGGCTGAAGTGGGCGGCAGTTCCTGTTCTCTCTTGCTAGTTGTTTTTAAAAATGAATAAGCCAGTTATGCTTAAGGCTTCTGCTGAGCCTTATCCTTACCACTACCAGACTCTGCACTTCTGCAACTGTCCACACACATATGTTTGCATAGACATTGTACCCACACAGGGCCAGTGAGAATACTCTTGAGCAATTGAAAGGGATCAGAGGCATATCAAGGGAACATGGCGCTAGGGGCAAAACCTGATTTTTCCGTCCCCCTCTGGATGGCACCCCATCACGAGAGAGTGGCTGGGAGGGAGGGAGGCCTGGGGAGGGGCTACTGCCCCCCCCCCGCTCCCACACATCAGTCCTCCCTGCGGGGCCCGGAGAGCACACCCAGAGTCCCCCTCACATCCCTGCCTACCCCGGGCCCCGCCCCCTCACCTGGCAATGCTCCCACTCTCTGTTGCCAGGGAGACATGCGCCTGGGGATGCTGTGCTGCCTCCCCTCGGCAGTGGAAGGTGCTGCACTCAGCTGAGCCCCAGGTTGGGGGGGTGAGGGGCGTCGGCAGGCCCACGTTCCATCTGAAGGTAACTGTGTGTCTCCCCAGCACCCTCCCTCTGGGCAGGTGCAGTGGCCTCTCCCTCACCCAGGCCACCCCCTCCTTGCCTTGTCTGATCGGCAGAGGTGCGAGGCACCATCTGGAGTGCGTGGCCAGGCACAGGAGGGATGGACGAGTGGACGAGGCAGGGCTGGCCTGGCCAGTCAGTGGCTGTTCAGACCTGTGGCAGGCTCCCAGCTCAGCCCATGAATTGCTGCACCACGCCCCCCCCCCACGTGATCAGATGGGTGGTGCCCGAGGACATGTGGCACCCCATGTCCCTCTGGCAGGTCCACCCCAGAAGGCATTTGTGCCTTTCAAATCCTATTTTCATCAGTTTTGTAATGTTTTACTTTGTGAGCCACCTCAAGCAGGTCTGTGGAGAGGCAGCAGATTTGCTTTTCAAATAAACGAATAAGCAGAATTCAGGGGTTTTTTTCCCTCCTGTTTACACAGGTACTCATAAAACTGTGGAAGCATGAATGTAAGCGGGTGATTGCTGATCGTTTCACAGTCCCTGAGGATGTTGAGTGGTTTGATCTGACTCTGGCAACACTCATTGAAGGGTCATTTGGCCGGGATAAGAAAGTCCTGGTGGATCCTGGTGTGGATGCTTACTTTGTTGACTTCTTAAGAGATGCTCCTGAAGCAACAGGTAAAGGAAACTGAAACTCCTCTGACTAAGGAAAAATAACAACAACAGACCAGAGAGGTGTGCTCAGTGAGGGATGAGGAAGGACTTTTATTATTATTTTTTATTTATTAGATTTTTATACTGCCCTATCCCCGAGGGGCTCCAGGCGGTGTACAACAATAAACATAACATAAAATGGCTAAATCTTTAAAAGCAGCGATAAAACAGTAAAAGCTAAATCTCATAAATACAGTACAAAAATACTAGCATAAATATAAATGGCGTCCAGCAGCTCCATATTCAAAATCCTCTCCCCAAGAGGGAGGAATGGCAGGTCCCGTTGAATGACAAACGGCCCAGATGTAGAGGGCCATAAAAGGGGGGGGGGTCATGCCAGCAACTTGGGATCATGCCAGCAGCTGTGGTAGAAGAAAGCCACAATTTAAGTTGCTTCAGAGTTTGCATTTGAAGAATGTAATGCATCGTTGCGAAAATGGTGGCATCAAGGAAATCACTTATAATGGCTATTCCCAAAGGGATTTGCTGGCACTCCTCCTGCTGCCAGCCGGTGATGGTGTGGAGATCTCAGGTGTGGCTTATGCCCATCATCTCTTCTGCAGGTCTTCCTGCAATACGGCTTGGGCTGGCCCTACAGCCCCATTTTGAAAACCATGTACCAAGTGGGGAGGGCTGGGTGTCTGTTTTTAACTTTACCGCTTTGACTGTTGGTAGATTCTGAGCCTACCTGAAACATTTGGATTAAGAGGGGGAAACAATTTTAAATAAAATATTGGATGAAGGGACAGGTAGCTGAACCCTGCCCTATGTTTATTCCAGTCTGGCTCATTTCTAGTTTTATAATCAGGCTGGGAGAACATGTGAAGTCACTGCTGCTGCTGCTGGCTGGCTGGCTGGCTGGCTGGCTGGCTGGCTGGCTGGCTGGCTGGCTGGCTGGCGACCCTTTTGGCCTCTCCAGGTCAGTGTGGCTTCTTGCTCGGGACTTTACTGCTGAGCCCTCTGGGAGCCATGAACATTCAGTGTTCAGCTTCCCTCATCTACATGAGACTGAAAGGTGATCCTCCTATTTTCCTGCAATTACACTTTATTAAACAAACGGGGCTGTTGCCTGGTCTACTTTGAGGCTAAAGCTACTTGTTCAGTGTGATTTGTGTAAGTGCAAAGCAAGCTGAAACAGGCTGCATTTGGGTAGAAGGAAAAGGGGTTTGCCCCCCCCCCCCAATTTCTGTGGCACGTCCCCATAGCTTATCTATGATCTGTTTTTGAGAAGAAAAAGAACAAGCAGGAAAAGGTTTTCAACTATCTCCTCCTCTATGTTTAAAGTGCCATCAAGTCTCACCTAACTTATGGTGATCCCTCTTGGGGGTTTTAAGGCAAAAGATTTACAGAGATGGTTTGCCATTGCCTGCCTCTGCAGATCAACCCTGGTATTTCTTGGTGGTCTCCCATCCAAGTGCTGACCAGATCTGACCCTGCTTAGATCTGACGGGATCACACTAGGCTGGGCCATCTAGGTCAGAGCTTCTCCTCCTACCAGCCCTTACTTGTCTCAGATGCAGCCTGCTTTATGTGGCCTAAGGTTTTCCTTTTAAAGGAGGGGAGGGGAGGCAGGGAGGCAGACCTCAGCCTACTATGTGATTGGGGCCAACACAGCTACTCTAAAATAACCCTCCAGAAATCCTGTAGTCCAATAGTAGCATGTCTTTTGTGAGGCCTTGTGTTTCCTGTTGCTTGGCAAATGTCATTTGCTCTGTGATGAACAAAACGGAAGCTCCATAAAATGCTTGCTGGAAAAAGAATGCTCTTTTCTTTTTCCTAAAAAGAATTGCATTTTATCTCCACCTAGGTTCAGAGAAAAAAAACATTGGAAAGGTAAGCTGTGAAAGGCTTCTGAGTCAGCCAGATTTTCTAAGGCGCTTGAACTCCACACCAGCTGTGCATGTTTTAGTTCCATAAAACAAGAAACACCACAGGATTTGTGGACTTTTTTTGTTGCTGTTGTTGCTTTTCACCAGGAATAAAATAGCCAAGTCTCATGCGTGGCTGACAGAAGCTCCATCTTGGTGGCTGAGAGCTGCAACATTTAAGCACTGATATACTATCTTTGCAGTCACAACATCCATACAGTAACTTGCTCCATCTAGGAAAAGGTAGCTGTAAGAATAGTTGCAGTCATTAATAAAATGAAGTTTGAATAGAGCCCCGTGCTGTGAGTCGCAGAGGTTCAGGACTACAGTCAAAGCAGTGCTCACAACGCTAGTTCAGTCCTGGCAGGAGTCAGTCTCAGGCAGCCGGCTCAAGGCTGACTCTGCCTCCCATCCTTCTGAGGTCCTTAAAATGAGCACCCAGCTTGCTGGGGGTAAAGTGTGCACAACTGGGGAAGACCATGGCAAGCTGCCCCATAAACACAGTCTACCTAGCAAATGCCATGATGTGACAATCATCCCATGGGTCAGTAATGACCCGGTACGTGGCACAGGGGACTGCCATTACCTTTTAATAACACCTAGTGTATGCAGAGTAACATTGCTGAAGATCCCTCCCCCCTGCCGGAGAAATACATGAAAAACTTCATAGCTTGCATAATTTTACAACATCAGAATTTGCAGATAGTTTTAAATGGTACTGTTAAATGCTTGAAGCAGCTTTTGAGATGAACTTCTTTGTTCAGTTCAGACATACCATCAAACCCTGGTTTATTTTTATTATGGTTACTAAGCAGAATCAGAGCCTGGCTTGCAGACAATCACTCAAATTCTGGTGTTCCATGAGAAATGTGGGCTTCATCATCTTTGCTATTGCAGGGGGTTGGGGAAGCCCAGATGTCTGTATTCATGCATTATACAAAACAACTGTGCTTAATAAAGCAACATTAGTAGGATGGACCCTAATTAACCGTAGTTAAAGGAATGGCAACTGCACTAACCATAGTTTGCTTAAACCAGGGGTAGGGAACCTGCGGCTCTCCAGATGTTCAGGAACTACAATTCCCATCAGCCCCTACCAGCATGACCAATTGGCCATGCTGACAGAGGCTGATGGGAATTGTAGTGACTGAACATCTGGAGAGCCGCAGCTTCCCTACCCCTGGCTTAAACCATGGTCTTGCATTATATCTGAGGTGAGCCACTATGTATAGTTGACTGTAGGGTTCTTTAGCATGAGTTGGCAATTGGGTTGTGTGGGAGCTAAATAGTGTGAGCTAAAAATGTTACCAAAGCCCAAAGTGTGCCTTTGCGTGTTAACCTGGAAACTGGAATCTGCCACAGAGCTGTCCTCTTTCATCAACGAGGGCTTCTTTTTTAAAAATTAAAGTGTCTTAGGAAGCGGTACTCCAGGGGGCTTTCCCCACTCACCTTCTGCTGTGCGCCGCTCTCGCGCCCCCTCAGCGCGCATCATTCCTGGTGTGCTCTTGGGGTTCCCCACAACCCTGCGCTCTGCGGGTGGTCATCAAAAGGTGCCGTTTCTTCAGCGCCAGGAATGACGCGCGCTGAGGTGGTGCAAGAGCGGCAGCGTCGGGGCGGCTGCATGGTTGCCGCCCTTGCAAGTGGGGAGCACCGCTGGACCCCACACTACTTTCCCGGAGTAGCGCGCAGCAGAAGGTAAGTGGGGAAAGCCCCCAGGTTTAGATAAGAATCCTCTGTTGGCCAAGATGGTGGTGTTGTGCCAGCTTGTCTTCTCCGTAAGTGTTAGGATTTGCAAGTGTCTGTCACAATCCTGACAACAAGGGGTTAACTGTGTGCATGTTAATTAGCTAGTGAGGTCAGTGTCTTACTATCTATTCATTGATTAGTCATTGGGCAGTTAATCCGACATTGCTTCTGTGAGGCAGAGCACAGGTCAGAGGTTATAAAGTTAACTATCCTTCTTTGTCTCACACAGACAGACAGACTCACAGACACACACGAGGTTTTTCTTTGCTACCTGTAAGATGGATTCACCTTAAGAGGTGAATGCCTAGGCCACATGTGGGCTCACATGTGCCTAAGTTTTGTAACTAAGTTTGTACTAGAATAGTAAGGATTTGTTATGTTTATTCCATGTATACCCTACCCTGATTTAGTTAAGTAAAGTTTCTTTTTATAATCACAACAAAAGTCTCCTGGTCTTTCCTCTCACTCTGCTTATTACCCAAATAGGGAAACAATTCCCCAACAGTAAGGCCTGGCTGATCCCTTTCCCTTCCCAGCAAGTCACCCACAGCCTCCCACCATATCTCCACTTCTCTTTTCCTTTCCCAGCTCTCCTGTTAATGTCCCGTCTCTCCCCCAGCCTCAGCCCCTCGGCACACTCGGAGAAGAACGACATCACCTGTGTCTTGATTGCCCATCAGTGATTTTTATGGCCTGCAGCTGCTGAGGTCGTGCTTTTAAAACAGAGGCTGGCGCAGGATGAAGTGGGGAGGAACTGGGGTGATAGCCTCGGCCAAGGGCATCTCATCCTAGGGAGGAGCAAAGCAAAATGCTTCCAAACCCTTAGGTAGGAATCAGCACACCCCAACGTCGGTAGCTGCCACCTGCCCCCTTTCTCTGCCCAAACACCCAGAAGCCAAGGAGCAACTGTTCAACCTTCCTGGGATTACAGTTAAGAAAGTCGCCCCTGCCCAGCAGGCCTCCTGCAGAGTGAGTTTCACAAGGTAGATTAACTGGATTTAGATTGAAGCCATCTGAAAATATGATTAAAGGAGTTGTGCAAGACTATAATCAACAGAGCGGAACAGTGAGGATTTAACTAGAAAAGGACTAACCACACAGTGAATATCATTGGTTCAAAAGACAAGATGTTAACTTCACTCTATCCAAGCATCAGTAAGACAGCATTCCTAGTTCTTAAATCACAGAGTCCAAAGGTGTCAGGGAGCCAACTGGGAAGGCACCAAGAACATGCTTCTCCAGGCCCAGATGGTAGATCAGGGAACCATAATAAGGTTCCAAGAAGCACAATTGTTAGGCTGAAAAATCCTAAATTTTGTGGGCAGAAGATTTGAGGGGGGCAGGGCCCACTGACCAGTCAAATCCATGTCTGCTGATCTAAGACAATAATGCAACTCAGTTGCTAACCAGGTGACCTAAAGGGTCAGAGTGAGGTCCCAAGGTAGGATTTATCTGCAGCCATAAATCCCCCCCCCCCCTCACTCACAGTGGCATAGCTGTAACTTAATTAATTGGAATGTGGAGCTTCGGTTCTGAGATCTTGAAGGCCTAAGCCGGAGTCCAGCCTGAGACAATGTTTCACTCAAAAGCACAGCACAGTTAAATTCCACTTTTATTATTTTCATGAGGACCTTAAAACCTGAAACATTGTTTGAAGGAATGAGAAACTGTACAGTGGACCTCAATTTCTTAACAGTAACACTTTCCCCTTACCCAGTATCCTGATCACCTTGGGGAAAAGCTGCAGGTATTCCACAGTGCTGATAAAAGCACCTTTGGGGTAGGGGACAGATTTTGACATGGGGACAGGGCATGGATGAATTCCTTCTTGCCTTAATATTGCAGCGATAACATTCTGCAAAAAGTACAGTTACAAAAGAAGAGAAAAAGGGGGTTATCTCAGCTTTCAGAAGTGTGCAAACCACGAGGGCCTGGCTGGTGTGCCAGGAAAAATGAAGCTATGTCAAGGTGCCAGTAAGCCCAGAGTGGGTTGACTGACTCTTCTGGTCTTCTACCTTTCCACTCTTTCAGAGGTGGATAATTCAACCCTAATCAGATGGCATCATTCAGTCAGTCCTGATTCAAAGAGACAGCAACATGATCTGGCCCCCGAGGACACTGTCCACGTCTGGGTTTGCCTCCTTCCATTCAGGAAGGTTGTCAGGAAAGTGACTTCTGCAGAAACAAAGGGGGACTGCTTTAAGGATACTTTGTTCTGTTGGATATTGTAAAATAAATTGTTTTCACTTCTAGGAGTGAAGTGCTGTCTCCAGTTTCAATTCAGAAGGAAGCATGGCTCCACTATGTGAAATGGACAACATTGCCTTAACTTGTTCTTAGGCTCCTGTGTAGCTATCCCAGCTTCCAGCTTTTCTTTTCTTCCTTGATTCCAGGATGGCTGAAGCAGTTGGAGGGTGGGGGCAGTTTTATTTTGGTATGCTGGGGACTGCATCGAGTGATGTGTGACCATAAACATGCACACTTTGACCATCTACTATCTAGTGTAACTCAGCTGACATTCTCAATTCACTGCACAGAGAAGACCTCACTATTGGAAGATGAGCAGGCTCAGTATGTAAACCTGGCTGTTGTCCCCAACTTGAAATCCTGATGCTTTGCCATTCTCATCTCAGGAGAGGAGCCAGACGATGTGGAGGCTGACATGCCCAAAGTATATGAACCAATTACATCCTCTGAGCAACTAAAGGAACGACTGAACATGTTCCTACAAATATACAATGAAAGTATCCGTGGAGCAGGCATGGACTTGGTGTTCTTTGAAGATGCTATGATCCACGTAGTAAAGGTATTGGTGGTGATCCTGGACTCTTTAGTTCAAAGTTCATCATTCTGAACATGTTGAGTGAACTAGACTACCTGTATGCATCTTTCTCAGTTTGGTACGGATATAGTAAAGAAATAGAAATAGAAATCATAAAAAGCAAATCCTCCTAGATGCAGTCATGGATGGGGTGCTGTATCTAGACTGCTCCAGAAGGGGGCACTAGTTGTCAGGGGGATAGCATCTATGTGATTGAGATGCATTCCTAACTCAATGTAACTGCTTGAAACACGAAATCAATGCTGCTGAAAAATATACATAACCACTGCCATTTGTAAATAACTAGGCTTTCCCCTGACACTCTGGTCCCATGAGAAAAGAGTTAGATCCATTATCTCGTGGGGCAGGAAGCCAGGTAACTCTTTAATATTATCTAATAACAACCTTGGGGCGGCTTAGCTCAAAAAATTGTTTTTCACAATTCCATGGGAAAATGGGAGGGGGCTTGCTTTGGGGATGAAGGGGATTGTGGATGCCAGCTTCTCCAGAACTGGCATTTCAAGTGTGGTGCTTCAATTTGTTTGTTTGTTTGTTTGTTTATACTTTAGATTCATTAGCCACCCTCCCTTGGAGGGCTCAGGGTGGCGCACAACACAATATAATATAACAGTTAATAATATAAATAAATCAATAACAATACAACATTCGAATAAAACCAAAATAAAACTCAGATGGTGATAACCACCCCCTTTCCTCCCCCCACCTTGAGCCACCAAGAGGCCGGGACAATGGAACCACCCTCAGCCTTGTTGGCCAAATGCCTGGTGGAACAGGTCCATTTTGCAGGCCCTGTGGAAACTCAACAAGTCCCACAGGGCCCTGGTCTCTTTAAGGATCCTGTTCCACCATTGGGAATAGAGTAGAGCCCAACCGGACGTGTTTTGGGCCACTGACCTCTAATAGGTACTCCTTCAAGGATCGGAGGGTCCTAGTGGGGCAATATGGGGAGACGTGGTCCCTCAAGTATGCAGGCCCAAGGCCGCTTATAGCCTTAAAGGTTAGAACCAGCACCTTGAACACGACCTGGAACTTGATGGGCAGCCCATGGAGATAGTACAGGACCGGAGTAATTCGGTCCTGACTAGACGTCCCCATAAGGAGTCTAGTCTGCTCAATAAATGCTACTGATCAATACCTCAGAGTTCATTCGTTGGTTTAAGGGTCCAACACCCAACACTAGTGCACAGGTTCTTTCTGATTATATTTGAGGATATGCTGGAAATAGAGACTTGGGGATGTTTGGGTAGAGCTTGCCCCCTTATGTCCTATAAAAATGAAACAGCCAATTGTTATTGCTAAAAGCACCTATTGCTTACCCACTCAAGAGTGCTACAGAATTGCTTTAAAACTGCCATAAAATTGACTTCTAGAAAATACTGGAAGATTAAATAGTAGGTATATAGCCATTGACTTGGCTGAAAATCTATATGGTAGAAAGATTCTGCCATCTGAACACATCCTATATGGGGGCTCAGCAGACGACGTGGTGGATATTGCCTGTCAGCCTGTGTGAATCAGGTCCTTGGTGTGATGGTTATCAAACCATGTACCTTGGCTTGAATCTCACATAGAATTTCTGCAGATGCACGGAGGGAGATGATTTTTTTGTCAGTTGTCCTTTCTGGTGAGAGACCTAATTTCCTCTCCCAAGCTATTCCTGGAGAGAAAATCAGCAAAAAAAATGGCCTCACTTGCACCTGTGGAAATTCTAGGCAAGAACCAATAAATTATTTATGGTGGCATGAAGAAAGGGGACCACAATTGTACAAGTTGCAACAGGCCAGTGGCGTAATGTCCATGGGGCAATGTGGGCAGCTGCCCAGGGCTCAGGAATTTTGCAGGGCATGCTCCTGCGTTTTTATTTTTTGGTGTTTTTTCACATTTTGGCCTGCAGGGGGTGCATTTTAGATATATCAGCACCAAAATTTCAGGGTATCATAAGGAGACTGTCCTGATGATGCCTCCCAAGCTTTGTGCAGTTTGGTTCAGGGGGGCCAAAGTTATGGACCCCCAAATGGGTTGCCCCAATCCCCCATTGTTTCCAATGCATGCTAAGGAGATGGGGGCTGCACCTTTGAGGGTCCATAAGTTTGTCCCCCACTGAACCAAGCTTCACCAAACTTATGGGGTGTCATCAGGACAGTCTCCTGATGATACCCTGAAATTTTGGTGTCACTAGCTTAACAATTGACTCCTGACAGGCACCCCCAGAAATTTGCCCAAGAATCTTACTTCTGCATTGATTTTTTCCCATTGATGTCAATGGGGAATTTCTGATGCAGCCTGTGGGGTGCACATTTCTGAAGGCACAGTCACAGAACTCTCAGGATACCTTCAGGAGACTGTCCTGATGACACCCCCCCAAGTTTGGTTCAGGGGGGCTAAAGTTATGGATCCTCAAAGGGGCAGCCTCTATCTTCTATTAGCTCCCATTGGAAACAATGGGGGACGGGGCACCCCTTTTGGGAGTCCATTAACTTTGCCCCCCCTGAACCAAACTTCACCAAACTTGGGGGGTGTCATCAGAATGGTCTCCTGAAGGTACCCTGAAATTTTGGTGTCACTAGCTTTTTTTGTGGAACCCAGCAGGCTTCATGTGCTGGAGCAGTGATACACTGAAATTTTGGTGCCAATATCTCTAAAAATACGCCCCCTGCAGGCCGAAATGTGAAAAAACACCAAAAAATAAAAACACTAGCTTAACAACACTAGCTTAGCAATCTGAGTTTCTCGGATGTTATCGCAAGTTTGGATTGCGCAGAGTTCGGAGGGGGCAGGCTCGGGCCCTGGCCCTCCAAGCGCCTCTGAACCGGCTCAGCTCGGCCTGATCCATGGATTGGCTGAGCCGAGCCGAGCCAAACTGCCAAGCCTTGCTGCCTGTACTCCACCTCTTGTCAGCCCTGCTGTGACCTCAGATGGATCTTTGTGGGGTAGCAGGACTAGCAATCAGGGGTGCACGCGCACCTGGCCGACCCACCGACCGTGCCGCTCTCCCCGGATGCTGCCATTGCCCCCCGCCCCCCGCATCTCATGCCCTTTCGCCGGTAAGGGGGGGTGCCTAAGTTCAGCTGGCAGGGAGGGGGAAGACACAAGCCACCAGGGGAGGAGGACGGGGGAGCTCCTCCTCCTTCTTCCACTCACGGGTGGCATCAAACTCAGGTTTTGCCCGGGGCTCATTACGCCCCTGCAACGGCATATCTTAAGGCTTCATATAAAAATATTTGCTGATGAAATAGGTGCTCGTGCTTTCCAGCTGGTTTTGCAGTCTGCTGATGGTAATGTGTGGTTGTAAGGTTCAGCCAAAAGTCTGAATTGGGCCATAAAAAATGTTCAGAGCACAATCAATATGCACACGTCCACTACATCGGTTCTCAGTTTCAGAAGATTAATCCAACTGTCAGGCCACACCCCAGTGTACGGTCCTGTGCAGTGGAGTTTTATAAAGACTATCAAGGAAAGAAACCCAAGAATCAAAGTTTTAAGCAAAAAGAAATAGGTTTTACTGTGCAGAACAGGTATTTCACACACAGGATGCTCTCTCTCGAGAGACATGCTTAACCAGACAAAGACGTCATTTTTATAGATACATACATATGTCATATAATCGTACCAGCATATCTCACCCATATAATTATTTCCCATACACGTGTTTTCTGCATGAGCATTAAAATCCGATTGGCTTGTCTGCCTATTTCTTTCTAGTCACAGTAAAGCTGCACGTCCTCTGCTCGTGTCTCCCGGCACATATGCAAAGGGGCTGCCATAAACTGAATTCTGTCTTTCGTGTTTTCAAAGATAACCAGTTTTTCCACATTCCTAACTTGGAGAAATCTCCCCAAGCTAAAGTTCCTTTTCGTTTTAAAAAGGTAAAGCTGATTTTAACAAATATACTCTGTGATTTCACATAGGCATCCCATGTAGCTAGTTTTGACAAACAAGTCTATAAAATATACATCTTCTGTCACGTCTTTAGCCCGTAGTGACAAGATCTTATAGATACTCTCTTTCCCTTGCCTGCATGATCAGTGCTGACATGCTGAGAAGCTTGGCAAACCTTTTTCAATCCTTGGTTCTATATATCCATTTTTCTTTAATATCAAATACAATTTTTAGGCCTATGACCCATCCTCACACTACCCTTGAGGGATAGGACCCAAATGGGAAAAATATAAGTGTGAGCCTCTTTCTTTCACGAAGATGGCAATCTCAGTTCCTGTGTTTCTCATCATCTTTTATGTTTCCTGAGGCAATAATGCTCTTCTTTAAATAAGGTGCAAGTTGGTATTTCATCTTAAAAATTGTGTTGTGAGAAGGCATAAGATTGTTGTATGACAGCAGGTCTCCACCATGATGCTGGGGATATCAAAGAATTCCATGGGACAGCTTTTTTTTTAGCATCCTGAAGTTTAACAGTAAATTTCCTTGTGCTCTGTAGATCTCTCGTGTGATCCGCACTCCTTGGGGTAATGCTTTGCTTGTTGGAGTTGGTGGTTCTGGAAAGCAGAGCTTGACAAAACTAGCATCATTCCTAGCTGGCTACAACACATTCCAGATCACATTAACAAGGTAGGCTGTTGAATAATCTGTTTCTTAAACCATTGGAACAGCATGTTGTGAATGTGGTTTGTGTCGCACTGTTCTGTAAGACTTATGGCACAAAAAAGAAAAGTTTTTTCTTTTGTTTCCAAATTGTGTTCCATCATACTGTCATTTCTGCTATATTGGTATACCATCTAAGGCTTATAGTAAAACATGCCATAGTGTTATCAGTAGTAAAAGAAAACCCACCATGCTTCATGTGTTCTTTCCACACAACATCAGTAGGATGGCTGGATGCCTACTCGGCTCCCCACCCACTTCATCACACCTTCCAGTGTCAATGATCCAGTTGAGTTGGTTGTGGCATTGCTTGTGATTAATCTGTGAGGCGTTGTTAGCAAATAACTGTGCTGGATATTGTGCTGCTGTTACCCCAAAATCTGGGGAGGTGGAATATGAAACTGAGGTAGTTTCTACTATTTCCTCCCCTCTTTCTCCTTGAGTGATTGTTAGATCCCAGATCTTTGCCCAGTAATTAGGCTCTGTTGTATTGCTCAGAAGCCTTTATGATGGATACAGATGAGGTTCACAGCTTCAAAGCCAGTTCTAACAAACATGGTTTCCTGATACGCGTTTATCCCCACGGAATCCCCCCTCCCACTTTCTCAGAGCAGAGCATCCGGTAGCCTGCACTTTCGGTTGTACCCAGCACCAAGGTTGACTGCAGATAACACTGGAGCCACCCGACTGCCAGCCCGAGACAAGATAACAACAATAATTCTTTTCCGTGGGCCCAGTATGTCAGGGGAGGCCAAGTTGTCTACAAAGTCAGGCAGAAGCCATAAACTCGGGTTAAGGCAAGAATGCATTGACAGCAATGGTTACATATATCAAGAACTGGTTACATATATCAAGAGCATATAGACACGACCCTTACATTGATTTACACCTTCATTTCACAACAAAAGAAATAAGCTTATAGTTTTTTTACTTGCAAGGGTGTTGATAAGTGAAGGAGTGTAAGAAAGTATCAATAAAGAAAACCAGGGAGAGCAGAAACTATGTTTTAGAAAAGTTGCAGTTTCAAATACCTGCAGCTTTATTGAAATAGCAGGCTTGTTCCTGCGAGAGACAGAGGGAAAAGGGAGTGGGACAGCATGCGCAAAGGATTTTACTTGGAATATCTCCCTAAATCCCAGAATCTCAGCATCTTCAAACAGTGTTGGCATCTCTGGGGATGTTTCTCTCAGTCCCTTCACCTGTCACTAACCCTCTGTTTCCCAAAGGGAGCATAAAATGCCTGCTCCATGCTGGCCTTTTCAAAGGCCCCTGAGCCCCACATACCTAAACAAAAGATGTCTGGGATCTTTCTTATTTGGCAAGTGCAGGAGCATATCTATGGAAAGAAACTAGATCCATCTGGGGTAGAGTGGAGTTCTTGGCTGGGGGGGGGGGATTCTGAAGGTACCCCCTTCACATGGTGCCCAGGGCATGTACCCTGGCTACTTTACACTAGATACATCTCTTGGCAGGTGAAGCCTAATTACCTAACTATTCTGGTGAATTTCCCTATTTCTAGGTTGCTTCCCCAAGCCCACCTGAGGCCATGACTAATCTCACTTCTCTTAACTCCTCCCCACACACACCTTGAGGCTCCATGTCATTTCATTGGCTGAGGCTGCTGAGTACTGGCATCCTCCCCCTGTAGGCAGGGCTTTGCTGTGATGCCCAGTGGGCAGAACTACAGGCCACCCATTAAAATTACACTTGGCGCTACCCACTCCAGAGGATAACAAGGTGAGGGAATTGCAAAGGCTCCGATCTGCACAGGACTCACTGCACCAGAACCATCACTGTTCTGAATTTAGACATGAAGTAGCTAAGATGTTGCCAAGGGTGCCTTCTCCAATTTAAGTGGGCAGGCAGATTAAGTTCCAAAGAAATAGGTCAATGTCCAAGATCATTAGGAGGTAATAAGAGGAGAAGTAGGCATGGAACGAAGGATATACCCTGCATCCGACTGGGCCTTTAACACCAGGACTGAGCAGGGCTTTGCTCTTTCTTCAGGTCTTACAGCACATCCAACTTGATAGAAGACCTGAAGCATCTGTATAGAACTGCTGGGCAGCAGGGGAAAGGAATCAGCTTCATTTTTACTGACAATGAAATAAAAGATGAGGCTTTCTTGGAATACATGAACAATGTCCTCTCATCAGGAGAAGTAAGATTTTTTTTCCCCTTCTCGATTTTGGTTTGGTGCTTTTTCCTTATACTCTTGGTGCCAGAACAGGGGAGACGTGTTCAGGAGAGGGTAAAGATGTATAAATCCTTCAGAAAAACATCAGGGTGAGGGATTTTATTTAAAATTAGAGGTCCATCTAATTCTGCAATAGAGAACACCTCTATTAGGAAACCTGCCTCTTTAAACTCAGTTGGACTGAGTAAAAATTCGGAGGATCAGATTCAAAACTTAGCTCTAATGGGGTTGTTATTTGTGGTTAGTTTGATTTTAATTAATAGGGAATGAAAAAGAAAATTAAAGATGGCCTAATTAGTTAATTTATCAGTGTAAAAGCAGATGATCAAATTAACAGATGTATTGTTGAAAGCTTTCACTGCTGGAATCACTAGGATGTTGTGTATTCTCTGGGTTGTATGGCCATGTTCCAGTAGTATTTTCTCCTGATGTTTTGCCTGCATCTGATCCTCTGAAGATTCCAGCCACAGATGCAGATGAAACATCAGGAGAAAATACTACTGGAACATGGCCATAAAACCCAGAGAACCCACGACATCCTAAATTAACAGATCTATAATCTGTAAACAAACCTACTCACAGTAAGTCTATTCTTGTTTATAAAAGTTCTTTATTTTCCCCTAAGGTTTCCAATTTATTTGCCCGTGATGAAATAGACGAAATCACAGGTGACCTCATATCTGTTATGAAGAAGGAACATCCACGTCGGCCTCCAACCAATGAGAATTTGTATGACTTTTTCATGAGCAGAGTTCGTCAGAACTTGCATGTCATACTCTGTTTCTCACCAGTGGGTGAAAAATTCCGGAACCGAGCATTGAAGTTCCCTGCCCTTCTTTCTGGCTGTACTATAGACTGGTTCAGCCGCTGGCCCAAAGATGCTCTTGTTGCTGGTGAGTCTGAAAATCCTTTGTTTTTTTAAAGTTCTGGAATCATCTGAAATAAATTTTGCTAGTGGCTTCAGGTGCATAAGAACTGCACCTGTAGCCAACTATACCTTAGGTCAGATGTCCTTGTGAAAATAAGGTGGTAATTGTCCCAAATGTTACATTTTAAAACAGAATTGTTCCAAAAGTTTTTAGAGTATGTAACGGAATGGGCTTGCTTTGCCTGGCAGGCCCTATTCTGCTCCCCAAGCCTCTCCCAGGGGTTGCCAACTTCTCCTGGGGAGGGCTTGCTTTCTCTCTGGAAAACCACTGCCACTAACTGGCCAATCTGAGGAACTGCCCGCTGGTGAAGGCCAGGGTTCCCCGACTTCCTTTCCAACAATGAGGCCTCTGCCTCAGTTTCCCTTGGTTCCCCTCTCTAGGGTTCCACAGGGCAGATTGGAGGTCCTGGACAAAAAGCTGCTTGACTGCTGCAAGCCTTCTGCCCCCCCCCCCCCAGTTAGATAGCGCATCAAGACAGTGGGGCATTCGTGGCACAGAGAACTGTCCTCCGCATCTAAAGTTTAAAAGTATTTATTGAAAGTCACAAGTACCTTTTAGTACAGCACCAGATTGAGCATGGGTTTCCAAAGCAAAAGAGATATAAACGCAAATCCCCTGCCCCTATCTCTTAACATAGACTAGCTAGCAGTTGTTGAAAATAGGGTAGGCCCATGAAGCTTAGAAGGTTGCAATCCTCAAAGAGTTCCCATTACCTGGCAGGCTGAGTGAGCTCCCTGGGTGAGCACATGGTCCAAAAATGGCTGCTACCTTCCTAGCCCTGGCCAGAGGTCTTCTCCCTTCTGTGTCCCAGCAGAAAAGCCTGAGAAAGAGGCCTCACCCCTCTCCCACCCAGCAATTTATCAGATTCCAGACCCACCCTCCTTTGACCTGGTCAGCCTGGGTCAGGTAGCACTTCCTGATGTTTCTCTGGAATGTCTAAGTCCTCCAAGTCTATGATCCCTGATGGGAGAGGAGGAGAAGGAGAAAAAAAGAAAAGAAGCGGGGAAGGAGCCATTTCTCCACAGAGTATTAAGGAATTTTCCCAAAGATATGTAAAAAAACACTTTCTGCCTTTCTCACTAAATACTAAACGAGACTTTGTGATCTATTTTTTTAAAAACTTTGAACTGTGTAGCCATAGATGTCCTTGATTAAAATCAAGATCATGACATCGAACATAATTTCTTTAAAATGTTATCCTGTCGCTCCATCTCTTGGACACTGATCCTCTCTGAAGTTGTCATTTGCCCAGAGAGCGGAAGCACGCCTTCTGTGACCCTGGCATGTATGTGTGTTGCCCTCCCTCCCCCCCCCCCCCAGGAATCAATGACAGCCTAGCAGTTCTGAGGAATATCAGGATCATGACACAGAGGCAGACAATAGCAAAATGCCTCTGAACGTCTCTTACCTTGAAAACTGTACAGGGTCGTGGTATGTCAGCTGTGACTTGATGGCGAAAGGGAGGGGGTGGGGGGGCTCCGTTGGGTAAAAGTGGGGTTCCCGTCTACTGTTACAAATGTTTCACTGCTTGGGAAGAATGAAAGGTATCTCAGGAGCTTTTGGTGCTGCCTCATGATCCAGCGAAGGGAGCAGTTTCTTTAAAAATTGGAACGATGCCATCTTTACTGTGGACTGAAGATACACCAGTTTTATTTTTAAAACACAACCCAACTTGTCATGATGATGACAGCAAATGAAAGGGGTTCTGTGCCTCAGATTGGGTCAACATATGCTGATGAATGAGGTGGTGGAAGGGGGCTGACTCATGTGGAATGCTGATCCATCAAAAAGCACTCCCAGTGTGGGGGAAAGAGGACTCGTGATGTTTGGAGGTGTGCTGGTAATTACAAGGGTGGTAGAGACTCTTTGATATCCCACCTGTGGCTCTTCTAAGCACTGGTCCTAAATGTGGCTCCTGCCCTCTGTTTTAGGAAAGTGGGGGTTGTGAATGCCAGGTGGTGCCCACTTTGGAACAGCCCTGCCAGAGGAGTGGGTGTGCTGTAAGGCTCCCTGAGGGGCAGGCCTCATGCCAGGAATGGAAGCAAATGAGACGGTTTGGTTTCAAGAGAATTGTGAATGTGGTGCTCTGTGATCCATAGACTGAGTATCACAATGGTAGTGTATGAAATGGAGGCTGTGAGACTGAGCAGGGTCACTTCTTGTGAGATCACAGAGTTTGCAGCAAGTGTGCTGAGAATATTGGCTCTTGACATGGGCAGGGGGCAGGGGAGAAAAGGCAACCAGCTGAGTGGTTCCAGGAAGTTAGACAAAGAGGTGAGCTAAGAACCATTTCCTTGTTTACCAAGTTTAGGTAAGAAGAGGAGTGAGGTGGCCATCGGGTTGCCAAATCCAGGTTGGGAAATTCCTGGAGATTTGGGGGTGGGGCATTGGGGAGGGTGGAGTTGGGTGTGGGAGGGAGCTCAGCAGGGTATAATGACACAAAGTCCACTCTCCTAAGCAGCCACCCTCACCAGAGGAACTGGTCTTGTTTGGCTGGAGAACAGCTGCAATTCAAGGAGATCTCCAAGTCCCCCCTGGAGGTTGGCACTCCTAGATAGCAAAGGTGTTCATCTGGCCTTCATGTTGGGGCCTGTAGGGTTAACATGTGATAGTTCCTTGCAGATGAAATTAAACATTGCTGGAAGGCTTTGTTGAGTGTCTGAAATTTGCCACACGAGTACACCGTTTTCTCTCTTCCTTTTAGTGTCTGATCATTTCTTGTCCTCCTATGATGTTGACTGTACTGAGGAGATCAAGAGGAAGATTGTGGAATGCATGGGGTCCTTTCAGGATGGAGTTGCTGAGAAATGTGTGGACTATTTCCAGAGATACCGCCGGTCCACCCATGTCACTCCCAAATCTTACTTGTCCTTTATCCAGGGATATAAAACAATCTACAAAGGAAAGCATGCTGAGGTACAGACATTGGCCAACAGGTAAAGTTTTGATTTTTGTACTTCCTTTTCCAGTTACTTTGCTTCAAACTATGCATAGACATATGTAAAATCACTGGTTCCCAGCGCTAAATACTCAGACTTGTCACAGCGAGAGCCAAGCTAGAAGTTCAGTTGCCTGTCACACACTACAAGCAGTGGGGACACGTGTGAGCGCAGTTTTGGGGAGGGGACAGTAGGCAGGGAAGAGATGCTGTATCCTTTCCCTACCAGGAGTTCCAAATGGGCTTTTGCCTCCCAGAGGGCAGGGGCGTGCAGCCGCCCTTCACACGCAGCTTCTGTCTTCTTCGAAGTATGCTGAATGTATTTTATGACCAAGTATCAAAGAAAGAATGAGGCAGGCAAGTGGCTGGACCAGGCTGAGTGAAAAGTGTGTGTTGTGTTCAGGGCTGTCCAGTCTCTTCCGACTCCTGGTGACTGTGTGACTCAAAATCCTCCCAAATGTCCTATTGTTCACAGTCACCAGGAAGGATATCAATGTATCTGTGTTGAGGATAAACATGAGATAAACTGGACATTTTGAAGGGTGAGTCTTTTTCTGACCCTTTTATACCTGATGATTCTTAAATTGCAGAATGAACACTGGGTTGGAGAAACTGAAAGAGGCCTCTGAATCGGTTGCTGCTTTAAGCAAAGAGCTGGCCGCAAAGGAGAAAGAACTTCAGGTAGCCAGTGAAAAAGCAGATAAGGTAAGGTGGAGTTCCCAACCTGCGTGAGACCCTGTGGGCATTTTGAATTGTTGAAGACATGAGTGGGCACAGTTGCAAAATGGCTGCCACATAGGATGGGGGGGGTGTATGGCCAGCCACAAAATGGCTGCCATGTGGGATGGGGGGGGTATGGCCAGCCACAAAATGGCTGCCATGTGGGATGGAGTCAGTCGTAAAATGTTGGGAGGTGCCAAGCCAAGCATTCTTCATTGATGGGGGCAGCTGTTTCAAATGAGTACTCCCTGCAGACACAAAAATGATGCCTCTCAGGCTCTTCTGAAGCAACTCTCGGTCCAGTGTGGTACATGAAAGCCAAGACTGGATCTTTTGCTTTGGGGAAGAAGGAAGTGGGTGACAAGAACCTCCTTGATGGAGGCCGTGGGGCTTGTGGGTGGAGAAATCACTGGATGGGCGTCACTCTGGAAAGGCCAACTTGTTCTCTTCTTCTTTACTTAACACAATTTGTGGGATCTCATTACTGGGTTATTGAAATATGAAGCATCTTGATAACTCATGAGTGCCCTGTGAAATTCTTTTGCCCAGAAGATGTGCCTGCAATTCCATAAATAGGTTTAGTTCCTTTTTCCTGTTAGTACGTGTGTTTTTCATCCAACAGGTGTTAAAGGAAGTTACAGTGAAAGCACAAGCTGCTGAAAAGGTGAAGGCAGAAGTGCAGAAAGTCAAAGACAAGGCTCAGGTGATTGTGGACAGTATTTCAGCAGACAAGGCCATTGCCGAAGAAAAGTTGGAAGCTGCCAAACCAGCTTTAGAGGAAGCCGAGGCTGCTCTGCAAGTCAGTACCAAACTTGACCCAGCTAAAAAGTTTCATCCCAGTTCAGAACTGCATATTGGGGTGTGTGTGTGTGTGTGTGTGAGGCCATGAGTAGCACAGCAAGGCCCCGGGGACATCTAACTCAGCCCTGCCCTCCGGATTTCTCTGGACAGCAGCAGAAGCACAGGGCGGTGGGGTCTCAGGGGTCTCTTGTGATTTTGTCTACCTGTGGAGGTGCCTCATCCAGCCGCCTGCCAATGGTGATGTGCTCCTGAAAGTGGGTGGCCAGGACATGTAGGGATTCTTCTGCGGAACTGTCCACCCTGCTGCGTAGCAGTCTCTCTTCCGGAGCTAGTCCATCTGGTCTCCAGCTTACTAGTGGAGGCCCCAAGCGTTGTGGTGCTGAGTGACTAATAAGATCCAGGCTTGTCAGGCCACCCTCTGTCTACTCAGTTCAACATTTTATAAACCTCTTTCATGCCCCCATTAGGGGGGAACCCCCACGGTCCAAAAAGCACGGGATACTCACGCTAAAAGTTCCGGTTTGGGTGAGGAGCCCCACGGCTTCAGTGCCCAACTCGGCTCCATCCTGGCTCTGGAGCACGCTCTCCCCCTCAGCCCGCCTTTTTCAAAAACTGGCAAGAAGGGACACCTGTTTGAAAAATGCGGGCCGAGGCCACATCGGTGGGGAGGCAGCAGAAAGCCCACACGGTTTGTTTTTCCTGCCCTCGGAGGCACGCACCCATCAGAGCACAGGTGGGCTGGGCACAGAGCGCGCAAAGGGGTTTTCTTGTGTGTGCTGGTTGTGGCTTCATAGGCATGAACCTGCAAAGAGAAGAAAAGCGAGTGCTGAGTGTGCATGCCAACGAAGCTGCACAGCCAAAAAATAAAAAACTTCCTCAAGCAGAGGGGAGGGGCCACGGGGTTGCATTCCTGCCAAACACAACAGCCAAACAGAAAGAACCGCAGAGCAGATTGCGGGCTTGTGGGAATGGTTACAGTTTTTGATCCTGGGATTAACTTTGACCCCCTCAACAGACACACACTGCGGTGGGGAGCAGAGACCGGGATGAAAAGGTGCTGTATTTTATGGAACCGGGGGGGGGGGGCGCACATGGTTTATTTTCCCAGTGGGGATTCGCCCTAGGTTTCTCTGGAAAGTCTCAGACTTTTGCTCCTCTTCTGTAGTTTTTCCAGCTTCCATGGCAGAGTGGAGATTAACACTACTCTGTGCTTTTATTGAGATATTTGTGTCCCATTTTTATCCCAATGGCAATCCAATGTGGATAACAACATTATTCTCCTCCATTTTATCTTCACAACATCAGTCCCTATGAGGGAGTTTGGACTGAGAGAGACTGACTGGCCCACTGGCCCAAGATGACTCAGCGAGCTTCCGTGGGTCTCCCAGATCATAGTCCAACAAAAACCACTACGCCACACTGGGTCTTGGGTGATAAAGGGCCATCAAAGGGATGTTAAATACGTGATGCCTTTTGCCAGCCACCTTAAATTGCATGTTAATGTCACAGAGCTGGCTTTGCTCCTTGGTTGAGGTCCACGGGGAAGGTGGCTAAATGGTGGTGAGTGTAAGGAATTCCAACGAGGCAGAAATAAAAGGCTTTTGGTTGAAAGACCGTTTATTCAGACATCTTAGAAAGCTCACACACACGGCATGCCAGGAATGGGGCTTCCCGCTAGAACTACAGGTTATAACATCCCCTGTCCCATCCCCCTCCCGGTGCCTCCAGCCCCATTCTCATGGGAACGGAATTCTCATCTTGCTCTATGAGATAAGCCCTCTGACAGTGTGGTAGCCGCAGAACCTGGCCTGTCGCCCGAGTCAAAGAATGCAGTGTTGGTGTTGTTGGTCCTTGGGGCCTCTATGATTATAGCATTATAGTGATTATTTCTTGTTAAATTGTCCTGCTGTCTTGGAGATCAAATTACTTATCTCCCAGGAAACCTTTTCATTGTTTTTATTGTTTCAATAACATAGACTATCAAGCCTTCTGATATCGCTACTGTCCGCACACTGGGCCGACCGCCTCACCTCATCATGCGCATCATGGACTGTGTGCTGCTGCTGTTCCAGAGGAGGGTCAACACTGTCAAAGTGGACCTGGAGAAAAATTGCACTAGCCCATCATGGCAGGAGTCCTTGAGGCTGATGACAGCAGGAAACTTCCTGCAGAACCTGCAGGTATATCAAGAGCCCAGCTGAGAGCACAGACCAAGAGGGCAGGCCCGTGGTCTCTGTTCAGTCACTGAGGCAATTTCAGTTTGAGCACTTACTTTTTTCCCTTTTGGGGCAGTCCCTTCAATGATGCCTACACAGGATTCCTATGCATGAACCATAAATTATGGTGGATTTTTGCCCCAAACAACTCCTGCAGTGTTAGGGCTCAGCCTCGTCTGAATGGGCACTCCTGGGAGGAAGACTCAGATAGAGAAGAGGGGACAGTGTTGCTTCCAGATTCTCAGGCACTACTTGTAGATGCAGAGACTGAGCAGCCAGAAGTTCCTGCAGGACCAGGTTCCCAGCAAGAGCGTA
Source organism: Sphaerodactylus townsendi (assembly GCF_021028975.2). Taxonomy (NCBI): domain Eukaryota; kingdom Metazoa; phylum Chordata; class Lepidosauria; order Squamata; family Sphaerodactylidae; genus Sphaerodactylus; species Sphaerodactylus townsendi. The sequence continues at coordinate 2,814,963 of NC_059433.1, read as the reverse complement.
GCTCTGAGACTCTTCAACCCCTGGATACAGAGCCTGAGGGGACCCTGACAGCTCCCTCATCCCCCTGTCTCCAGAGCCCCGGGAGCAACACCCGAGGAGACTACATAAGAACATAAGAAGTTGCATACTAGTTTTCAGCAAAGGAGACGCAGCAGCAGGTTAGCAGCTATGGGGTGAGCTAGTGTAGATGCGGAGTCTGTTCAGGAGCCAGACTAGAGTAACCCAGCTGCAAGAGGTTATTGCACAAGGGAATGGGAGGCTGGCTATAAAAGAGAGGCTGCAGCTGAGGTAGCTTGTGACAGCAACGTTTTGGTTTAGTTTGCAAGTTACTGTTCTTGTCTTGTCTGGATTCCTTGCTCTGTGCACAGTAAAGGTCTGAATCTGCTAAGACCTGTGTGTGGACTATCCTTTGTTCCTGAGGGCCTGTCTACAACATGCAGGCATAAGCAGGGCCTCCTTAAGACACCCGGATCCGCTGGCCATGGAGCTGGAATGCTGGTTAAAGGCCATGACAGTAGCACAGTACTGCAGAATGAAGGGAATGTTTTGCTGGTAAAATCTACTTCATAGGGCAAGTGTAAAAATGAACTCCATATATACTCACATATAAGTTGAATTTTTCAGCACGTTTTTTTGTGCTGAAAAAAGCCCCCCACGACTTATACACGTCAGGTGTATTTAAAAAAATATTTTAGGGTTTTTATTTTGTCGGCCACCAGGGGGCACAGTTTTTAGGCTAGCAGCACCAACATTTCAGGTATTTTTCAGGAGATTCTCCTGATGATACCACCCAAGTTTGGTAAAGTTTGGTTCAGGGGGTCCAAAGTTATGGACCCCCAAAGGGGGTGCCCCATCCCCCACTATTTTAAATGGGAGCTAATAGTAGATGGGGCTATATTTTGAGTGTCCATAACTATGGACCACTTGAACCAAACTTCACGAAACCTGGGTGGTATCATCAGGATAATCTCTTGCTGATACCAGCCAGGTTTGGTGATGTTTGGTTTAGGGTGCTCCCATCCCCCATTGTTTCCAATGGGAGCTAATAGTAGATGGGGCTACCCTTTTGAGGATCCATAACTTTGGACCCCCTGAACCAAACTTCACCAAACCCGCGTGGTATTATCAGGAGGGTTTCCTAAAGATAACCTGAAATGTTGGTATTGCTAACAGAAACATTCCTCCCTTGACCAAAAATCCAGTTTTGAAGGATTTTAACTCTTGTGTTTTAGCTTGGTTGCTGATTGAGTTAAGTTTTTTGTACTTTTAAAGGTATTGTTGAGACCATATTGTTCTTGTTGACCCTCTTTTCCACTTACAGAGCTAGTTTACTGTTTTTCTTTGAAATAAATATTCAAAAACATTTAACCTACTGATGCCTCAATTAATGTAATTTTATTGGTATCCATTTTTATTTTTGAAATTTACCAGTAGCTGCTGCATTTCCCACCCTCGACTTATATGCGAGTCAATAAGTTTTCCCAGTTTTTTGTGGTAAAATTAGGTGCCTCGACTTATATGCGGGTTGACTTATACATGAGCATATACGGTATCACAGTACAGAACAATATGGTCATTCAAATATACTGAAATTAGGAACACTTGGAGTAAGTAGAAACCAGCTTAGATCAATCAAATGGTGACTTATTTGATGAGTATTGTGCAATCAGTGAAGTGTCTCTCTCTCTCCTTTGCATACCTAGCAATTTCCCAAAGACACAATTAATGCGGAAGTCATAGAGCTGTTGAGCCCTTACTTTGAAATGAGTGACTACAACATTGAAACAGCAAAACGAGTCTGCGGAAACGTGGCTGGCCTTTGCTCCTGGACCAAAGCGATGGCGTCATTCTTTGCTATCAATAAGGAAGTTCTGCCCTTAAAAGTAAGCCTAAATAAATATGCAAGACAGAGTAAAGCTGAATCAGTTGGAATATATGTTGTAATCGTGCAAAGAATTGTGTATGTTACAATTTAGGAAGATAACACAGAATTAGGTAATACTAGACTGGACTGTACCAGTTCAGCTAGTGAGAGTGGCCTGCTTTTTTAAAACACTCTTCTAGTCCAGAAACTCTCTGGAAGTTGGAAAATAGTACAACAGGAAGAAAAATTCTAGCCCATCCTTTCCTCCTGTGTGCTGATTTCTACTTCCAGGCAGTTTTTGTGCATAATGGCGCATCCATTAATGTGCCTGTCCCACATTGTGAAGTCGTTCAGCATTGGATTTGATTGACTCATTCAGAAAAGTGCGTAGATTGGACCTTGGCATCTCCATCTAACACAATGTAGGCTCTCAAATTTCTAAATACTTTGCTGAATAAAATCTGCTGTCTCATTAACCATTTTTACGCCTTGTCGCAGTTCACTGGGCGGTTTGGGCATAAGAGCACATGCTATTTGGGAAGGCAGTAGCTTGCATGCCGGACCTTCCCACATCGGGGGCCGCCATATGAGGTCCGTGGTGGCGATAGAGCTCGTGAGGGCAAGCCTTGGGGCCGCGCCGAGAGCTCGCTGCCCGGCAGGAAGGGGTGTCACAAAATGGGTTTGCGTCCACGTGGCACCTAGTAACTTCCTGTTCCAGTTCCCTTGGGGGATGTGCCGGACAGCAGTGCTGTCTGAAGGGCCTAAGGGGTCAGCTGGGGCTGCCCTATAACCAGGTTCAGCGGCTTGCTGCCTGGGGGTCAGGATGTGCTCTGTTATGCTCGCCCAGCTTCAAGGTTATAGTATATGTTAAATATGCAGATAGTTTCAGAGGGTAACGATGCTTGTCAGCAGTAGACGTGCTGTATTCAAGTCCAGTAGCATCTTAGAGACCAACAAGATTTTGGGGACTATAAGGTTCCAAAAATCAATGCTAATTTGATTCAGGTATTTGATAAACAGAGCTTTGACTCTCAGAAACTCATACCCTGAACATCCTGTTGCTCCTGAAAGCAGACCTAGCTCTTCTGCTAACATGTGGTCAGACACATTCTAAGTTTAGTGGAGGGGTGAGGTGGGCTCAGCAGAGGGATGAACAATTTGCCTGAGTGTTGGAGGAATCGGTTTTATTGGAGTTGTGGTTCTACTTAGCATTTTTTAACTTGCACTATGTGAACTGGTGACTTGCAGGCTAATCTGGCAGTCCAGGAGAACCGACTCACCACTGCTATGTTGGACCTACAAAAAGCTCAGGCTGAGCTGGATGCCAAGCAAGCTGAACTGGATATTGTGCAGGCCCAGTACGAGAAAGCTATGAAGGAGAAACAGGTACAGTATCCTGCCTGTTCCAAGGGGTCTACCCAGAGGTCCATTGACCCCTTAGCCGTGGTGTCTGTGTAACCGCATGGTAAGCCCGTCATCTGCATTGTCCTGCCAAGTGGTGAATGGACTCTTGTCATGTTCAGTATCTAACCCAAATCCAGGTCATGAGAAGGTTCTTCCATCTACTGCTGTGCTAAGTTGGTAAATGGCTGTCTCTGAGCAGTTTGTGTTTGGTTGTGTTGTCCTTTACTTTATCTGAAAATGTGTGAAAATCTGCTTTAAACTTGGACTTGGATTTTTTTATGTTTTGTTAATGCCAACTTGTTGCTAGTGATGAATTAGGAGTCTCTCTTTTTGAAAAACAAAATAGAAACTTAACTCCCTTGGTTCTTTCCTTGACTTCTTTAATTTAGTTCTTGATGTATTTGAACTTAGGGCCATTGGTGTAGTATGGCATAAACTGTGAGTAAAGATGTACCTTTGTGCAAATCTTTATCTCACCCACAAACTCACTGGTTTTCCCTAGACATCTCTGTCCCACCCCCATCTTCAATAGGGGACTAAATCTAAGTTACCCAGTAGAGCTATTATGAGGATTACTGTCATGATTTGAGGTGCCAGCTGTCTGTGCTGCATTTTCTTTCCTCCATGGTTCTTGCTTCCATATTTGGTCTTCCCTGATCTTAATCTAACTGCTGCACCACACTGGCTGTCATTTATGTAAAGTGTGCATAAGTCCATAGGTTGCTTTGGTGCATATGGCCAAAGTGGTGTGATGGGTAGAGTGTCAGTCTGGGATCTGGAAGAGCTGGCTTCAGAGCTCCCCTCTGTCAGGTTGGGGGGGGGCATGCTGAGTGACCTTGAGCCAGTCACATACCCACAGACTAAGTTACGACATTGTGAGGATAACATGGAAGAAGGGAGAATGATGTAAGCCTCTGAGTTCCCATTGGGGAGAAAGGTGGGGTATGAATGAAACAAATACAATTCATGTTCCTAATCAGGATATATGGACCAGAGAATGCTTTGTGAACAGTCTGCACTGTTGTGACACACAATTTTTAAATGCTGTTGGCCAAAATGTTGATTGCAGTGAAATGTATGCTCCAAATACATCCATGATGCTTAATAGGCTATTCATCCTATTAAGGAGTGGGGATGCATCATGAGATGTTCAACTGTTATGAGTTGGGTTTGAATCAAGCTGTTTTCTCCGCTCATGTATCTCAATTTGGATTTTGGCAGACCCTGCTTGTGGATGCTGAACGCTGCAGGCGTAAAATGCAAACAGCCTCCAGTCTGATCAGTGGGCTGGCTAGTGAGAAAGAAAGGTGGACGGAACAGAGCAAAGAGTTTGCTGTGCAAACCAAGAGACTTGTGGGTAAGGCAATTGCATGACCATTTTGACATTCACAAAATTGTGGATATCACAGCAAATACAAATCACAAGAATGCCCATTGTGTTTTCTGGCTAGCTTATCAGAAGCTTGTGGGAATCTTTCCAGTTTCTGTGTTAAAAATAACAAAGTGTTCTGTGTAACTTGAAGGTAACTTGTATTTACCTTTCGGAGCCAAGAGATGGCATTCTTCAGTGTACTACAACAGTGGAGTTTATGAACTCTTGTGCTAACAAGAAACAGTGACTAAGTTAACTCACTCCTGTGGATGTGACCTGTCGTGATTTATTTTGCCTTAAGAACACCACTTTGGGGGTATGCAGTACTTCTGCCACAATGGCAGCTCATTTGCAGGGCTTGTCCTTGGCCCTAGGCAAGCTTAGTTTCGGAAGCCTCTTGAGAGGGGAGCGAGTTCCAGACTTGTGCATACCACACTCTTCATCTGCTTTCAGGTATAGAATGATGTCTTTTTAGTTGTCTGCAGGTGTGTGATACAACTTTAAGTCAGTCTAGTCCTAAAGTTCTCTGATGAGTATACCTTCTGGTGGGGCATGTGGGGCCCTTTGATCAGCTCTGAGAAAGCTGAAGAAAATGTTCAAAGGTATCAGTTGGCTTTTGCTTTCCCTTTCATATTTACTTGTCTTGGCACTAACCCTCTTATTCATGCCATGGGGGGTGCCTGGAGGTGGGTTTTTGTTAGCAGTCATGACTAGATGAACACTTTGTGTGAAGTTGCTCAAGAAGCTTCTCAACATTGCAGATAGAGTTGCTCTTGCCCCAGTAGGGATGGCAGTGATATTGCAAGCCTTCCCTTGGCCTTGGTCACATTACAAATGGCTCCCCTCTGTTTTCCAGTCTGCATGATCAGATGCTCACATAAATCATAAGAGAAGGTCAAAGGTGATTTAAACCTCACATGGAAATACACAAGATCAAGCTCTTCAACTCGTAGCCTCTGCATCTCCTTCTCTTGCTTGTTTTATTACGTTTTTCCATTAGTGGGGGAAGGTGTCCATGTCTGTGTATCGTCCTTGCTCCATGGGCAGGGCACATGCAGACCTCTTGGAAAGGATTCCACTATCCTTAGAAGGAACCTCACCCCATCCCCCCGTTCTTGATAAATCACTGGAGTAGATCACCTATTGAAAAATAAGCTCTCTAAATTTTTCTGGGGATACTGTACTAGAAGATATCCCGACAACGATCAAGGGGAAAAATAGGCCAATGCTCTCTTCTTCCAAACAAGACAGGAAGAGATCCAGCAGGTCAGACTTCTTTCCAGCATCCAGAGTATCCTTCCAGCATAAGGGCCTCCATACTGTAGAAATCGGGCTGTGTCAACCTGTTCCATTCCTGGGTGAACAGGTCTCCTTTCTCTCTAGGATCCAAGAGGCCAGTCTGACACCAGCTTAATCTCCGAGCCACTGGATATCTGTGGCAGAACCAAGTCGTGGTACTGGTTCTAAAGATGGAATGTTTTCCACGGTATTCTCTATTCCATTTCTTGTTCTCAAGAAATATCGCATATTCCTAGATACCCTCAGATGACAAGACGGGGGAGATTTGGCACAAAGGTCATATAACAATCGGAGTTCAACTTGCAGTGGAGGCCCTCCTGGCAGTTGGCTTCAAGGCAACCAAGCTTGCAGGTTCTCATTCACCCAAGCTTGCTTTTGCACACCGTCACCAGAACCTGTATCATGGAATGGCGGGTCCCTGTATTAACAAGCCTCTTTACACAAATTAATAGCACTGGAAGGATACTGTGCGGTTGGACATCCAGTTCCTATCCATACGAAGGTTGATAAGCATGATCCACAGAACTATAGACCGATCAGTCTTCTCCCAACTGCTTCCAAAGTTTATGTGAAATTTTTGAAATGTAAATTGGAGGACAGGGTTATTGATAACAAGATCCTCCACTCTTGCCAGTTAGGTTTCAAAATTGGTCATTCTACACTGACAGACATTATATCATCTAGCTCAGGGGTCTGCAACCTGCGGCTCTCCAGATGTCCATGGACTACAATTCCCATGAGCCCCTGCCACCATGGCCAATTGGCCATAGTGGCAGGGGCTGGTGGGAATTGTAGTCCATGAACATCTGGAGAGCCGCAGGTTGCAGACCCCTGATCTAGCTTATTCAGCAATAAGGGGCCTCACAAAAGCCTTGTATGGTGCCTTTGTTGATCTCACAGCAGCTTTTGATTCCCTGGATAGAGGAAGGCTTTGGCAAAAGCTCTTAAGTCTTAAGGCAGACCCTCGCTTGGTCTATTTAATGCAGCAACTTCACTTGAATACTTCAGTTAGAATCAAGGTAGGAAGTTTGGGTTCTCTGACCAGCGCAATACCAGTAGATGAAGGGGTAAAGCAAAGGTGCATGTTAGCACCTCTCCTATTCAATCTGTATATTAATGACGTAGTAGGTAAATTGGAAGGCCCAGAATTTATGCCACCAGCAATTGGCCAGACAAAAGTGTCAATTCTCTTGTATGCCGACGATATGGTCCTAGTTTCCATGACCAGAGTTGGCTTGATAAGACTCCTAAATAAACTCGGAATGTACTATGAGGGAGAAGGACTGAATATAAACCTATTTGAAAACTAAGGTGGTGGTCTTTAGAAGACGGCCCAGGAAATTTGTGTGGAGTATTTTGGGTACACCAATAGAACAAACTAGTTCCTACAAATATCTGAGACTAATATTCAGCGAGCCACTCTCTTGGAAGGCACATTTGACATCCTTGTGTCCAGCAGCTTTAAAAAGTTTGGGGTTAATCGTTAAATTTTTCCTCTCTAAAGGGGGTTGGTTGGTAGACCCTACCCTTAAGTTGTTCATCAATAAAGTGATCTCCTGTATGTTATACGGGATAGAAATCTGGGGTTGGGGTAAAACTATCATGGACCCTTTTGAGAAAATCCAGAATACATTTATGAGAAGAATTTTGGGTCTCCCCAAAGGATGAGAGCAGAATTGAGATTACCTTCCTTAACAGCGCGTGCAGATGTATGCATTTTAAAATATTGGGAAAAACGGTTGTCCAGTGACCCAAACTCTTTGTGTCACCAGAGTCTGAGGTTGAATCTGGTCCAAGAGAAACCTCGCTCAGAATTTTTGATCTCCATGCAAACATGCTACTCTATACCAGATGATGTTCTCAATAATGAAAATCAGGGAACAGAACTGAGGGACTGGATCTACCATATGGACACATTAATAGATAGAGTTCGAAGCAATCAATCCAAAGTTGCCTCCTCCTTTAATTTTTTTAAGAAGGACCATATTAGATTGCCATACTTAAAGAATTTGCCTATATCTTTAGAATGGCATTTACCAACTTGAGATTCCAGGCCATACCAACGGCAGTGTTTAGTGCACGATGTAGTAACGTACCACTACCTAACTACAGATGTATCTGTGGTAGTGATACAGATGAGGATATGCTGCACTATGTTCTGGAGTGTCCCCTCTAAGATAACATAAGATCCAAATATATTAAAGGAATTCTTCCCATTGCGGAGGACACCAATAACACTGGGAAACTGATCTATCTATTATCTGATGGTGATCCATATATTACCAATCGAGTAGCACTTTTTGCTCATGCTGCAAGAAGAATCAGGCTAAGGATGGTGTCATGATGTGTTGTATTATTCAATAGGGATATTTATTTAGAGTTAAATTAGTCCATTTTAGCTAAGTCCTTTGGGGTGCTTTTGTGCTTATTTTCATTTTATGATACTGTGTATGAAGAGGTTGTGAAGGCCTATGGCCAAGACAATGAACTTTTACTTCTACTACTACATTGCTATGTAGTGGTTGATTTAGAAAAAATCACTTTGTATGTGGTTGATTTAGAAAAAAAACCCTCTCTGTTTGCATCCCCATAGATACCGAAGTCACCTCAGTTCCTGTCGGCTTTCCCCCAGGGATCAGTTTAAAAGCTCTTCTGCCACCTTTTTAATGTTGAGTGCCAGCAGCCTGGTTCCCTTTTGGTTAAGATGAAGCCTCTCCCTTTTGTACAGACCTGCCTTGTCCCAAAAGATTCCCCAATTCCTATCAAATCTGAAACCCTGTGCCACCATTACAACACCTTCTCATCCATGCATTGAGACCCTGTATCTCCGCTTGCCTAGCTGGCCCTGCATATGGAAAATGTAGCATTTCTGACAGTGCCACCTTGGGGGTCTTGGGCTTCAACCTGTTACCTAGCAGCCTAAATATAGCCACCAGAACCTCCCGGCTACATTTCCCAATGTCATTGGTGCCAATGTGAACCACAACTTCTGATTCCACCCCAGCACTGTCTAACAGCCTATCTAGACAAAGCGTGACATCGGCAACCTTCACACCAGGCAGGCAAGTCACCATGCGGTCATCACGCCTCTCACAAACCCAACTCCCTACGTTTGTAATGATCAAATCGCCTACTACGAGGAGCCCCCCATCTCCCCAATGGGTATCCTCGGTGCGAGAGGATAGCTGATCACCAGCTAAGGAAGGAGTCTCATCTAAGTGAGCATCTTCCACCACCACCTTATATCTAGGCCATCATGCCGATTGCAGGACCTCTGGGATATCCCAGTACCCTACAGATCCTCCACACTCACATATTCCTGGTTTCATCAGAAAGCCACTCTTCATTTGGAAACCATCATCCATATGAAGATTTCAGTCAACTCTGCTCAATCCTCCACTGCCTCCAAAAACCACCTGGCTTCAGTCCCAGTGCAGCCAGTAGCTTTCCTCTGACATGCAGTGCCTGAAGAGATGATGGCCTCAATACAAGTACTGGGTCTCAGGATCTCTTGCCAAGTAACTTTCCTGTGGCTCCAGTTGTACTTCTGTTCCTTTTGATGGCTCCAGTAGCCTTTTAATGGGAAACCCACGAGTGTCATCCGAGGGAGCATTATTATTTTCAAATGTAGTTATACTGGTTATGTTTTAAATGATTTTGCCTTGGTCATGTGTCAGCTGCCCCGAGGCCATTGAGGAAGGGGGGCGTACAAGGCCAATAAATGCACCAATGAATAAGTAAATGTTCTCACTCTTCATTCATTCAGGTGATGTTCTGCTGGCCACAGCTTTTTTGTCCTATTCTGGTCCTTTTAACCAAGAGTTCCGCAACCTATTATTGAGTGGTTGGCAAAAAGAAATGAAAACCCGGAAAATCCCATTTGGAAATAACCTAAACCTCACAGAGATGCTGATCGATACGCCAACCGTCAGTGAATGGAACCTTCAGGGGCTGCCAAACGATGACTTATCCATACAGAATGGCATCATTGTCACAAAAGCATCCCGTTACCCTTTGCTGATTGACCCACAGACCCAAGGAAAGATGTGGATTAAAAACAAGGAAACCAGGAATGAACTGCAGGTAAACTAGATTCCTTTTTCCATATATTTCAGAAATGTGGAACATTTCCAAAATTGATGATACATTCCAAAAGGGTACATTAGGTTGCTAAAATGCAGTTTTGAATATTTGGAAGCTAGCTGAATTGTCAAACAAGGTTCAACTCACTTTTTGTAGATAATTTACATTTAGCTTGAAGCTGAGATAAACAGTCTCCTTTCCCTTCTTGTAACACTATTATCCGTACTTGTGTTTCCAGAAGCATATCCAGTTAGGAACGTGTTTTCCAAACTATGTTACCTCTTTTCTCTCAAAAATGATCTGCACTTCTTTTGTGCTGCCCTGTAGAAAGAGAAATGGGCTACCTTCTCAGCTTCTACTCTCACATCCTCAGTATGAGCTACCTCCGGCTGGTTCTCATGTACACACTCCCAAGAGTTTATCTTGTAAGGGGGATGGGAAGGGATGTCTCACAACCCAGGCACCATGTGACTGGGCCATGTGAGGGGGGGTGCATTTCGCTTCCCCTCCCCCCTCAGGCCAGAGAGGCAAGCAGGGGCCAGGCTGGGCAGGCCCTGCCACTGCTGGAGAATGCAAGCTAAAACAGGCCCTGCTATCCTGCCTTCCTGGTCTAGTGGGGCTGTGGGTGGGTGAGTGCAGTGCGACAGCCCTTCCGGAGCCTGCCTACCTCTTCCTCCTCCTCCTTCAGTTCTTTGCAATGCAAGGGGCAGACAGCAGCGGCTTCTCCTATTGTGCGAGTGCTTAGATTTTTCTGTCTCTCTTTTCCTCTTTTTCTGTCTCTCTTTCTCTCTCTCTCCCCCACTCTCTCTCTCTCTCTCCTGGGCAGGAGCAGCACTGGGGAGTGGGAAGGGGAGGCTCTGATTCTCCTCCTTGTGGTGGTAGGAAAAGGGCCAGGCAGCCACATAGACCCTTTCACCGGTCAGATGTAAAATCAGTTCTTGCCCTGGGCTGCATTTCCTGTAGATACACACACTCCTCTCTTTCAAAAGTCCTCGTAGTCCTCGTAGGGTTCCAGCCCACACTTTTCCAAATCCCTGATCAAAACCCTGAATACCAAATACCTGAATATCAAAGCCCATTTGTCTTGTGACTTTAGCTAGTTCAGGACTTATTGAGTTAATGTTGGTAGAGATGAGCCTGATGTCAGCCCAAATGTCTGTGAAGCAAAATGTGGGTCAAGCAAAGGTAATGCAGAGCCAAACAAAGGCAGCCCACAGCCAACTGAGATGGCCCCCCCTCCTCAGGCCAGTGACTGGGATCCATTCTGTGGACGTGTTTGGCTGCTTCCTTGGGTATGATCTCTCTGTCATTGACTCCTTTGGGCAGTACAAGATGGCAGACACTCTGTGGTCTGAAACCTGTCAGGAGTCTGAGCCCTGATGCCTGAATGCAGTGCTTTGGGTTGGATCTACTGGAGGATTTCTGCAGATGAAAAAGATTTTGTGTTAGCAGGAGGCTGCTTCCTCACATCTCTTGGAAACCTAAATTTGCTCGGAACTGCTGCTTTTGAACTGAACTGAACTACTCAGGTGAGGCGAGAGTCTGAAATCTGCAAGAGAGGGGCCTGTTGGCAAAATTTCTGTCTGCAGAAATCCTTTGGGGGACTCAAGCTGTTGTAAGTTGGATTAAGATTTGGAGTGGTACACTGGTAAATCAGACCTGTTTGGTTTTAAACATAACCCCTTGATGTTTTTTAAACATATGGTGAATTGCAAAGTTGAGGTGTGTGTGTTTTGGGATTCCCATAATACCCCATAATGAAGACGGTTCTTTTTTTCAGATCACATCTCTGAATCACAAATATTTTAGAAACCACTTGGAGGACAGCCTTTCTCTCGGAAGGCCCCTGTTAATTGAAGATGTTGGCGAGGAACTGGATCCAGCCTTGGATAATGTCCTTGAAAGGAATTTCATCAAAACTGGTTCTACCTATAAGGTGAGAGGGGAATCTTTTGTATTTCATAAAGTTTAGCCGGTTGTTAAAGTCCAAAGCTCTATTTTGGTTGTCCTGTCTTTGAGCATAGTGAATCCGTTTACTTGAAATTATTTCCCACAATTGTCTTTGAACTGTGTGGTATTGAGGACCATTGTTTGGTCCTGTTTGGTCTCTTTTGGCCTCCATGGCTTGTCTTGCACTATTGCTGTCACAGAGGAGGGCACATGGGAGATTTCTTACCGAGATGCTTCCCACTTACAAGTGGCTCTCCATTTGGTTCTATTCATCAAGGGAGGGAATCTTTATTCTCCCTCTTTCTCCAACACAATTAGAAAGGAGGGGCTCTCCCACAGTCTCCATGGAAGAAGCTTGCTGCTTCCCACTTCACAACCTTTCTCCCCTGGATTCTGTTTCTCATCCTTCCTGCCATTCTTTGAGGTGTTTACTATAAATACATGCACTGCTCTTTGGTTTCTTATAGCATTTGCCCTGGAAGGTTAGGTGCTTCTTTTGAGACAGGTTTCATAAGCCTGCAGCTTTTCAGCATTTGCTTCTGAATTTTCAACATAGTCTTGGAGATCAGTTGAAAGGGAACCAATGACAGCAATTTGAGAATCACAGATTGACAAAAAATGCAGGGGTACCCACAATCTCAAGTAAAGCTGGCTCCTTTTATGCCAAATGAAGTACTGAAATATTGCAGGTTGAATCCTGCAGAGATTTTTGTGGACACAAGGAATGGGGTGATTTTTGCCAGCCCCTCCCCCCATTTTTCTTTGAAGCTATTTTTAGGGGTCCCCTGTTTCCTGGGAGCAGCATTTCGGGGGCATGCTGAGCTGCTGTGCAAGGAAGAACTGGCAAACATTGCCTCCCCGCACAGTTGAGGAAATCTATTTGAGCTCTAACCCCATTTCAAAATTAGGTTTATAATAGATCACTTATATCTGACACTTGCTGGAAATAAATGAAAACTGGAATGGAATAATGCACTGGTGTTTGAAATTAAGCAATAGAATGTTTGTTTTACTTGCATAATTTTTTTAAAAAATTAGGTCAAAGTTGGGGATAAAGAAGTAGATGTTATGAATGGATTCCGGCTCTATCTTACCACCAAGCTCCCCAATCCAGCATACACACCTGAGATCAGTGCTCGCACCTCAATCATTGATTTTACCGTGACCATGAAGGGTCTGGAAGAACAGCTTCTTGGGAGAGTCATTCTAACAGAAAAACAAGTAGGTGGAACAAAAAATTTCGACAACCTTTTTAGAATTAATATATACATGCATGTGATTTGTGATTGCTTACAGTTTTTAACTGGCAAACATGGAAATAATTGAACCTGGCACTATTAGCTGGGATAATAAAAGGGCCAATTTTATTTTATTTAATTAAAAGGGCCAATTGTATTTAATTTTACATCTATTGAGGGATCTGCAGCACCAATGTCCCAAGCCCTTCTGTACCTAGTCATGGTGCAGGCCTTTGATGGGATGCAGAAGGGTTAGGCACCCTCTGTCTGTGCATCCTAGCCCTTGTGGATGAAGCCATCCTAGCTCCAAGCCCTCAGCTGTCATCTGAGCACAGCTCTTTCTCCTCCTTGCTCAAGGGTTGTCATGTCCTTTGCCCCAAACTTCTAGGTCTATGGGTAATGGCCTCCCTCAAAGGGGTCCTTTCCCAGTTCCAAGAACACCTGTGGCCCCAGGCCCCTGGTCAGAGAACTCACCTCTTCATCTGGTGCCTCGGGCTGCTCAGCTTTCGACATACCACTCAGTCATGTTTACCTGCATTCCTACTGCCACAATGAGGTACCAAGACCTTAACCCAGCAAACCCAGGACTTTACTATCTATTTTCAGAGTTGAGTAGATTAATTGTTATTTGTGCCCCAGGGGGCAAAGATTCCCCCCTCGTGTTCTGTTTGTATCTACTCTGAAATCAGCAGATGGTGGCTGGGTGCCATTTCTGTCCACTGAACAAAGAGGGGGTGGAGGCAGATGTGCTTGCCCTGCTGCACCCCTGATATGTTACCTGAACTGGAGGGGGAGGGGTCTGTCTCGCTTTAGCTTGGGGAATTAGTGGGGACAGATGAGGGGACAGGCTATGATCTTTGCCACCAATTTATTCAGGGAGTTTTCTTTTGGAAAGCCAGAGGAAACAAAAATTTTGAGAAGTTTTAATAATTATATTAAAGAACAAGAATAATTTTAAAAAGCACACATGCAGTTCTTGGCAAAATACCCATGCACACAGAAGTTCAAGAAACCTGGGATTTAGATAGAGATTAGATAAATTTGTAATAGCAGAGGACTTTGCAGGGAGGGTGATATTTACCTGATCTAGAAGAGGAAGATCCAAGGAGGCAGAATCCAATGCCCATGTTGGATGCAGATAGAGATGACATCAGGCACACAGTGCAATCAAACCAAAAGTAGTCCACGGAACCCTGGCAAGAGGTCTTTGTGTGGGCAGACTAGATATAGGAAAATTTGACTCTCCTGGCAATGCTAAGCGAGGGAATCTTCCTAGTCAAAGCAGAGTTCCTCTTCTCAGGTCAGAATAATACAGTGGGCAGCAACTCAGATGAGTCAGAGCTAGGGATATTCCAGTTTTTGATTAGATTTTAGACAGAGTTGATACATTTTCAATTCTAATTCAGAGTAAGGTTTGATGGTCCCCCAGTAATTGGAGAGGAAGGGCATGATTGGATTGGCTAGGGAAGAAAGGATTTAGGAGAGTTGATTTAGTTAAGACTGAGTAGTATTTGCATATCACTTTTGGATTAGAGAACAGGTGTGTCTTTTTGAGGGCTGGGCTTTTGTTATCCAGATGGCAACAGTTGAAGCTGCAGAAGTTTATTACCAAGATGCTCACCTGGCCAGAAAGAAATGCTTCATTGAGATTTTACTGTAGAGCATATAATTGTCTTTGGGAAATCTGCATAGTAGCATCCTCCTGATTTTACTGTTCTTCAAAATCTCAGGTTATAACTCTCCGTTCCACTTTCAGAGACTGGCTTAAAATGTTAATTAAACATTAACAGAGAGCCAGTGTAGTGGTTATGTCAGACTAGGGTCTGGAAAGCCCACGCTCGAATCCCTACCCTGCCATGGAACCTTGCAGGGTGACTTTGGGTCAGCTGTATAATCTTGGCCTAGCCTATCTTCAAGGGTTGTTGTGAGGACAAAATGGAGTAGAAGAGAACAATGTAAACCACTTTGGATCCCTAGTTGGTAAGAAAAGCAGGGTAAAGATGAAGTAAATAAAATCATAAAATAAAATAATAAAAAACTCTTATTAATGTGAAAGAACTGCCAGACTCTTGAACGTGGAAATAACAGAGACCGTACGAAAGTCCAAAAGCAGTTTATTCCAGGTGATGCGAAGAGTAACAATGTATAGCAGGATCTGAGCTAGAGAGCTCAGATCCAGGACTTGTATCCTTTAATCCCCCCCGCCCCATTTCGCCCCACACCAAATGTCCACCACAGTTTCTACTACAAAGCTACAAAGGACCTGGGAACCTTTCACACCTCTTTGAAGATGGGCTGGCGCCAGGAGTTTCCTAACAGGAGATTGCTAGGAAGGGAAGAGGGAATCAGGAAAACAACTGCAAATCACACACAGCAAGACATCAAGATACTGACAGGCATGGTCCTGACAAGAACAATCAACCGCCCAAAATTAGCAAACCAGTTCCCTGTTACGAAAACAATGATTGTAGCTCAAGTAAAATGGAAGAGCTTGGCTTGGAGAGAAAGTGACCAGGGTCACTGGCAAGGGGAGAAACAAAGCCAGGTTGCCGGCATGAGCACCACCAAAGAAGGTTTCAATTCATAAACAAATTCATGTGAGTAAACCAACATCTTAAATTTTGCACAAGAAAAAATGGGCAACCACTGGTATGGCATGATCCCATCTGTGTTTTCACAACATACCACATTCTGGACCAGTTGAAGTTTCTGCAAACTTTCCATGGGCATCTCCACATGCTGTACATTGTGATAATGAGGCCCGTGTGTTTGATCAAAGATGCACATGTTTTGCATTTACTGATGTTTGTCAAGTCTCACTTGAACATACTATGTTTGGAATGTAATAACAAAATGGTTGTCCATATTGAAATTGTTGCTGCTGATGAAAATGAATTGCTACCATGTGGTGGAACTTTGCAGTTTATACCTTTATGTATTCTGCGGATATATCTCTGCTTTGCAGCTTTTTCATCTCAAAATAGAAACTAATTAAAAGAAATGAACTGAGCACATGCTCTCTCATTTCTTTCTGGATTATATTTTCATCCTTTTTGCATCAAATACATTTGCATTTTTAATATTCTGATTTCCCTATCATAGCTCGTCCAAAGAAAACCCAGAGTTCTTATAAATTACTTTTATGATCCCCAGTTATGATTCCTCTTATTTCTACAGATTGCACATGACATAGGTCTTCCTTCTTAATGGAAATAATAATTTGAACTTGTTATGGTCAAGTCACAGTCCACAGAGTGAGGCTGTTCCAATTAGATGCAAATTAACTTTTCAATTGCTTTAAAAACATGGAATTGCTGATGGTAGTGAGAAGAACAGACTTCACTGCCTATCCAGTTGGGCAGCTTGGTGAACATATTGCCAAGGATTTCTCAGTGGACAGTAATGATTGGAACCAAAAACCCTTTCTCTCCTAGAGCTAGAGTCAGATGCCCAAGTCCAGAATCAGTTTCCAGAACTAAAATCAGACAAACATTTCTGTTGGGTTGTGAGGCTGTTCTGGGGAAAACAAAGTAATGTGAGTTCTAATTTGGCTTCAGCTTTGACATGTTCTCCATGCATGTCCCAAAGCTTCTGTTTTTGGAAGACTTGGTGATGTCATCTGTTGACGAGCTCGATGCCTCCATAATTGTGTGGAGATGATTTCAGGACCTTGGGTGAATTGTGATATTGGCTTCAAATTCCACAATCCACTCAGGTTTGAAATGCACTTGTTCTGGGGCTTATCAAACCTGTGCAAATGAATGTGTATGTGTAACTTCAGTTCCTAGTTGGACATGCATGTTTCTGGGTACTACACCAGCCATGCAAAAGATATTGCTTCTCAGTGCTGAATTGCTGCCATTAGGTTTACCAATGGCAGAGATTAGACAGAACTGAACAAATCCTTGAAGGCTAAATTATTCTTTGGGTATAGGGACTTTCTACTTGTGAGCCATCTGTCGAGTAGTTAATTTGTTAGTATTCCACTAGCTTCAAAGATGAAGTAGATAAATGGTGTAATAAACGATTAGTTGTTTTTATGGAGGATTCTTCTGCATTGTATTGTCAAAGACTTTCATGGCCAGAATCACTGGGGTGTTGTGTGGTTTTTGGGCGGTATGGCTGTGTTCTAGCAGCATTTTCTCCTGACATTTCACCTGCATCTGTGGCTGGTTTCTTCAGAGGATCTGATGGTAGTAATACAAGTGGAGTATAGATACCTGTGGAATGTCCAGGGTGGGAGAAAGAACCATTTGCTTGTTAACAAGTGTAAAGGGTGCAATTAGCAAGCTTGATTTGCATGTGTTGGGTGAGATCCACCCATTTAGTATGTGAGTAGTACACTTTGATTGCTTACTGCCTGGAGACATCCTTTGTCTGGGTGGTGTTCATTAGTCACTGCCTTGATTCTAGTGTTTTTCAGTACTGATAGCCAAATTGTGTTCATTTTCATGGTTTCTTCCTTTCTGTTGAAATTGTCCTTGTGCTTGTGGATTTCAGTGGCTTCTCTGTGTAGTCTGTGTGCCCAGCTTGGTTTATCACCTGTTTTGCTATTGCTGATTTTTTTGGCTGAATTAGTCTGCAGTGCCTTTCATGTTCTTTGATTCATGTCTGGGCGCTGTGTTTGGTGGTCCCTATGTAGACTTGTCCACAGCTACACGGTACGTGGTAGACTCCTGCAGAAGTTAAAGGATCCCTCTTATCCTTTGCTGAACGTAGCATTTGTTTAATTTTCTTAGTGGGTCTGTAGATTGTTTGTAGGTTATGTTTCTTCATCAGTTTCTCTATTCAGTCAGTGATTCCCTTGATATAAGGTAAGAACACTTTCCCTCTAGGTGGCTGTTTATCTTTATTTCTGAGGCTTGTTCTGCATTATTTCCTTATCTGTCAAGTTTTCTTATACATGAAGCTTTTCAACATCGTTCCTTTGTAGCCTGATCAAATAAAATTGGAGAGTCTTTTTTTGCTACCAAATCACAACTGACTTATGGCATTCCCCATGGGGTTTTTTGAGCAAGAGATGTTTACAGGAAGTTTTCCATTGCCTGTCCCTGTGTCATGACCCTGGTATTCCTTGGGGATCTCCCATCCAAATACTAACCAGGGCCAATCCTGCTTAGTTTTTGAAATCTGATTAATTCAGGCTATGCTCTTTTCCTCCCCCAAAAAAACCCCTAAGTAAAATTGGAACTTCATCCACCATTTCCTCCTGCCCCCCACACATTCCACGCCTCCCCAACTCATTGCAGCCTGGTCTGGACTAGAGGATGAATTAGGGGCATGGAGCACTTGGAGGGAGGAGGGCAGAGGTGGGATGCAGCCTATTCGCACCTATTTGGTAGAACCGGTTACTAAAATTTTCTCAGTTCGGAGAACTGGTTATTAATGATTAACTCCACTATGGACAAAGGGGTAATCTCTGTCCCTGGGTACAACAAATCTTGTCAAATTGGGGATGCAAAATCACCCCCAGGGCCCCCTGCGACCCCCCTGCCCCCCATGGCACTCCCCACGTGTGTATGAACTGTATGAAGTAATACAATATATAGCAATTCTATTTTCTTTTGTTCATTGGTATAAAGGTTGGGAAAGTATTATAGGTAAAGATTTTTCATTTTCTTTTTTTCCCTTGAAATTTATATTGGAAAGAGAGGAGTTTAAACTACTCTTTTAGATTAAGGATTTTGGATCTCTCCCTCTGTTAGTTTTCTTTCAAGTGGAATAGATAAAGTAGTCATAGGAATCTGAAGGGGAAGTAGAAAGTAGGGAGGGAGAGAAATATGGGGAGGCAATATAGGATGCTTTAGTTGGGGGGTTGAGAGAGATAGACAGTTAGTAATATGTTTGTAATATGTTAACAATTGTAAACAGTTTTGGGTTTCTCTCCTTACTTATGTTATTATTTAAAATCAATCAATATAAAGTATTATTATTTAATTATTATTTAATTATTAAAGTATTATTATTTATTATTATTATTTAATTATTATCAGTATTATTTAAAATCAATCAATATAAATATATAAAAAGAAATAATACACTACCTTTCGGTATATTGCTTTTTAAATATTTTAAACAGTCATTATTTGAATCTAGAGGTGGGGCGAAGGGGAACTGCACCTGGGGTGCGCGCGCCCTGCGTCCTTGCCACAGCCCCGCCCCCGGAATACCTGGCCACGCCCCCGTTGTGCCCCGCCCAGCCCCATTGGTGCTACGCCACTGTTTGAATCCCACCATCATTGGAACCTGTAACTAAAATTTTTAAATCCCACCACTGGAGGAGGGGCAGGAGGAAAGGGTGGATGAAGTTCCAATTTTACTACGTTCTTTTGGTGAAATAGGGCATAATTGAGTGATCCAGGACAGGGCTCTTGTTCTACAAAGCATTAAATTGAGGTTGGATTAATGGAAGCCATGTAGGATAACTGAGACGGAAGGGTTTCACAGTCCTGATTAAAGATGGCTCTTCAAATTGGCTCTCTGCTCTGTTCATAATTTTTATAAACGTGGCTATCTTATGCTCTGCCCTTAAATTAAAACCTCTGAATGTTTTTAACTTCTTCTTTCACTGCTTTCTTCAACCTTTCCAATTTATGATAACCTGCTTGAGATTGGATGATTAGAACTCTACATAATATATTAAAGCAGGTTCCAAAACTGCCATTTTGAGAGAGACAAATGTCTTTAGGACTGAAGGTATGTTTCCTCCAGAAGTATAAATCTGTAATTAATCATGTTTGCCGCCTTTTAGCACAACTTGAGCATTGAGCTGCATGTTAGGCCCTTTCCGCACATGCGTGGAATCGAGTCTCCACCGGCATAATTTATGCCGGTGGAGGCTCAGGGACCGTTCGCACGCTAGCATGTGAGCGGCCCCCACTTCTCCCCCAGCCGGAGAGGTGGCTCCGCATGGAGCCGCCTCTCGGTCAGTCCCCTCCACTCACAGTCATGTCCAGCATCGCTCTGGAGGGCTGCAGGGACCTGCCCACGCTGCCCTCAAACCTCCAGGGGTTGGAGGTCTCTGCAGCCCTCCAGAGCGACACTGGACATGACGGTGAGTGGAGGCAATGGGGAAGAGGTGTCTTCCCAGCAGTGTGGTTCGCGAGGTTAAAAGCAGCGGCTTCACACTGCTCCTGGGTGGCCAGGACAGCGCTGCTGCAATGCAGCAGCACCTCCTGTGCGAACAGCATTCCAGAGACGGCGTTTTTGCCATCCCTGGGCTGCTGTATATTGCCCTTAGCTTTAGTACTCCACTGTGTGTGCTACCCTATATTGTATATTGTATATGAGTCTGCTTTTGTCAAGGGATGTCCCTGATGTTTGGCTTCCTGGTGTGTTTTAACAGGAGCTGGAGAAAGAGCGGACTGATCTTATGGAAGATGTGACTGCTAACAAACGGAAGATGAAGGAACTGGAGGATAACTTGCTGTACCGACTGACAAGCACACAGGGCTCTCTGGTGGAAGATGAGAGTCTCATCACTGTCCTCAGTAACACAAAGAGAACAGCTGAAGAGGTAGCACAGAAGTTACAGATCTCTGCTGAGACTGAAATACAGATCAACTCAGCTCGGGAGGAATACAGACCAGGTGAATTGGGCCAAATGACTGTGATGGAAGTGATCCAAATCATGACCAGAACAGAGGGAGGAGGGGATGGGAAAATATGAAGCAAAGGATTTGTGCAGCTGATGCCAATTTGAGTTTCTTTGAGGATAGTTGCCCTCTTCTCATGTTAGAGTGAATGCACTTGATCCTTACACAGATGTATGTACCACTGTTGGTAAGAAACAGCCAATAAGCATTCACTTTACAAACTAGCTACCAGCACTTGGATAAATGTGCAGTTTCACTTACACTTTCAGTGATGCATGTATTGAATCTAGTGTGAGAATTGCTGGATGCATTTCCAAAGAAGTGTGCAGTGTACCTTCATCACTGTAACTTGTGAACAGGGCTAGAGTCTCTAATCAGTGGCATAGCAACAGTCTGAGGGCAACCGTGTTCAAAAGCCACGATGGGCATTATTCATTGGAAACTTTTTGTTCTTAAAGCATCATCACAAATGCACCAAAGGAACAAAAAGGGAGGGAGCCTACAGTGGGCCCTTTGGTTTAAAATAGACAGCAAGGGTTACCATTGGGAGGTTCTTTCCAGCTGTTTAGCATGAAAAATGTGTGAGTATTTGTTTAGCCTGATCCCACCAGATCTTGGAAACTGAATAGGGTCAGCCCGAGGTGTTGGGATGGGAGACTACCAAGGCTATCCAGGGTTGCTGGGCAGAGGCAGGCAATGGCAAACCACCCCTGAACACCTCTTCTCTTGAAAACCCTACAGGGTCACTATAAGTCAACTATGGCTTGACAGCACTTGCCATTTGCTAGCAACGTATAATGTTATTTATTTAGAAAATTTACATGCTGCTTGTTTAGGGATCAGCTCAAAGGGCCTCACAAAATAAAATGAAATAAACCATGCAAACAAAAGATTATTACAATTAATAAACCATGAAAAACAAGCACAGAGCATAAAAGTGCATCAAACATTTAACAGCTTATATCATAACAGTCTTTAGTCTAGAAGCAAATTATAAAAACAATGGAAAAAAACTGACCTCCTAGTCAAAAGCCTGAGTAAAAAGGAATGTTTTGGCCTTGTGAATCAGAGACAGCCAGAGAACCGTTCATATTCCAGGAGGATGTATGTACTTTGTGTTCTGCATCAATCAGACTCACCCTTCTGTTTTGTTTTGCAGTTGCTACAAGAGGCAGCATCCTCTATTTCCTCATAACAGAGATGAGCATGGTGAATGTCATGTATCAAACGTCACTTCGACAGTTTTTGGGCCTATTTGATCTTTCACTCACCAGGTCACTGTCATTACTGGAGATTTTTCTGATTCCAGAGAATGTAGTAACCACCAGGCGTGGAGTTGCATTCTGTGTTTCGTTTAGGAAATAACTAGCATTGCGAGCTGCAGTGTCTACAATTCTTTAGTTTGTCTATTATCACCAGATGAGCAGATCTGCAGGTTTTTACACCACTAAAAAGATCCACAAAACGTATTTGACGAGAACAACAAGAAAGTTGAAAGAATATGCATTGCATCCTTGCTCAGCAATGATTTTGTCATAGCTAGGGGATGGGCAAAAAATTTTTATTGGCATTTGTCAGGTTTGGCTTTAAAAGACCCAGAAATGTTTGATTTTTTTTAAAAAAACACTGAACCCCCATATCATCTTTTTCAGCTTTCCCAAAAGTGTTGGAGTTTTTAATAGCCATGTTCCCCAAAATGCCAGTGAATACAGAGATGGGCTGAGCTGACCCCTTCACTTGGCTGTGCTGGCTTCCGTGCCAGCTGCAAAGCAAGCCCAAGACACTAGCCCATGGAAGAGTTGCCCATGGAGATTGGAAATCCCGACTCCTGCAGGCAGCTCTGCAGGCTGAAATGCAGCATGGGGAGTCCGGCTGGCTTTTGCAGGCTGTGTGGCAGAGCTGCCTGCAGGGGTCATATTACCTGATCCCTGCAAGCAGTTCTGTCGTACAACCTGCAAAACCTGACTGGGCTTAGCAGACTGCCAAAAGCTAAACAAAGCTGAAACTTATTCAGCTTTTCCAGCACCAGGCTATTCAGTAGAACTGAACAACCTGGGGGTTTTTTGGGCAACTCCCCCAAAATGGCTTTCAAAAGTTTTTTATTCCTATTATCCAGATGTCCACACCTAGTGATAGCCCTTGGCAGTGTGATTGTCTCTTTCCAGTCCAGAGGCATCACCACAGTGCATCTTTCCTCTCCATTTATTTTTTTGTTATTGAATGAGTTAAAGTGATCTTTAATCACATGGTAGCAGATTTTGATTTCATGGTTAAATGGTTAAATGGTTGATTATCTCTGCTAGCCTTCTCCCATACTAAAGGACTGAATTCTTCTAGCTATGGCTTTAGTGTGCATGTGCATGTGTGTGAGAGAGACAGAAGTGGCATAACAAAAGTCTGAAAAAATAGAACAGGAAGTTCTGTTGGCTGGCATGCAGACATAAAAGCTTGAGTTCTTAGGTGACACAAAGAGCTCAGGGAAAGCTGGCGACAGAATGCCTCACCCACTTAGCCAGGTTCAGTTGGCCCTTGAGTGACGATGGACATGACGGACCTTTCAGGTAGCTGCATATGTGGGTGTTAGGCAGGCATAATGGGTCTGGTCATGCATATATACATGTTTGAATGCAATGAAATGTGCGTTTCAGGTTAGGGTGGAAGGAACTGATGAATTGCATAGTAGAGGCTGATGACTTAATCCTGTGGTAGAGAGCCCATTACATCAGAGATTGTGGGCTCAGCAACAGCTCATTAGAAAGTCTGTGGGTAGGAAAATGTGAGCATTAGATTAATCACTGTACACAAAATATTTGTTATACTGAATTATCCAGTTAGTCTCCAGCTTGCTTTATGGCTCTTTGTATTCGTATGTTCATGTGCTTTTTTATATGTAGATTTTTATACATCTCACAAGTACTAGCAGCACACATGAGATTGGTTCATATCTAAGAAGATAATTAGCCAATCCAGCCTAGCATCAGCTCCCCAAAACATGTGAAGTTTGGAAGATGCTAGGGGCTGAATATGAAACACTGCTGCATGTAAAACTTACTACTGCTAGTGAGTGCTACTACTGAATTATGGCCTCTGACAGATCTGCTGTCATGGAAAAAAATCACATGGTGGCTGTTTCTTTTGAAGAATTGTTTTGAATTATGCTTTGCTGGTCGGTAATACATCTCACAGTTTCATCTGGCTTGGAAACCTTTAGTTGAGAGATGGAATGAAAATAATCTTTTCAATGTAAATTTAAAACAAATAGCCCTAAAGAAATAGTATATATTTAGGTGCTGTGTGGTTTCCGGGCTGTATGGCCGTGTTCTAGCAGCATTCTCTCCTGACGTTTCACCTGCATCTGTGGCTGGCATCTTCAGAGGATCATCTGAAGATGCCAGCCACAAATCTTCAAGCGTCAGGAGAAACTGATGTCCTTATTGAACTTTCTGGCCATACAGCCCGGAAACCACACAGCACCCAAGTGATGCCGGCCGTGAAAGCCTTCGACAATACATTAAATAGTATATATTCTATTCTGCACAGTGAATTTATGCTGTTAGAATTCTGCCTTTAGAAATATCTTACCTGTGACCAGCCCTTGCAAAAAAAATTTCAAAAATCAGTCAGGACAGTTAGTAATGAGGATGAAAAGACTTAGATATGTGGAACAAAATATTGCAATTTTTAATCTTTTAACGTGGAGGTGTTCTCTCGTATCCTCTCAAATGGGTCTACTGTTGTCAAAATTACTTTGGACTGTGTGGCCTAATTAGTGTACAGTACGAGCTTGATTTGGTCACTGTGACCTGGTTTTTTTCTATAGTAGCTCAAAATAATGCTATGTAGCTTTGAAATTTCAGATTTTTTTTTCCTGAAAAGCCTCTGGCCAGGGAGGGTGGGGTATTAAATTTAATAATTATATATATTTATTTGTATATTTAATATATATATTAAACTCCTCCCTCAAAAGTCTTCTATTATGTTTCATTTTCTCTTTCTCCCTTTTTGTGTAGGTCTGTTAAGAGCCCTGTTACAAGCAAGAGAATTGCAAATATCATTGAGCACATGACCTATGAAGTCTATAAGTACGCTGCTCGTGGGCTTTATGAGGAGCACAAGTTTCTGTTCACATTACTGCTCACCTTGAAAATTGACTTGCAAAGGAACAGAATCAAGCACGAAGAGTTCTTAACTCTTATTAAAGGTCATAGTCAGTAGATAGTATTCGTGACTTGCTTGCTCAGTGATCATCATGTGTAGAAATACTGTGCTACATGCAATAAAAGATCAAGAGTCTTTTTTTGTTCTGTGGCACGTAATCCCACTTGTCCTTTGAACACTGGACTCCATGTCTGCATGAGGACCTACCAATAGAATCAGTGTGTCTTGGTTTTATAGTGTAAATATGCAGAAGATAGGCAGGGTAAGCACAATGGGAAAATTCATGAAGGTAAGTAGATGCCTGGGACTGGTGGGGAGGTGGAAAAGAGGAGTGCAAAAATAGATCACAGAACAAATAGTGTGGGATTGGAATCCCAAGTTCCTCTTCTGATGATGTAATGGCACCTGTTGGGAGCGGGAGATTGTTTCTGTTACACCCCCCCCCCCCCACATACACGGGCTGATTCTGCACGGGCCAAAAACAGCAGTGTGAAAACAGTGTGAAAATGGTGTAAAAAGGTTTAAAATGGTGTAAAAGGATTTATACTGTTTTCACACCGTTTTCAAACCGCTGTTTTTGGCCCGTGCGGAATCAGCCATAGTTTGCTTCATTGAGTTCCTTGGAGGATGGGCGAGAAGAAAATATACTAACCAGAGAGGGGGGGGGGGGGCTCTTCTGTGAAGATTCTTGTGATGTGAAGTGACTTGTCTTAAGCTACTCAATAAAATGCATGTATCCTTATGAACCTATATAAGGAATACCAATTAAGACATTATATTTTTGATTAGAAAAAATACGAATACTAACTTCATAAAAACTGCGCAGCTCTTTAACCCCTTTTAAACTGCAGATCTCTTCTAGGTGGTGCTTCTTTGGATCTGAAAGCTTGTCCCCCAAAACCAGCCAGATGGATCCTGGACATGACATGGTTGAACTTAGTGGCACTTAGTAAACTCCGACAGTTTTCAGATGTTCTTGATCAAGTAGGTAACTAACAGAAAGAATGAACACTGAGCACTCTGGTGACCTTACTGCTCTAGTTAGTGGTTGGATCATATTGCATGTATTACTCCCTGCCCCCTTCCCCAGAAAAAGACACATGTAGAAAGTATTGATTTTTTTATTTCTTAAAAACAACCAAACATGAATGAAAATACTTCCAGGCCTCAAATTGCTGCAGCAAGTCATTTAAGAGGCAACATGGTGACGCGATGAAGAGAAGATGGACTCTAATCTGAAGAACCGGGTTTGATTCCTGACTCTTCCACATGAGCAGCATAGCTTTATCTGGGTTTGTTTCCCTGCTCCTCCTCCTCCACGTGCAGCCTGCTGGGTGACCTTTTGGCTTTGGCTTTTGACAGTTATTTCAGAACTTGCTCAGCCCCACCTACTTCACAGGGTGTCTGTTTTGAGAAGAAGGAAAAGGAGTTTGTAAGCACCTTTGAGTCTCCTTACAGGAACTGCTTTGAGGCTCCTTGATCTGCTTTGGAAGCTGTTTTGAGGTTTCTTAAATCCAAACTCCTCTACTACTTCTACTACTATGACTTCTTTTTCTTCTTTTTCTATTCTTTTTCTGCTAATATCTATTAGAATGCCACATGTTTTGGTCCTTAAAGGGTCAGCAGCATATAAACTATCAAACATAAAACTTGCGTCAACTATTACTTCCTGTCACACATGCCTTTTGCAATTTAAGGTCATTTCTGGTGTGAACTCTGTAAAAAGGAAGTCAAGAGGTTAGTCAACTCCTTGTTCTCCAGAAAAGGACAGTGTAGGTTCACCAACCCAAGCTGAATGAAAGCAAGCCTGCATTTGATAATTCAGTTATTCATCAGAAATTGCAGGTGTTCATTTTGGTGCCCTATAATTGAATTTGGGACATAAGCCTGGCCTGGCATTTTCACAAACTGACAGTTTCCCCATGCAAGTTTGAGAAAAATTGCCTTGAATTCTGGGCTACAATTATATTTTGTTTGTTTGTTTTGGTGATGTCAAATTTTATTAGTACTTGAAATGCTTATAAAATGCAAAGCAAAGAGAAATATCACTTTGGAAATGTGCATTAGATTTATCATCTATATGGAATCCTACATCAATGACATTTTAAAATTTTTATTATATTTATATGCCGTCCTTCCCTTTACAGATTCAGGGCAGCTTACATCATGCAAAATACAATAAATGCTATTCAATAAACATTTTTAAAACATAGTACAAAGCCCTGTGCTCGACACAGTCCTATGAGAATGCCTGTCTGGAATGCTCACAACAGGCATTTAAACTACTTGAATTGAAACTGTTCCCTCGGAGTCTTCATCATTTCACTCCACAGCAGCCACCTCAACTGGGCTCCCCTTCAGGGGCTTTGAAACCCAGGTGTCTTCAACTGATTCTGCCCCTTCCAGATACATGGTCTCTATAGGAAAACATGTTTTAGGAGCGACCACAATTTTGTCAAGTTCAGGAGAAGGTCCAGCAAGAACGTTCTGAATACCTGGAAGCTGCAGAGTTCACCTGTGAGCTTGCAAAACTCTATCAAGTTAACAGCAGACCATGCCAGTTTTTTTAAACCCACTATATTGTGTCACTTTCTTTGTTGCTGGGAGAAGTGTGCACCATCCCCATCCCACTTACCTAGCAAAGATCAATCAAATTGGAAACTAGGGGCTAGCAGTGTGCAAAAAACACACACTCCAAAGCACACTGGTAAAATTCAGATATAATGGACCTTTTTGGGGAATCCTGGATATTATTGAATCCCCATATCTGGAATCCCCAGGATTCCTGAAGAAATTAAAATCCATTAAGCCCAAGTCCAAGCCCCCCCCGCCCTCAATCTCTACCATCGCCTCCTCCCCTCACCTACCTGGAGTCCAGCAACTGGAGTGGCCCCTTCTGTGTCCCATGTGGGACCTGGAGACTGCAAAAGAGGAGCTCTGCACAGAGTTGTAAGCTGGGCTCAGCTAGGCCAAGCTGAGCTTGCAGCTCTGTTCCTGCTGGGTCCTCTGAATCCCACGTGGAACCCAGAGGCCATGGTGGTGGACCTCTGCCAATTAGAAAGGAAGTGAGGGGCAGAGGAGAAGGTGGGAGAGGATTTTTTTCATGGCAGTGGGGCTGAAGCAGGCAAGAAAAATCAGTATTATTTAGGACCTGCTTTTCAACTCGTTTAAATTGTCACTGGTTTTTTTTGGGGGGGGGGACCTGAAAAATACAGCAAAAGTATTTGGGGGGCTGTTTTTTCCGTTTGACTTTGCTGAATGCACAGGCCAATTGAGGAGTGTGTGTTGCCTGAGTACCTCTGTCCCTGGCCTCATTCCCACTTTCTGCATTCAATTCTGGCACCCAGATCTTACAGCCATCTCTCATGGGTGGTAATCAAGTGAGTAAGCAGGCCTCTGGCTCCTCCTCCTAAGAACTACAGATTCCATGCTTTGTTGTTTCTGAGCCTTAAGGCAGCTGAAAGTGTTTGTGGCACACTCCAAATTAAGCAGTCACCTTACGTCCATGGCAATCAAGAGGGGCTGGCCAGGTGCCAAGGAGATCATGTCAAGGTCAGCACCCCCTGAGCTCCCAGTTATCTTTCATTCCATGGTTTCCACCAGCAGGCGGACTGGGGACTGAGGGTCACTTGATGCCAGGATCTGTCCCCAGGCTGCACCTCTGCTTCCTGGCCTGTATTCAATGAATGAGCTGTGGCTAATTTTCTATCAAAATAAGAGTGGTGTTTGTTTCTTTGTCTTCTTCTGAGCCTCACCAGTCCCTCCCTGGACCATAAGTAGATCTTCACGTATGCTGGTTCAAAATATTTATATCCTGCCTTATCTGAAGGCAGCTATCAAAACAACAATTAGTTGCAAAGACAAAAGACAACACAATTCACATCAGCAATGTTAAAATAAAACACAGGGTAAAACCACAGCCAGATCTGCCTGAACCAATTACTCGCTGCCAAATGCCCTTGTGAAATAAAACTGCTGGCCACTTTCTTGAATGCAGAGAGTGAAGGATATCTTTCTCTTTTAAAAATAGTTTTATTGTATCATTTGAATTTTACAGTTTATATCCTTCATACATTTTCAAACAATACATTTCCCCCCTTTCTCCCTCCCCCCGTTTCATCTTCTTCAAACAGCAGTAAGTTCATTCTCTGTAGCCTCTTCTCCCATATTTCTTCATTGACTCATGCTTCTTTTGTCCAGTCCACGTATATTGTCCATATCTTCAAAATTTCTTTCTGTTCATCTTGCCACGTCTTATTTTTGGTTAATACATCGAAAATATCAAGTGTCACTTGTTCCCAGATATATTCTAGCCATTTCTGAAATGTCCATTTTTTTCTTTTCTTTCCACTTTTTCCCTTCTTTTCCAGCCACACTTCCCAAAGGTGCCACATCCAGGGTGCCAGGCATCCATTTACCTCTCCATTTCCCCATATATCTAGCAAGACCTTTCTTGGTCCTATTGCTATTTGATTTCCTTTCTTCACCTTTTTATTAAAGATACCATGGACACCAACTCCTTCTTTTATTTCATTTTCGAACTTAACCCATTTTTCAACATTATCCTCGTTTATACTCATCAGACTTTTAATCTGAAATGCTTCATAATATTCTTGCATTTTTGGAATCCCCCAACCTAGATAATTTTTTGTCATATATATGATCTTATTCATAATTCTTGGGTTTTTTATTATTAAACACCCAAGCTTTCAGCTTTCTATCCCATTCCCCAAATTGCTTCTTCTTAATTTCCAATGGAAGAGTTCGAAATAGATAAAACATTTTCGGCATTATACACATTTTTAATGCTTTGATTTTTCCTTTTATTTGTTTTAATATTTTTTCCACCTTACTTCATAATTATATTTAAACATTTTCTCCTTTCTATGTGTTATTTTAATACCCAAATATTTAATCTTCTTTTTTACTAATCCTCTCTCTAGTTGTCTTTTTTCCACATTAACCCCCATTATTTCTGTTTTCTCCATGTTAACTTTTATTCCAGAATATTTCTGAAAATCTGCTAGAATTATTTTTAATTCTTTCATTGTATCAGCCGGATTCACCGTTATTACTAAAATATCATCTGCAAATAAGTTTAATCTTATTTCTTCATGAACACTTTATAACCTTTTATCCTTCCATTATTTTTAATCCTTTCTGCCAAAAATTCCATTGCCATTATAAACAGATGTGGCGATAGTGGACATCCTTGCTTTACTCCCCTTTCAATATTTACAATTCCTGTCCACCCGTCATTAATTCTTATTTTTGCCCTTCCTCCTTTGTAAATCTCTCATATGGTGTTTATAAATTGATTTCCAAACCCAAAATTTTCTAGAGTTTGAAATAAGTAATTATGACTAACTGTATCAAACGCTTTATATACATCTAACTTTATCATTGCATATTTTTCATTTTTGCCATGTTCTATTACATTTAATACATTCCTTAATGGGTGACTGATATCTCTACCTCTAATAAAGCCATATTGCTCTTGTCCAATTAACTTCAGAGGGATGTTTTTTAATATATATAATTCTGGATTCAGAATTATTACTGGAATCCCAGGTCACTCGAACAGTTCAGGCAGCATTCTACCATCTGCTGCAGGCATGGCAACTGGCCCATATTTCTCCTGTTCTGACTTAGCTACAGTGATTCATGCGATGGTCACCTCCAGATTGGACTATTGTAACTTGTTGTACGCTAACCTATTCTTGTCCATGCTCTGGAAATTAAAGCTTGTACAACATGCGGCAGCCAAGCTCCTTACTGGGGCATCTAGCCGGGACTGGATCACTCCGGTCCAATGTCATCTGCACTGGCTGCTGATCGAGTACTGGGTCATGTGCAAGGTATGTGCCTTTAAGGCCATTAGTGGCCTTGGGCCTACATACCTGAGGGACTGCATCTCCCCAACTACCCCACAAGGCCCCTCCGCTCCTCAGAGGAGAACCTGCTTAGGATCCCTGGCCCAAGAGAAATCCGTCGGCCTCCACAAGGGCCAGGGCTTTTATGGCCCTGGCCCCTACTTAGTGGAACAAGCTCTCCAAGGAGACCAGGGCCCTGTGGGACTTACAATTTTCTGCAGGGCCTGCAAAATGGATCCGTTCCACTAGGCATTTGGCCAGCCAGGTTGAGGAGAACAACGCTCAATTACATCTAGGCCTCCTGTGGGTGCAGGGTCAGGGTGGGAGGTGGGGGGCATGCCACCATCTGTTTATATATGGTTCCTGAGTTTTAAAGAAATTTTAATATTAGTATATGTGTTTTAACACTTAGATAAAGGTGACCTGGTTTTAATGTTATGATTTTAATCATTCTTAATTGCATTTGTATCTGTTGTTCACCACCCTGAGCCCTTCGGGAGAGGGCGGTCTATAAATGCAATAGATAGATGGATGGGTGGATGGGTGGATAGGTGGGTGGGTGGGTGGGTAGGTAGACAGATAGATAGACAGATAGACAGATAGATAGACAGATAGACAGAAAGATAGATAGGTAGAAAGAAAGATAGATAGAAAGAAAGATAGATAGAAAGAAAGATAGATAGAAAGAAAGATAGATAGAAAGAAATATAATAAAGGAATAAATACATGCTGATGGACATCAGGGAGGGCATGTTGAGAATACCCAGAATAGGCATGTGAGCTACTTGAACCTGAAAGGTCTTTCTATGTATGGAACATAATCTACATCTGTCCCCATTGGCCTAACAGATCTCACAAACAGAAAAACAGTGGAAAATCTGGTTTGATAAGGAGAAGCCGGAAGAGGAGCCCGTTCCCAGTGGCTATGACCAAGCCCTAGACTGCTTTAGGTGCCTCCTCCTCATTCGGTCATGGTGCCCTGACAGAACCATTGCTCAGGTAAGCAAAGCTTTCTGACAGGACTTTGAATAATTTCTCCCCAGGCTACAGATCAAGGCTGCTCTGGTGCACAGCTTGGAACCTTTCAATAATGAAATGGTGATAGTTCATGATGCTGCCAACTGTATTAATCAACTGTTCTGAAGTATTTTGTGTATTGAGGCAGGGGAGCCAATTCAATAACAACCGCTTTTGTTTGTTTGTGTTCTCAGTTGACATTGCTGGGATTGATTGGAATATACCAGTTGCAACATCAAATATTCAACACAGCATCATTAACTATTCCCCCCACCCCACCCCTGGTGTGTTTTCAAGGGCAAAGTCCTTGTCCAAAGGTGCTCAAGTGAGCATCAAAATAAGTGGAGAGATGACTGTGCCAAACCTTTGCCAGAAACCTCCTTTCCTGATGATAGGAACCTTGGCCATTATAAGTGGTTCAAATTGGACACCTCTGGGTACACAAACTGCTCCGTTATTTGCATAGAGGGAAGTAGGTGTACTTTAGCTACTGGGCACTTGCTATTACCTTTTCCTTTCTGATATTTGCTATTTAGGAAACTTGCACTGGGAAGCTTTCCTGAGAACATCAGATCTTCCCATAATGACATGATTCATGTTAATAAACGTAAACATTGAACTGTACTGCTCTTTTCATTTTTCCACCAGGCTAGGAAATACATTCAGGATACAATGGAGGAAAAATATGCTGAAGGAGTCATCTTAGACCTGGAGAAGACCTGGATGGAATCTGATCCCTGCACACCTCTCATCTGCTTTCTTTCCATGGGTTCTGATCCCACTGATTCTATTATTGCTTTGGGGAAGAGGCTGAAGATTGAGACTCGTTATGTTTCCATGGGTCAAGGCCAAGAGATCCATGCACGTAAACTTCTGCAGCAGACTATGGCTCATGTAAGACTCATCCTGAATTGTGTCAGTGCTGATCAGTTTTTGTCTTGCTCAGGAAAGGGACACTTACCCAAATGTGTCATACTAATTGAGCATAGCAAAATCATGCAAATGAAAAACTGGTTGACTCTGTCAGGTTTCTGTCCCTCCCTTTCTCAGAAAAGTTCTGGTTTCCTCCTTCCCCTATTTTATCCTCAAGACAACTTCGTAGGATAGGTGACAGCTGGCAGTGAGTGACTGGATCAAGACCAATCAATCATTCTTTACAGCAGAGTGATACCATGTTTCCCAGTTCCTAGCTCAACACTGAAGGCCGGCACCATACTAAAGTTGGATCATGAGATTACAAAGATCAAATGGCTACCCCTAATATATAGTAAACTAGGACATGTTGCATCACATGTTTTGCCTCTCCAACAAATGGCAACCAAGAGAGGGCACAGTAAACATGTCTAAGACAAGTGTTGTAATGAATCGTCTTTGGTGCTAATTAATGCCAGGTCCATCAACAATAAGACCGCAGTGCTCCAAGATTTTCTCGGAGCCCAACAGGTGGACCTGGCATGTGTCACCGACCTGGTGCGCTGAAGGTGACTGGCCGCCTTGGGCTTTGGTGGGTCACTCGGTTTCAGCGGCGGCTTCACCAATCTCGAACACAGGGCCGGGCGTGTAGCATTGTTCATCCGCGGAATCTATATTCCCTTTAGGGCAGCCTTCGGCCCCGAGGTCACCGTGGCATAGAGTGTCGGCTCGGGAGTGGTTGGCCCCGGAGAGGTTGGCCGCTCTTCCTAGTGTACCGGCCTAGCTTAATCGAAGCTGGCCTGCCACAGCTGCTGGAGGTGGTGTCGGATCACGCTATGTTCCTGCTGCTTATTGTCTTGGGGACTTCAACGCCATGTCGATGCCGCCTCGCTACGTACAGCTGCCGCGATCTAGTGTCATCCATGGCGACGCTAGGCCTCCTTCTTGATAAATTTGGCCCCACCCATGAGGCTTTGACGGTCTCGGTCGGGATAAATTTGGTCGTGATCCTCTACTGAAAGAGTGCCATGGTTCGACCATTATGCCCCGAAGGTCCGTTCTGCCGCGATCAACCCTCGCCTTCCAGGCGACGGGCTAATTTTATCACCACTCGCGGAGACTTATATGGATCCACTTGGTTTCCTGAATGCCTATGGACCCTGAACCCGCCGCACACCGATGAGCAGGTGGAGGACTGAACTCCCGCCTCCCGATGCCATCGATGCTGTTGTTCCCCGGCGCTTCTATTTGCCAAGATGCATTCGGTATACAGAGAGCTGCCGCATGAAGCGGGAACTTAGACGCCTATTAGAGTTTGTGCGTGGAGGAAAAACTCACGACGAAGCTGCGCCGAACAATTCCTATATAGGACGCTTATGAAAGCTCTGATGAGGTGGCGACGAAGGAAGTGAAGAGGGCCTTCTTCCTCCTCCCTCGCGATCCGCCAGCTCTACTGTTAATACCCAGAGCCGCGATAATTCGGTTATTGACCTCCTTATCGGAGAGATCTTCAAATTCCCAATTGGTATCAGCTGTGAGGCATTTATGAGCTTTTTTTATGATAAGATTGCGGGCAGCCCGGCCATGACCTTTCGCCCACATTAGCTACAATTAGTGAACTGGAGACTCCTTACCGCCTTCGGTCCTTTGTTTGGCCCAGTTCTCCTTGCTCTCTGAAAGCCGCTGTCGACAGAGCCTTAGCTGCTGTTAGACCTACTACTTGTCCTTCCTCTGATCCGCGTCTGCCCTGGTTTGTGAAAACCTGCCGGGCGGAGCTACGCACCCCATCTGTTGAGTATAATCAATGGTTCCCTTTGAGCAAGGAACCTTCCCGGATGGGTTGAAGGAGTGGCAGTGGTCCGCTTCCACTCTTAAAAAAGACCATCGTTAGATCCGAAAGATCTGGCTAATTACCGCCTGCCTCAATCTTCGCTTCTGGGGAAGGTAATTGTTATGGTGCTGAGCAGCTTCGCCAGTTTTCTGGATGACGACGCTTTTGACCCTTCCAGTCCGCTTCCGCGGTTGGGCATGGACGGAGACTCTCGCCGCCACGCCAGATACACTCAGATTCAGCTTGACCGAGAAAGGATCGGGCGCTGCTGGTGTTGTTAGATCTCACCGCAGCTTGATGTGGTCGACCACTCACCTTTTGACCCACCGCCTGGTTGCCTCTGGAGTGCCAGGCAATTGTCCTTCAATGGATTGTCTCGCTTTCTCCGCCGGAGTCAGCAAGTGAGGTAAGCGGGATCAAGCCTCCCCGAAGTGCCCGCCTAATGCACCCCAGGGGCACTCCTTACTATCCCCCGCTGCTATTTAATATCTATATGCACCCCTTGCTCAGCTGGTACGGAGTTTCGGGCTGGTATGTCATCAGTATGCAGATGACACTCAGCTCGCTCTGTTGATGGAGGTGAGCAGCCGCCTCTGTGGCTCTACAGCACTGTTTGGAGGCGTTGCTGGCTGGTTATGCAGAGCAGGTTGAAACTGAATCCATCGAAGACGGAGATCCTCTGGCTTGGCCGCGGGGAGAGTTCTTCCAGCCGCTGGTGTGGGAGGGGCCACTTCGCACTGACCCTCCGGCCTGGGTCCACCTGGATTCGCCTCTGTCAATGCAGAGCCAGGTGGCCCATACAACCTCGGCTGCTTCTTCCATTCTCGCCAGTCTCGCGGCTGGCGCCCTTCCTCTCCTGCCGATCTAGCCACTGTGATACACGCAGTTCGTCATCTCCAGATTGGACTATTGTAACTCGGCTTCTAATGCTGGCCTTGATCCGAGATTAAAACTGGTCCAGCATGCAGCGGCACGCCTGCTTGCAGGTAGTGCCACCTGGCTACATTCAACTCTATACTCGTGCTGCACTGGCTCCCGGTGGAATCTCGGATCATCTTCAAGGTGCTGGTATTGACCAAGGCCTCTATGCTGCCTGGGACCATCGTGATCTTCTCGGTGAACCGCGATCACCCCATACGCCCCTGCCGCCTCCGGACGGGTGGAGTCAATCTACTGCGGTGGGTCCTCCTGGCCCTCGATGATAATGCTGGTTTTCCACACGGGCCAGAGCCTTCACTGCCTCTGGCCCTCGCCTGGTGGAACGCCTCCAGCGTCCGGGTCTCAAGGGATCTTGGCGAAGTCTCGAGGGCCTGTAAGATCTGAGCTGTTCACTGGCCTTTGGAGGACTCCAGCCGCTGATGGTGCTCTCGCCTCTGGCCCGCCCTGATACTCTTGGGTCGGCCCCGACATCTGGGCCAGCTGTCATCTCAGACTCGCCCATTCCTCCTTTGCGAGGAAATTTTAGGTTAGAATGCTGGACTCTCTTTGGGGAGGTGACCTAAATTCACTATAGTGATTAGTGAACTCATCTATTTTGGTTACAGTAGCTTATCATATTATTAGGAATGCTATGGTTGTCGCTTAAATGTTTTAATTTAATTATTTACATTGTTTTCCTTTCATTGTACACCGCCCAGACTTCTAGATAAGGTATAAAAGTTTAAAAATAAATAATAAACAATAAAAATCGCCTTTGGTGCTAATTAAACGCTAAACTATCATCATTATGACCGCGAGTGCTCCAAGATTTTCTCTCGAGCCCAACAGGTGGACCTTGCATGTGTCACCGGCATCAAAAGCGCTGAAGCAGACTGACCGTCTTGGGCTTTACGCAGGTCAGCTCGGTTTCAGCGGCGGCTTCACCAACTTCAACACACAGGGTCAGCGTGTAGCATTGTTCATCCGCGGAATCTATATTCCCTTTAGGGCAGCTCCCCGCCCCGAGGTCACCGTGGCATAGAGTGTCGTCACCCGGAGTGGTTGGCCCCGGAGAGGTTAATGCTCTTCTCTAGTGTACCGTCGCCTAGCTTAACCGGAAGCTGGCCCGCCACAGCTGCTGGAGGTAGTGTCGGATCATGCCATGGTTCTAAGGCTTATTGTCTTGGGGACTTCTTAACGCCCATGTCGATGCCGCCTCGCTTCATACAGCGGCTATGGACTAAAATCATCCATGGCGCCACGCTTTGTGGCCTCCTTCCTGATAATTCTGGCCCCACCTACGAGGCTGGGCAATACACCGCTGGATTTGGTCTTCGGTCGGGATAAAATTTGGTCAGATCCTCTACTGAAAGAGTGCCATGGTCTGACCATTATGCCCCTGAAGGTCCTGACTTGTGCCGCGATCAACCCTCAGTTTCCAGGCGACGGGCTAATTTTATCGCCGCCTGCGGAGACTTATATGGATCCACTTTGGTTTCCTGAATGCTCTATGGACCTCTGAACCCGCTTCGCACACTGGATGAGCAGGTGGAGGACTGGAACTCCTGCCTCCCGATGCTATCGATGCTGTTGTTCCCCTGCTTTCTATTCTTCGCGATGACGCCATTCGTGGTATGCCAGAGGAGCTGCTCGCATGAAGCGGGAACTTAGACGCCTATTAGAGTTTGTGCGAAAGGGAGGGCAAACTCTCACTCTAATGAAGCTGCTACTTAACAATTCCTATATAGGACGCTTTATGAAAGCTTTGATGAGGTGGCTTACTTAAGGAAGTGAAGAGGGCCTTCTTTCTCCTCCTCCTCGCGATCCTCGGCCAGCTCGCTGTCCAGCACAATTGTTTCAAGATAATTCGGTCATTGACCTCCTTTATCGTGGAGAGATCTTCAAATTCCCAATTGAGTATCAGCTGTGAGGCATTTATGAGCTTTTTTTGCGATAAGATTGCGGGCAGCCCGGCCATGACCTTTCACCACATTAGTTGCTAATTAGTGAACTGGAGACTCCCTTGCCGCCTTCGGTCACCTTGTTTGGCCCAGTTCTCCTTGCTCTCTGAAGTCAGCTGGGTCGACAGAGCCTTAGCTGCCATTAGACCTACTACTTGTCCTTCCTCTGATCCGCGTCCGGCCCTAGTTTGTGAAAACCTGTCGGGCGGAGCTACGCACCCCATCTGTTGAGTATAATCAATGGTTCCCTTTGAGCAAGGAACCTTCCCGGATGGGTTGAAGGAGTGGCAGTGGTCCGCTTCCACTCTTAAAAAAGACCATCGTTAGATCCGGAAAGTGGATCTGCCTAATTACCACTCGCCTCGAATCTTTCGCTTCTGGGGAAGGCAATTGAAAGAGTGGTGTTTGAGCAGCTTCGCCAGTTTTCTGGATGACGATCGGCTTTTGACCCCTTCCAGTCCAAGCTTCCGCGGTTGGGCATGGACGGAGACCGTTCTCGCCGCCGCCACAGATACACCTCGCGATTCAGCTTGACCGTGAGATGGATCGGGCGCTGCTGGTGTTGTTAGATCTCACCGCGAGCGCTTGATGTGCTCTAATCACTCTAATCTTTTGACCCACCGCCTGGCTGCCCTCCTGGAGTGCCAGGCAATTGTCCTTCAATGGATTGTCTCTCGCTTTCTCCGGGCCGGAGTCAGCAAGTGAGGTAAGCTGGGATCAAGCCTCCCCGAAGTTCGCCACGCGGTGTGTACCCTAGGGGCACTCCTTACTATCCCCCGCTTTCGCTATTTAATATCTATATGCACCCCTCTTGCTCAGTTGGTGGTAATGTGGAGTTTTCGGGGCTGGTATGTCATCAGTATGCAGATGACACTCAGCCTGTTCTGTTGATGGAGGTGGGAGCAGCCGCCGCCTCTGTGGCTCTACAGCACTGTTTGGAGGCTGCTGCTGGTTGGCCATGCAGAGCAGGCTGGAGACCGAATCCATCGGGAAGACGGAGATCCCTCTGGCTTGGCCGCGGGGAGAGTTCTTCCTGCCGCTGCAGTGTGGGAGGTGGCCACTTGGCACTCCTGGACCCTCCTCGCAGAGCGTAGCCTCGGGGTCCACCTGGACTCGCCTCTGTCAATGGAGACCCCAGGGTGGCCCATACAACCTCGGCTGCTTCTTCCATCTTCGCCAGGCCCGGGCGGCTGGCGCCTCTTCCTCTCCTGCCGACCTAGCCACTGTGATACACTCTAAACGGTCATCTCCAGATTGGACTATTGTAACTCGGCTTCTAACGCTGGCCTTCCCTCATGCTTTGATCCGAGATTAAAACTGGTCCAGCATGCAGCTGCACGCCTGCTTGCAGGTAGTGCCACTCCTGGCTAAGCATATTCAACTCTATACTCGTGCCAGCTGCACTGGCTCCCCGTGGAATCTCGGATCAGCCTCAAGGCGCCGGTATGGACTCAAGGCCTCTATGCTGCCTTGGGACCATCGAGATCTTCTCGGTGAGACCGCGATCACCCCATACGCCCCTGGGCGCTGCCTTCTCCGGACGGGTGGAGGCCACCTACTGCGGTGGGTCCTCCTGGCTCCCTCGATGATACTGCTGGTTTTCCACATCGGGCCAGAGCCTTCACTGGCTCTGGCTCTCGCCTGGTGGTCTTCCTCCAGTTGCTGTCCGGGTCTCTGCAAGGGACCTTGGCGAAGTTCGCGAGGGCTCTGTAAGACGGGAGCTGTTCCGCCGGGCCTTTCGAGGGACTCCAGCAGCTGATGGTGCCCTCGCCACTGGCCCGCCCTCCTGATACTCTTGGCTCGGCCCTGACATCTGGGCTGGGGCTACCGGTCTCAGGACTCGGGCCATCTCTCCCTTTGAAGGGAGGGAATTTTAGGTTAGAATGCTTGACTCTCTTTGGGGAGGTGACCGAAATTCACTATAGTAGATTAGTGAACTTTACCTATTTTGGTTACAGTAGTTTATCATATTATTAGGAATGTTTTATGGTTGTCGCTGCTTTTAAATGTTTTAATTTAATTATTTACATTGTTTTCCCTCTGCTGTACACCGCCCAGAGCCCTCTGGGGATGGGGCGGTATAAAAGCTTAAAAAATAAATAATAAATAATAAAATTAGATATTACAGGAGATGGAAGAGGAAGAGATGCTAGATTATTGTGTTCAAAAACACAGGCTGTCCAATAGTAGCGTAAGGTTGGATCCATGTACAGAACCTACTATCATCAGTGATAACACAGCAACAGAGATGTAATTTGTGAAACCAGTTGTCTGTGGTTGGTTGGGAAAGCTTTAATGATATTCGGAAACAGCAGGATGACAGTCTGCTGTTTGTTCTGATCAGAAGTGATGTATGTTTGCTTTACGTGCATCATAATTAGTTGACAGCTAAATTTAATACTGATCTTAATGTACAAGATGCTTATTGAAGTAATAGCTTGTTTTAGCACTCAAAAACTCCTTCCAGCTTTTGTGGAAGTATCCATCAGCGTAATGTTTTCTGTTTGGAGTTCTTACTGTATTTGGAGAGGAGAAAATGTGAGGAGTCTCATCCAAGGTCTTCCCCCCCCCCTTAGGGTGGATGGGCCCTTCTGCAGAACTGCCACCTCGGTCTTGACTTTATGGATGAATTGATGGACACCGTTGTGGAAACTGAGAACGTTCATGAAGCTTTTCGCTTGTGGATGACTACAGAAGTTCACAAACACTTTCCCATTACACTTCTCCAAATGTCTATTAAATTCACCAGTGAGCCTCCTCAAGGACTCAAAGCTGGCCTCAAAAGGACCTATGGAGGTGAGGGTCCTTTCCTCCTGAAAAAATTCCAATTTGCAATCAAGTGCATTAGCCTAGTTAATCTCAGTGGGGTTCTCAGGAGCTCACCAATAGACTTTAAAATATATGTGAGCAAAAGTCACTGTTTTCTTTCCTTCATAACGAGAATATTTGAGTTACTGGTCCACTGTTGTAGCCTCCCAACAGGAGATTTTCCATCAACTTTCCCTTGGGTTTGTAGAAATGACTTTTAGACCTAACTTTTTAAAAAGGACTTGCACAAAGTTCAGTTGGAAATTACTATAAGGTCATCTGATCTGATAGCCTTGGGTAGACAAAATTTATAGGAGGGAGTGGGGGTTACATAGGTAAATGGATTTAATGTAAGTAGTAAAAAGGGTATATCTTTCATCAAATCCATTTGACAGGTGTCAATCATACTTTTCATCAAGCTGTCAATCATTTCATTTCAATAACAACTAAACGATTTGGGGCAATTCCACTACTTGTGGATTGGCGCAAAATAAAATAAAATAAATAATATAAATTGTAGTTTGGCAGGCACAAAAGAAAACAATATTAATAATATAATAATATAAATAAAATAATGTAAATTGTAGGTTGGCATGCTGATTTGGGCTGTGCCCATTGAGGGTGCCTGGTGTTTGAATGTGCCTCTGTTTTGTGGATTACCACAAAACCCTGAGTTGTAAATAAAATAATATAAACATTGACAGCTATCAAAATGGATTTGATGAAAGGTACACCCTTTATACCACTAATGCAGGTGGTGTAATCTGCTTTGGAAGTGTGAGATGTGGTGGTGGTGGGAAGTGCCTTCAAGTCACAACTTACATATGGTGACCCTGTAGGGTTTTTAAGGCAAGAGACGTTTGAAGGTGTTTCCCCATTGCCTGTCTCAATGAGGGATGAAAGAGTTCTGCGAGAACTATCACAGACCTAGAGTCACCCAGCAGGCTTCTTAAAGGAGTTAAAATAAATAAAAATTATAGCTGGTCCTTCTAAGTGAATGTGACAAGATCTATGAAACCAATGGTGTCCAAAATTTGGCCCTGTGGTGGTGGACCTCTGCCACAACAGCCTCCATCGGCATGGAGAGGGATATTCTTGGGGCATTCCCAAGGTTGGAGATGGCTTCGGTTGGCTCCTAAAGGACTTTCTGCCTGGAATGCCCCCTACACCAACAGCCAACTTATGCCCCCCTATGCCAACAGACATGTGGGATAAGTGTTTCCAATGGGATTTTTCAGATGACCAGTTTTTTTAAAAAAAAATGCCTCCCACAACAACTTAAACTCAATGGGAGGCGGTGCAGGAGTGCTACCATCTCAGTCCCCAGCCACTGCTTTACCACCCGTCCCTTTGGATTGGGCTGCCCAAAATCTTGTTTATAGCTTCCCTGATGGGAGACTCCTAACTTGCTGTTTTCTGTGTTCTCTCTGCCCTCCCCGCAACAATGATATTACTCCAGTCCCTGAGCTGTGCAGGATGCCATTATTTTAACATCTTGGATTTTATAAAGAAAAATGCTTGATGTGTTGGGGAGAAATTAATGTTAATCAGTACTGTGGTTATTTGGAAATTATATTGGTACCATTTATTGCTGAGTGAAAGCAGGGAAGGGCAGTTTAAAAGAGCACCAATATCTGTGGTCAGTGGCTTTTTCATGAGGCTTCTTAGGAAGCTATGAAATGATCATTTATGGTGGCAGCTGTCAGTCCTGTATTTTTCATTTTTCATTCACAGGTGTGAACCAGGACCTCTTGGATGTCAGCAACATGGCCCAGTGGAAGCCGATGCTCTATGCTGTAGCTTTCCTGCATTCCACAGTTCAGGAAAGAAGAAAATTTGGGCCTCTGGGATGGAATATTCCTTATGAGTTCAACCAAGCTGATTTCAATGCCACAGTGCAGTTTGTTCAAAACCATCTGGATGACATGGACATCAAAAAGGTATTTTGGTGACACTGGTCTGAAAAGAACCATCTGGAAGCATGCGAATGCCATGAACTCGATGGCCCAGGCTAGCCCAGTCTGGTCAAACCTTAGAAGCTAAGCAGGGTCAGCCTGGTTAGTATTTGGATGGGAGACCACCAAGGAAATCCAGGGCTGCTATGCAGAAGCAAGCAATAGCAAACCAGCCCAGTTCATCCCCACCCTTAAAAATCCTGTGGGGTCAGTATAAGTTGGCTGCAGTTTAATGACATTTTAGTGCCACCAGCATGTCCATATTTGAAATAGTGTTACATTTGGACAAGATATATTCCTGGGGCTTTGCATATAATTGTGAAGACCTCAAGGGAGTGTCAGAACCTCCTTTAACCAGGTTACATATTGTCAAACAAAGCAGTTAATGAACAATGATTTCCTTTTATTGGCATGGTATGATAAAGTCTCAGTACAGTGGCGAGACGCTCTCTTGCTGGTCCCCCCCAGCAGAGACATATGTATTTTAAGGTAACCAGCATGCCCATCCCCGCACCCAACATACAATTCCACAGCTGCACTACGGACCACGTATGTGGTCTTCACTAGTTAGCGGAAGAGCGATAAGCAGTCAGGAAGCAGCAAAAGAATACTTTCACACAGACCAGAGTTCCCATCCCCCAGTACTCAAGCCACCCCGACATTGAGCTCCCTTGGCCAGGGTATAAGGGCAGAAGGTGCCAGAGAAACCCTGAGATAATCAAGACTTTAAAGAAGCTTTGAGATGCTTTAAAGAAGGTGCTGTAGTGGCCCACCTTTCTCTTTCAGCCGGGATATTTATAGACCACAAGAACCTCTGAGGGAAGGTTAATCCTCTCCTCCCCTTCTTTGGCCCTTGAAGTAGTTCTAGCTGAGCCATTTGAGGGGCGGGACTGATTTCTCCAAAGGCTGGACACGATTTCCAAAATCTCTCTCTACCTTAGCTTAGACAGATAGCTGCCTTTCCTGTCTAGTCTGTGTTTCCAATATAATGAGGAGCTTGTATTTCTTTTTAAAGCAGCAAGCCTCAGTGCTTAGTCCTGAAGGGGCCAGATGGTGTAATTCCACTGTGCAGAGACCTGGTTTTCGGTCTCCTTTCAGGGATGGAACAACAAACAGCTCTTGAAGTGCCCTCTATGTGGCTACCTGAAAATCAGTTCCTTCAGGATTGAACTCAGATTGTGAGCAGAGCTTGGACTGCAGTACTGCAGCTGACCACTCTGTGCCCCACGGGTTCTTCAATGGCGAGTCCAGAAGCCTGGGGAATTGTTCACAGGCTGTTCATGCTGGCTGACCTGATTGTGTTCCTCAGGACCTGTCAGATTTGAGGGCGCCTGCAGCCCTCTTCTCTGCATATCAGATCCCATTGAGTGTTCTTGCTTTTGGCTTGTAACACTTTTTGCAACACAAGCAGCCCATTTTATTTCCAGGAGGCTTCTCACCACAATAAGGTGATATCATATTTTTTTTCTGAATGCAATTAACTAAAATCCCATCAGGTTTGGTGTTTTGGGTAGGATGGGAAGCTCAGCTTTCCCCCCGGGCCTGCTTTCTCTATTCTATTCCACAGGATCTCAAGGGAACATTGGGATGCCTCCCTCTTTTGCCCCATGTTGGTTCTCTAAATAAAACAAAAATTAGGGCTTCATTATCATGGAATTGAACCTGTGTCATGGCTACAACATTTAAGGCACAAGTGTGACTTCACATGACCCAATACTTTCTCCTCCCATTAAACAACCCCCACCCCCACCCCAGATCGTCAGGGAGAAGAGCTGTAGTCTACTTTTTATGGACAGGGTTTCTTTTTCCCTTTGAGAGAACATTCCATTCCATGAGGCTCCGTTCACAGTCTGGTGTGGTGCAGCACAGCAGAAGTGAGGATGAGGCCACACACAGTATGATGCCCCCCGACTGGTA
Source organism: Sphaerodactylus townsendi (assembly GCF_021028975.2). NCBI lineage: Eukaryota > Metazoa > Chordata > Lepidosauria > Squamata > Sphaerodactylidae > Sphaerodactylus > Sphaerodactylus townsendi. Next base: position 2,770,808 of record NC_059433.1, on the reverse strand, counting down.
GGTGCCACGCCCAAATTCTTGGCTACCTACAGAGCAGCATGTTGATGAGCAGATGCCTTTGGGCCCGATGCGACAATCTGCTCTTTGAACTCTTGTTTCAGGGGGTGTCTTGGAGTACAGTTCGCTACATGATAGGAGAGATCCAGTATGGTGGGAGAGTCACGGATGACTATGACAAAAGGCTGCTGAACACTTTTGCAAAGGTCTGGTTCAGTGAAAACATGTTCAGCCCCGACTTCTCCTTCTACAAAGGCTACAGCATCCCCAAGTGCACTGCGGTGGATCACTATCTCCAGTACATTCAGGTCTGTAAAATGAGTCAGAAGGAGAGGTGAGAAGGAGTTTTCAGCACAATCCTATGACATTACTCCAGCCTAAGCCCATGGAAGCGAATGGGCTTAGACTGGAGTAACTCTCCTTAGGACTGCATTGCTAGCAGCTGTGGGTCAGACACCAGCCTCTCTGCTGGGTAAGGTCCATGCTTGAAGGCCTTGTTTCTTTTTGGGGGGTTGGGTGAAAAGTGCTGCCAGTGAGCTGAGGTGGCCTTTGGAACCTTCCATTCATATTTTATTGTTGTTTGCCTGAAGCTTAGCTGGCACATTGTGGACATGAAATAATTTTTCATACGCAAGGGGCCCTACAACATGAGAGAGAGCTTGGAACTTTCTTCAGTGTCTCCACTAAGTGCAGTGTGGCTTTTGAGTCCTAATTTAGCAGCTCAGCCAGCACGTGACAGGGTTGCCAGCCAGAAGTGTAGCTGGGGGAAATGGCGCCCGGGGCAAAATGGCACTCCTGCGCCCCTCACGGCCCATGGTAGCTACGTCCCCTGCACCTCACTTACCTGAGCCAGCAGCGGTCACGGTAGGTGGGGCCGAGGGGCACCCTGCGGCAGCCCTGCTAGCTGAAGGAGCAATCGGCTGGGGAAGGGGGAGGGGGAGGGGTGCGAGGGTGATTTTGCACCCCTGTCCCACATGGCGGCGTCCCTTCCTCCCCCATGCCAACTTGGGAACCGAGCTAAGATTTAGCACCCCCCACATGACAGGATGGCGTGTGCCCGGGGACATGTCACCCCGCGTGCCCCCGTTGCCAGCAGCAGGTTGGGAAATCCCTGGAGATGCTGAAGAGCCCCCTCTCCAAAGCAGCCGTTTGCTTCAGGCAGCCTCCTCTCTCTCTCTGTTGTCTGGATAGGAGCCGTAATTCCAGGAGATTTCCAGGCAACCCAGAGAGGATAGATCCGTCAGTTTGTAAGAATACCCCAGAAGTTTTATTAATCTGAAATACATTATGTAATACCATTTTCGTTGTGATGGGGAGCCACATTACTCTGTCTAACAGGAGAGAAGAGCAAGGATCCCGTAGCACCTTCAAGACTAACAAAATGTCTGACAGGGCATGAGCGTCAGTGAGTCACAGCTTACTCTTTCAGAAACAGCTAGAATGTAAGTCCATGGGGAAGAGTGAATTCAGACACCTAAAGACAATAGCATGTCAGTGTCAATAGCAGGTAAATGACAACAGCGGAAGTGATTGCGTTAGGTGTGATAGACAAAGGGGTGGTAGGCATGGAGAAATCAGCACTGGTAATGAGACAGGAACCCTCGGTCTCTGTATGGTCCAGGAGAATGAATTGCCCTGAGCTCCATTATTAGTTGGAATTCACCAGTCTCTCTTTCTAATGACCCTTTGAAATCCCTTTGTAAGAGAACTGCTATTCTTAAGTCAATAATCGAATGTCCTGGAAGGTGAAAGCATTCCCCCTCCCCCCTGGTTTTTCCACTTTCATAGTGAGCGGTCTCATAGGCCCTGTCTCAGAGCAACACCTCTTGTACACAGACTCTCAGAGACTTCAGGAATACTGTGCAAACTTCTTCTCCCAAACTGTTTTTTTAAAACCTCCTCAAGACTTTTTATTTCTGCTGTGCAGAAAGGACCTCTATATGTTTTTATAATGTTGATGCAGGTACACAAACACAGGACTTTTGCGAAGATAAAATGGAGAATGTTTTAAAACATTTTGAGTTCCCAGTCGGGAGAACAGTAATGTATAAATGAAGTAAATATAGAACTCCCCTCCTCTTTTTCACTGCCCTTTCAGACAGTGACATAGGTATAGATTTTTTATGGGGTGGGTTTGGGGGGTGGGGCCATGCCCACCCCCACCCCTGGGGCATGGCCACGCCTCCTCAAGCCCCGCCCCTGGCCTCAGTGCTTATAAAAGCAACTCTGAGGCCAGGGACAGCAGACTCCCCTGCCCTGCCCTGCCAGCCCCCTCCACACTGGCTGGGCTTCCAGCTGGGAGCCAGCAGTCCCTTCTGCCCTCCCCTCTGGGCAGAGGTGTAGCTAGGGAAAATGGAGTCCAGTGCAAAATCTGAGTTTTGCGCCCTCCCCCATGACTAGTCACTGCGATGCTGGAATCCACACCCAAACAGCATCACTTTCAATGATGTTTAAACTAGGAAGCCCAGATTCTCCTTTTAAATCCACCTTAAAGGGAGAATCTGGGGTCCCCAGTTTAAACAACATTAAAAGTGATGCTGTTTTGGGGTGAATTATCCCCCACCCTGAAACAGCATCACTTTCAATGTTTAAACTGGTGACCTCAGATTCTCCCTGTAAATCCATGCCTAAAGGGGTGGATTTAAAAGGAGAATCTGGAGAAATTTGGGGGTTGCCTGCTGTCAGGGGTGTAATTGTTAAGCTAGTAGCACCAAACTTTCAGGTTATCTTTAGGAGACACTCCTGATGATACCACCCAGGTTTGGTGAAGTTTGGTTCAGGGGATTCAAAGTTATGGACTCCCAAAGGTGTAGCCCCCATCTTCTATTATCTCCCATTGGAAACAATGGGGGATGAGGGCACCCCCTCTGGGAGTCCATAACTTTGGAACCTCCTGAGCCAAACCTCACCAAACCTGGGTGGTGTCATCAGGAGAGACTCTAAAAAAACTCTATGCCAATAAAGGCTTGCTATGCGACTCTCAAACAATCCATGAAATTTTGGTGCTTCTAGCCTAAAAACTGCGCCCCTTGCAGGCCAAAAACTGAAAAAACACTAAAAATACAAAAAACACAAATGGGAGGTGGAGCTTCGGACATGTAATGGAGGATTGAACCCAGGAACCCCCCCCCCCCTTTACCTACATCATTGCTTTGAGAGACATGAGGCAAAAACACACGTTTGTTACACTATTTGTATATAATATACAGTTCAGACTCCACTGGTACTGAGTGAAAGTCTGGCCATTTGAGTTGTTCTTTTATCCTCCAAGGTGTGTTTTCCCTTACTTTTCCCTGAACTCTTTCATGTTAAAACCTTTATCTAGGCCTTGGCAGGATTTATTAATACCTTAATTTCACTTTCTGAGGAAACTGTTAAAAAATCTAAAGGGAAGGCTGCTTATTTATGCAGCTGTCAACGTGTGTCATGCTTCAGCTTCTTGATGTGGCAGGGCTCCTTCTCTGACCATTTATGCACTTGCGTTCTACCTTGCAGCCATCTTACTTTTCCTTCGCTGTAGACTTTCCTTTATGCATTGTTTTTTGCCCTTTCCAAAGCCACTGTAGGGCAGAGCAGAGAATCTGCACTGTTTCCAAATGCTGACAAAATGCAACTTTTCAAAGCAGAACAGCTAACCAGGAAGCATAATTCTTTATTCAGGTTGTGTTGCTCCTTCCTGCTTTTCCCAGCTCATCCAACAGCAGTTTTTCCTGATCTTCTGGCCACCATTCCCAAAGAATCAAAAGGACTTTGTTTGGATGGATGTGTGTGTGTGTTTAAATGTTGCAGGTCTAATGCTGGAGCAAAGGATCAGTCTATTAAGCTATCAGACATCAGGGAAAAACTGGAGGGGGGGGGGCAGCCTTCCTAAATGGATTCTTCTGGTCACTATTTCTGAATGATCAGAAGGGTTTGGTTTTTTGGGGGTTTTTAAAAAAAAACATTACAGGTCTAACATTGGAGCAAAGGACCAGTCTATTGAACTATCTGACGCCAGGGAGTTTGCAGGAAAACAAGGCATGTAGGATTTAATCTTTTGCCTCTGTTGGACTGGCAGGAACATTTTAGATTTGAAGAAAGGAGCTCTGCTAGGGTGGCATATTTATTGTGCATAGCTGTATATATTAGCACACTCTGCTCCCTTATTATCTGTGAGATTTAGTTTGGACCTACTTGGTTGAGGTCTTGGTTTCAGTTTACAGTTCTCTGTCAGCTAATGCAGATGTTTATAAGAAGGTTTATATTGCCTTCCTTGCAAATAAAAGGTGTCTTGGACCAGCTTGTCTCCCTGAATGGAACATGAGAACCAGCGCCCCAGTGGGGCCTCCAGCTTAGTTTCTTGTGTAAACAGAAAACTGCAGAAAAACGCCATTGTGAACCAAACAGCCTAGAGGCAAGCAGTGAATGCACAAAAGCCCTCTGTCTTTTTGCCTTGCCAGTGCTTGCCTGCTTATGATACACCAGAAGTGTTTGGGCTGCATCCCAACGCAGACATCACTTACCAGAGCAAACTTGCCAAGGACGTGCTGGACGCTATTCTCAGCATCCAGCCCAAAGACAGCTCCAGTGGAGGTGGAGAGACCAGAGAGGCCGTGGTTGGAAGGCTGGCTGATGATATGCTGGAGAAACTTCCTGCAGACTATGTCCCCTTCGAGGCAAGTCCATGAAATTAGCTGCCTAGGATTTCTCCCTACAATTGTCTAATTTAAATAAAGTATTTTTCAAAATGTTGTTGATGTTTAATTTTAGGTAAAGGAGAGACTGCAGCATATGGGGCCATTCCAGCCCATGAACATATTCCTACGACAAGAGATAGACAGAATGCAGAGGATTATTGCCCTGGTGCGGAACACTCTGACTGACCTGAAGCTGGCCATTGATGGAACGATCATCATGAGCGAGAACCTCAGAGATGCTTTGGACTGTATGTATGATGCAAGGATACCTGAACGTTGGCGGAAGGTGAGCAGAATTTTCTTCACAATCTGGGCAGTTAACAGTGTTAGATCAGTAATGTTTGTCCAGCATTCCATCATCACCACCTATGTGAGAGAAATGCATGTATCTCAGGCACGAACTGATCAATTTAGTATCTCTAGATTCTGCTGGGATTAAAAAAAACTATAACTCCAGCACAGCACATACTTTATTTGTTTGTTTGTTTGTTTGTTTGTTTGTTTGTTTGTTTGTTCGTTCGTTCGTTCGTTCGTTCGTTCGTTCAATTTCTACCCTGTCCTATTCCTGCAGGACTCAGGCAGGTTACAACGTAAAAATTCACAATAATATAGTAATTAAAACTTTTTTAAAAATATAATACTAATACAAACATTATAATACTATAATACCAAAACCAATAATAAAACAAATGTTAAACAGATGGCAATTAAACCTTCCTCCCTTCCCCTGGAGTCAAAGGAAGATGGCATTGCGTCGTTTAATCTGGCTTGCTAGGTGGAAAAGGCCTGGTGGAACAGCCACGTTTTACAGGCCCTGTGTAATTGAGATAACTCCCGCAGGGCCCCGACATCACTTGGCAGCTTGTTCCACCAGGCCGGAACCAGGGCCATGAAAGCCCTGGCTCTCGTTGAGGCCAGCCGGATATCTCTCAGACTGGGGATCATCAAAAAGTTCCCCTCCAATGAATGGAGGAGTCTTTGAGGACAATATGGGGAGATGAGGTCTCGAAGATATGTAGATCCAATACCACTAAGACCTTAAAGGTTAACACCAATACTTTGAAAATGTATGATCCGGAACTCGACCAGCAGCTAGTGCAGTTCTTTTAGGGCTGGTATTATATGGTCTCGGCTGGCTGCACCAGGAAGCAGCCTAGCAGCTGCATTCTGAAGAAGTTTACGTTTCCAGATCAGAGACAAAAATAGGCCAGCGTAGAGCAAGTTACAATAATCAATTCTCGAAGTGACCGTTGCATGGATTACAGTAGCAAGGTCGGGTTTAGAGGAATATGGAGCCAGCTGCCACGCCTGCTGAAGATGAAAAAATGCAACCTGGCTCTTAACCGATGTGGACAGTTGAAGAGCCTCATCCTCCAGGGCTGGCAGCCAGAAATCCATAAGTCTCTCCCCCTGACCAAGCCATAGAACCTCTGCTGGATTTCAGTCTGCTCGCTCTCAACCAACCAGTCACTGCTTCCATGCAATGCTGGAGAGCCTCAGGGGCACAGGCCAGCCGGCCCTCTGTCGTAAGGGTGAGCTGGGTGTCATGGGCATACTGATAACACCCTAGCCCAAAACTCCGCACCAGCCAAGCAAGGGGTCGCATGTAGATGTTAAATAATCTGGGGATAATTAGGAAAGGAATTGAGAATAAAACTGCAAAGATTGTCATGCCCTTATATAAAGCAGTGGTGCGACCGCACTTGGAGTACTGTGTTCAGTTCTGGTCGCCACATCTCAAAAAGGATGTTGAAGAGATAGAAAAAGTGCAGAGAAGGGATACGAGGGTGATGGAGGGACTTATGATGGAGGGACTTATGAGGAGAGGCTGCAGCGTTTGGGACTCTTTAGTTTGGAGAGGAGACGTCTGAGGGGGGATATGATTGAAGTCTATAAAATTATGCATGGGGTAGAAAATGTTGACAGAGAGACATTTTTCCCTCTTTCTCACAATACTAGAACCAGGGGGCATACATTGAAAATGCTGGGGGGAAGAATTAGGACTAATACAAGAAAACACTTCTTCACGCAACGTGTGATTGGTGTTTGGAATATGCTGCCACAGGAGGTGGTGATGGCCACTAACCTGGATAGCTTTAAAAGGGGCTTGGACAGATTTATGGAGGAGAAGTCGATTTATGGCTACCAATCTTGATCCTCTTTGATCTGAGATTGCAAATGCCTTAACAGTCCAGGTGCTCAGGAGCAAAAGCCGCAGAAGGCGGTTGCTTTCACCTCCTGCACGTGAGCTCCCAAAGGCACCTGGTGGGCCACTGCGAGTAGCAGAGAGCTGGACTAGATGGACTCTGGTCTGATCCAGCTGGCTTGTTCTGATGTTCTTAAATAATGTTGGGAAAAGCATGGGAAAACCCCTGCAGCACAATCAATGTGATGCCACTTGGAGACCCCACCTGCGACCGCCAACCGCAGAGAAAGGTCAGCCAGGATAGTACTGACCCCTGTATCCCCGTGTCAGCGAGGCGGTGGACCAAAAGGTCATGGTCTATAATGTTGATCGCTGCGGTCAGATCCAATAAGACCCATAGCACCAACCTGCCTCTATCTATCTGGAGGTGGAGCTCATCTACTATGGTGTCCAGCACGGTCTTGATCTCATGACCAGCATGGAAGTTATACTGGAAGGGATCCACACCTTTGCCAGCAATGCAGTAAGCAAATGGCAGTGAATTCCATATATTGTTGGAAAACCTTTTCCTTCTCTCTTCCATTTCTAGGCCTCATGGGCTTCCAGCACTCTTGGCTTCTGGTTTACTGAGCTTCTTGAAAGAAACCACCAGTTTCACTGTTGGATTTTTGAGGGGCGACCAAACTGCTTTTGGATGACCGGGTTTTTCAACCCTCAAGGATTTCTGACTGCAATGAGACAGGTTAAAGGGCACTGATTAAAAACATCCTTCTGTCCCTTCCTCATTTACATTTGATTATTTTTGCTTAGTATCTTTCCTAGTTTCCTGCCAACTGCCATTATTGGGTTGCAGCATCTCTCTTCCAGTTCTCAAGTCACAGCAGTACAGAGGGAATTCCACAAGCACAGTCAAATAGTCAAAGTTGGGGAAGCCAGAGAAGTTGTAGAAGCGGGTAATACAGGCCGAGGGTCATTGTTCCAGGAGTCAATCAGGAGGATTTCAGCATTAGTTGAACTGGAGTTGCATCCGCACCCAGCAACCCCTTCCCAGGAGTCACCCACAAGGAACTCGTGCATACAGCCTGCTTCTCAGGAGCCATCCTGCAAAGACTTATATTTACTGTCATCCTGCAGCTTGCACTAAGACATGCCCTGCGTCTTTGCTCCTGCCAGGCATGCACTGAATCTTTGCTCCTGCAGTTATGACCTCAGCTTTTTTCTACAGGCTGGGGGGGGGGGGGGGGGTGGTGACCCTGGAGATCTGGGGTCATGGGCCTTATCTGCCCTGGCTGCCTATGAGTGAAATGTTGGCTTCACCTTCAGGAGTGCCTGATCTCCCTGCTGGTTGTCTGCTGCCAGCTGCACAGGGGCCCTCATAGAGAGCATTTCCTTTGTATGCAGAATGTCCAGACATACTTTCCTGTGTCTTCACTTGGGAAAGGATCAGAAAGCAGCAAATGATATAAAATACTTTTTCTTTACCTCCACCTGAGACCTTGGAAAGCAAATGTAGCTGGACAGACAATACTGACTTTGATGGACCAGTGGCCTGGCTCCATAGAATCAAAGAAGAGACCAGAAGGGCCATCCAGTCCAACCCCCTGCAATGCAGGAACACACAGTCAGTACACGCCTGACAGATGGCCATCCAGCCTCTCTTTAAAAACCTCCAAAGAAGGAGACTCCTCCCCACTCCGAGGTAGTGCATTCCACTGTCAAACGGCTGAATATACTCAAGGTGGCTTTTCTTTCCGGGTTCCTTTCCCCTCCTTCAGATTGCACACTTCATCAAGGCTTCACTCTGGTGTCCTTAAGATGTTCCTGTGTCTTTTCTGCATACCTGTGAGCAGGGTGCAGAATGATTACTTTGGTATGCAGAGCGCTGCCAAACAATTGGGGAAGAGCTGGGCCTGGTTACTTTTATTTATTTTAAACTGTCACTTTCTCCAGGCATCAGGGGTGTATCTACCATAGGACATGGGGAGTAAAATGTCCCCAGGCACTCCCATTTTGTCACATGGGGGGCACAAAAAATTCAGGTTCATTTGTGTTTTTTGTATTTTTTAGTGATTTTTCAGTTTTTTGGCCTGCAGGGGCGCAGTTTTTAGGCTAGCAGTACCAGAATTTCAGATATTTTTCAGACGACTCTCCTGATGATACCACCCAGGTTTGGTGAGGTTTGGCTCAGTTATGGACTCCCAAATGGCGTGCCCCATCCCCCATTGTTTCCAATGGGAGCTAATGGAGATGGGGGCTGTAACGGGAGAGATATTTTAACCCACCACTAGCCACCAATTGTAACGGGACTGGTGGCCTACAATCAAGGTTCCCACTAAACTGACCAGTGGGGTTTCCTTTGCCACCCAAAATATCCCAGGCTAGTGTTCAGGGATCTTCTTTTTTTTCTCTGCTGCCACCATTAAAGGGAAGGAACTAGGAATCCCAAAAACTGCAGCTGGCTGCCAAATATATAAAGGATCCCACCTCACATTTGCTCTTGGTCTGAGGGGAATGTCCTTCAGAGTCCCATATATAAAAATGGAGGGAACTCAAAATTGGCTGGGATTCTAGTCTCTCAGACAGGCACTCTTCAGCCACTCACACACAAACGCAGGCTGGCACGAGGGTAACTTGAGCACAACGAATGAAATTTATTTTAAAAACAAAAGAAAGGCTTCTTGAACTGGCTCAGAGAGGTACTAACGCTTGATGGTTTCAGAGAAGTTCTTTTCACTTAAAAGTTACAGAGCTTCAGTTGTTATTTAGGTTTCACACACATACACAGACACACGCAGGTGTCTCTCCAGAAACAACTTGGCTTTTATACACTTTGCTTTTCCTCACAGACAGACACTAGTCCTTTCTGATCCACAACCCACTGAATACACACACGCACACACTCAGTCTATGCCCTGTGAGATTCTGGCATACAAAGCCTCCCTCTCTCACACTACTCCCAAACTGGCCTCACTGCCACTGGATTGGGCTTTTCCCAGACTGGGGTTGCACCGGGGCAGGACAGACTCCTAGGTCTGGTCAGTGTCTGCTGACAAGCCTCTGGCCGGCGCTTCGCCCTGCCCCAAAAAGCCAGTGCCTTCCTTCCCCTCACAAGCTTCCTTCGCTTGAGGAGAGTCACCAGAATCCTGCCAGCTGTCTGGGCCGGGCCAGAATCCCTTTTCCCCAGAGACGGAGCGGAGAGACTTCCCTCCACAGACTCTGCTCTCCACTGGACACGAGCTGCTCTCTTCAGAACTCCCAACGGAGAACTGTCTTTCTGTTCATCTAGCAGCCTTTTAGCGCCCCCTTACCTTGACCAGGGACAACGGCGCCTTCCATCGACCAATCACCTTGCTTTTATTTAAATTAGGGCCTGCTGCCTTACTTTTACTATCACTCAGGCCTCTTTAAGCAGGCCTGCTTCACACCAGCCCTTCAGGGTGGGGCAAGACCATTACAGGGGCTATACCTTTGAGAGTCCATAACTTTGGACCCCCTGAACCAAACTTCACCAAACCTGGGTGGTTTCATCAGGAGAGTCTCCTAAAGATACCCTGAAATTTTGATGCTGCTAGCTTAACAATTGCACCCCTGACAGCAGGCACCCCCCAAATGTCTCCAGATTCTCCTTTTAAATCCCCTTTAAATTTTTCTTTTAAATCCCTTCGGCATGGATTTAAAGGGAGAATCTGAGGTTCCCAATTTAAACATTGAAAGTGATGCTGTTTCAGGGTGTGGGAGAATCCACCCCAAAACAGCATCACTGTCAATGTTGTTTAAACTGGGGACCCCAGATTCTCCCTTTAAGATGGATTTAAAAGAAGAATCTGGGCTTCCTAGTTTAAACATCACTGAAAGTGATGCTGTTTGGGGGTGGATTCCACTGGAGGTCTTTTGTGAGAGATGATGCTGTCATTTGTTTGGTAAATGTTTTGCTGGGGGTGATTTTTGAGAGATTTACATGCTGAATACCCATTTGCAGTGGCTTAGAGCTGTTTCTCAGGCTAACAACCTACCTCATAGGGTTGGTATGAGGACAAAATTAGTAAAGAGAGTTAGTGGGGAGAGAGCCATGTATGGTTTGCCAGGGGTGGGAGGTGTTTTTTGAGCTGGTGCAAAAAATCATTGTTTGGTCGTGGTGGGGGAGGGTGGCCACCCATACCGGAGGGGAGGGCACACTCAGGTTTTGTCCCTGCACTCCAGTTTGCCTAGATATGCCTCTGCCAGGCATTTCTGACAACCAAAATCAGAAATTAAGAGGAGCAGAAAACTTATTTCTTTTTTTCTCAGGAGCTATTGAATTTTGAACAGGGAAGTAAATTGGCCATAAGACTTCACCTCTTTTCCTCTTGAGCATCACTTAATGTGCAGATGTGAAAAAGCCTTTTCATGCCTTTGTCCAGCCCCACAGGCTCACCCAGCCGCAACAGTCGTTTGGAGCCGTCTCCTGCTCCGCTCGTTCCTGCAAGGACGGAGCTGCTGCCCTCCTTACTATCCTCAGGCCCAAGGCTTTTTTCCAAGCTAGACTTAGGGGAAAAGGCCACACCTGGCGGCTCTTACTTCATTCTGGGGTATAGCGAGGAAAAGGTAACACTGCTGAGAGCGTAAAGATGAGTCAGCAGGAAGGATTTCAGAACGGTATTCTGGTCTTAGAGTGTGCTTGCACCGAAGGAGGCTTCTGCTCAGGTGATCATAACATTTAGGCAATATGAACTAGGAAGGATCTTCCAGGATTCCTTGGTTTAGCCCCTTTTTTTGGACTGAATTCTCACAACTGAGATTTCCTGGGTTTTGTAGATCTGAAATTTCAGGACATCAAGACAGAATGAAAAGTATCCAGATCATATTTCAAGTAAGAGGTTGGTGGCTGAGTTTTCTTTAAGATGCATAGACTTGTCATGAGTTGTGTGAGGATAGATGTCTGTAAAGCAGAGTAACGAGGAAAAATGATATAACAAAAGGAAAAAGAAAAGAAAAGAATGTCTTGGCAAGCTGCCATAATCAAGGGATGGCAGGGCTGTCGGCCACATTTCTAGCCTGTTCCTCCTACGGGGCGCAGGCAACACAGGTGGGTTTCCCTTCACATTTTGTCCTCCTAGTAACCCTGTAAGGTGTTAGATACAGTGTTTGTTTCTGGCCCACCAGGTACTTAGCAATCTTTCTGGCAGTGTGGGAATTTGAACCCAGATTGTACCTGGCCCACCAGGTACTTAGCAATCTTTCTGGCAGTGTGGGAATTTGAACCCAGAAATTTTAATCCATCACTATAAATGCTGTTTGTTAGCTCCCAGTTAGCTACATTAAGCAGGATGAGCCTCACTGATGACTTTATAGGCATTACATCATGAACGGCTCTTTGCCCATTGGAATCCCACTTCTGAACCTTCACTACTCTGGTCCCTTGAACAGGAAATTACCCGAGCCAATAAAGGATGGGCCCTTGACAGCGTGGTTCTGTGCAATGAGGTGACCAAGTGGATGAAGGATGACATCACTGCCCCTCCTGCCGAAGGCGTCTATGTCTATGGCCTCTACCTCGAAGGAGCTGGGTGGGACAAAAGGAACATGAAGCTCATAGACTCCAAACCCAAGGTGCTCTTTGAAATGATGCCCGTGATAAGGATCTATGCAGAAAACAACAGTAAGTATTAAAGATCCGCAGCTATTGTTGAACATATTTTAACGGTTCTCCTGCAGCTTTTTGTGGCAGCCTCTGCTCACGCTCCTGTTACTCCCAGTTTCCTGCCAAATGAGTGAGTTGCCAGTTGAATGAAAACAATTATTGATGACGGCTATGAAAGACCACTTCAGGTGGTGCCTCTTGGGAGTTCAAGGCACTGAAAAGCCTTTGATCTGCCATTGTGATGAGCACAGAAGCAAAGATGTGAAGGCAATTCTTATTCCACACGTCACTGCTGAATTTCCTTTCCTGTGCCTCTGCCTGAGGACCCCTGGCAGCTGCAGCAGCACTGACAGGACAGTATCAGAACCAGTCTTTACAACAGTCACAGACCCGTATCATGTAAATAAAATACAACTAAAAATATAAAATGTTTTAAACCTGCAAATACATATTTAAAATAACCTACTGGTAAAAAGAAAATTGGAGCATAAAAACAACAGAATAAAAGCACAGGGATTAAAAGAGAACAAAAGCTTAGCAAACTATTAAAAGTACTATAGAAAGCTATAGGAAAGGGGATAGGCATAGGGGGACAGTAAAATTGGTAAGTCAAAGGCTACGACAGTCAGATCATTCAGTCTGCTTTGTAACAAAGAGCATCTTGTGACATATCTCAAGAGATGTTACATAGAACCTGGCAGCACTGTATGTTACAGCAGGACTCATATCTGCAGGCAGCAAGGAAACATAATATTGTTCTGCACAGCCTGTAAGCCTGTATAGCAGTGGTGAAGTAAATCTAATACTTATAGTTTTGTAATACTGATAATGGAGAAACACACGTTCTATTGTTCCAATATGGCAAGGACACCAAGATGGATGAAAAAATGGGTGACTAACAGCAGATCCCTTAGACTTGGTCTTTGGTTTTCTGGGGTGACTAGTCAGAAGTATGGGGGGGGGGGGCTGTTTTCCTGGAACCTGGCAGGAGTCCTTGTAAGGACCTTGGCAAGGCCCCCAGTTTGTTTGAAGAAGCCAGGCAAACCCACACCCAAGAGTGGCCATTCCTGCCTGAAGAGTGCCCTCCATCCCTTGTCATGATGGGAAGACCATACTCTTTTTGGTGCTGACAAACCAATGCATTCTCTAGTCAGCAGGAGAAGGGATCCTTGTGTGGGTTGTGCTGCTTCCTTGCTGCCTGGTCAGGGCACATGCAGTCGTCTTGCAAAGCCTTCCACTTATCTGGAGGAGGCTCTCTGCTTCCTCAGTTCATGACCTGCCCACTCCTTGGTGGTCGAGCTTCCAGCTCTCTCACCTCCTTAAGGAATTAGCAGGACATAATGGCAAAACACCCAAGGAAACTTACCTTTTGCTCTTCTGGCCTCTCACCCTCTAGCAGCAGTGCCCAGAGTGAAAAAGAAACGATTGCCTCTTACAGAGCGTTCACAAGCAGCTTGTGCATCAGAGCTACTGCAACAGGACAGGACCTCAATTATCTGGTGGGAAAGTTGAAATTCTGTATGGAAACCTTCGGATCCATAGCAGAGACTCTGCAGGCAGGGCAATTCTGAGCCTCCATAGACCTGAAGGAGGCATATCTCCATGTCCCCTCCAGACATGACTTTCTGTCTGCCTAGAATCAACAACACTTTTGATTCAGAGCCCTTCCTTTGATTTGCCCTCCGCCCACCCTTGATGGGTACAACAATGGCACCTCTCAGGACTCAGGGTGTGCACCTGGAGAACCTGTTCATCAGATCACCATCCAGATTACAGGACCTCTGGAACATCCAGACGACCTTACCAGCACTCAACTCCAGTGGTAAACCAACAAAAAAAATGGTGTCATGCCCTAATCCATCTAGGAACATAGATCAACACACTTCTCTCTCCCTGCCAGATGATGGTCACCTCAACTTCAGGGTAGCAATTGCTCCCCTGGGTCAGGTGACATCAGCAGACATGACACAAGTTTTGAGTCTTATGATCTGTGGTCTCTAAACTGTTCCCTGGGCCCAATCCTATTCTCATCCCCTTCACGCCTCTTACTGCCCCACTAAAGAGACATCCCTCACTGCCATCAGAAAGACACCCTATGTACAATGCTTCTTCCAATGCTGGCTTCAAGATTCCCATCTGACAGTGGACATTCCCCCTTCCCAGAAGCACCCAGAGCCAGAATTCACCACACGTACCCATCTTCTTGGCAGGGGAGCACATGGCCAACAGCGACACAATGGCACTTATGATGCTGGTGGAGCCCCGGGGCCTCTCGCATGCTCCCGTACGAGCGACTCAAAAGCGTCAGCCACTCATGGTGCTGATTTCTCATGGGGCCACCACTGCCATCACGTTACAGAGCCATGGCGATTCCTCCAGGGTCAGAGGCATGTCCCCTGGGCTTTGCAGAGTGCTGGCAGCTGAGAGGAGGTAAAAGGGGATCTACAGCGGCGTGGAGAAAACACTGTGCTTTTATTCTGTGCCACTTGCTCGGCACCGGGTAAACACTGGCATTTTTCAAATGACTTGCTAAACTAGTGAGTCAGAAAAATGCCGTTGTGGGGGGAATACATGGCTGCACCTGTGCTCCAGCAGTGGCATTGGTGCAAAGACCTCCCCCACAATAGTGTTTTTACCGGCCCCACTCCTCTGTATTCGGCCCATGCAGAATCCGCCCTAGTTGTGCAAGGAAGGTAGAGCAACTCAGAGAATGCTCACAGCCTCGCTTTGCTGGAGCTAAGAGCGATTTGGCTTCTTCCAACAACATGACAGCAAAGAGTCAATCCATCCAGAAGGAAGTGGCCCATTTGTTCCAGTAGGCAGAGGCCAACCTGGTCTCCCTCTGAGCCTCACACCTTCAGGGCTTTTATAATCTGAAGGCAGATTGGCTTAGGTTGACAGAATCAGCAGAATGAGCCCTTGATCCTGCAGTATTCTGAGCAGTGACCAAGAGGATGGGCCTCTCCAACATGGACTTCTCTGCATCTCCAATCAACAACGAAGTACAAAGTTCCTATCCAGAGTTCCACCGAAAGGGCAGAGGGGGGAGGGTGTAATCTCAGCCCCTTGACCAAAGCGTCTTCTTTATCCCTTTCATTCATCCCTTCTCATCCCTGCCATGGGCCTGCCAAAACGCATGTAACATACCTGGGCATGTCTGGCTGCAGCTGGACTCGTATCATCCTTGCCCAAGGCCAGAGGTCTTTTGTTCTTGCTGTAATGTAGTGAATAGAGCTTCCCGGTTTTCCCTATCTATCTTTCTCAGGGAGTAGCCAGGCCATTCCCAAAACAGTGTAACTACTGCAACTGTCTTCAACTGTCCTTTCACATGCTGATATTGGGGGAATGCAAAGGTGGAGGATATCCCACTCCAACCATACTGTAATCTCAAAGTTTATACTGGGGGCCAGGGAGCTGGGACCTCAGTCTCAGCTACCTGGCCATAGGGTACTAACACAGTGATAATAAAGCTCTTGAAGGCAGCCTTGAGTCTTGTTATTGACTTGGGTGCTAGACCCTTACAAACTCCCAGGTGGATATGGAGAGAGACAGCAGATGCCATGTTCATTGCACTCCAGTGGCCCTAGATCTCTGACCTGGTAGATGTTTGGAGAGCTCTCTGCATCTACATTAAAAGAACAGAAACCTTTTCGGTTTTTGGGTGCTTTCTTTGTTTCCTACTTACCTAACTCCATGGAAACTAAGCCACCATCATCTACTGTAGCCAGATGGATCAAGGCATGCGTCTCTCTAGCTTACCACGTAACAACACCAAAGTGATGGCCCATTCTACAAGAGTGGCACCTGCTTCTGCCATCTCCTTTGAAGCTTGCCTATCCATGAACAGCGGAGGTAGAGCATCTCCTTGGGATGAGTGGAAGCTTGTACCAACATTTTGCATATGTGCTCACACAGCAGGGGGGACATCAGGGAGGAGGCCCACTGATTGAAGATTCTGGAGATCACAAGCAAATCACACAAAAACACAATAACGAATAACATAAGCTCCATCCAGTTAATAATCAGTCAAACTTACTAAAACTCCATATAAAACAGCGGTTAATACGATAAAATAAGAGGCGTCCAGAAAACCCATATTTAAAACCTTCCCCCAAAAGGAGGAACGGCGGGCCCCTCAATATGAGGGTTACCCTGATGTAAAACAGAGCAGAGAGGGGGCACCACACCATCAGTGGCTGGACACTCCAAAGGCCCGGTGGAACAACACAGTCTTACAGGCCCTGCGGAATTCACCAAGATCCCGCAGGGCCCGGACAGCTGGAGGAAGAGTGTTCCACCAGGCCGGGGCCAGAGCTGTAAAGGCCCTGGCCCGCGTGGAGGCCAGCCGCATCATTGAGGGGTTGGGAACCACCAGCAAATTGTAGGGACATATGGGGTAATACGGTCCCGAAGGTACGAGGGTCCCAGGCCACGTAACGCCTTAAAGGTCAAAACCCACACCTTGAAAATGATTCGGAATTCAACTGGGAGCCAACGCAGCTGGCGCAACACAGGCTGAATATGCTCCCGGAAGGTGCCCCCTGTGAGCAAGCGTGCCGCTGCATGTTGGACCAGTTTTAGTTTCTGGATCAAATGCAAGGGAAGGCCCGCGTAGAGCGAGTTACAATAGTCTAGTCTGGAGGGGACGGTTGCATGAATCACAGTCCGTGTTTGGGGGAGGAGGGGAATATTTGCCAGTGTGCATGAAGAATCAGCTAAATGTAAACATCTGCATCAGTCAGCCATGATGAAGCCCAGTGAATCTTAAGAATCTTGTGAACAGCGAAAATGAGGCCGCGCCCTGGGCAGGGGAGGGGCCCCAGCTCACAGGAGAGCATCTGCTTGGCAGGCAGAAGGTCCCAGGCTCAGTCTCCAACATCTCCAGTTAAAAGGACCAGGCAGCAGGTGATGTGCAAGACCTCACCTGGAGACCCTAGAGAGTCCCTGATAGTCAGAGTAGACAGTCCGGACCTTGACAGACAGATGGTCTGTTTCAGTGAAAGGCAGCTTCATGTTTTCATGCATGAAAGGAACGATTGTATTTTCTTTCAGTGCTCAGAATATTTAAAGGATTTTTTTTTATGTTTTGAGGACCTGTCATTCAGCTTGAAACCAAACCTCTTGCTTTTGCAAGAATGTGCTTCTTGGGAAACATTGGACAGGCTGCAGGCTGTAACTGGGTCTGCTGCTGCTAGCATTGACAGCTACATGTACAGACCTCAGCAAACAAGTCAGAAGACTGAAAGAGCAACTTTGGAAGCGAAGAGGAAGGACCTCTGGGGTGCTTGTAGGAGGGAAGCAGCTGTCAATTGGACTGTGGGCTGGAGAGACAAACACCCAACTTGTGATGCTTTATTTTTATTTAAGAAAATTAACCTGTCATGAAATAATGCTTAATGGGCCCTATTATTAGAGGCAACTGATGGCCGCTGTGACTTGTAGGGCCATGAGGCAGCTTGTGTCCAGCAAGGATCCCATGAGTGGAGTTCAGGACTTGAGTTGTTATGTCCTGGGTTTGAGTAGGAGGGGGTGAAGTGAGACAAATTCCATCAAACTTCTTGAAAAAAGGGATTAAGCAACCCTCTTCCCAGTTTGCAGCGGGTTTTTTGGTAACTCGTTGAGATCTGATGCTGTTGTCATGTCCATTTTGACATGCAGATAAATCTGCCCTGGTGACCCAGAATTTTATTTTCATTAATTTATTAACCTTATTTATAGTTTGCCTTTCACACTGTGTAATCAAGGTGGTTTGCACAGTGTAAATTAATGCAGTCAACTGGACATGATATCTAATAGGCCACTTGGGGAATATTTGCTACTAATCTACACCCAATAGGCGACTGGTAAATAATGAGCTCCTCTTAGCTGATGTTACCCACAGGACAACCATGAAAGATGTGGGGAAAAAGCTGACAGACAGAAAATGGATTCATTTGAAATGTGGTATTTAAGAAGAGTTCTGGATGCCAAAGACCATCAAAAATACAACTAAGTGGGTTCTAGATCAAATCAAGCCAGAATTCTTTCTAGTAGCTGTAATGACTAAACTGAGGCTATTGTATTTTGGTCACATCATAAGATGGCTGGACTCACTGGGAAATACAATAACGCTAGGAAAAGTTGGTCAGTAAAAATAAAATAGTAGGACCCAACGGAAGATGGATTGACTCAAGGAAGCTATGACCCTCAGTTTGGAAGACACAAAACAGCTGTTAATGAGAGGACACTTGGAAGTTACTAATTCATAGGGTCCCCATAAATCTAAAGTGACTTAATAGCACATAACACACCTCTTGGCAGGTGCTATGGCTGAGCTGAGATGTGACACTTCGTGTTGCACCTCTAAGCCCAGTGCTCTTCTAATTCCCTCCCATGTGCAAATTTCTCATCACATTGAGATTCTTATCTGCAGAAAATATTTTTATTTGGTAAATATTCTCCAGCAAACTCTCACGTTTCTTCTGAGCCTTCAATCTTGTCTCCATCTTCCTAGCATCCAGAGATCCACGCCTGTACTCATGCCCAATATACAAGAAACCAATCAGAACGGATCTGAATTATATCGCTGCAGTAGATCTTCGGACTGCCCAACCTCCTGAGCACTGGATCTTGCGGGGTGTCGCCCTCCTCTGTGATGTCAAGTAGTAATCAGATAAACACCAGCATGCTTTTTTAATCAGTATATTCTTGTTCTTATTCTTCACTTGAGAATTCATGCCACAAGAAGCCAGCTAGTTGTTGATCATAGGTTTTAGAAAAGACTACAGCTTCCCTTTTGCTCTACCTTTTCTTCCTCTCATAGGCTCATTCCGCACATGCAGAATAATGCACTTTCAAACTGCTTTCAGTGCTCTTTGAAGCTGTGCGGAATGGCAAAATCCACTTGCAAACAGTTGTGAAAGTGGTTTGAAAACGCATTATTTTGCGTGTGCGGAAGGGAGCATAGTTTAATGGGATAGTGGTACCGTCAAGCTGAATTTCAGATCCCAAAAGATCCTTAATTACTATTTTGATCTGTAGTGGATTTTTGTCAGCATTTTTGTAATACTAAGTTAAGTGACTCAAGAAAGACAGAAATGTGCCTTCTTGGCACAATTGGAATTCCCTGGCTCTGCTCCAGAGATGCTGGGTCATGTTCTGAAGCCCTGTTGAAATTTGTGGGCATTTTTGGGATTAAGACGACAGATTAGATTTAAGTTCAGTATATGGAGCTCATGAGAAAAGTTTTAGAGCATTGGGATCAAATGATTCAAGGTACCAAATGTGTGAGTGAACTCCACCCCCCACCCCCCCTCTCTTGTGCTGGTTTGCCTTCCATCTCCACTTTTTATTATTCCTGTCCTATCATTTTGATTTCCAGACCTTGCTGCCTTTCCTGTTGAATGTGGGTATTAGTAGTAGTAGGTATTTCATGTTAGGAATATAGATATTTCATGCTAGGAATCAGCTGAAGAGAAATGTAGATCATGCCAGCCAATTTTGCTCTATCACATTGTTCATTAAGTCCCATCTTTTACTACTAAATTACCGGATGGAGACCTGGAATTTGTTAAGGCAGTTCAGATCCAGATACCGGATAGGTTTTAACACTGTATATTTATATTCATATTAAAACACCCAAACACAACATTTCAATCATGAATTCAAAAGAATGTTTGGAGTTCACAAGTTAACTTTTGTTCTTGGGTAATTATATACAAAATATACTGAATTGCATTTAAGGGTAATCATTTATGTTAATAAACTACCATTAAAATCTGTTTCCGAGTGATTGATTGTGTCACTGCAGGTTCGGGGTACAGACCCAGAGGCAAATGAGCCAAACCGACAAAGGAATAAAATTAAAGAAATAATTTTATTCAACCCAGCGAGGGCTCTGCTAGCATCAGGAGAGTCACACTCAAATAAACAAAACCAGGGGGTGTATAAAGGATACCAGCCAGAGTACATCAAAAGAGAGAAAAAGACCAATTGGTGCAGATAGAATTACAGCAATAATGTCACAATTAAGTCATCAATATGCCAATATGCCAGGAGATGTTCTCAATGTTCCCAAAACATGCAGAGATTTAGATTTGTAGTTTGACCTGATTTAGCATATTTCACACTATTGACATCCTGTTCCTCGGATGTTTCTGCTTTCTTATCTAAATGTGCCTTGATGGCCCTGGCTTAAACTAAACAGAAGAGGCTAACTATTGACACTTCTTCTGGAGTATCTCGGAACCTTGGTGCCAGGGAGGGATCGTTTCTTAGGCAGAAGAGGGGAGTTTTCCCTTTATCATTGGGGTGCTGGCATTCTTGGGCATGATTTAGAACAAAAGGGGTCTTTTATGACACTGTGAGTTCCATTAGGCCAAATGCTAATGGGTCAGGGCAGGGAGCCGACGTGGCCTCTGAGGATTATGGCTGCTGCCATCCGGGGCCTGGCTGGAGAAAGAGGGAAATATATATTTCTTTTTCTGCGCTCACAGTTGTAGTTGGTGCCATTGGAAAAGAGCAGTTCTGTAGAATGCCACAAGTGAGGAACTTGTGGAAGACATTTAAGGGGAGAAAAGCCCACAGTCACATCTTGCCTTTCAAACACGCAAAGCAGGTTAAGTAGCATTGGGTGACATTTAGTCATACAGATCAGACTGACATTGCTGAAATTCTGTAGTTTTTTTAGAGCTGCTTTGTGAGTGAGGGGCCTGGCCATGTGCCAAAGTTTGCTCTGCCTCTGTGCACATTAGAAACACAAGGAATGTCTTGTCCATCTCCATATTTGGGGAGCAAACAGCAGAGGCATAGCTGGGCCAAACTGCGCCTGCGGCGGACTCTGTGTTTCCTGCCTGCTCCCCCACCCCCTTGTTTACCTTAGTTCATCCTGACAACATTCAGGCTGACAAACAGGCCTATTCATTTCAGGCTGCAAAAAGCACCCTGGTGGGAACTACACTTCCCAGGAGCTCACGAGGAGCTACGCTTCCTGGGCACCCCTGATAGCTTCGCCACTGGCATGCAGATGTGGCTGAGGTCTGAGGCCTGATTTGAGACAGCATCGCTTTTTGTGTTCAGAACCTCGCTCTGCTCTGCCTGTAACCCGGGGGGGGGGGGTGTGCTTAAGAGGAGCACCAGGTAAAGAAGTTTTTAAAATAAAGGAATGCATGTCAGACCTATATGGCTTGTGAACTACCAACCGCATGCAGCCAACCAGCTATGCCTGGGGGCCTACCAGGATCTTGGTAAACTTACAGTTTTTGCATCTTTTTGCTTGGAGCTGCAAACACAGAAAAGGGCTTATTGGGCATTCCGTGAGTTGGTGGGTGATATGCCGGTTGGTAGGTCCACACATAATGTATGTGTGTCTCTCTTGACTATTTTCACATTTGTTTCATACCACATGATTCATACCTTCAGACACAAGCACCTTAATATGGACTTTTGAATGCCAATGTGACCGAGTGGCTCTGTTGAAAGCTGTGTTCAGAGCAGTCCAGAGGTTTTGTTCTCCTTCTCTCTGTCCATCTGTGTGGTGTTTCCCCTTCCCTGCACCCTGTGAAGCACACAAACTGGTTCATCCCTTTCCCTCTGTTTTTTTTAAAGCATGAATTTATAACAAAAGCCCTGAGAAACTTGGTTGCTTCCCTT
The DNA here is from genome assembly GCF_021028975.2 of Sphaerodactylus townsendi. Classification (NCBI taxonomy): domain Eukaryota; kingdom Metazoa; phylum Chordata; class Lepidosauria; order Squamata; family Sphaerodactylidae; genus Sphaerodactylus; species Sphaerodactylus townsendi. Next base: position 2,748,739 of record NC_059433.1, on the reverse strand, counting down.
GATGGCTCACCTTGGATGGGTGACAATATAAATTTAATATAACATAATAAAGAAAATATGAAGATTTGTGATGATTGTGAAAAGGAATTCACTTTTCTTTCCAGCAACTTTTCGGTTGTTCCACTATTTGCTTTCCCCCTCCTCCTTTCTTGTAATTAACACCCCCCACCATGTATTTACATTTATTTTGCCACCCTGACCTTCAGTTTGTAATTCCTGATGTTCATCTATATATATAAAAAGCTAACAGTGTTTTTGTTGATGACAGTATACCTCAGTAACTGCTGGGCCAATTCCTCTGAAAATTCCCAGCCACTATAGTCAGCCAGGCGAGAGTGTTTTTAGATGTTGACATACCTGACATTTCACACCTGGCCCAGGTAAAACACCTTTTTCCTGGCGCTCCCTGATGAAGGACATGCAGCTGCCTGTGTGTAACTGTCACCCTTAGAATGTTCGTGCTGCTTAGAATGTTCACTCAGACGGCCAGATAGGAGCAATGGAAACAGTACTTAGGCAGAAACTCGAGTGGAAGTGAAACACATACACACACATACACATGAGGGAGAGGGAAGGGAGGAAGAAGAAGAAGAAGAGGAGGAGGAGGAGGAGTTTGGATTTATATCCCCCCTTTCTCTCCCGCAGGAGACTCAAAGGGGCTTACAATCTCCTTGCCCTTCCCCCCTCACAACAAACACCCTGTGAGGTAGGTGGGGCTGAGAGAGCTCCGAGAAGCTGTGACTCGCCCCAGGTCACCCAGCTGGTGTGTGTGGGAGTGCGCAGGCTAATCTGAATTCCCCAGATAAGCCTCCACAGCTCAGGCGGCAGAACTGGGAATCAGACCCGGTTCCTCCAGATTAGATACACGAGCTCTTAACCTCCTATGCCACTGCCACTGAGAGGGAGGGGTGGCATCAGAGGTGGGATCCAGCAGGTTCTCACAGGTTCCCGAGAGTAGGTTACTAATTATTTGTGTGTGCCGAGAGGGGGTTACTAATTGGTGATTTTGCCACGTGATTTTTGCCCTAGTTACGCCCCTCCTTTCAGCAGTAGCACGCAGAACTGGAAGCAGTCTAGCAGGAGGTGCACCGGCGTCCGTGGCAGCCTGCGCCTGCGTGCATTCATTTCCCACCCAAGGACCGGCACAGCAGCTGTGTCCCTGCCACAGCCCCGCCCAGGAATGCCCTGTCCCTGGAATACCCAGCCACGCCTTCCCCTATCAGGTACCTCCGGCCTTCAGCTCCTATTGGCGCTATTAATCAATCAGCAGTTTTCTAAATCCCACCCACTAAGTGGGATGTATGGGAACCTGTTACTAAAAATTTTGGATCCCACCACTAGGTGGGATGCAAGGGAAGAGAGGGAGGGAGAGGAAAGGGATGGAGGGGGAGGCATGCAAGGGAAGAGAAGTGAGAGAGGGGAGACAGTGAGGGGTGGCATGCAAGGGAGGGGAGGGAGGGGGCCCAGCATCTTGATATGACCCACCCACCCTAGCGGAGGAAAAGGGAAGGGAAGGAGGGGGAGGGGGAGGGGTGGCATGCAAGAGATGGGAGGGAGGGGCCAGGTACCCTAGATTCCCTGAATACTGCGGTTACAGTTAAGAAAACCAGGCACGCATTACTCAGGAGTAAGCTTGGTACAGCAACCGTGACATACTTTGAATGGCTGCATTGTGCCCCTCAGAGGGTTTCCTCAGAAGCAACACCCATTGCCACCAACCAAACTTACTCCCAGGTAAAGGATCATGACCAGCCAGCCTAGATGTGTGGGAGGGGTGCCTTTCCATTCCCCCCCCCAAGGAATGCGGGTACACACATCACTGACATCACACAGTATCAGGCTGCGTGTTTACATGAGCACGTACTGCTGGCCTCTGCAATTGATTCGCTGCTACTGTTCCTTTCCCATTTCACCACAATAAGCCACAGCAACGCGTGGCCGGGCCACGCTAGTAGCTATTTAATTCCCTTATCTCTCTTCTGGAGTTTGAGAACAATCCAGAACAATTGTAAGGAATTCCATAGAAGCAGAAATAAAAGGCTTTTTGGGTGTAAAAGACCGTTTATTCAGACATCCTAGAAAGCTCACGTACACGCAGTGGCAGGAATAAGATCTCCCGCCAGAAGTTATTGTGGCTATAACTCTGTCCATCCCATCCCTCCTCGATTCCCATGGGAACGGAGGCCCCATCTCCTCGCAGAGATAAGGTCTCCGGGCCGGAGAAGCTGGCCCATCACGCCTGGCTGGAATGTAGTCAAGGCTGCCAGGCGGCTGGACCTGCCTATCAACACCATTAACCTTTACACTCTGCCTCCTTTAAAAAAAAGACCTCCCCCCCAGGTTTGTGCGGAGTTACGTGGAAAGCAGAAATGAGGGCGGGGCGCTAATAATATTTTCGAATAAAACCCATTGATTATACCCAGAGGAATACCCCACCCAAGAGACTAAATATTGTGTTGCTATGCATTAAAGCTTATCCAGGATGGCGCCAATTTCAGAATGCTTTGTGGCCATCAATAATAGTCGGTGGGGGTCTCTCCGCTGGTCGTGCTGCATCGAAACGGAGCCTCCTTTGAGTAAACTGGAAATGGAAGACAGATGGATATTACTAAGAGAGTTAGTAAATCCAATCGGCAGTGACATCATTAATCACTTTAATAATCTTTGGTAAAAGGTCCCACGAATCTTTTGCCTAGTTTTGAAAAATTTATGCACGCCCTCTGAGATTTTTGGTAGACAACACACCCAGGCTTCAACACCAGAGGGAAACTGAAGGGTGCTTATCCTTTGCAGCTTTTGGGAGTCTTTAGTTTGTTGTAAGGCAGTCTGGACATTTTCCACCCTCGGCCAGAGATGAAATCCACTGCTGAAACTCCGGGATCTAATGCTTCCGCGAGGTAGTTAGCGCAACGGGCGAAAAGGGAGCACCGGACAATAAATTTCAAGGGGGTCTTTTGTACTGCTATGAACCGCATTATTATAGGCGATTCTGCAAACGAATTAGCTCGACCAATTGTCTTGGGTGGTAATTGGTGTAACAACGTAAATACTGCTCTAGGGTTCTGTTCGTTCTCTGACTCACCGCCACTTTGAACGCGGTAGGCTGCAATCACCGGGCGGCCCCTAACAACCCTAGAAAAGCTTTCCGGAAATTTCAAATGAATTGGGGGGTCATGGTCGGAGACCACCTTAACAGGGCGGAGTGTAGACGGGTAAACATGCTGGGATGAACAGACGCTAATTTAGGAGCGGAGGGATGTAGCACATGGGATGAAATGCTTTGTTTAGAAAGAAGTCCACCACCACCCACAAGACCGTATTCCCATGACTTTCTGTCAAATTTGTAATAAAATCCATGGAGACGACTTCCCAGGGGAGTACACCGGAGAGGTTTCACCAGACCATGGGTTTTTCCTGGAACGTTCTTGGCTGCCGTAACAAATGGAGCAACCTTTAATATACGTCTTAATGTTCCCATGATCAAGCCACCAGAACTGACGGGCGGCCAAATGCAGAGCTCTAGAAAGCCAAAATGTCCAGCCGAAGCGGGTATCATGATATGGCCTCGAACCTGCTTTACTGAGGGGGGGGAGGCACGTACTAACAATCCCCCCGGGCCAAACGCCATTCTCCAAACGCGAATTGAGTTACCTTCCTCACCGAGGTCACAAGAGCCCCGCCCCTCGAAGTTCCCCGTAGGGAAAGGAGAGACCAGGCTGGAATGGGCGGAGAAGGAGGAGTGGATGTCTGAGATCGGGTGACAGCCAGCCCCAGCCGAGTGGGGAGAGAATGCGCGCCGGAATGTCCCGTGAAGGCAGCTCCACCCTCCTCGGTAGGCTTAGACATCAGCCAGTTTATTGGTTTTTCCGGGAAAAAATGGACCGTGAAAGAGAACGAAAGAAATCACCCAACGGGTTGCTTCTCATGGACATCTTGAGGTGAGAGGGCGTACAAGTTCTTGTGATCCACCAAACTTGAAAGGGGTGTTTAGCCCCTCCAGCCAGTGGCCAAGTGAGATTGCTACTTGATGGCCGCAGTCTCTTTATCCCCATTATCCAGTTGGAGTTCAGCAATCGGAGAATTTCTTTGATAAATAAGCAATTAATGGAACCAGTCATCATCTTTATTTCTGCAACATGTCTCTAAGCGCTTTGTCCGAGGCATCCACGCATCCACAAACGGGAGATCTGGGTCAGTGCTTCAGGATAGGTTCGTAGTAAAAGCAGATTTGGGTAAAGTTGAAAGGCTGGTCTGACATTCTTCAGACCAGGAAAGGGGCCCCGGCTTGGCAGTCAGTGGATCTTTAAATTTTAGTGCGCGTAAGAGGTCTGTGGGAGGGAGAGCTGTTCAGCGGGAATTGGGGTATAAAGTCACGATAGAAAGAAGCAACCCTAGAAAAGATTGAGTTCTTCGGCTGGTAGTAGGCCATTGAGGACTGCATCAATCTTAGCAGGATCCATTTTAGGCCCTCGGCTTAGATCCGTAGCCCAAATAGTCAATTAGAGGTTTGGCAGGAAACAGCATTTGAAAGTTTGGCAAAGAGGGAGTTGTTGAGCAAACGCTTTAATACTTCCCCGAACCAATGCTTCATGCTCCTCCATGGTTTGTGAATAAAATTAAAACGTCATCTAAGTACACCCACTACTCCCTTTGTACAATAAATCATGGAGAACTTCTGCTGATAAGGGCCATAAAGTCTGGGGCCCCACTTAACCCGAATGGCATTATTAAGTATTCAAACTGTCCAAACTTTGTGTTAAATGCAGTCAAGTGTTCATAGCCTTCAGCAATTTGACTCTGTAGTAAGCTTCTCTCTGTCCAACTTCTTAGTGTAAAGATGCGCCCCGCCCAACGCGCCTAAAAGATCCTTGATTAATGCAGCGGCATTTATTGGACAGGGAGACTGCATTAAGTCCTCGGTAACCGTGCAGAGTCAGAAGACCCATCTTTCTTTACAAACAATACAGGAGCAGCATGTGTGTCGAAGTTCACGTATGCAGAACCCGAAATGAAGTTCTTGTCTAAGAAGGCAACGTTCCTTCTCCTCATTGGGACTCATGTAGATTCTACCTTAGGCAGTTGCTCTGGCTGTAATAATAATGATTTTGCAGTCGGTGTCTCTATGGGTGGCAACTGATCGCATTCTTTGCTCCTGAAACACTCTGGCTAAATCTTGGTGTCGGTGGAATGCCGTAACCGGAGCAATTAGAGCCGCAGCACGCTGATGAAGCCAGGGGTGTGTGTCAGGAGAAGCCGAAGTTGTCCCCCCCAATTCATGTGTTCACCGCAGGGGAGGGTCAGTGAATTCTAAGATCCTTTCTTTCCAAAATGAATTTTGGTTCATGCAACAATAACCATGGTATGCCCAGAACTATGGAGGTTTAGCCACTGGCCAGAATAAAACTAATTTTCTCCCAATGGTCGGCGCAGCAGAGGAGAACCGCTGGGCGCTTTTGAATCCGGGCCGGTCCTTCATTCTCGAGGACTGCCATCCATTTGGGTGAATGGTATGGCTTAGCCAGGGGACTTGGTCTAGACCTAGCTCCTCCCGCCAATTGGGGGGTCGATTAAGCAATGGGAGCAGCCAGAATCCAAGGGCTGAGGCTGGTAATAATGAAAAGTATGCTTTAGCGGGCTGGCCAGAAACGCTTGGATTGTGTCGAGCGCCGCTCACTCACCGCTGCTCTGAGTCGCAACCCATGTCCATGGGGCTGAAGAAAGGCAAACAGCCGTTTCCTGGTCGCCTTTGATAACTGCCTTAGACGAGCCTGTTGGGGCGTCTGGATTGGCGGTGGCTTGGCAGATGGGTGCCAGCGCCGGAGCGTTGGCTTCTGCTGGCAGTTGGCGCAGATGACCTGGTCCTCCTCCAGTAAAGACACAATCCCAGTCGGGCGACGGCCGGAGGTGGTCTCGGTAGGGCTGGGCTGGCTTGGTGGCTCCAGGGTGGGTTTTGGCTGCATGCTCGCTGAAAGCCGCATCTAAACGAGACTACCTGGGATCCCACCGATCCACCAGCCAGCGGGGATCCGAATTAAAACACCGCTTCACGCAGCTTCTGTCAGTCAACAGCATCCGAGAAGTATTCACATTTCACGCGCCAGGCCACTCAGGAGGGAGTCGGCGTCGCCGCATCTAAATTCACGGGCAAATTCCTGCAAACGCATGCTGCCTGCTGAATAGATTTGATGGTGCTGGATAGCTTCATTTTCAGCACCCGGATCTTGAAGCGCAGCCCTTAAGGCTTGGAGGAACGCTGGGCAATCGTGCTTGTATCTTCATCTTGCAGGTTCGTAAGAGTCACAAACCAGTTTGGCCAGCGCCCCATCCAGACCGAGCCGATGTCCCATTTTCAAGGCCAGAACGTATAACCGCCATGAACTCCATGTGGGCATCGAGTTGCAAGATGAAGTAGGAAGTTTGGAAGCCGGGTCCCATCGAAACGGCAGGTATTGGAGGTCTGTAATATCCCTCCACGCTCCTTTGGCGCACTGCAGAGGGCGGCGGCGCAGGTTGCGAGGTGGGCAGCGTTACGCAGGGGGGGCCGGAATCGTGGAGGTGGAGGTACCAACGCCGGTATCAGCTGGCGCTCTGGTGGAGCCGGGTCCGGAAGGTGGTAGACCCAGCAGCGCCGCTTCCTCTGGCCAAAGGCTGCACCCGCGACAGCTGACCCAACTTCTGGTTGTCCTGTTCTGCTTCTTCAGTTCCCCTCCAAGGCAGCCAGCTCTCTCTCCTTTGGCGGCAGTCAACAACGCGCCCCAGCGCATGCAGCTGCTTTCCTCGCTCCAATTTAGCCAGTTCTCGCCTCGCTGAACAGCTGCAGTAAGTTCACTTTGCGGCGCAAGGCCTGAACGCTTTCACGCTGCTGACGCTGTAAGTCCAGTTTGAGTGGTCCAGGACTTATCATGGACGATAGATCATGATATTAAAGCCGCAGCGCATCTGGCACGGTCCAATTCGAAAGTTGACCCCTTTGGCGCTTCGTTGTTCCCGCCCTTTGCAGGTTTTCACGCTTCTTGTTGCAGCTGTTCTCGCCTCTCTCCCATAGCTACGCTCACGGGCCCATGCTTCTGGGCACTGAAGTCGGCCCACTTCCTCATCCCAGCTCTCTTCGATGGGAGAGGAAGGATCCGCTGGGAGTGCAGGCTTTCTCCGACTCCTCTTCATCTGGAACGCAGGACGCCGTGCTCCACCGGTGGCTCCATCGGGCATTCCAGGTGTAGCCGCTGGTCCGGGATCTGGGGTCCGGGATCGAAGACGGCACGGATACCCTCCCAACTTCTGGTATAGTCCCAGTTTCACCGTGGTCTCGACGGGCCCCAGTGCTAAGGCCACGGTGGGATCTTTTGGGAGCATCGACCAAATACGAAGTCCAGGAATCAAGCTCAATGGACTCCTGTAAGTGCCGCATTAGCAGGTCAGGCCCACTTCCTCCGTGACAGGTTGCATCTGAGGTTTGTAATCCATACGAAAACGGTAGATACCATCCACATGCCATCCATAGACAGCCCCCCAAACGACTCTAAGGGAGTCCGCGTTTTCTCACCTCGCTCCAACGGAGTAAGGGAAGACTCATGCTGATAATGGTGATCGGAAATACTACGGTGACCCGCTTCTCCGGCCGGTTCCTCTAAATCCAGAAGGGAGAGCTCGGAGCCCTCTTTTTAAATACCAACCTTCCACAGGAATATCTAACCTTCCATGCCGACACCAGAGGTCCACTGTACTAGGAAGATAGATGAACGATAGATTCCTGCCACAATGTAAGGAATTACAGAAGCAGAAATAAAAGGCTCTTTTGGGTGTAAAGACCGCTTATTCAGACATCCTAGAAAGCTCATCGCATAACGCAGGGCAGGAATAAGATCTCCGCCAGAAGCACAGGCTATAACTCTTTGCATCCCATCCCCCCTCCCGGATTCCCATGGGAACGGAGGTCTCATCTCCCTCGCAGAGATAAGGTCTCCGCCAGAGAAGCTGGCCCATCGCCCGGGCTGTGGAATGTAGTCAAGGCCAGGCGGCTGACCCGCTCATCAACACCATTGAATCCTTTACAACAATAGATTTAAAATGGGTCCATTGAAAAGTGAAAGAGTTAATTATTTCAATAATCAGAATTTTGGTAGCCTCCTGCTGTGATTAGATTTTAAAATAAGCAAAAATCACATTGGCTAATTACTTCTTTAATTATTTAAATCTCCTATGTTCATAGAAAGTATTTTGCTAAGCAGGTATTGTGGTCTAATAAATTGAATTTGTCATTTTTTAAAAATCCTGTGAGAAAAATTTGGCTGATGTCAATTTAATTATTTTAATACAATTTGATGTTTATAGTACAGGTGTAGAGTTAGATAGGGGTGTACCTGAAGTAATTCTTAATTTTCACCTGTAAGATGTCTAATTAACCCCTTGTTGGTGCTACTGTGACACCTATTTAAACAGTGTTTCCTGGGCAGTGACTCCAGTTTCAGATCACTGATTTCAGCAGGTTCTGGCTGGAATAGCTCTATGTAGGTTCTTACTGCAAGTCTCTTTCAGGTGCAACTTTAAAATGCTGAAAAGTTAACACCTTCTCTTATGTCAGCATTAACAGTGTCATTCTAAGCAGAGTTTCCCTGTTCTAAGACCATTAAAATACTGTCAGCATCAGCAGTGAAGTTGCACAAGAGTCTTTTGCAGATGTCCAAAGTAAAATTTGGGTGATCGTTCAATGGCGGATGTTGATAGTCTGCTATGGCTGAATAGACTTCTCTTTGTTCAGGTATTTGAACAGGGTCTCTGTCAGCTAGTTTATAAACTCTTAGGCCTTGCCTTGTTTGGGGAGCAGTTGCAGATTCCCCTCCTCACATTAAGAACAAAGTATCTTTTTAAAGCAAAAGCTTCTAAAGGATAGAAGGAAAATCTCACCCGTCGTCAGTTTTGCAGGCTCCTCTCTGTTGAAGGAATGCACAAATATTAGGGAAAGTTTCACAGCTATTGACAAATATCCACAAGGAATAAAAAGATGCTGTTGTTGGGCTGAGTTTAGGGGGCGGGGCGGGGCGGGGCGGGGCGGGGGGGCGGGGGTTTGTGTCTCAATTAAATCATTGTTCCTATCTCCAAAAACAGGGAAATGAGTTTAATGAATATTCATCGCTTCTTCAAAAGCTGGCAGAGGAAGGGGCAGCCAAGGGACGGGTGTCTTAGGATTTCTTCTCTTGTAAACCTCTTTCCTGTCTCAACCCTTGAATTCCGTGGCAGTAGCCAAAGAATCATGGTAAGCAGTGAGCGATGTGGGGGAAGTGTGTTTGTGTTCATGTGTGCTGTTTCCTGTCTGGATAAGTACCCTTGATGCTCCACTATACTTTTCTGTAGGACAGAAAAAATCTCCATGTGATGGCCAAATTTCCTTTTACATCCCATTTTATAGACGAAATAATTGCGCTCCTCAAGGGCGTCAGGCCAGTGCTTGACACCAGAGCTGCCCCACAAAATGCCATCCCACAGTTCATTCTTTCTCTTTTCTCACTACCATCTACTCATAAGCTTGCCATCCCAAGCAGAGCTCCGTCCTCTAAATCCATTGCAGGAAATGGGGTGTGACCCTGGTTGGAATTGCACTGTAATGTGTAACATAACATAGCCTGATTTTGAAGATAAGAGTATGAAGAGCTTTGTTACACTAGCTTAACAGTTAAAATGTTTTAAAATGGCGGTGGGGAATAACTCAGCTTGGCAGCGAGAGGTAGACTAGCGGAGGGATCTTTAGAACAACTATACCAGAAAATGGCTTGAAACGTTCTACAGAGAATGCCAGAAGACCAAAATGTATTAAAATATTTTATAGGTTTTTGGTAAGAACATTCATCCAGTGAGATTTGGAAAAGCTTACACACAGTTGTTAAGAGATATAAGCAGGGAGGAAAAATTGGTTTGGATGAAAGATTAGGAGGGGAGCAGCGGGGACTTATACGTTACCTTGGTTCAGATGAGAGAGCGAGCACCAGCTTAGAACTTGGGGTGCACTGTGCTTTTATACCCTATAGCATAGTCTGGGGTGGGAGCAAGGAGCTCTCTTCCTGGAGTTCTTGGGTTTCCATTGTAACCCTGGCCTTCATCCCCTGCCATATGAAATATTGGATTTTCATATTACTCCTTGCACTGTGTGCTACAAAATGCCAATTTCTACATTTGTATGTGTAGGTAGCAGATTGTCCATCTAAAAACAGGCCAAAGGCAAAAGGTCTGTTTGCAAAACTAAATCAATGCATGAGTTACTCCAGGCAATAGAATCTGGAAGCCTCATTGACCATGGGCATATCTTGATTACCACACCCCGCTAAGCAGTTGTGATACAATGGATTCCAGAGAATTCCCTGGTACTAGACATTATATCTGATGTGCTTTTGAGAAACCATTTCCTCAAACAATTGCTCCTTTCCTGCATTTCTTCTACCTCTAGATACGATCTCCCTAACCATCAATCCCTTCCAGATCCAATCAAAGTCTCAGCCAAATTGAATACCTGAGCAGGAACTCTAAGGATAAAGCCTTTCAGAGCTTCCAATGTAATCACAGAACAATTGGTTCTGCTGTCTTGGCATTTAGAAGACAATAGATGAGCCAATTATTAGCTCAGCCCAGCAAATCCCAGCATGGAAACCCAGAAAATCCAGGAATAGAAACTTACTTTAAAATACAGGAATAGAAACTTACTAGCTCCCGCCCCAAACTGCTTACAGAGGTATAAAAATACAGTGCACCCCAAGTTCCACGTTCTTAATGCTGCTGAGGCTGGCTCTTTACTCTAGCGCTAGCGAGCTTGCTGGTCTGCTCCAGCTTCTTATTAGAAGTTGGTTCTTAATGCTGCCTCATGTTCTCAATGCTGGCTCTCAATGCTGGCTCAAGCCCTCCAAGCTGGCTTCAGCTGCTGCTGGCTCCAGCTGCTGCTGCCCCGCACTCTCCATGCTGCCATAGGAATCGCTGCCTTCTTCCAGACTTCTTCAGCTGAATTTAGGTAACGTATAAGTCCACTGCTCCCCCTCCTACTCTATCATCCAAACCTATCCTTTTCCTCCCTGCTTATATCACTTAGGAACTATGTGTATGCTTCTCCATGTCTTACTGTGTGATTGTTTGCAACCAAAATTTATATAAAAATACTAGCGGGGCCCAGCCACCCGTTGCTGTGGCTTATTGTGGTGCAATGGGAAAGGAACAGTAGCAGCGAATCAATTGCAGAGGCCAGCAGTACGTGCTCATGCGATGTCATTGATGTGTGTGCCCGCATTCCTTGGGGGGGGGATGGAAAGGCACCCCTCCCACACATCTAGGCTGGCTGGTCATGATCCTTTACCTGGGAGTAAGTTTGGTAAGTGGCAATGGGTGTTGCTTCTGAGGAAACTCCTCTGAGGGGGCGCTGATGCAGCCATTCAAAGTATGTCACAGTTGCTGTACCAAGCTTACTCCTGAGTAATGCGTGCCTGGTTTTCTTAACTGTAACCGCAGTATTCAGGGAATCTAGGGTACCTGGCCCCTCCCCCCTGTCCCTTGCATGTCGCCCCTCACTCTCTTCCCTCCTTCACTTCTCTTCCTTTGCATGCCACCCCTCCCCCTCCTTCCCTTCCCTTTTCCTCCGCTAGGGTGGGTGGGTTATATCAAGATGCTGGGCCCCCTGCCTCCCCTCCCTTGCATGCCACCCCTCACTATCTCCCCTCTCTCATTTTTCTTCCCTTGCATGCCACCCCTCACTCTCTCCCCTCTCTCATTTCTCTTCCCTTCCATGCCTCCCCCTCCGTCCCTCTCCCTCCCTTCCCTCTCCCTCGTGTGTGTGTGTGTGTGTGTATGTGTTTCACTTCCACTCGAGTTACTGCCTATGTACTGTTTTCACTGCTCATATCTGGCCGTCTGAGTGAACATTCTAAGCAGCACGAACATTCTAAGGGTGACAGTTACACACAGGCAGCTGCATGTCCTTCATCAGGGAGCGCCAGGATAAAGGCATTTTACCTGGGCCAGGTGTGAAATGTCAGGTATGTCAACATCTAAAAACACTCTCACCTGGCTGACTATAGTGGCTGGGAATTTTCAGAGGAATTGGCCCAGCAGTTACTGAGGTATACTGTCATCAACAAAAACACTGTTAGCTTTTTATATATAGAGATTTAAACTGCAATTTAGTCTTTTGTGAATTCTCTGTGGATACGTTTCAAGCCGCTTCTGGTATAGTTGTCTAAAAAGATCCCTTCCCAGCCTACCTGTTGCATTGCCAAGCCGAGCAATTCCCCATTGCTATATAAAAATAAGTTTGTATACTGAAGCTGGGTAACACCATGCAGGGATCGCTGGGTTGAGCTAATTAGCATCTTACCTATTGATTTCTAAATGTCAGGACAGTAGAACCAATTGTCTTGTGATTAAATCAGGGGTAGCCTCAATGGCTTGGGCAGAATTTCTTTTTAAGAGTCTCTGTCCAAGTATGTCATGTAGATTTGGCTGAGGTTTGAGTTGATCAGGGAAGGAGTAATTGTAAAGGAGTTGGTTGCTAAAAGCAGTGAGATGCAATCCTTATGGCAGGGAGTTTCCTAGATCCTTTGTATTGTAGCAACCTTGGCAGGGTGTGGTATTCAAACATATGTCCATGAGGCTTCCAGTCTCTGCTGACTGGATTAACCCTTTCAGTGATTTAATTTTGCTGACAGGCCTTTTTGTATGCTTGATCTGTTTCTGATTTGGACACTCTGCTACACACATGGCTGCTGACATTTGCCAGTATATATTACATGAACAAGAAAAATCACATTAAATCCATTATTTAATAAAGTGGGGTAAAAAGGGTAGGGCAACAGCTTTCAGAGTCAGATGGTCTGACCTTTTAACAATCCTATTTTCTGCCAATAGCAACCAGTTACCATGGAAGGCCTGTAGAAGGTTCAGAGGTCAAGGTTCTCCTGCCCTATAATTGGATTATAAAATTACACTGTCTCCAAATATGGAGGTCCCATGTAGCCCTTCTGGATAACAGCCACAGATGGCTCTGTCCTCCCTGAATTTGTTGCCACCTTTTTGAAATCTTGTAGGGAACATGGGTTAAATGTAGAATTTGCTGTCTCATTTTTCCAGAGCTGTACCAAAATACAGAGAAGGGTGAATTAATATCCGATAGATGACAGTCACTCTGAAAACTGGTCAGCAAAGTTTGATGTTTATTAAAGGGCCAGTAGCATGCTTGTCATTAGGAGGCAGAGCTGTGTTGGGTTTGTTTTTGGGGAAGAATGTATTCATGTCTGTCCCTGGGTTTTGAACACACTGAATCCATGAAACTGCCAACTAGTGAGTCAGACCTGGGCCTCTGTTGTCTGCAGAGGCATATCTAGGGAAAATGTAGCCTGGGGCAAAATCTGAGTTTTCTGCCCCATCCCATTTGGCGGCCACCCGCCCTCACCACAACCAAATAATGAGGTAAAGGCCCCCACTTCAATTTTCTCCTGGGTTCAAAACTGGCCCATGAGCTGATATTCAGGGATTGTGGAGATCTGTGTTAAAATTGCTGCTCAACTTTGAACACAGTAGGTGGCCTTGGGAATGCCCAGTTTCAACCTCAGTTACCTCATCTTAAAAATGGATATAGTCAGTGGTGGGATTCAGCTGGTTCACACCACTTCGGCAGAACTGGTTGTTAAAATGGTGCTTATAAACAATAAATTATTTGAATCCCACCACCGGAACTGGTTGTTAAATTATTTGAATCCCACCACTGGGTATAATTTGGGTGCATAGCAGAATCCTGCAGGAAGATGGAACAAACCCAGAGCATAGTGCTGGGGACAAAATTTATCTTTCTGGGAATATCAGTTCTCATTTAACCCCAACCCCCCCCCCCCCCTACAATTTATATCCCTTTCAGATGGGGAAAGAAATTAATGTCTTCCTGGTTGTGGTGGGTTTTCCAGGCTGTGTGGCCGTGGTCTGGTGGATTTTGTTCCTAATGTTTTGCCTACATCTGTGGCTGGCATTTTCAGAGGTGTGTCACAGAGGGAAGTCTGTTACACACTGTGTCCAGAGAGAAGGGAATAGTTAGTTGGGTATATATTGTCCATGTCCCAGGGTGGAGAATCAATCAGTAAGTGTTTGGGTGGAACTTGCTACGCAAAGATGAGGTTGATAGTATTGTATTGTGGGTGTGGTTTATCACTCCAGGGAGTGATTCACATTTTCATGCCCTGCAGCAGCAGCAGTATTGGTGAATGCAAATCCTGTGCTTGGGTGGAGTCCATTGTTCATGAACTTAGCATGTCCTTGGGGTTTGCTTTTGGTGTTTTTCAGTACTGGTAGCCAAGCTTTGTTAATTCTCAGAGTCTCTTCTTTCCTGTTGAAGTTGTCTTGGTGTTTGTGAATTTCAATGGCCTCCTGGCCTCCCTGTGCAGTCTGACATAGTAATCTTCTGAATTGTCCAGAATTTCAGTGTTTTCAAATAAAATGTTATGTCTAGTTTTGTTTAGGACATGTTCTGCAACTGCAGATTTTTCAGGATGGTTAAGCTGACAGTGTCTTTCGTGCTCCTGCAGCTGTGGAAAAATCTACATAGGAACCACAAAACGCAGCATTCAGAGTCATATTAAGGAGCACGAAAGAGGTATGTCTTCCATTGTTTCGCATACCTTACTTTCAAACACATTTTTCAATCATAGCAGTCCTCAACCATTTCAAAGTTTTTCTACCACAGGTTTACTAGCATATAGTGAGTTTAGTGGTGGTGATATGGGAAAGTATCTTACACACAGCTGGAATGTAAGCACCTGCAAACTAAAATTCCAAGTTAAATCTTAAATTAATGGGTAGATTTTAGCATAGTGTATATTGGGAAACAAGTTCCAATGAAAATAAGTGGTATTTGCAGCTTTGACAATATTTCTGCCCTTATCCATCCAACATTTCCAAGAGATATAGCTTAAAACTTTGGAGGGGACCCAGATATGTGTTTCTGAATGGATTCCAGGCAAATGGCCTAGGAGCATGATTTCTCATGAAAAGCCACCCCTGATTACTATTGCTGAGGAAGATAGGATTTGGGGAAGGCATTTCAAGCTGTCATGTAAGGGGGAGGCTAGAAAGTTACATTCCCCAGAAATAATCCCTGTGCCCATGGAAACGTTACCTGAGCCATTGAATTCTCTTCCAGATGTGAGATGGAGGTAGATATACTAAGGGATTTTTTGGGTTGTTTCCCAATATTACTCCTAACCTTACAGAAGTAAGCTAAACTACAGAAGTAACCTTACAAAAGTAAGCTTATTTAGCTTACTAGTAACTTTACTAAAGTGTATTGAAATAGGTTTTCTTTGAACCCTTTGTCTTGCTTTGTCTACTAACTGAATCAAACTATTTTGAAAATTACCTCCAAAAAAATTAAAGAAAATTATTTTACAAACAAGTAATTTAGGCGGAAAGGGTGCTCAGCCATCTTCTTTTCATCATGAAAGCCGTCTGAAGCACAGACAATATAACTGAGCTTGTGTAGTTACAGTGTCAGATCCAGGCAAATTTCAGCTAATGGGAAATGGGGCAGTTTGGGAAGATTGTCCCCAACTTCTGGGAGATCCTTATGGAATGCAGTGAAGAAGGGGAGACCAGTGGGGGCAGTGGGGGCTTCTTGCATGTTCTAAGCTGCAGAATGAAGTCTCAGCTCCCTTCTTAGGACTTACATGGACAGTTGACTTTTTTCCAGCTATCCATCAGTGCTGAGACTTCAGATTAAAAATAATTTTAATTCTTAAATTGTTCTGAAATTTCATATTAGCTTATGGCAATGCATACCTCAAAAGCTATATTTGGAACTTAAACACATTACCACACTGTACCAGGGACAATATCGCTCCTTCTATGGTGCATAAAAGAAAGAGATGACATTTATTTCAAGAGTGTCCTTATCTGTGAGCCACATTTGATTCTAAGGCCTAATTCTCCATAAATCTATACCTGGACATCAGATTCTGTCTTGCAAAACCTTTCACACACATATCAGACTCAGTACTATGAAGAAGGGTTCTGGGCTGGCCTTCTTCCTGACCTTTTGTTTTTTGTATGCAGATAAACTCTTAGTAGGGAGATGCACTCTGTCAGGTGAACCCCATCTGAACGCTGAAGTGATACGACTAATTTTGCTGTCTTGCTCTCCCAAGAGTTTGCTGCATTTTATATCCAGCATTAGGTGTATGCTTAAAAATGTGATGGGCAAGGTGACCTTGTGGTCTTATTTCTCCATTATTTTGTTTGCAGCCTAAATATTAGTCATTTGAGAACAAAGTGACCACTTGATGGCAGCAAAATGTAGCAATAGAAGTGCTGGATTGTTGTTTGAGCAAAGTCACTTCTTTTGAGAGAGGCGGCCAACATCTTCCAGCACTTTATCACTGTTTAACCTGGGGAAAAACAGGCACTGTTAACGGGCCTGGCTGACTAGCAACTGTCTTCAGTTCCGAGCTCAGATCCATTCATACCATAACTCTGGAAGAAAAAACTTCACACTCAGGCACATTTTCCAGGAATACAATTTTTTCCAGGCATGTCAGTTCCCCATTGTAAGATGGCAATAAGAAAATCATGCTCTTCAATAAGAGTTGTGTTTTGTCCTTTTCATCTCCTTCGGAATGTATCCAATATTTAACGCGTCATGATTGGTTTACAAGAGCCAGTGTGGTGTAGTAGTTGGCAGCAGGTGGACCGGATTTGAATCCGCACTCCTCTATATGAGTGGTGGAGTCTCATCTGGTGAACCAGATTTACTTTTGCACTCTTACATTCCAGCTGGGTGACCTTGGGCTAATCACAGTTCTTTGGAACTCTCTCAGCCTCATCTGGTCTCTGCTGTGGGGAGAGGAAGGAAGAGGAGTTGGAGTAAGCCTCTTTGTCTCCTTACCGAAGAGAAATGGGGGGTATAAGTCTCCTCCTCCTCCTGGTTTCTTAATTATGATAGATTTGCTAAAATGTTTCTTGGTTCCGTGTTGTCTATATTTGCTTACCAACCTTATATGTTTGGTAGGAATACAAACCAGAACCTTTTCAACTATGACTTAATTCTATGAAAATGTCCTGGCAGCTTCTTCCTTAAAAGATATTAAACAAATGTTTTAAATATTTTTAAATGTTGGACTTTTTATTAACTGTAGTACTAACAGTTTTCCTTGCCTGATCTCTTCATATCTCGAAGCTATGCAGGATCTGGCCTGGTTAGTATTTGGATTGGGAATACAAAGAGGTAGGCAACAGCAAACCTCTGAACATTTCTTGCCCTGTGGGGTTGCCATAAGTTGGCTGTGACTTAACAATAAAACAAAAGCCAAACAGGTTTATTTGGGTCTGGTTGACTGGAAGCTTTTCTTCCTGTCTGACTACATTTCACTATATGGAGCTGTCTTTCAGAAAGAATTTCTGCAAAATGGACATGCTGCAGTCTTGTTTGAATTTGCAAACAAATGGCTGCCTTCAAACTGGGTGCCATGTGCCATGTTCATCTGGAAGAGCAAACATGAAGAAAAAATCCAAGGAGCCTTCCTGCAATGCTCAGGTCTATACCTGAGCATTGCAGGAAAGCTCCTTGGATTTTTTCTTCATGTCCATTTTGGCCGTTTCCATTTTCCTCACTACTTAGAAAGCAGTCCTTAAGATTCTGAGAAGGCAGATGGAGTATCAGGGAAGTTGACTGCATGCTCTCATGTCACCATTCATTATGGTGTGGAGCAGAGAAGAGTTTCTTGACAAGGGCTGGGAAAATCAATAGGCCTTTAATGGGAAAAAGCTTTTTGTATTGCAAGCCTTCATTGCATGAGATGAGATGTCATTAGCTTTCATGGAGAAACTGCCCGCTCTCTGTTCTTAAAGTGCCTTGCAGTGAGCCTACATGAACCAAAGTAACATGGCTCAAGCCATGGAAAAGGATATTTGGTGAATGCACTATTTCAGTGCAAATGGGAGCTGGTAGGTCTGGAGGTAGGGTTTATCATAGACTGACAGTGTTTCTCAAGGATGCTCACTGCCTGTTTAACCTCCATAGCATCTCAAGAGTTGATGATACAAAAGCTCCTATTTTCCTCCCATCTACACTAATACTGTAGAATGCCAGATCAGTGAAACACAAAACGTCACATTTCTATGAGATGTTGCTGTAAGAAGAAATCTTGCATTACAGAAAGATGGCTGGAAGAAAAGAACATAAGAACATAAGAACTAGCCTGCTGGATCAGACCAGAGTCCATCTAGTCCAGCACTCTGCTACTTGCAGTGGCCCACCAGGTGCCTTTGGGAGCTCACATGCAGGAGGTGAAAGCAATGGCCTTCTGCTGCTGCTGCTGCTCCTGAGCACCTGGTCTGCTAAGGCATTTACAATCTGAGATCAAGGAGGATCAAGATTGGGAGCCATAAATTGACTTCTCCTCCATAAATCTGTCCAAGCCCCTTTTAAAGCTATCCAGGTTAGTGGCCATCACCACCTCCTGTGGCAGCATATTCCAAACACCAATCACACGTTGTGTGAAGAAGTGTTTCCTTTTATTAGTCCTAATTCTTCCCCTTAGCATTTTCAGTGAACGCCCCCCTGGCTCTAGTATTGTGAGAAAGAGAGAAAAATTTCTCTCTGTCAACATTTTCTACCCCATGCATAATTTTATAGACTTCAGTCATATCCCCCCTCAGACGCCTCCTCTCCAAACTAAAGAGTCCCAAATGCTGCAGCCTCTCCTCATAAGGAAGGTGCTCCAATCCTTCAATTCAATGTCCCAACTAACACCTCCTGATTATTCTATCCTCCATGCAACTGGCTGAAGTGGAGGTGTAGCTATTATCTCCTATGAGTCCGTCCACAGACTTCCAGTGTAACTATTGCTGGCATTGATGACATGCTCCTTAAACTAGGGACTAATAGCAGATCAGGCATTCTTCTTGTCTACCAGCCACTTAGTTCCCAAGTTGGCACTCTTTATGAGGTGGCAGAAGTACTGTCAGATGTGGAATTGAAGACTTCTAGACTGACCATTCTGGGCCATTATCAATATGCTAAATTACCTCATCAGGACCAGCCCAGGATTTCATAGCTTGGTTAACAGTGTCAGACTCTCGAACCGGGAAATAACAGAGATCGTAGGAAAGTCCAAAAGCAGTTTACTCTAGGTGAGGCGAAGAGTAACAGTGTAAAGCAGGATCTGAGCTAGAGAGCTCAGATCCAGGATTTATATCTTTTAATCCCCCCCGTTTCGCCCCACACCAAATGTCCATTACAGTTTCTACTACAAAGCTACAAAGGACCTGGGAACCTTTCACACCTCTTTGAAGATGGGCTGGCGCCAGGAGATTGCTAACAGGAGATTGCTAGGAAGGGAAGAGGGAAACAGGAAAACAATTGCAAATCACACACAGCAAGACACCAAGACATCAGGCATGGTCCTGACATTCCGCCCCCCTTAAGACCTCCCCCCCGTTTCGGCCGATTGGGGTAAGCACGGTGAAATGCCTTCACCAAGTGAGGGGCTCAGACATGTACGGAATCGATCCATTCATTGTCCCCAGCCGGGAAATGGGTCCAAGCGATCAAATACTGTAGCCGGCCACAATGCACCAGGGAATCTAACACCTCTTTCACCTCATGGTGAGGCTCGCCCCTCCCCGTAACAGGGGCGGGTGCCACTGGATGGGGGTGCCAGTCATCCGAGGGAGGCGCCTTCTTGAGGAGGCTGCAATAAAAAACAGGATGTACAGACTTCAAGTTTTTAGGCAACTGTAACTCGGCCAATATAAGGTCCAATATATTTTTCCCCAGTTTTCTACACCCCTGCAGACCCTGCAAGTTCTTGGTGGACAAATACATCCAATCCCCAACTGCAAGGGTGAACGGCTTCCATTTCTTATCAGCCTGCCGCTTGTAACCCTGCTTAGCCTTCTCCAGGGCTAACCACATCGGGCCCTACGCTTGCCGGATGGTCTGCACCCATTCCTGCAGTTCCAGGGGCCCCTGCTGGACCTCCCCCAGGAAAGGAAATGGCTTAGCCGACTGTCCTGAAAAAACCTCAAAGGGTTTTTTTCCCCATGCTGCTATGCACTGTGTTGTTGTATGCAAACTCAGCGAAAAGCAGCAGGTCAACCCAATTGTCCGGATGGAAATTAATGTAGGACCGTAAATATTGTTCGAGTTGCGTTTGTACGTTCGCTCTGACCATTGGTCGCCACATGAAACGCCGAGGACAGAGCCTGTTCGGTGCCCAGCAGCTTCAGAAAGTGCTGTCAGAACTGCGAAATAAACTGTCCGCCATGGTCTGATACGATCTTATCAGGGGCAGCAGGGAGCCAGTAGACGTGGGTCACAAACAGATGAGCCAACTTGCTCGCTGTCAGCAACGATACGCAAGGGACAAAGTGTGCCTGCTTCGAAAACAAGTCCACGACCATCCAGATCACCGACTTCCCTCTGCTGGAAGGGAGATTGGTAATGAAATACATGGAGATCACCTTCCAGGATGGGGAGGGTGCTGGCAGGGGCTGGATGTGGCCAGGCACCTTCCCTTGAGCCCTCTTGGCCATCGCACATGTGGGGCAACCTTTAACATAAGCCAAGCAATTTGACTTCCTGGAGAGAAAATGCAGCATGAAGTTGAAATGGGAGAAAAAGTCAGCCCAACGAAGCTGCTTGGTGGACAACTTCCCCGGAGCATGAAGCACCGCCAAATTCCTATGGTCAGTCCACACCTCAAAAGGAAAGGCCGTGCCCTCCAGCCAGTGTCACCAGGCAGTCAAAGCGCACTTGATTCCCCCGTCTCCTTGTCCCCAACTGTCCAGTGATGCTCTGCCCCAAAAAACTTGCGGGAGAGATAGGCACAGGGATACAACCTCTCATCTCCCCACTTCTGTAGTAGGGCAGTGCCCATAGCCTTGTCCGAAGCATCAACATGCACAATAAAGGGCTTGGAAGGGTCACCATGGCGCAGGATAGGTTCTGACATGAAGGCGCGCTTAAGCGACTGGAAGGTCAGCCTCAAGACTCTGGAAGACCACGGCAGCAGAACCGGTTATTATTGCCACTGGCCCCTTCTCCCTTCCGGCGCGCTAGGCAAATCAGTGAGGGGGCGCAGCAAATCAGCCGAGCAAAGTTAGTGATAAAGTCCCGATAGAAATTGGCAGAGCCCAGGAACGACTGCAACTGATGCCTGATTCGGGGCTCCTGCCACTGCAACACATCCTGCACCTTACCCGGATCTCCAACCCTTGGCTGGAGATCCGGTAACCCAGAAAGTCCAGCTGCTCCTTATGAAAGTCACATTTGGAAAGTTTAATGAACAAGTCATTGTCGAGGAGCCGCTGTAGCACAGCCCGCACAGTCTTAACGTGCTCCTCCTCCATCTGGGAGTAAATAAGGACACCATCCAAATACACCACCACCCCCTTGAACAGAAAATCCTGGAGAACCTCATTTATCAAACACATGAAAGTCCCGGGAGCCCCAGATAACCCGAATGGGAGGATGTGGTAGGCAAACTGGCCCATCCTAATGTTGAAAGCCGTTAGGTGCTCGTTCCCCTTGGTGATCCGCACCCGATAGTAGGCTTCTCGCAAATCCAACTTAGTGAAAACTTTGCCTATCCCCAGACAACTCAGTAAGTCCATGATCAGCGATAACGGATATTTGTTGCATGCGGAGACTGCATTCCGTCCCCGATAGTCAGTACACAGCCAAAGGGAGCCATCCTTCTTCCGCACAAACAGTATGGGAGCAGCAAAATCACTGGTTACCCTTTTAATGAAACCGCGTTTCAAGTTTTTGTCCAAAAACTGGGCTTCCGACGGGTTCATGGGGTAGAGATGACTTTTCGGGAGCTTAGAACCAGGCAGTAGTTCAATCTTACAGTCAGTCTTATGGTGGGGCAGCAGTTTGTCACACTCCGTTTCCTCGAACTCCCTCTGAAGGTCCCGGTAGTGTTGAGGGATGGCCGAGACGTCCAGCATGCTCCCAGCCACCTCGTGGGAGTCCCCCGCCTGCAGCAACAGAGGACCGGACATATGGTCGCTGCAAGGGGGGTCAACAAATTGGATAGAGTTGATTGAAAAGTGGCGGCGGGACTTCCGGTGGAGAGTGAATGGGGCAACATACGCTCGTTCTAAGCGCTACAAAGCCTTGCTATTCTCTTTCTTTTGCTGCTAATAGCCCATGAAATATACCTTCCTTTGAAGGGGGCTTTATCAGCGATTAAAGACCATTGTATGGGCACTGTGACTGACTTTCCGAATGAACTGTGAGGGAAGAAAGAATCGGTGTCTATCGTGGCCGTTATTGGGAGATAACAAGGGAGACGAAGCCCAACCCTCCACTGTGCCTTCTCTTCTCCGACTTTCGGAGGAAAGATATAGCTCTAACGAACAGGCATAAGAAAGCTGATGAGGTTAGAGACGAAAGGCATCTTCCTTACGAGCGGAAAAGAACTCTACAACTTACTAAAAGAGAGACTTCACAAGACGGTTTGAAGGCGAGACGGAAATACGAGAGACGAACGAAAGGGACCGCCGGGCAGTAAGGTCCGATTTCGCGTCCCGCCTTGAGAAAAAGAGAACGTACAGAACCTTTTAACGTCTTAGGGGGTGGTTTGGCAGAAGTAATGACATACCCCTATTCCTAAAAGTGTGGGAGAGAATTGGACAGATTGGACTATTAAGTAATCGACACTACCACTTTAAAACTAATTAGCGGGTTACAGACAACCAAAACAAAGTATACAATCACTTCCGGCTGGGGAGAGGAAGACAAATGACAGAAAGAGTAACTCCTAGACAGTCAGGAAGTGCAAGATGAGAATGTGATTACAATAACGCAACGGACCTGTGCGGAAAGTTTTGAGTGGTGAGCCAGGGAATCCACAAAACAAAAATATTTTTTAAAGTTAAGAGTAGAGTTTCCTATTGTTTTGTTGTTGACAAAGGCTTTGTCTAGTAGGTTTTCTTTTTTTTAATGGACTGTTTTCTTGAAATTTATTATTAGTGAGCTGTGGAAAGACATTTGGGAATTTATAAGAGACTTAATTCTTAATGGCCACAAGAAAGACAAAAACTAATGGCAATGGAATTGTAGCCACAGAAACAAGAACACCAGAAAAGACAACCACAGATCCTAAAATGGAACATCTTATAGATCTAATAACAACTTTTCAGAAAGATACTAAAGAAAAACTTGATACTGATGCACAAAAAAGATTCAGTAAAGTAGACAAAGATACTAAGGACAGATTCAACAAAATATATATGGAACTCCAAGACATGAAAACGGAAATTAACCAGATCAAACAAATGGAGAGCTCTATAGGCCAAATTGAAGAGACTAAAAAACAACCAAGACCAACTAGAGATAATGAACAACAAATATGAGATCTTACAGAAACAGGTGGAAGGATACCAAAACACCATTGCATTGATGGACTTAAAACAAAAAGAAAAAAAATGTTGCATATAAGAGGACTTAAAGAAGAAAAGGGAGAAGACCTGCCCCTCAAATTAGCACCTATACTGGCTGAAATATGGAAAATGGAGGAAAAAGATACATACAAGGAATACGACCGTTTGTACAGGATTAATTCAAGATATGCCAGTCATAACAAACTAATGAGAGACGTGTTAAACTGTGTAAGAAAGTCCATGAGGGATGAAATACTCCATTTTCATTCAAAAAATCAACTAAAATATGAGGGGAAAAACTTGACGATACTAAAAGAGGTCCCAAATTATATTTTAAGGAAAAGGAAAGACTACCAGTTTCTGGTTGATGTTTTGAGAAGAAACCAAATTGTATTTAGATGGGAATTGTTAGATGGCCTATCATTTACCTTTCAGGAGACAAGAGTTCTCATTAACTCGGTGGAGAAAGCGCAAAACTTTCTGGAAACTCACAAACTTAATTTATTATGAATATAAGGTCACAGGTCCGGGTAAGCCTTATTAATTAATTTATTATTTGAGAATTTACTATGAAGGCAGAATGTACCAGGGAGTTTTTTCTGAGGGAGTCCCCCCCCCCAAATATGCACACTTGCAGTTGCTTACCAGATTTATTCAAAATTATTCCAAAAGGAGAGTTTTTTCTTCATTCAGTCTGGTAACTGCAAAGAGCAGACAGAGCCGTGGAAGAATTAACACCATTTAGCTGCCATGTCTGGAATATAGGCCAAACTGTGATAGGTGACAGCGGACCCCATGATTCCTTGCTTTTGCCATTTTTGCATATGCATAAAAAGTGAACTTTTTTCAAAATGTATGAAGGCAGAATCAACCAACTTCAGTTGGGATCAAACTCAGGTCATGAGCAGGGCTTTGACTATAGTACTGCAGCTGACCACTCTTTGCCATAGGGTTCCTACTAACTGATGAACTGCCTATAATTGTATCCAAGTTCTATTGTTGACAAAAAACTGTCTCTCAATGTGGTTATATTCTCTTAGGAATATGAGGATGTCCCAATCCTTTTTCTTACCATTGTTAAGTATACTTCCTAAGTAGATACTGGGTACTTAGTTATGCACAGCTGTGATAGCTTTCAGATTGGCTTGTGCTAACATAACTCCAGCAGCAGCCTGTATTTTTTGAGAGGAAAGATGTCTTCAGTCTGCCAAGCTGGCAAATCTACGAACACCAAAAAACCCAGGTTTTTGCCAGTGATTAGCTCCATTCCATTATTCTAATATAGGTTTGTTCAGATTCATTCTTTCTTTCCAGATTGACTCTACACTCAGGTTGGTGTATTGCACAGAGTTGGGAGCTAGGCTGGGAAGAGTTTGGTCACTTAGTTGATAAATTTGGTTGACCTACCCTCAGATATCTGGGGGGAGGGGAGTAGTCCCATTTTCTGCAGTCTTTGGCTTCTTAGGAGAAAGACAGGATACAAATATTATGGTAACTATGAACAGATCCAGTTTCTCTTTGCTGTAAATTCATTTGGTGCATAAAAATTCAACATCAAGTACAGACAACCTCATTTTCAAACACCTTTTGTGTTAAATGAGAAACTGGAGCGCTGTGTTTTCTGCAGTGATATTTGCCCAGATTGATAATGTGTTCTTCAACTTCCTCATTAGAGAATTATATACAGCACAGATTTGGTCTCTGTTACATATATGTCAAAATATTTGATGTAGTCTGAGCACTGATTTACCTGGGCTAAACAACAACTTTAATCAATTTCATTTTCTTCCAAGTGTTATAATCACAACCTTTGATTTTGGGATGTTCAGCTTATATCCAGACACTTTATGGTACAAGCCTAACACTTGTCTTACTTTGTTACATGATGAAGTTATATTCTTCACAAAAAGAACTGTATCATCTGCATATAGACCAATTTTAAATGTTAATAAAAATGTTAATAAATTTTGATAGAAGGCCCTCAGTCTCAGGAATACCTCTAATACAGAGGCTTAAAGGTTCTAATGCAAAAAGAAACAACAATCCTAATCTGAAAAAAAGTCAGAGAATACCTACTTGTCAGGGTGCTCTTGTTGGGAGGGGAAAATGTCTGGGGATGCTTTCGCTTTTGCAGGTGCCTTGCTATCTACTGGCTCTGGCCTTGAAGTTCCACTGCTGGGAAGGGCCTCCAGGCTGGACACTCCTGACTCTTTCTGTTCCCGTGTGTGTGTGCGTGTGTGTGTGTGGGGGAATTATGCTATCCATATTATCAGCTGCTTGGTGCCTTTTCCCAAGAACTGTCTTCCTCTATCTGTCATGTCTTCAATAAAATCCTTGAAAACCTACAAGTATTTTGTTGTCTGAGAGGGGGACTAACACTACTGTATGCAGTATCTACAAGCGAACTTTAAAACAGGCTACCATGAATTAGCTCTTTTTAGCACAAAGAAATATAAAGGTTATTTTCATCTTATATTTCTTAGCATCATCAATTAGATTAAGACCTTACTTATCAATTTGTGACCAGAACTAAATCTAGATCAGCACATATGATTGATCAGCACAATACAATAAAATTCAATCTGATTGCTAGGGCAGTAGTTATATTTTATAGTCATAATTCAACAATGATCTGGGGCAGCATGAACCCAGAGCACATTAATCTTTCCCCCCTTTTAATATATCTGTTCTTTTAGTAGCTGTCCATGACTGAGAATTTTTAAAAACTCATTTATCTTATTTATTGCTTTATACAAGAGAATGCATAATTTCCAAGAGAAGGTCTTATACAATTCTGGGGTTAACCCATCTAACTCAGAAGGTCTGTCATTTTTAGGTCTTTTAATCACCATGAGAACAGTCCGGAGAGTAATATTTTCAGCTGACAGGTTATCTGCCTTGCAATGAGTGTACATTCTCTTTCGGACAGGGTTTCTCTTACTCAGATTTTCCTCAGCCCTGAACTCGAGGTGCCACAAATATGATAAGCCCTGGGTTTCCAAGGTCAGGCAAAGTGTGCAGTTTTCCCTGCCACTGCAGGGAATGCAAACAGGGCAGTGTCTGATTGCCCTTTGGCTTTTCCACTCCTCTGCACCTCTTCCTGCCCACTCCATAATGGGCATTTCCAGGGGAACAATGAGCTTTAAAAATGTGTTTTACACCAACTTCTTATTGCAGGAGTGATAGAACATTGAAATGTCCTAAAAATGTTAAATAGACAGGAATTTTAGAGCCTGCAGTCAACCAGCCTTGCTGGGAGTGACCAATAAGTTGGGAGAGGTAATGGTGGTTCATCTCGGAGCAATCTGCAGCATCAACTTGCGTGTACACAGAGAAAAGTGGAGAGATCCCACTGTGGCACAAACTGAATTGGATTAAACAGGGCATGCAAAAAGGGCCTAAGTCTTGTGTTCACTACTTAAATTTTGGTATTTCTAACTTGTCTAGAAAGTAATCTATGTCATCTTGCTGAAGACTCTCAGAACAGTAAAAAATTCTATAAAATCCCCAAAACTCTTTGGTTGCATTCTATTGACATGTCATCATCTGTTATGAACTTTCTACTCAATGGTTCTCATGACCTTATTTGTGAAAATGTTGCAAGCTTTCTGAAGCATTACGTGACTAAGTGTAATTATTCTCTACAAAACAGTCATAGTTAATTTATTTCTCTATGTGTTTTATATATAGGGTCTGTATGTAGATACTTAATGCATATTTTAATGTATTTTATGGGTTCAGTTAAGGGATAAATGTTCCTCTTTTTTTAAATACTGTAATTTATAATGCCAATAAAGGCTTCTAAGTAAAGATGTTGAAATAAGGAACATTTCTATCCTGTAGTATGTTCCATGTACTAATTTACAGTAGATGTAACCTTATTCAGTAAGATGGAACTCACTCCAAACATAAATTAATTAAAAGAAAGTAAAGACACATGGAAAACTGGAAGTTAAGTTTCTTACCACTTTTCTTCCATATGCTTGTTTTGTCTTCACTGTTTTTCACAACTATGTTGAAATCACCTCCATTAATTATACTACCTTTTGAAAATGGGATCAAGACATCTTCCACTTTTCTGGAAAAGGTCTAATATTTAACATTTCAGGCATATTAAGTCCCAATAGTTGAAATTTCATTAGAGATATGTCTTCAAAAATCAATATCTGCTATAGAGATCTGATGAAGTTTCTTGAACAGAGGTAAATTTGTTTCTGATGTAAGCTTCAACTCTTTTAATTCTTTGACTCCTCAGATATATAGCACTTTCCCCCATTTTGAAGATTCCAACAGCTTAATTTGAGATTTTTAAATATGTGTTTCCTGAAGCGATATAATATCTGCATTTTCTTTAAGAAAACCTTTCTTTTTACAGGGCTCATTAAGCCCATTTACATTAACTGATATAATTTTCAGCTTCAAGCAATAATTTATGTTAATTAATCATACAAGAAATAAATATCCAGGACCTTATTTAATCTAAACTTATCTCTAGCTACCTATTATTCTGTATCAATATAATGTATCCTCTAATTACTAGCCTAATTTAGCCTATAAAAATAATGATTCTAGTCAATTATTCTTTCTGTCTAAATTAGATACAATTTACTCTCCATTTATATATACTAGCTTCATTAGCTCTTTTCCTCCCTTCATGGTTCTAACAGAATAGAGCTTCCCTCTATATTTGAAATGTAACCTAAAAAATGCCCCCATCTGTAGACAATTCTTTGTTTCTCACCATTCTGTGAAAGAAATTCTAGTCAAATAGGTTCTGTAAAGCTAGTGAAGAAGTAGTACTATTTTAAAGGATTATTCCAGAAAGTATATAACAGAACTTCCTTTATTCTAATGTTCTCAAATATTTCAGCTGTGTGAGTATAAGGTGCTGTCAAGTCAAATCTGGTATATGGTGAGCCCAGCAAGGGGCTTTCAAGACAAGTGAGAAGCAGAGCTGGTTTGCCATCATCTTTCTCTGAAGAGCTTTCCTTGGTGGTTTCTTTTCCAAGTTCTGACCCTGCTTAGCAGCTGAGATCTGATGAGATTGGACTAAACCAGGGGTAGGGAACCTGCGGCTCTCCAATTGGCCATGCTGACAGAGGCTGATGGGAATTGTAGTTCCTGAACATCTGGAGAGCTGCAGGTTCCCTACCCCTGGACTAAACCATGTCACCTGCCCTCCCAATATTACAAATATGTACGCAACTCTTTTTTTTGCCTTTTTATTTCATGATTAACTGAGAAAGTGGATCAACAACCACTGCCTCTGAGTCATCCAAACCCAAGACCCCTGTCTTCGAAGCACAATTTTAAATTATCTCCTTCAATCTTTTTTCTTGGCCCACTTCCCGTAATGCCACTTCTTTACCTTTGTTGACCACATTTTCTGCCTTATTTTCTTACCCTAATATTTTTCTCATTCTCCTGTATTAATATTATTACTAATCTGATATTAGCAGTTCCATTTTTGTACATTAATTAGCATAGGCTTAGAGTGCAGTCCTAAAGGGAGCTGAATGTGCTCAGGAAACCAACAGACATATGTTGGCATCTCTCTTGGGCCCTGGCACAGCCCTGTAGCAAACTGCTTGTTGGTGCAGCTGAGGTGGAGGCCCCTCCCTTGGTGTGGTTGTGGATGCTTCTGGGGTGTGTGACTATTCCATATAGCCACTCCCCTTGCAGGTTGCTTTAATAAAACTGCTCTTAATGTGGCAAAAATTTGCAGTTTAGTTCAGTTGATAAGGAAGCAGATGTTTCGATCCTTTTATTGACTGCCTGGTACTGCTACAATTAGCACTCAACCAAGTTAGAAATTTTTATTGTCTTTGTTTTGTTTGTATTTTGCTTTTGCCTTTATATTGGCTGATTCTGATTGTGACAAATGAAATGAGTTGGAAGAGGAAAGGAGGGAATTATCTTTTAAATGCCCTGAAGCAATCCATCTTTAAAAAACATAATTCTTCTGAAAATGGAAAGGCATGTCAAGAAGCATGGATGTAGGGCCGTGGTGGTGAACCTTTGGCACTCCAGATGTTATGGACTACAATTCCCATCAGCCCCTGCTAGCATGGCCAATTGGCCACCACTGATGTAGGGTGACTGCTTAAGATGGGGATGCTCCAGAGAACGTTCTGCTGTGTTGGATCACAAACACAAATAGAAAAAATCAACATGCAGTTCTTAGAAGGAAATTCCAATATCCATGGTTACTGACATAGCCACCATCCATGAGAGCAGCTTTGCACGGTAGAGGTCGAAATGCTGGAGTAATATCTGCTCCTCCCTCCTGATTTGCAGTTTGATTTGGGAAATCCCTCAGTCTTTGCCTGCTAATTGGCACCATGTGGCAGGGGGACAGAGGGGCTGCTGTGTTCCTGGCAGTGCAAGAACACTGCTCTGTGTGGCAGATGCTGCACCCATGCAGAGAAGCATGCTGGCCTTAACACCTTGAATTCTAACCTGGAAGGAACAGAGGCTGTGCATCTTCTTCGTAAGGCTTTGATGTGTCAGCATTTGTCAACTCCAGGTGTCATTCTGGCTCTTGGCAATAATGCAATCTGATGCAAATCTAGGCCAGAGGTGGTTTGGAAAGCACTTCTAGTTATATCTCACACATTCCACCACAATGAATAACGCAGCAGACATAAAGAGGGAAATATACAAACATTGCATACTTCAATAAAGCAGAATTTGCATACATTGAATATTTATAAATTTTAGCGAAGTATTTCTTTTCAGGCAGAGGGCAGTAGAATATAGGTTATGCCATGTTTTCCCTGTACCAGAAATGAAATGGTTACTTGACAGTGCAGGTTAAAATGCTAATTTTTAAACTGAAATCATTGAGGCAAAGTGAACCTTAAATAACGCTAAAGAGGAGTTTCCCTCCCTAACATGACTTGATGTGTGATCAGCAATAGGAGCATTAACTAGGAATCATTGGGAACCTCCCTGGAGACTTGCCCCTCATTAATGTGCATCCCCATTCAACATATTCTGAGTCTGTGTTTCCGTAACTGTGTCAGAGGATACTGCTGATGAAGATGAAATAGCAGATAGCAAGCAAGACAGGTCAGGAGCTGCCAGAGGCGTATGGGGGGAAGTGGTGCCTGGGGACAAAATGACCTCCGGGTGCCCCCCCATGGGTCATTGCATAACCTTTCCCTCTGGACATCCCTGCTGCCAGCTCCCTGTGCAGACCCCAGGAGGGTGGAGTAGAGGCATATCTGGGGAAAATGGAGCCCATGACATAATCTGAGTTTTCCATCCACCCTCACCCCCACCCCCGCTTCATTTTCCCTAGATACAGTGGAGGGGGAGAGAAATTAAGCCATCTTCTGATCTCATGGTGTGTCCAGGTAGACCTGGGTGTGTCCAGGTCTACCACTTGGGCAGGCAGCAAGGGGCCCAGGTCTACTGCTTGGGAAGGCTGGAAGGGGCCCATGTCTACGACTGGGCAGGCCAGAAGGGGTTGAGTCGGTGTGCTGGCATGGGCTCTGGCTCTGGAGGGAGCCTCCCTCGACCTGTGGTGCCCAACTTAAAGGGAGAATGTGGGGACACTAGTTTAAACAACATTGAAAGTGATGCTGTTTAGGGGTGGATTCTCCCCGCAAAAAAGCATCACTTTCAATGTTGTTTAAACTGGGGACCCCCATGTGACCAAAGGGAGGGGGTACCCAGGGACATTTGTCTCCCTATGTCCCCATGGCATATACACCCCTTGGATCTTCCCTCCAAGGGCCAACCAGAGTGCCTTTAAGGTACCACAAGGCTCTCTGCTGCTTTTGCGTCCACAGACTAATATGGTTGTGCAAGTTGCACATATGAACTTGCATGCACACATGATCCTTCAAAGGTCTTTCTGGTGACAGCTAAAATGCTATGTGAAGTTCAGTTCACAGAACTTCTCACTCTTCTCCATCTTCCTAGGTATAAAGTGGAAGGCCAGATATAACACAGGTCTCTCCTTCCAAGCTTGCTTTGTCCTAGGAGTCCGTTTTATATTATCCAGCACTTCTTTACTCCTAGCCCCAGGCAAAGTTGACCACATGATGTTTCTGTGAGTTAGGGACCATGTAAAGGAACTCTGGGAGATTGACAGCAATTACATAGCTCAGGAGATTGGAGAGTGTGGTTCAGATGTAACATCAAAGTGGGACTGGTGGCTTCATGAATGAATACTGTGCTTCTATCCCTGACCTCCTTTCCCTGACGACTCAGACTTTATTGTTTCTGACTGAATCTGGTTTTACCACAGCCTATAATTTGCCATTAAATCCATGCTGTCCAAGCCAAGTCCAAAGCATGACTGCTAATGAAGTTCCAGTCCTAGTTGGCAAACATGGTTTGGGGGGCGGACAGTGCCAAGCCAAGTTTGAACTTACAATTCTTTCTGCTACTGTGATCACTGGCCATCAAATCTGGATGATGAATTTTGAAATTGCATCAAAATGGATACCTTTGGCAACATTTTAAAAAACTTGCATTTCAGCTCTGCTATACTGAGAAGGCAAGGAGTGATTTGGGCCTCCACAAGCAAGGACACCGGCCCACGAGAGCAATGAATGCCTTTCTGGTCTTGTATACAAAGAGCAACAGACTCTAATCTGGAGAATCAGGTTTGATTTACCCAGGGATGTATCTACCAGAAATGGTGCCTGGGGCAAGCCTGGGTGCCACCCCCAGAGCAGTAGCCCACCCCCAGTGGGTGGGGTGCAGTTGACATATGGCTTGATCTGCCCCCCTCCACATGGAGGTTGGACGTAGGTTGATCTGCCCCCACACCTGACATCCAAGTTGACCATGGAGGAAGGGAATGAGCAGGGCTCACTTTATTCGCAATCTGTATGTGGAGATTGCGAACAGGGCTAGCTGGCTTATCCCATCCCCCTCTCCATGTGGAGGTCAGGTGTGGGGCTGGCCCCACGCTCAACCTCCACATGAAGTGGGGGAGCAGCAGAGACCTGTTCAAGTCTATCTGGGGCTGCAGGTTTAATGCTGGATCCAAAACTGGCCCCAGGCACACAGACTGGGGCTGGCTGTGCTGGAGCCTCTAGCTTCAAACTGTTGGCTCAACCCCCCCCCTTTCTCAAACTTTGCCCTTCCCAGGGTCAGATGTTTAGCAGAGTGAGTATAGCACAACTTAAATGGTGTCCATTAGAAACATGTGTGTTTGGCTTTTAAGAAAAATTTGCAGGGAAAAGAAAGAAAAGGAAGAAAACAGCAACAGCCTAACTAATTCTTGTTTCTTGCCCTCTGCAACTATCGTTGCAACACTAACATTCTACTCTTCAGTCTTTGCAACCTCCAACATTCGAGCTCTCTCTTGTTTCAATAACTGTCTCTAATGTTCTCTGTAACCGTTCTCTAGTGGTCTAACTGTAAATAAGGAAGGAATGGAGGTTTCTTCCTCAGGATCCACCTGATTTAGTGGGAAGAAACTAAAGTACACCCAACTGGTTCTGTGCTAGCTTGCTATAGTTAGAGTACCCTTTCAAGACAGAAAAGGTAATACTTGTAGAAACCCAACATGCAGGCACTGCCCCCAAATCTCCAAAAATTTGCCAAGCCAGAGCTGATCCATGTGCTTTCTTTTCCATTGGGGTGGGAGGTCTAGCAGGCCTTCCACTATGTGTGCATTTCTACACTGACAAAAAACCTTGAATGTGGCCTTATTTGTGGATGCTCATCATACATTTTTTTATTTGTTTAGTTTTCCAATTATATCCCGCCCTTCCCAACAGGCAGTGAATAATAAAACAGTCATAAAAGAACAGTTCAAATACATAAAACCAATTAAAAACAAGCTCAGATGGACTTCCCTCCCTCCTCACCATGCCCACGGGCTTACATACGTGGTCTGCCCATTTCTTTCCATGTCAAAGTGTTCTTTGGTTAGGTGTGTTCAAGTTCTAAGTATCCCACACTTTCAAAAGTTCAAACCTATGTCAGTTGCTCCTTCAGGTCCTTTGAGGCTGTATCAAAATAACCTCCTGAATGCGCACATTGTGTTTGCACTGAGCTTGTAAATGGTCATTTTCTCTGTGTAGAGTTTCCTGAACAACATTCGTAACTCTTCATATCCGTTGGTGTTTATCTTATTGATAGGTTTGATACTTGGCTTTTTATGGGCCCTCGGTCAGTGTCTGCCTGTGGCTACAAATTTTGTTAATAAGATATTGACAGTTTGTTTTGCCTTCTGGATCATGCCTTCCACAGTAGTAAATAACGTAGCATTAGAAATCAAGCTTCCCCATTTCAACTAGGTGAGAAAATAGATGTGCCAACTCCCTAGAGCTTTAATGGGAAAAGCATGAAATTGATTGGTTGACATTTTCCATCTTCTGCATCAGCACAATCTATTAATAATGTTAAATTTATAAAACAGGGTTGATAACCTCCCCTCCCCACTTCAGTGTATGCTGATCATTTTCTGCAAAGAATTGCTAATGGGAAGGATAGGACAGGATTTGAGAAAGCACTTCTATGGAACGGCAATCTGTAGTTCAAAATCTACCATGATAGGCTTGCTATAGTCTTTTCCATAAGGATTAATTGGAAGTACTTCTGCATGCTGTGGAGAGCTTTGCAAAAGTTTGCCATGTCATTTGTTTCCCCAGACCAGCATTTGTAGAGACAGACATCCTTTCTTGAAGTTCCTGTCAAGTGTACCAGGTGCCCACAAAGCACATGCTGCCTGTAGCCCTCCAGATGTACGCAGTTCCCATGGTGCATGAACAGGGTAACATGTTTTTACCATATGTTTTGATACATACAAACTGACTACAGGATTTTAAAGATTTCATCACACATACTGAAGCTGTACATGTATGGTGACTTCTCAGTGTTTCCCATGTTCATAACATATGTCAGACTCTCGAACGTGGAAATAACAGAGACCGTAGGAAAGTCCAAAAGCAGTTTATTCCAGGTGATGCGAAGAGTAACAATGTATAGCAGGATCTGAGCTAGAGAGCTCAGATCCAGGACTTATATCTTTTAATCCCCCCTGTTTCGCCCCACACCAAATGTCCATTACAGTTTCTACTACAAAGCTACAAAGGACCTGGGAACCTTTCACACCTCTTTGAGGATGGGCTGGCGCCAGGAGATTGCTAACAGGAGATTGCTAGGAAGGGAAGAGGGAAACAGGAAAACAATTGCAAATCACACACAGCAAGACACCAAGACATCAGGCATGGTCCTGACATTCCGCCCCCCTTAAGACCTCCCCCCCGTTTCGGCCGATTGGGG
This sequence comes from Sphaerodactylus townsendi, assembly GCF_021028975.2. Classification (NCBI taxonomy): domain Eukaryota; kingdom Metazoa; phylum Chordata; class Lepidosauria; order Squamata; family Sphaerodactylidae; genus Sphaerodactylus; species Sphaerodactylus townsendi. The sequence goes on along the minus strand of NC_059433.1, from coordinate 2,714,086 downwards.
TAAGCACGGTGAAATGCCTTCACCAAGTGAGGGGCTCAGACATGTACGGAATCGACCCATTCATTGTCCCCAGCTGGGAAATGGGTCCAAGCGATCAAATACTGTAGCCGTCAACGATACACCCGGGAATCCAACACCTCTTTCACCTCGTGGTGAGGCTCACCCCTCACCTCAACAGGGGTGGGCGCCACCAGACGAGGGTGCCAGTCATCCGGGGGAAGTGCCTTCTTGAGGCTGCAATGGAAAACAGGATGTACAGACTTCAAGTTTTTAGGCAACTGTAACTCGGCCATCACATCATTAATCACTCTGAGCACCTGAAAAGGTCCAATATATTTTTTCCCCAGTTTTCTACACCCCTGCAGACCCCGCAAGTTCTTGGTGGACAAATACATCCAATCCCCAACCGCAAGGGTGAACGGCTGCCGTTTTTTATCGGCCTGCCGCTTGTAACCCTGCTTAGCCTTCTCCAGGGCCAACTGCATCGGGCCCTACCCTTGCTGGATGGTCTGCACCCATTCCTGCAGTTCCACGGGCCCCTGCTGGACCTCCCCCAGGAAAGGAAACAGCTTAGCCGACTGTCCTGAAAAAAACTCAAAGCATTTTTTTTTCCAGTGCTGCTATGCACTGTGTTGTTATAGGCAAACTCAGCAAAAGGCAGCAGGTCAATCAAATTGTCCGGTTGGAAATTAACGTAGCACCATAAATATTGTTCAATAGTCGTGTTTGTACATTTGCTCTGACCATCGGTTGCCGCGTGAGACGCCGAGGAAAGAGCCTGTTTGGTGCCCAGCAGCTTCAGAAAGTGCTGCCAGAACTGTGAAGTAAACTGTCCGCCACAGTCTGATACTATCTTATCAGGGGCAGCGTGTAGCCGGTAGACATGGGTCACAAACAGACGAGCCAACTTGCTTGCTGTCGGCAGCGATGCGCAAGGGACAAAGTGCGCCTGCTTCGAAAACAAGTCCACGACCATCCAGATCACTGACTTCCCTCTGCTGGAAGGGAGATCGGAAATGAAATCCATGGAGATCACCTTCCAGGATGGGGAGGGTGCTGGCAGGGGCTGGAGGAGGCCAGGCACCTTGTGCCCTCTTGGCCATCACACATGTGGGGCAACCTTTAACATAAGCTTCCACATCCACCCTCAACGTCCTCCACCAAAACTGTCTATGGGCCAAATGCAATATTTTCACAAACCCAAAGTGTCCTACCGATTTTACATCATGACATCCCTGCAAGGCTAGAATGATCCCCAGTAGCATCTCCAGACACTCAAGGCTACTTGATAAGCCAGCTGCAGGAAAAAGGCAGCATAGCAAAAAGCAGAGCAGAGTTAAAAAGCCCAGTTCCCCTGACAGCCCACCCCCCATAACTGCCATCCTGACAGGTGTCTCTTACCAGAGGGAATTACAAACAGTGTTGGGGCAATACTGGGTGACAGCAAAGTGCAGTGAACATGTGGAATGATCAAGATCTATGTGTTTCAGGAATGGGGATCATGTAGACGCTGCTGCTGGTGGTGGTGGGCATTGTGCTAAGGGAGCTGTGGTGCTTTCTTCTCTGCAGGAGTCCAGCCCTCAGACCCTCCTCTGCCAGCAGCCTTGGCAAGGCTGGGTGAGCTGATCTTACCATGTGTGGAATGTTCTCTGCCTTGTAGTGCTTTGTAGTGGGAATAGAGTGCGCCTGTAAGGATGTTGCTCATGTTGCTTTCTGCTTCTTGCTTTCCCAGCTCTTTCGACCTTGGCAGCATTCCTCGGACTGGGCTGTGTGCCCGGTGAGGCGATGTAACCTTGCTACCCCTTATCGTGTGTGTTTGAAGCTAGCTCCTGTCTTTCGTGAGAACCTGCCTAGGGAAGGGGGGAAGGGGGGAATTCCAGGCTCGTAAAAGCAGCCGGTTTGGCGGGAACGGGTCAGACTCAGCATTCCGTGTGTTGTGTATCATGGAAGTTAAAGAATAAAGATCCTTCAATGGTTACTCTATTCTGGTCCTTTCTGATTCCTTACAGCGCCATTTGGCTAAGGGGGGCGGGGACCCTTGGGAAATATAGGCAAGTAGTTTTGCATGGAACCTTCAGAATTGTCTATACTGATGTTTGCTGTTCGACTCGAAGACTTTAGAGCAAATCTACTGGTTGTATAATTTTCGGACCCGAGGTCTGACAGTAAACTCTGTGTAGTCTATAACACGTTTTACTTTCTTCATAAATATAAAAGTTAAGTTTTTAAATAAAATAGATATGATTTTACATAAAATAGATGATTCCCTCCCACCCATTTGTTAATATGGAAGCCAGCCAGGTAAACTTTTCCTTGTTTAATATGGTAGAAGTCCTATGTTGTGTTATTTCTGTAATGGATAATGCAAATTGGTCAGCCAGAGAAGAATTGGACCAAGCAAATTTATGCAACCTCAGAAGGTCTCATCTAATGAGACCTTCTAATGAGATATAAAATGCAAGACCTGCCACTCCTCTTAATAATAACAACAGAGGGTTTTGTTGGGGAATCAGTGTGTGTGTGTGTGGGGGGGGTGAGGATTGGATCCTGGCCATGGCTGTCCACAAGAGGAGCTTCATCATTCCCTGACTTCCACTTGACTTCCACTTTTGCTAGTAGAAAAGGGCCTTTTTGTCTCACTGTCCAACCAAACTCATGTTAATGTATTTTCTAATCAGATCCTTGCCTGATTGATCAGTTTTACGCTGAGGTTCTATTTCTCTGTTACTTTTCTTTCATAATGCTGCTGTGTTTTATGTGTTGTTTTGTGTGTGATTGTGTCAGGGGGATTGTATCTAGGTGATTGAGATGCATTCTCAATGTGTGATTGAGATTGAGGAGCAGCAGCGGCGTAGTGGTTAAGAGCAGGTGCATTCTAATCTGGAGGAACCCGGTTTGATTCCCTGCTCTGCCACCTGAGCTGTGGAGGCTTATCTGGGGAGCTTATCTGGGGCTGTGGAGGCTTATCTGGGGAGCCCAGAGGTCTGCCACTCGTGGCTCCGGAACCGCATGTGGCTCTTTCATCCTTGTACTGCGGCTCTGCATGGCTTAGGTCCTCTCAACCTCCTTTGAAGAGTCGCCCCAATGGGAGTTGCCCTAAAGGTTTAATAGGAAAGAGTCCCCATTCCTAGAGAGGCATAGCCCGAAACTGTTATCCCAAGCCAATTTCGCCTTCCCTGTCCCAGCTGCCTGGTTGGCTGATGACAGCAATGATGGTGCAGGGTGGGGGCAGAGCATCACTGGTGGATCCTCTTGAACAGGTGAGCGGAGGGAGTTGCAGGAGTGCAGATTTTCAGCGCAATCCTAACCTCAGTCTGCCCCCCTTGAATGGGGGTCAGGGGTTGACCCTGCTTTGGGTGGCCTCATTTCCCCTCCCCCGAGTCCTTCTTGGGGGCAGGACCACATGGGTGACCCTAGTGTCAGGCTCTCGAACATGGAAATAATAGAGACCATAGGAAAGTCCTAAAGCAGTTTATTTCTAACAACGCGTAGAGTAACAATAGTAAGCTGAATCTAAGCTCTCCAGCTTAGATCCAGAGATTATATCCTTCAACCCCCCCCATTTGTCCCACACCAAATGTGCCTTACAAATTCTACAACATTTGCACTTCAGAACTTCAAAGAACCTGGGAACCGTTCGCACCTTCTTGCAGGAGAGCTGGCGCCAGGGAGTTGCCAGGAAGGGAAGAGGGAAACAGAAAAACAGTTACAGGAAAACATTTGCAATTCTGGGCACTGACAGGCCTGGGCCTGACACCTAGCAGCGGTACCTTGGATTGCAGACCCCCCAGCAGCCCCTTTGCGCTCCAGGGGCTTTCCTGGCAGATGAGAAAGACAATATCAGGTTTTTAAGGAGTTATTACCTGCAGCCCTGCAAGGTTGCACTCGTCAAGGCTCGTGATGGGGAGGTGGGGGTGGTTGGGAATTGTTTGCTTCTTCACTGCCAAGGAGGGCAGGAGCGCATGGGGAAAGCCTTACTCATGGATCCTGGAAGGTTTACTTCAGAGTAAGCCAGTAGAGGGTAAGCTTGTAGATCGTGGAAGGGCGGAAGGCTGAGATCATCCTCAGCCATGGTTGTTGCAGGTTGCCAACTCCCGGCTGGCAAATCCCAGGACATTTGGGGGTAGATTCTCAGAAGCTGTAGCTTTTGGGACCAGGGCAGGGGCCATGCTCAGTGAGGAATATGGCTATCACATCCACCCTCCATGGCAGACAGGGAGGTCTGTTGTTATTTTTAAAGAGTTCAAAATGTATTCTTTACATAAATAAAATATAATTTTCTCTGTAGCACTTCATGGATTTCATAAGCAACACACCATAATTTTTTATACAAAGCGTAAAGGTAAGAAAACAATATATACAGTGTTATCTTCATTTTAAATGTCAAAAAGTATTTGCGGCTCAAAGGGTTTTCTTTTCCATAGAAACGGGTCCAAATGGCTCTTTGGGTGTTAAAGGTTGCTGACCCCTGGATTAGCCTGTGTACTCCCACACATGCCAGCTGGGTGACCTTGGGCTAGTCACAGCTTTTTGGAGCTCTCTCAGCCCCACCCACCTCACAGGGTGTTTGTTGTGAGGGGGGAAGGGCAAGGAGATTGTAAGCCCCTTTGAGTCTCCTACAGGAGAGAAAGGGGGGGATATAAATCCAAACTCTTCCCAACTCTCTTCATTGTGACTGCTCAATGCTACAAATCAAATGCTGCTAAGAGATATATGTAACCAGCCTGGTATATGTTACCACTACCATCTGGGGCATTCTTTCCTTGATCTTTGCTTTGGACTTGTATCCACTATCTCATGGGGGCAGGAGACCAGGTGGCTGTCTCTTGCTATTTGCCGGCAACCTTGGGCGCCTCAGTTTTGGGAACTGTTTTTCACAATTTCTTGGGAATTCAGGAGGGGGGACTTGTTGGCAAAGGTGGGATTCAAATAATTTAACAACTGGTTGTTTACAAGCTCCATTTTAACAACCGGTCCTGCCGAAGTGGTGCGAACCTGCTGAATCCAACTACTGTTTGTAGGGGATAAAGATAGTGGCAAAAGCCAGGTTTGCCAGAATTGGCTTTGTCAAGCTTTGGTTCTCTCATGCTTCTCAATAAATGGTACTGATCAACACTCCAGAGTCCGTTTATTGGCTTAAGGTTTGAGACCTAATAGGTTATAAACTGCTTTTATTTTGATTTATTTTTGTCAGTATTTTGTTGTGTTTGATGCTTTAGATGTGTATTGTTCTTATTATTGTATGTCACCTTGGATTTCTTTTAGATAGAAAGGTGAGTCTGAAGTCTGGAGTTGGCTAATAACAAAGAGCCTTATGGATGGGTTCTAATGACAGACAGTTTGCTTTTAGGGAAATGATTCCACTTTAAAGAATAGGTCTGTTACCAAAACGCCATTAGACTCCAAAATATATGTGAAATCCTGTCCCCTTTGAAATTTTCTGCCATTAAGGCTTCCTGTTTAAATAGGCTAGGAAAGCTCTCTCTCTCTCTCTCTCTCTCTCTCTCTGTGTGTGTGTGTGTGTGTGTGTGTGTGTAGTTATTGAATACTTTGGATAGTCTGTAAGGCATCTGTATCTCTTTATGGTGATGTTTCTGTCCTTAAGATAGTTAAAATCTGTTTTGAATCTTTGTTAATTGGAACTAATTTGCCATATTCGTAGTCTCAGTAATGTTCATTAAAAATCATTCCCCAGTCTGTTTGTGTTCATTATTCCCAAGAACTGACTAGATTCAGCCAACACCAAATCAGGCATAGCCTTCTTTGCATTTCCTCTGCAATATCTTGCAACAAATCCTAGAAATTCTCCATCTAATCCATTGTCTGTAATGCCTAATGATCTGAACGTAATGTGTGTACTCCATAATTGAAGCTCTGTGCCAGTGCAGCCCATTATTAACTGCAACTCTTGTTCCTTTGAATTGCTTATTTGAAAGGGTTTTTGCTGTTGGTGTTGTATTGCATTCATGGCTCTTCAGCAATAGCTTTTCTAAAGGATTTGAATTATTCTTTTTATTTATGGTATGCATTAAGCTGAATTGTCTACCTTAATTTACTTATACCTTGAAATAAATTAGCATGTATTTAATACCAATACTTAGTTCAGTATTGTATGCAGCTCAGAAAAATATGAAATCTTTAAAGATTTAGAAAGGTGAGGGGCTTAATTCTGGTGCATTCCAATATATCACTATCTACAAATACTATATCTTTGAAAACTGTATTTTACCTCTCCTCTAGGAATTATATTATTATTATTATTGTTGTTGTTGTTTAATGTCACAGCTGCCAGTTCTTTAGCTGGTCTTTCCCCAAGTTGCATCATGGGGA